>NC_053399.1:49604661-50347277 GCF_905171765.1 Bufo bufo
GGGACCCTCTCTCCTCTGCTGGGTGCCCTGGGCCTAATATCTGACAATGGACTGTTCCAGTGGTGGGTGACGTGAAGCATGATTCTCTGCTATGACATGAAGACTGATTCTCTGCTGACATGAAGCCAGATTCTCTGCTATGGGACCTCTCTCCTCTGCCTGGGTGCCTGGGCCTAGATATCTGACAATGGACTGTTCCAGTGGTGGGTGACGTGAAGCATGATTCTCTGCTATGACATGAAGACTGATTCTCTGCTGACATGAAGCCAGATTCTTTGCTATGGGACCTCTCTCCAATTGATATTGGTTAATTTTTATTTATTTTATTTTTATTTTAATTCATTTCCCTATCCACATTTGTTTGCAGGGGATTTAACTACATTTTGCTGCCTTTTGCAGCCGTCTAGCCCTTTCCTGGGCTGTTTTACAGCCTTTTTAGTGCCGAAAGGTTCGGGTCCCCATTGAACATTTCTTGGAAGTTCGGCCGAACTTCTCGAACCCGAACATCCAGGTGTTCGCTCAACTCTACTTGTGGTCAATCCTCAAGAGGCGGGTGGACAAACAAAAACCCACTGATTCTGACAAACTCCAAGAAGTGATTATGAAAGAATGGGTTGCTATCAGTCAGGAATTGGCCCAGAAGTTGATTGAGAGCATGCCCAGTCGAATTGCAGAGGTCCTGTAAAAGAAGGGCCAACACTGCAAATACTGACTCTTTGCATAAATGTCATGTAATTGTCGATAAAAGCCTTTGAAACGTATGAAGTGCTTGTAATTATATTTCACTACATCACAGAAACAACTGAAACAAAGATCTAAAAGCAGTTTAGCAGCAAACTTTGTGAAAACTAATATTTGTGTCATTCTCAAAACTTTTGGCCACGACTGTACTACAATCAGCAAAGGTTTGTAAACTATACCAGAGATGCATTACAAGGGGTAGCAGAAGAACTACAAGCAGACTCAATCATGACATTCCAGAATCTAATGGTGTTGGATATGATTCTTGCAGAGAAGGGTGGAGTGTGCCGAGTATTGACTGATCCAACCTCCTGTTGCACATACATACCAAATAATACTGGCCCCACTAGTAAGGTCACAATAGCTATAAAAAAAAGCTTGAAGATCTGTCAATAGAACTGAAAAAGAACTCAGGTATAAATAATCCATGGGATCAATACTTTGGGTGGTTCACAAGTTGGAAACAAGGTCTCATGCAACTAGGGATTGTCATACTAATAGTAATTGTAGTAATAGGTGTAGTAGCATTATGTGTTATTCCTTGTGTGAGACGAATGCTAGAAAAAGGGCTCTCTAATATGTCATTATATCAGACTACTCTACCCCAGGAGGATCGAAGCCCAGATGGGTATAAGAATTACCTAATATCATATAGAGAAAAAAAGGACAAGAAAGAAAAGAACCATGTAGTTGTCACGGATGGTGTACAGGAAACAAGACAATGCAATATATTCAATGACTCACTGGATCCACAACTAAGGAACAAAAGGGAGACCCCTGCATGAGACCTGCCACTCTCCCTGACCTGCCACTCTGCTCAGCCTATGCGAACACCCCAAAGGTGGATGGGCGCATATCCACGTACCTCGGCTATCTAATACCTGAAGACCCTACAATAGTGAGGGGACACGACCACCGGCTCCCTACACTAGACACAGAGGGAGTCAGGGTCTCCTGAAATCCAGCAGACAGAAAATCACAAATAAAGGAACAGCACTTATCTTGCAGAGGACTGGGAAATAGGAACAGCATGCACACACACTCCAGGAAGTTGTATAAGCAGCACACTACTGCATTATGGGGAGGAACTTAAAGGGAAGCAATCAGTCCAACTGCATGACAGCTGAGATAGACTAACGAGATGAGGAACTGAAACCAAAACAAAGAAACTCAAGGAGGAGGATCTGGAAGGCTCCTGTCAGAGCTTCTCAGCTGTCTGGTTGTGACAGTTCCCCTCCCTCTACGAGTGGACTCCGGACACTCAGAGCCCACCTTCTCAGGATGGGACCTATGAAAAAGCCCTGATGAGACGAGTGGCCTTAATGTCCGTCACTGGGACCCACATCCTCTCCTCAGGACCATAACCCTCCCAATGAACGAGGTACTGGAGGGAACCGCGGACAAGACGAGAATCCACAATCCTAGAGACCTGAAATTCAAGATTTCCATCAGCCATAATCGGAGGAGGAGGCGAGGGTACAATAGGTTGAACATAAGGTTTCAATTAGGACTTATGAAAAACATTATGGATCTTCCATAAGGAAGATCAAGACGGTAGGCAACAGGATTGATGACAGACAGGATCTTGTAAGGCCCAATAAACCTAGGACCCAACTTCCAGGAGGGAACCTTCAATTTGATATTTTTGGTAGACAACCACACCAGATCACCAACATTCAGGTCCGGACCAGGCACACGTCTCTTATCTGCCACACGCTTATATCTCTCACTCATGCTCTTTAGATTATCCTGAATCTTTTGCCAAATAGATGACAAAGACGAGGAGAATCTGTCCTCATCAGGTAAACCAGAAGACCCCTCTCCCGAGAAAGTCCCAAACTGCGGATGAAACCCATATGCACCAAAAAATGGTGACTTATCAGAGGACTCCTGACGACGGTTATTTAAAGCAAACTCAGCAAGGGACAAAAAAGAACACCAATCCTCCTGATTCTCCGCCACAAAACAGCGCAGATATGTCTCCAGATTCTGATTGACGCGCTCTGTCTGGCCATTCGACTGCGGGTGGAAAGCAGAAGAGAATGACAACCGGACTCCCAAGCGAGAACAGAAAGCCTTCCAGAATCTGGAAACAAACTGCGTGCCCCTATCAGAGACTATGTCTGAAGGAATACCATGCAATTTGACAATGTGGTCAATAAATGCCTGCGCCAGCGTCTTAGCATTGGGCAAACCAGGAAAAGGGATGAAATGCACCATTTTGCTAAAACGGTCCACCACCACCAGAATCACAGTCTTCCCCGAGGAACGAGGCAAGTCCGTTATGAAGTCCATGGACAGATGTGTCCAAAGACGGGAAGGAATGGGTAAGGGAAGGAGAGGACCTGATGGCCGTGAATGAGGGACTTTGGCACGAGCGCAAGTCTCGCAAGCTGCCACCAAACCCTCAACCGACTTACGAAGCGCAGGCCACCAGAATCTCCGAGCGATGAGATCCAGTGTGGCTCTTGCCCCCGGGTGCCTAGCAAGGACCGTATCGTGGTGTTCCTTAAAAATCTTGTGTCTCAAAGCGAGAGGCACAAACAACCTCCCAGGAGGACAAAGATCACGAGCTTCTGACTGGGCTGCCTGCACCTCTGCCTCCAATTCAGGAAAAAGAGCAGAGACCACCACACCTTCAGCCAAAATGGGACCCGGGTCTTCAAAATTCCCACCTCCCGGAAAACAACGTGACAGGGCATCTGCCTTCACATTCTTAACCCCAGGGCGGAACGTGACAACAAAATTAAACATTGAAAAGAACAAAGACCATCTGGCTTGTCTCGGGTTCAGACGCTTGGCTGACTCCAAGTAGGCCAGATTTTTATGATCAGTAAACACGGTAATAGGGTGTCTGGCTCCCTCTAGCCAATGGCGCCATTCCTCAAAAGCCAACTTGATGGCCAACAATTCCCTATCTCCCACATCATAATTTCTCTCTGCGGAGGAGAGTTTCTTCGAGAAAAAGGCACACGGTTGCCATTTGGCAGGAGAGGAACCCTGAGACAAGACCGCACCCACCCCTACCTCAGAAGCATCAACCTCAAATATGAAGGGTAACGAAATATCAGGTTGTACCAGGATGGGAGCGGAAGCAAAACTCTCCTTGATATTAGAAAAGGCCTTACGCGCCTCTACCGACCAGGAAGAAAAATCTACCCCCTTTCTGGTCATATCAGTGAGTGGTTTAACAACAGAGGAATAATTCAAAATAAATTTCCTGTAATAATTGGCAAAGCCCAAAAAACGCATCAGCGCCTTCTGATTCTCAGGAAGCTCCCACTCAAGCACAGCGCGGACCTTCTCGGGGTCCATGCGAAAACCAGAAGCGGAGAGAAGAAACCCCAGAAATTGAATTTCTGGAACCGCAAACACACATTTTTCCAGTTTCGCGTATAATTTATTCTCCCGCAGGATGAGCAAGACCTGACGTAAGTGTTCCTTATGAGTCTTGAAATCAGGAGAAAAAATCAAAATGTCATCCAAATACACTAATACAAATTTTCCCATTAAATGATAAAAAATGCTGTTCACGAAATGCTGAAAAACGGCTGGGGCATTCATCAAACCAAAAGGCATAACCAAATTCTCAAAATGGCCCTCAGGGGTATTGAAAGCCGTCTTCCATTCGTCTCCTTCTCTGACTCTGACCAGGTTGTATGCCCCTCTTAGGTCTAATTTGGAAAAGACTTTAGCCCCAACAACCTGGTTAAACAGGTCCGGGATCAGAGGAAGCGGATAAGGGTCACGAATAGTGATACTGTTCAGCTCCCTGAAATCCAGACAAGGTCTTAAAGAACCATCTTTTTTCTTAACAAAGAAAAAAACAGCGGCAACAGGTGACTTCGAGGGTCGGATGTGTCCTTTTCTCAGACTCTCAGAGATATAAGCACGCATAGCGACCCTCTCAGGTTGGGAAAGATTGTATAAATGAGATTTAGGCAGCTTGGTGCCTGGGATGAGATTAATAGGGCAATCGTACTCCCTGTGCGGAGGCAAATCCTGAACTCCACTCTCAGAGAAGACCTCCGAAAATTCAGAGAGGAAAGGTGGTACAGTCTTAGTAGAAACCTCAGAAACAGATGTCATGAGGCAATTCTCTCTGCAAAAGTCACTCCAACCATTTATTTGCCTCGCTTGCCAATCAATGGTGGGGTTATGTTTAGTGAGCCAGGGTAGCCCCAACACTAGAGGAGTAGGCAAACCGCTAAGGACGAAACATGACACATCCTCAACATGAGCATCACTCACAATTAAACGGATATTGTGAACTATGCCCTTTAATGATTTCTGAGAAAGTGGAGCGGAATCAATAGCAAAAACAGGAATATCCTTTCCCAAAGTGCATACCTGGAAACCATGAGTTATTGCAAATTGATTATCAATGAGATTGACAGCTGCTCCACTATCCACAAAAATCTCACAAAAAATGCTCTTGCTCTCTAGCGCCACCCTAGCAGGCAGGACAAAACGGGAACTACAAGCAAACGGAAAACCTTCAATTTCCGCCTCAACCCTGCCAATAGTAACAGACGGAACATTTTTAAAAGATTTTTTCCTTTTTGTTTCTTTATTACTCCCAGAAGACTACCTGAATCTCCTAGAGGGACAAACATTTGCCAAATGATTTATACCTCCACAACAAAAACAAACCCTCCCATGCGGGCTGAATCTTCTATTGTCAGAGGCAATCAACCCCAGCTGCATGGGCTCCTGCTCAGAAGGGGCTGACAGCGACTGAGACCCCTGCGCACAGAATGAGACCGCTGCACTGTCCCGGGACGGAGTATGACAGGAAGGAGAGATCTCTCCTCTCTCTCTAAGACGCCTGTCAATACGAACGGCCTGAGACATAGCAGAATCAAAGGAGGTAGGTCTCTCATGAAAGGCAAATGCATCTTTCAATCCCTCTGAAAGACCATGGCAAAATTGACTTCGGAGTGCAGCATCATTCCAACCAGTATCAGCTGCCCATCTCCGAAATTCTGAGCAGTATATCTCTGCGGATTGTTTACCCTGGCATAACAGACGTAGTCTAGACTCAGCCAGAGGAATACGATCCGGATCATCATATATCTGACCCAGGGCTAAAAAGAATTCATCCACTGAACGGAGGGGTCGTGCCCCCTCCGGCAGCGAAAAGGCCCAGGACTGAGCGTTACCCCTGAGCAGCGATATAATGATCCCCACCCTCCGTTCCTCATCACCAGAGGAATGGGGAAGAAGGCGAAAATGGAGTTTGCAAGCCTCTCTAAAACACACAAAATACTCACTACCCCCGGAGAACGTATCCGGGAGCGAGATCTTAGGCTCAGAACAAACTCCATGAACGCAAGCTGAACCGGTCACTTGAAACTGAGAAAAAGTCTTACGGAGATCAGCTACCTCCAATGAAAGACCCTGAAAGCGTTCAGCCAAAAGTGAAGCCGGATCCATGCTTGAGACGGTTTTGGCGGCTTATAATGTCACGGATGGTGTACAGGAAACAAGACAATGCAATATATTCAATGACTCACTAGATCCACAACTAAGGAACAAAAGGGAGACCCCTGCATGAGACCTGCCACTCTCCCTGACTGCTCAGCCTATGCGAACACCCCAAAGGTGGATGGGCGCATATCCACGTACCTCGGCTATCTAATACCTGAAGACCCTACAATAGTGAGGGGACACGACCACCGGCTCCCTACACTAGACACGGAGGGAGTCAGGGTCTCCTGAAATCCAGCAGACAGAAAATCACAAATAAAGGAACAGCATTTATCTTGCAGAGGACTGGGAAATAGGAACAGCATGCACACACACTCCAGGAAGTTGTATAAGCCGCACACTACTGCATTATGGGGAGGAACTTAAAGGGAAGCAATCAGTCCAACTGCATGACAGCTGAGATAGACTAACGAGATGAGGAACTGAAACCAAAACAAAGAAACTCAAGGAGGAGGATCTGGAAGGCTCTTGTCAGAGCTTCTCAGCTGTCTGGTTGTGACAGTAGTGTGATACACTAAAGGTTCTAAGAGGGGATTTGAAAGGAATCCATGTTTTTATATGTTAAAACTAAATCTGCTTTCTGTTAAAGTTTCATTTCTCTGTTAGAAACTAATTCTGATTGCTGTTAAGTATCTTTTCTCTGTAACCCTGAATTTTATCTCTTTGGCACTACTCCCAGACAATATTCCTAATATGGAAGTTCCGTTTTTGTTTCTCTTTTACTGTCTGTAGAATAGAACGTGTTAATATGATAGGTTGAATAAACAACTTACGTTGATATGCTAATAAAGGGGGTAAATCCCCCTCTATATAACCTGTGTGCATTAAAAATAAACTTCAGAGTGTTCATTCAGTACATCATTGTTGTGTCTTTTATTCCCTACTGAGTGAAGCTCTCTCCTGACGTCAGAACAAGACTCAAACCAAGCCGATACTAGAAGTTTGGTGCCAGGGGTACAAAGTGGGACGTTGAGATTTCCTAACAAGGGGTAGAGAAAAGTGAGGAAGCTAAGATGTCTGCAGAGACGAGGCGTGGCTGAGAGAAGTTGTCCGGACCGAATGGAGAAGATGATGACAGAGAAGATCTACAGTACAGACCAAAAGTTTGGACACACCTTCTCATTCAAAGAGTTTTCTTTATTTTCGTGACTATGAAGGCATCAAAACTATGAATTAACACATGTGGAATTATATACATAACAAACAAGTGTGAAGCAACTGAAAATATGTCATATTCTAGGTTCTTCAAAGTAGCCGCCCTTTCCTTTGATTACTGCTTTGCACACTCTTGGCATTCTCTTGATGAGCTTCAAGAGGTAGTCCCCTGAAATGGTCTTCCAACAGTCTTGAAGGAGTTCCCAGAGATGCTTAGCACTTGTTGGCCCTTTTGCCTTCACTCTGCGGTCCAGCTCACCTCAAACCATCTCGATTGGGTTCAGGTCCGGTAACTGTGGAGGCCAGGTCATCTGGCGTAGTACCCCATCACTCTCCTTCATGGTCAAATAGACCTTACTTTCAAAGTTTTCACAATTTTTCGGCTGACTGACTGACCTTCATTTCTTAAAGTAATGATGGCCACTCGTTTTTCTTTACTTAGCTGCTTTTTTCTTGCCATAATACAAATTCTAACAGTCTATTCAGTAGGACTATCACCTGACTTCTCCTCAACGCCACTGATGGTCCCAACCCCATTTATAAGGCAAGAAATCCCACTTATTAAACCTGACAGGGCACACCTGGGAAGTGAAAACCATTTCAGGAGACTACCTCTTGAAGCTCATCAAGAGAATGCCAAGAGTGTGCAAAGCAGTAATCAAAGCAAAAGGTGGCTACTTTGAAGAACCTAGAATAAGACATATTTTCCGTTGTTTCACACTTGTTTGTTATGTATATAATTCCACATGTGTTAATTCATAGTTTTGATGCCTTCAGTGTGAATCTGCAATTTTCATAGTCATGAAAATAAAGAAAACTCTTTGAATGAGAAGGTGTGTCCAAACTTTTGGTCTGTACTGTACATCAGAGGAGACATCACCTGGGAGGCACTGGATGTGAAAGGTACGTGCTGCTGTATAGCAAGTACAGTAAAATGTCTTCAGTGCTAGTGTTTGCAGGAGGAGGGGTTGGGGGGGCGATTGGTTGACTTCGAGAATTAGGCAATATTCATTGGGGCTTGGGCCCCAGATCTTTTGAGACCCTAGCAACGCCCCTGGAGCCGATGTTCTGCCAGATTCCTATACAGGGCCCAAAAATTATGCATTCAGCATACTGAAAAGAACAGGTAAGTATGTGGCTGGAGGTAGATTAACACAGTGATTGGATATCAATTTTACAGCAGGCCAGTGGACTACAGGCCCCAAAAATTATGCATTCAGCGTACAGAAAAGAACAAATAAGTATGTGGCTGGAGGTAGATTACACGGTCATTGGATATCAATTTTACAGCAGGCCAGTGGACTACAGGCCCCAGAAATTATGCATTCAGCATACAGAAAAGAACAAGTAAGTATGTGGCTGGAGGTAGATTACACGGTCATTGGATATAAATTTTACTGCAGGCCAGTGTATTACAGGCCCCAAAAATTATGCATTCACCGTACAGAAAGGATCAAGTGATTATGTGGCTGGAGGTCTATTGGAGTGTCAATAGATATAAATTTTACTGAAGGCCAGTACAAATACAGGTCAAATACATATGTTTAAAATAACTAAAAATATAAAATTGGATTAAAAACATGGCTAACAAAACCCCCCACTTGAAAAAAAAACTTAATGATAATAATTGAAACACGTGGTCGTCACAGGTGTTGAATTCCTCCGAGGCCCAAAACATTAGGCATTCAACAGACAGAAAAGGCCTTTTATGCCGCTTTATTTACCTAAGTCAGGGATCACTATTTGTTCTGGGTGGTGGCGGATATTTGTGGGCTGTCATGAGGAAATTCAATTAAACGTGGTCGACTCGTCGTCACATGTGTTGAATTCCTCTGAGATCCATGCCTCATTCATTTTTAGAAATGTGAGGTAGTCCACACTGTCGTGAGCTAGGCGAGTGCGCTTATCGGTCACAATCCCCCCCTGCTGCGCTGAACTTCCTTTCAGACAGGACACTGGACGAGGGGCATGCCAAGAGTTCCATGGCAAATTGTGCCAGCTCTGGCCACAGGTCAAGCCTGCACACCCAGTAGTCCAGGGGTTCATCGCTTCTCACAGCGTCCACATTGGCCGTTAACCCGATGTAGTCTGACACTTGTCGGTCTAGGCGTTCCCAGAGGCTAGATCCAGAAGGCGGCTGTCGATGGGTTGGCTGCAAGAATGATCTCAAATCCGAAGTGACCAACTCATCTTCAAACCGCCCTCTTCTTGCATTCAATGATGGATTGGTACCCGCAACTGTTTCTCTGTGAGTGGAAATTCCTCTGCCAGCGCCCGCAAAAGCAGAATGCAACATTTCTCGAAGCAAGGTCTGGAAGTGCTGCATTCTGACAGCCCTCTGTGATGCTGGTAACATGTCCACCATTTTGTGTTTGTACTGGGGGTCTAAGTACATTGCCACCCAGTACTGGTCCTTGCCCTTTATGCTTTTTATACGGGGGTCCCTCTTTAAACACTGGAGCATGAAACACTAAATTGGAAGCAGTGGAGCGCCCTGGCTCCTGCTCATCGCCCAAGAGAATGTCGTCCTTGGTCTCCTCCGCCCAGTCACGGACAACACCAGGGATCCCCGAAAAGTTTAAAGCATGCTCTTCTTGCTCCTCCTCCGCCCCAGCACCATCCTCCTCTGACTCCTCTTGAGACTCCTGTTGACTTGTCTCAGATGGAGTAGCCCCCCCTGGGAATTCATCCAGCATTGCGACTTCCTCATCTTCCTGCTCTTCGACAGCTTAATCAATGACACGACGCAATGCATGCTCCAGAAAGAAGGCGTAAGGTACGATGTCACTGATGGCGCCCTGGTGATCTCATCAAATGTTTGGTGATCTCATCAAATGGCTGCAGAAGTCTGCATGCGTTGCGCATGAGCAGCCACTGGCGCGGTTGAAAAAAAATATATATCAACCTCACCAGAACCTGTTCTGACGCAGAGTTTGTACAGGTAGTCGTTAACTGCACGTTTCTGCTGGAGCAGCCTATCAAGCATATACAAGGTGGAGTTCCAGCGCATCAGCAGTCACAGATATTATTTGTTCCAATAGTGTTTGTCACTCTGTGTAGCTGCGGTAATGCAGCAAAATCCCAAACAAATGCTACACTACCCAAATGCACTATATAGAAAGTATATTATTGGTGTATAACACCCCTGCCTCAATCAGTTTTTTGGGGGGACAACTGGTATATCACACCACCAGTTGAAATTATTTGTTCCAATAGCGTTTGTCACTCTGTGTAGCTACGGTAACGCAGCAGAACCGCACACGACTGCTGCACAATACAAATGCACTATAATATACTTTCTATGTTAGAAAGTATATTATAAGTATATTACACCCCTCAGTAAGTCATACCTATCGATAGCACACCTATACCAGTCCTTAAAAGGACTTTTGTGGCCCTATTAGCTAGCGTTTGGTGTCCCTAACAGTCTGTCCCTGCTCCACACAGCAACCTCTCCCTACACTGGCAAAAGACTGAATATAAAATGGTGGCCAGATCGGGTTTATTTATAAGGTAAGGGGTATGTACATGTGCTGAAATGTCTCAATTGGCTGTCCTGTACCACCTGATGGATGTGTCATGGGTCAAAGTTCTTCACAATGTAAAAGAATATGGCGCCGGCGGACATCGCCATATGTTCGCTCATTCGGCGAACCGCGAACGAGCAAAGTTCGCCGCGAAACGACGGCCGGGCTAACTGCAAGGCCATCTCTATTAGAGATGAGCGAATTTTTGAGCCAAATCTTTTTTTAAAAAAATTGAGTTCAATCCAAGTATATTCGCAGCGAATTTCTTTAAAAAAACGGCTATTTCCTGGCTGCAGAGAGCCTTTATAGTGGTGTAGAACACTGTGCCTTGCAGTAACACGCATAGGGAGTCTACTTTGGTAGTGAAATAATACTGTGAGTCCATATGACATGCAGATGACAGGTGTCGCTCGTAGAATCACTGCACACTTCACTTATTGGGGCAGTCACAGGGCCAAACCTGACAAAATAACTCAATTATGAACTCAGCCTTACAGGTCGATGTTAGCGCCAAGAAGAAGCACACTCCTTTTACACCGTCGTCAGCTGATTCCACATAGATGTCTACAGAAACTCTTCTATTAAGCGCTTATACAAGTAGAGCCCCCAGACAGTGCGGAGAGGGTGTCAGCAGTAAGTTTGTGTTGACGTCACTGATTATTTTGCCCTTCCTCTGATCCGTCAGAACAATAACCCCTAAAAAACAGATCCTATCTGTGGAGCATCCGCCTTCACTCGGTCAGTATTTGGTCAGTAATCCATCAATATTACTAATGCCCAAAAAAAAAACAGGAGTGGATCCAAAACAGAGATCACACGTGAACTGAATATTTGCATGTCTTCTGTGTTTTGTACCCACTCCTGCTTTTGGCTACCAAATCATAAGCCAATTCTAATGGGACCATACAGGCCTTACAGCTGCTACACAGAGAGGATCCGTTGTGTGTCTCATTTTACTTTCCTTCTGACAGATCAGAAGAATGGTCAAATAAATGATGATGTCAGCCAAGCCAAAAAGGCTAAATAGTGGCCCAGTCAAGAAGTGGGGAGGGTGGGAAAAGCATGAGAAGTCCACAGAGTAGCCCTATGACATAATGATGAGGTGGAAGCAGCAAGAGGAGACCACAGAGTGGCCCAATGACAGAGTGTGGAGGTGGCAGCTGCATGAGGAGGCCACAGAGTTGCAAGGTGACACAGTGTGGAGGTGGCGGCAGCATCACGAGGCCACAGAGTGGCAAGGTGACATATTGTGGAGGTAGCAGCAGCATCAGGAGACCACAGAGTGGCAAGGTGACCTATTCTGGAGGCAGCAGCACCACAGAGTGACCCAGTGACAGAGTGTGGAGGTCTGTGGCAATAACAGTACCCGCTGACGATTGTGGGTGTAAGAAGGAGCACTTGACATCAGATGTGTTGCCTCAGGAGGGTGGAGGCATCAGAATAGTAGCTGAGGCAGGTAGCCAGAAGAAACCGGACTCTTTTGTCAAAGTGTTGGTGTGGCACCATGTATGATCTAGTCTGATACATCAGGCATTGGTGGGTGGAAATCCTGGCTGATCTGCCGCTCTGATGCCACACTACTGGCTGGGCAGGACAGCTTTTCCAGGGCAAATTCGGCCAGTTGCGGCCACAAATCCAGTTTGGCTGTCCAGTAGTCCAGCGGATCTTCAATGACAGCTGGCAGGGTGTACTCCAAGTTTGCCACCACCTGCTGGTTCAGGTTCTGCTCCAGGTCTAGATGCTGCTTCTGGTGAGTTGTTTCTTCACTAGGCGGGTGAAGAAACCTGCTCATCAGCGACTCTAGACTAAGGCTGCTGCTGCTGGAGCTGGTACTGCTCCTGCCACTCCACCCCTCCGCAGCAGCCATGGCAGTGGAACGTGAATGCAGAGGACCCCGCCGGTCAGACCTGCGAGAGGATGGCACAGATAGGCAGCAGCCAACTAAATACATAGGATGTCTCTATAGTAGTTTAGTTTGTCCTCCCTCTCAGCGAGTGTGAAAAAGGCCCCCATTTTGGACCGGAAGCGAGGGTCCAACAAGGTGAAGAGCCATAAATCATCCCTCTGCTGAATGGTGACAATTCGGCTGTCATTATGCAAGCGAGAATGCAGCGGGCCATTTGCGCAAGTGACTCGGAGGGACCCCCTGCCTCCATCTCCACTGCATACTGCCACAGTGTGTCTGGGTCCTCTGCCTCATCTTCTTCATCACCCTGTAGCTACTCTGGCTGCTCCTCCTCTCCTGTCACCTGTGTAGAAAAATCACCCATTTCGCTACACATTGCTTGTGCTCCAATGTCCTCCTCCAGTTCAGCCCCCACAGGGCTTATGTGGCCGTGAGATGTAGGCGCCACGTCTCCAGTCCCCTGACCAGCCAGATTTAGCAGCATCTGTTCCAGAACATAAAGCAGTGGAATGACTTTGTTCATCCCGTAGTCCTGGCGACTGACAAATAATGTGGCCTCCTCAAATGGCCTGAGCAAATGGCAGGTGTCACGCATAAGCTGTCACTGGCTGACATCGAAGTACTACTGGCTGACATCGAAGTACTGGCTGACATCGGAGTACTACTGTCTGCTTGGATCATCAAGAAATTGTTGATGGCCTTTCTCTGTTCGTATAGTCGGTCCAACATATGGAGGGTGGAATTCCAACGGGTGGAAACGTCGCATATCTGCCTATGTTGGGGGATGCCGCTCTGCCGCTGCAGCTCAAGGAGGGTGTGCTTTGCGGTTTACGAGTGGCTGAAGTGCATGCAAAGTTTCCTGGCCATTGTTAGGATGTCTTACAGATGAGTGGAAGACTTCAGGAACCGCTTGACAACCAGATTGAACAGGTGTGCCATGCAGGGCACATGGCTCAGCCCTCCATGACGCAGCGCCGATACCATGTTCTTCCCGTTGTCGGTCACCATGGTTCCGACTTTGAGTTGTCGCGGAGAGAGCCAGGATTCGATTTCTTGCCGAAGGACACGGAACGTTTCCTCACCTGTGTGACTCAGTTCGCCCAGGCAAACCAGGTGCAAAACAGCGTGAGAGTGGTGGAACATGGTTTGCATATACTACGTGCCTCCAAACATAATTCTTGGATCTCTACATGAAAATAATGTATTTGCTTCCAGCTGTTTACTGCTCCTGATTTAAAATTGGGGCAATCAGCTTCAGCTTCCTCTGATGTGTATGCCTACGGAGTCCTTTTATTATGGCTTTGCACAGGGAGCAAGAATGTTATGCACAATTCTGATGGAACTCCTGATCTTAAGAAATTGGACTTGGACTCTAAAGCAGAGGCTCTCCTGTCATGTCTTGTGTGCTGTGGAGATCGAATGCAGACGGAGCAGATAAAAACACATGAATATGTTCAACTTACTGAAGCTGCTTGATTTAATTGTGAATAGATGGTAAAGGACAAGTCTGCTGGTGTGTTGTCATCAGCGTTTTTATTATGTTTACTGCAGGACCCACGACAACGTAATTCGGTCCATACAGCAAAAGGAGGTCTACAATCACCCATCAATTTTGCCGAAAAAAACATGTTTGAAATAACAAATTTTACCAATGAAAAGGATAATGGAATTCGGTTCATACTGAACAAAGTCCACAATCACCCATCAGGGCTTTAGAATATATAACTGCACCGCACAAGGGCAAATATATTTTTCTTTTGCCAGTAATACACGGCAAAAAGGGCTTTACAACGTATAACTGCACCGCACAAAGGCAAGTGAGACGTACTGTAGAAATATTTCCTGGTAATAAACCCTGTTAATGGCTGTATCAAACAGCACTCGCACCCCAATAACAAAAATGATTTGCTGGAATTACAGAGCTGTATAAGGGCAATTTGGATCCCCAGTTAGTGCAGCAAGGTGTAATAGGATTGCTCCTATTACCTAGTCTGTAACTTCCCCTACTGAACCCTGTTCAACATAAATGCTGTGGAATGATTCCTCCCTATACTTTTCCTGCATTTATAAATCGTTTTTTTTTTTTTTTACCACAATCAAGTCTTTCCTATCACTGTCCCTAGCGCCTGCAGACACGTCTCTCCCTGCCAAAGTACACTGGTATATGGCAGAATCTAAGATGGCTGACGCCATTTATAGGGCTATGACATCACAGGGCTGGCTGGCTGCTGATTGGCTGCATGCATGGCATTATGGGTGATCCTGCCTTCCCAGAGTTCCTTTCTCCATGTCCTCACACGTGCAGCAGCCATTTTAGGAAAAAATACGATTCATTACAACGAAGCGCAAGGAAATTCGGCTTCGGTGCAAATCGTATTTTTCCTGAAATTCGGATCGAATTCCACTTCGTCATCTTCGATTCGCTCATCTCTAACATTACTATCAAGATACCACTAAAGTCTTGCTATGAACCACTTTTTTCCTTTGCAAGAACTAGGGCAACATTCTCACACAGTTAAAAGTGTGAATTTTGCAAGAAAACTGAACGTCATTGTCACATTTTCCAATTTGCAGTCATTTTGTCTAAGCAGATTTATTATCCAACCCTAAATCAAAACCAATATTTTTTTTTTGCTACATATCAAATTATTACTTGCATTAAGAGTAACTGCATTTGACATAAACTTTTGATATGCATAATTCTACATTCATGTTGCTGTAGGTTATGACTAAAACAACCACATGTTGCATTCACAGTTTGTAAAAAAGCTAATAAAATCACAAAATCATCATAGTAACTTTTATTTCCATGAATGCTTATACATCAGTTCCATATCAGAACAATTACACAATATATACAGAAAGTATAGAAAGTAAAGAAAAAGCAATATTCGGCTGTTCAAAAAAATAGTAGTGCCAGCATATTTCTTTAAATTGAATGTATAAACTGTATAAACTGAGATTTCACTTTAGTGGCATAACCATTGTTTCTGAGAACTGCTTGACATCTGTGCTGCATGGAGTCAACCAACTTCTTGCCCCTCTGAACAGGTATTCCAGTCCAGGATGATCGAACTACATTCTACAGTCATTCTGTATTTTTGAGTTTTGCCTCATAAACCACATTTTTTATGTCAGTCTACAAGCTCTCTATGAGATTGAGGTCAGGAAATTGGGCTAGCCACTCCATTACTTCAATCCTGTTTGTCTGTAACCAAGATGTTTGTTTATTAGTGTGTTTTGGGTCCTTGTTGTGTTGAAACAATTATTTTAAGGGCATTTCTTCTTCAAGATAGGGCAACATGATCTCAAGTATTTTGATATATTGAAACTGATCCATGATCCCTCATATGCAATAACACCTTGGTATGAGAAACATTGCCATATCATGATTTTTGCACCACCATTATATACTGCTTTCACAGTGTACTGTGGCTTAAAATTAGTGGTCGGGCGTCGTCTGACATACTGTCTGCAGCTACTAGACCCAAAAATAACAAATCAGGTTCTATCAGTCCACAAAATATTGCGCCATCTCTCTTTAGGCCAGTGTGTTCTTTGGCAAATTTTAACATATTTAGGACATCCACAATTTGCGGACCGCACATTGCCGGCACTATAATAGAATTGCCTATTCTTCGGACAAGAATAGGACAGCAACTACGGATGCTGTCTACATCTTTTGCGGCCCCATTGAAATGAATGGGTCCGCACCCATTCCGCAAAATTGCGGAACGGATTCAGACCCATTTGTACGGTCATGTGAATGAGCCCTTAGTGTGAGGAGAAAAACTGTGATATCTACAGTCAGGTCCATAAATATTGGGACAATGACAAAATTCTAACATTTTTAGCTCTATACACCACCACAATGGATTTGAAATGAAACGAACAAGATGTGCTTTAACTGCAGACTGTCAGCTTTAATTTGAGGGTATTTACATCCAAATCAGGTGAACGGTGTAGGAATTGCAACAGTTTGCATATGTGCCTCCCACTTGTTAAGGGACCAAAAGTAATGGCACAATTGGCTTCTCAGTTCCATGGCCAGGTGTGTGTTATTCCCTCATTATCCCAATTACAATGAGCAGATAAAAGGTCCAGAGTTCATTTCAAGTGTGCTATTTGCATTTGGAATCTTTTACTGTCAACTCGCAAAAACATTAGGCGTGGCCAAAACAACTGTTTGGAACATTCTTAAAAGGAAAGAACGCATCGGTGAGCTCAGGAACACCGAAAGACCCAAAAGACCAAGGAAAACAACTGTGGTGGATGACCGAAGAATTCTTTCCCTGGTGAAGAAAACACCCTTCACAACAGTTGGCCAGATCAAGAACACTCTCCAGGAGGTAGGTGTATGTGTGTCAAAGTCAACAATCAAGAGCAGACTTCACCAGAGTGAATACAGAGGGTTCACCACAAGATGTAAACCATTGGTGAGCCTCAAAAACAGGAAGGCCAGATTAGAGTTTGCCAAATGACATCTAAAAATGCCTTCACAGTTCTGGAACAACATCCTATGGACAGATGAGACCAAGATCAACTTGTACCACAGTGATGGGAAGAGAAGAGTATGGAGAAGGAAAGGAACTACTCATGATCCTAAGCATACCACCTCATCAGTGAAGCATGGTGGTGGTAATGTCATGGCGTGGACATGTATGGCTGCCAATGGAACTGGTTCTCTTGTATTTATTGATGATGTGACTCCTGACAGCAGGATGAATTCTGAAGTGTTTCGGGCAATATTATTGTCACAGCCAGACAGCTGAGAAGCGCTCACAGGAGCTTCTCAGATCCTCCTCCTTGAATTTCTTTGTTTTGGTTTAGTTTCTCATCTCGTTAGTCTATCTCAGCTGTCATGCAGTTGGACTGATTGCTACCCTTTAAGTTCCTCCCCATAAAGCAGTAGTGTGCAGCTGATACAACTTCCTGGAGTGTGTGTGCATGCTGTTCCCAGTTCCCAGTTCCCAGTCCTCAGTCGTCAGTCGTCTGCAAGATAAGTGCTGTTTATGTATTTATGATTTTGTCTTTTCTGGATCCAGGTGACCCTGACTCCCTCCGTGTCAGTGTAGGGAGCCGGTGGTCGTGTCCCTTCACTATTGTAGGGTCTTCAGGTAATAGATAGCCGAGGAACGTGGATATGCGGCCATCCACCTTTGGGGTGTTCGCATAGGCTGAGCAGTGAGGGAGAGCGGCAGGTCTATTGCAGGGGTCTCCCTTTGTTCCTTAGTTGTGGATCCAGAGAGACATTGTTTATATGGTATTGTCTTGTTTCCTGTACACCATCCGTGACATTATCAGCCGCCAAAACCGTCTCAAGCATGGATCCGGTTTCACTTTTGGCTGAACGCCTCCAGGGTCTTTCATTGGAAGTAGCTGATCTCCGTAGGATTTTTTTTCAGTTTCAAGTGACCGGTTCAGCTTGCGTTCATGGAGTTTGTGCTGAGCCCAAGATCTCGCTCCCGGATACGTTCTCTGGGGGTAGTGAGAATTTTGTGCGTTTTAAAGAGGCTTGCAAACTCCATTTTTGCCTTCTTCCCCATTCTTCTGGTGATGAAGAACGGAGGGTGGGGATCATTGTATCGCTGCTCAGGGGTAACGCTCAGTCTTGGGCCTTTTCGCTACCGGAGGGGGCACGGCCCCTCCGCTCAGTGGATAAATTCTTTTTAGCCCTGGGTCAGATATATGATGATCCGGATCGTATTGCTCTGGCTGAGTCTAGACTACGTCTGTTATGCCAGGGTAAACAATCCGCAGAGATATACTGCTCAGAATTTCGGAGATGGGCAGCTGATACTGGTTGGAATGATGCTGCACTCCGAAGTCAATTTTGCCATGGTCTTTCAGAGGGATTGAAAGATGCATTTTCCTTTCATGAGAGGCCTATCTCCTTGGACTCTGCTATGTCTCAGGCCGTTCGTATTGACAGGCGTCTTAGAGAGAGACGAGAGATCTCTCCTTCCTGTCCTACTCAGTCCCGGAACAGTGCAGCGGTCTCATTCTGTGCGCAGGAGTCTCAGTCGCTGTCAGCCCCTTCTGAGCAGGAGCCCATGCAGCTGGGGTTGATTGCCTCTGACAATAGAAGATTCAGCCCGCATGGGAGGGTTTGTTTTTGTTGTGGAGGTATAAATCATTTGGCAAATGTTTGTCCCTCTAGGAGATTCAGGCAGTTTTCTGGGAGTAATAAAGAGACAAAAAGGAAAAAATCTTTTAAAAATGTTCCGTCGGTTACTATTGGCAGGGTTGAGGCGGAAATTGAAGGTTTTCCGTTTGCTTGTAGTTCCCGTTTTGTCCTGCCTGCTAGGGTGGCGCTAGAGAGCAAGAGCATTTTTTGTGAGATTTTTGTGGATAGTGGAGCAGCTGTCAACCTCATTGATAATCAATTTGCAATAACTCATGGTTTCCAGGTATGCACTTTGGGAAAGGATATTCCTGTTTTTGCTATTGATTCAGCTCCACTTTCTCAGAAATCATTAAAGGGCATAGTTCACAATATCCGTTTAATTGTGAGTGATGCTCATGTTGAGGATGTGTCATGTTTCGTCCTTAGCGGTTTGCCTACTCCTCTAGTGTTGGGGCTACCCTGGCTCACTAAACATAACCCCACCATTGATTGGCAAGCGAGGCAAATAAATGGTTGGAGTAACTTTTGCAGAGAGAATTGCCTCATAACATCTGTTTCTGAGGTTTCTACTAAGACTGTACCACCTTTCCTCTCTGAATTTTTGGATGTCTTCTCTGAGAGTGGAGTTCAGGGTTTACCTCCGCACAGGGAGTATGATTGCCCTATTAATCTCATCCCAGGCGCCAAGCTGCCTAAATCTCGTTTATACAATCTCTCCCAACCTGAGAGGGTCGCTATGCGGGATTATATCTCTGAGAGTCTGAGAAAAGGACACATACGACCCTCGAAGTCACCTGTTGCCGCTGGTTTTTTCTTTGTTAAGAAAAAAAATGGTTCTTTAAGACCTTGTCTGGATTTCAGGGAGCTGAACAGTATCACTATTCGTGATCCTTATCCGCTTCCTCTGATCCCGGACCTGTTTAACCAGGTTGTTGGGGCTAAAGTCTTTTCCAAATTAGACCTAAGAGGGGCATACAACCTGGTTAGGGTCAGAGAAGGAGACGAATGGAAGACGGCTTTCAATACCCCTGAGGGCCATTTTGAGAATTTGGTTATGCCTTTTGGTTTGATGAATGCCCCAGCCGTTTTTCAGCATTTCGTCAACAGCATTTTTTATCATTTTATGGGAAAATTTGTATTAGTGTATTTGGATGACATTTTGATTTTTTCTCCTGATTTCAAGACTCATAAGGAACACTTACGTCAGGTCTTGCTCATCTTGCGGGAGAATAAATTATACGCGAAACTGGAAAAATGTGTGTTTGCGGTTCCAGAAATCCAATTTCTGGGGTTTCTTGTCTCCGCTTCTGGTTTTCGCATGGACCCCGAGAAGGTCCGCGCTGTGCTTGAGTGGGAGCTTCCTGAGAATCAGAAGGCGCTGATGCGTTTTTTGGGCTTTGCCAATTATTACAGGAAATTTATTTTGAATTATTCCTCTGTTGTTAAACCACTCACTGATATGACCAGAAAGGGGGTAGATTTTTCTTCCTGGTCTGTAGAGGCGCGTAAGGCCTTTTCTAATATCAAGGAGAGTTTTGCTTCCGCTCCCATCCTAGTACAACCTGATATTTCGTTACCCTTCATAGTTGAGGTTGATGCTTCTGAGGTAGGGGTGGGTGCGGTCTTGTCTCAGGGTTCCTCTCCTGCCAAATGGCAACCGTGTGCCTTTTTCTCAAAGAAACTCTCCTCCGCAGAGAGAAATTATGATGTGGGAGATAGGGAATTGTTGGCCATCAAGTTGGCTTTTGAGGAATGGCGCCATTGGCTAGAGGGAGCCAGACACCCTATTACCGTGTTTACTGACTCTCCTTACTGATAAAAATCTGGCCTACTTGGAGTCAGCCAAGCGTCTGAACCCGAGACAGGCCAGATGGTCTTTGTTCTTTTCAAGGTTTAATTTTGTTGTTACGTTCCGCCCTGGGGTTAAGAATGTGAAGGCAGATGCCCTGTCACGTTGTTTTCCGGGAGGTGGGAATTTTGAAGACCCGGGTCCCATTTTGGCTGAAGGTGTGGTGGTCTCTGCTCTTTTTCCTGAATTGGAGGCAGAGGTGCAGGCAGCCCAGTCAGAAGCTCGTGATCTTTGTCCTCCTGGGAGGTTGTTTGTGCCTCTCGCTTTGAGACACAAGATTTTTAAAGAACACCACAACACGGTCCTTGCTGGGCACCCGGGGGCAAGAGCCACACTGGATCTCATCGCTCGGAGATTCTGGTGGCCTGCGCTTCGTAAGTCGGTTGAGGGTTTTGTGGCAGCTTGCGAGACTTGCGCTCGTGCCAAGGTCCCTCATTCACGGCCATCAGGTCCTCTCCTTCCTTTGCCCATTCCTTCCCGTCCTTGGACACATCTGTCCATGGACTTCATAACTGACTTGCCTCGTTCCTCGGGGAAGTCTGTGATTCTGGTGGTGGTGGACCGTTTTAGCAAAATGGTGCATTTTATCCCTTTTCCTGGTTTGCCCAATGCTAAGACGCTGGCGCAGGCATTTATTGACCACATTGTCAAATTGCATGGAATTCCTTCAGACATAGTCTCTGATAGGGGCACGCAGTTTGTTTCCAGATTCTGGAAGGCTTTCTGTTCTCGCTTGGGGGTTCGGTTGTCATTCTCTTCTGCTTTCCATTCGCAGTCGAATGGCCAGACAGAGCGCGTCAATCAGAATCTGGAGACATATCTGCGCTGTTTTGTGGCGGAGAATCAGGAGGATTGGTGTTCTTTTTTGTCCCTTGCTGAGTTTGCTTTAAATAACCGTCGTCAGGAGTCCTCTGATAAGTCACCATTTTTTGGTGCATATGGGTTCCATCCGCAGTTTGGGACTTTCTCGGGAGAGGGCTCTTCTGGTTTGCCTGATGAGGACAGATTCTCCTCGTCTTTGTCATCTATTTGGCAAAAGATTCAGGATAATCTAAAGAGCATGAGTGAGAGATATAAGCGTGTGGCGGATAAGAGACGTGTGCCCGGTCCGGACCTGAATGTTGGTGATCTGGTGTGGTTGTCTACCAAGAATATCAAATTGAAGGTTCCCTCCTGGAAGTTAGGTCCTAGGTTTATTGGGCCTTACAAGATCCTGTCTGTCATCAATCCTGTTGCCTACCGTCTTGATCTTCCTCAGACTTGGAAGATCCATAATGTTTTTCATAAGTCCTTATTGAAACCTTATGTTCAACCTATTGTACCCTCGCCTTTGCCTCCTCCTCCTCCGATTATGGTTGATGGAAATCTTGAATTTCAGGTCTCTAGGATTGTGGATTCTCGTCTTGTCCGCGGTTCCCTCCAGTACCTCGTTCATTGGGAGGGTTATGGTCCTGAGGAGAGGATGTGGGTCCCAGTGACGGACATTAAGGCCTCTCGTCTCATCAGGGCTTTCCATAGGTCCCATCCTGAGAAGGTGGGCTCTGAGTGTCCGGAGTCCACTCCTAGAGGGAGGGGTACTGTCACAGCCAGACAGCTGAGAAGCGCTCACAGGAGCTTCTCAGATCCTCCTCCTTGAATTTCTTTGTTTTGGTTTCAGTTTCTCATCTCGTTAGTCTATCTCAGCTATCATGCAGTTGGACTGATTGCTACCCTTTAAGTTCCTCCCCATAATGCAGTAGTGTGCGGCTGATACAACTTCCTGGAGTGTGTGTGCATGCTGTTCCCAGTTCCCAGTCCTCAGTCGTCAGTCGTCTGCAAGATAAGTGCTGTTTATGTATTTATGATTTTGTCTTTTCTGGATCCAGGTGACCCTGACTCCCTCCGTGTCAGTGTAGGGAGCCGGTGGTCGTGTCCCTTCACTATTGTAGGGTCTTCAGGTAATAGATAGCCGAGGAACGTGGATATGCGGCCATCCACCTTTGGGGTGTTCGCATAGGCTGAGCAGTGAGGGAGAGCGGCAGGTCTATTGCAGGGGTCTCCCTTTGTTCTTTAGTTGTGGATCCAGAGAGACATTGTTTATATGGTATTGTCTTATTTCCTGTACACCATCCATGACAATTATCTGCTCATATTCAGCCAAATGCTTCAGAACTCATTGGACGGCGCTTCACAGTGCAGATGGACAATGACCCAAAGCATACTGCAAAAGAAACCAAAGAGTTTTTTAAGGGAAAGAAGTGGAATGTTATACAATAGCCAAATCAATCACCTGACCTGAATCCGATTGAGCATGCATTTCACTTGCTGAAGACAAAACTGAAGGGAAAATGCCCCAAAAACAAGCAGGATGTAACGGGGTGCCGAAGGCGCACTCGGTCTCCCATCAGCCGCAGACCTGCTGCTTAGCTTCGGGAGCGAAGATCTGTGTTTGACTTCGTTCCCAGGGCGGCTTTGCTAGCTGGGAGGCTCCCTGCTCCTAGGTCTGCCTTGAGCGCCGAGCTGATCACTCGGTGCTCGACTGGTCGGCCTGTTAACCTGTAACGGTCACGTACACACACACAGGGGGGGGGGATAGTGACCACTGTGCTCCACCCTCACCCCTGGCCCTGCCTACTTGCCTCACGAGTCCTGATGACAGGGGACAACTGGATGGCAGTCCCTAACTTAGGATACGTGCGGGAAGGACAGACAAGACAAATAACGGATAGTGAACGGACCGGGTCAAAACCAAGAGGACAACGCAGTACAGAGGGATAAGCAAAGAATGGTCAGGAGAAGCCGGGGTCATAAATACCAGGAGAGTCGAGAAGTACCAAAGGATTCTGCAAAGAATAGTCAGGTGGAAGCCGAGGTCAAAATACCAGGAGGGATGCGCAGTACAAGAGGAGCAGGCAAAGGATCATCAGGGAACAGGATCAGGTAAGTATACAGGTATCCAACAAACGCCAGGGACCTAAATTAACAAACAACCTGTGGCCAGCAGGCTGCCTGTATTTATAGTGGGGAATGAGGGTCATGTGATGTGGCCAGCATCACATGACCGACAGACCGACCAGTCGAGCACCGAGTGATCAGCTTGGCGCTCAAGGCAGACCTAGGAGCAGGGAGCCTCCCAGCAAACACACATCCTTGCTCCCGAAGCTAAGCAGCAGGTCTGCGGCTGATGGGAGACCGAGTGCGCCTTCGGCACCCCGTTACACAGGAACTGAAGACAGTTGCAGTAGAGGCCTGGCAGAGCATCACCAGGGATGAAACCCAGCGTCTGGTGATGTCTATGCGTTCCAGACTTCAGGCTGTAATTGACTGCAAATGATTTGCAAGCAAGTATTAAAAAGTGAAAGTTTGATTTATGATTATTATTATGTTCCATTACTTTTGGTCCCTTAACAAGTGGGAGGCACATAAGCAAACTGTTGTCATTCCTACACCGTTCACCTGATTTGGATGTAAATACCCTCAAATTCAAGCTGACAGTTTGCAGTTAAAGCTCATCCTGTTCGTTTTATTTTAAATCCATTGTGGTGGTGTATAGAGCCAAAAATGGTAGAACTGTGTCGATGTCCCAATATTTATGGACCTGACTGTAAATTCTTCTTCCAATCCCAAAGGCTGGCACATGACCACCTCTCCCCAGAGAGAAGAATACTGCCCTGGGACAGAAGGACAATGTCAGCAATACTGAGTATGGGACCCATTGGAAAAATGCCATCAGGATAAGTGCAGGAAACAAATGGAGAAGATCAACGTTACAGGCCACAACATTAATAAAGTCTGGTGGAGGCCCTGAAATGCTATGCAACTCTTCAGCAGAATCTGCACACTCAAGTCGAGCAATCAATGCAACTCCCTGAGACACTAGGAAAACAATCAATAGGCACATGAGTGGACATACTGACTTGCTGGCAGGATAATCAATGGAGACTGTGGGGCAACAGTAAAATAATCAATGGAAACATTAGAGAAGGTCCTGAAATGTTAGCAAACATTTAACTATGAGACAATAGAGTCCCCTCAAAAATCTTAGCCACATCCATCACAGGCAACCTACTTTACAGAGGATAAGTACATGACATAAGGTTATCTATACAGAGTCTACCGGCTGGAGGAAGTCAACCTGGAGGCTGAGCACACATCTGCCATTAGCTACAATGTATTAGTGTATGAGATAGTTATTAGCCTTGTGCTGCCTCTTTCATTTATCTCACACTGGATTACCTTAATGATACTGTACCATGAAGATTTTTTTATTCTTTATTCACATAAAACTAGCATAGCTTTACATAGTAGACCAATGGACACAATGTACATGTACTTCCCATGTGTACTGATATTTTTTCCCAAATACTGTATTGTTTCCTAAATCTTAATCTCATTAATGTTTCTAGTCCGGGTGTTTGATATTATATTACTCATCCAGTGCTTTGCTGTAGTCAGTCTAGTTTATAAATCATTTGTTCCCGTTTATGTATTTCTTTTATCTTCTGCAAATCACCTAATATACAAACATCAATTTCTATTAACCCTTTCAGCCCTGGAGGATTCATCTCCCCAATCCCTCCCCCCCAAGCGTTTTTTTTTTTACTCCCTTCCTTTATGGATCCATAACTTTTTTATTTTTCCGTTCACATAGCCATATGAGGGAATTTTGTTGTTGGACAACTTGTCTTTTCCAGTAGTACTATTTAATATTGCATACAATGTATCGGAAAGCTGGAAAAAAATTCACCCCAAAAAAACACAATCCCGCCACAGCTTTAGGGTCCATTCACACGTCCGTAGTGTATTGCGGATCCGCAATCCCCCGGGCAGGCACCCCTATAGAAATGCCTATTCTTGTCGGCTATTGCGGACAAGAATAGGACATGTTCTATTTTTTTCGGGAGCCGCGGACCGGAAATGCGGATGTGGACAGCACAATGTGTGCTGTCCGCATCCTTTCCGTCCCCATTGAGAATGAATGGGTCCGCACCCGTTCTGCAGAATTGCGGAATGGATACGGACCTATTCTATGGACGTGTGAATGGACCCTTATGGGATTTGTTTTACAGCGTTCCCTGTTCAGTAAAACTGACCTGTTATCCTAATTCTCTGGGTCAGTACGATTACGATACCGCATTTATAATTGGATCTGTCACCACAAAATGCAATGCAAAAATGCAATGCAATAATAAGTGTGCATAGAGATAGCTGTCAGTCACTGATAAACGCTCCTCCCTGTACCGATAGCTGTTCACAGGAGGCAGAAAAAGCAAAAGATATAAATTATAGGTTTTACTGAATCTTTTTCCTTAAAACTATATATCAATCTGCTCAGCTTATCCTGTTCTACAACACAGTGCTTTCAGATTACAATGCATTTTGTGGTGATAGGTTCTCTTTAAAGGGGTTCTCCAGGATAGGTCATCAATATCAGAACAGCGGGGGTCTGACACCCGGCACCCTCGCTGATCAGCTGTACGAAGAAAGGATACGCGCGAGTCGTCTCCCTTCTGTCTTCCTGCTCGCCGCTGCTATGTCATCGATATTAAAAGCTCGGAGAACCCCTTTAATACTGGTAAAACTTTGGTAAAATTCATTTTTTCTTTTCAAAGCCATATTCTGACTTTTCTACAGTTACATCTTTGGAGTTGTGTGAGGGCTAATTTTTAGCAGAGTGATATGTAGTTTTAATTGATACCATTTTGGAGTGTGTAAGGCTTTTGATCACTTTTTATTCAGTTTTTTGGGGGAGATTAAGCAACAGAAAATGGTGAATTGGCCATTTAGATTTTTTTTCCATTACAGTGTTCACCATATGGGTTAAATGCATTTATATTTTAATAGTTCAGGCATTTTGGGACATAGCGATGCCTATGATTGTTATTTTTTTATTGTTTGTATTATTTTTAGAGATGAGCGAAATTATAAAAAATTTGATTCAGCTGTTTTACCGAAGTTCACAAAGACATTTGATTTGTTATGAATTACTTAATCACAAATGACATTCCACTGTATGTAGTGAGCGCATTTACGGGGAATGGCTGATGACGTCACCACGCCTGGCCAGTACGCTGACGTGACATCACATGTCAGCGCACGTGAGATTTGGTGCATTTTCTTAAAGGAAAAATTGATTCGTTATCACAAAGCGCATGGAAATTCGGCTTTGTGACTAATGGAATTTTTCCTGAAATGCGGATCGAAGTCCACTTTGTTAACTTAAATTCGCTCAACACTAATAATTTTTATTTTTAAAATTATATTTAATCAGAAAAAATGTTAGACAAACCGGTTGCTAAGCATTTTGTAGATTGTGGCCATTCTATCAATCAATTAAGGTTTAGTATAATTAATTCGGTGGGGACTAGTGTTGATCGAGCATGCTCCAGTCTCCTCCCTGCACGTTTGTAAACGTGCGGGTAAGTACTGCCCTTCATTGTAATGCCGTAGCCATGTTGGCTACTGGCATTACAGTGATTGGCTGGCCGGAATACGTTATCGGGTGCCATATAGCACCCGATGACACGTGTTCGGCTCAGTGTTAGTCAGAGAGAGCTGTGCTGAAGAAGGGAAAGATAGTGTAGGGAGTGCAAAAAAATTTTTTTAAGTTTAAAAACTTGGCAGAGATCCAAAAGTCCTTTTAAGGACTATTGTTGTGTGTGGCAGCAGCAATATATATTTTTAGCGCAACCTGCGCTAAATTGCTAAAGCTTTACAGACCCAAAAGGCCTTTTAAGGACTATTGTGTGTGGCAGCAATATCTATTTTTAGAGCATCCTGCGCTAAATAGCATGCAATAGTTAGGCCGCTGCAGACGGCGACATCTCCTGTGTAACGTGTGCACATCCCAAAAATATCTGTGCCATCCAGTGTACTTTTTCTGTAGACGGTGTCCGCTGTGGACAGTGATATTACCTGGGGTACATCCCCTGTGTAACTTTTCTACATCCCAAATACCTGTGACATTCCCTGTAATTTTATATTAGTCGCTGCTAACATCAGCGACATTATCAGCTGTATTTCTCCTGTGTAACGTGTGCACAACCCAAAATATCTGTGACATCCAGTGTACTTTTTAGATAGACGGTGTCGGCTGCGGACAGGGACATTACCTGAGGTACATCTCCTGTGTAACGTTTCCACATCCAAAATACCTGTGACATTCCCTGCAATTTTAGATTAGCCGTTGCTGACATCAGCGACATTATCTGGTGTATTTCTCCTGTGTAACGTTTCCACGTCCCAAATACCTGTGACATTCCCTGTAATTTTTTATTAGCCGCTGGTGACATCAGCGACATTATCTGCGGTATTCCTTCTGTGTGACGTTTCCACATCCCAAATACCTTTTTTTATTTTTTGCCGCATACACTTACAAATCCTACGCTACAGTACGTGTAACATACTTTCAAGCATATATAACATTTAATATGAAGAAGGCGAGCAGTAAGAACAGGGAAGTGATGCTGATGGTGCACGCAGAGGCCGTGGCCCTGGGCGCGTTGAAAGTGTGCTTGTTGCCAGAGCACAAGAAAAACAATCAATCGTCCATGATACCTAGCTTCATGTCCCAGTTTGTAGGATGGCGCAGGAAAACGCTCTCGAAGTCAGACCAGTGCGACCAGGAGGTCGGTTGGATTGCAGCAGATAATGCTTCCAGTCGGTTAAGCACCACCCTGTCTTCCACAAAGTCCAGTCTCAGTAGCCAAGAGTTTGGTCAACACGATCCTCACCCTGATCCTCCTTCCTCCCACCATGGAGAGTCTTGCTAAACAAGCGATCCCACACTCGGATATTCCGAGTAGCTCTTTTCAGTGCCATTCCTTCATTTGGGCCTCTTGACAAGCCCGCTTGAAGAGGGACATTAGATCTTGTGCCCTGATTCCCAAACTCTTGAGCATCCATAGTCACAAGAAGATGATGGTGGGTAACGGCAATTAGTGTTTCACAAGGTGGATGCTGATGATGAGACACAGTTGCCAATAAGTCAAAGGCAATTAGTGTCTCAAGAGGTTGATGATGAGGATGAGACACAGTTATCAATAACTGAGGTTGTTGTTAGGTTAACAAGTCAGGAGGATGAGCAGAGTGAGGAAGCGGAAGAGAAGGTGGTGGACGATGAAATCACTGACCCAACCTGGGAAGGTGGCAAGCCGAGTGAGGACAGCAGTACAGAGGGGGAGGGATCCGCAGCACCGCAACAGGCAGGAAGAGGCAGTGGGGTGGCAAAAGGAAGAAGGCAGGCCACACCAAACAGGCCTGCAACTGTTCCTCGGAGCACGCCCTTGCGGAAATCTCCCTTGCCAAGGGGGAGGTGTTCCACAGTCTGGCGCTTTTTGAAGAAAGTGCGGACAACAAAAGAATTGTAATTTGCAACCTGTGCCATACAAAAATTAGCATGGGGGTGAACACTAGCAACCTCACCACCACCAGCATGATCCGCCACATGGCATCAAAGCACCCTAATAGGTGGGCCGAACGCCTGGGTCCACAATCTGTGTCTGCAGGTCACACCACTGCCTCCTCTTCCCCTGTGTTACATGCTGGCCAATTCCCTGTCAAAGGTGCAGGCCCAGATGCCTCCCGCCTTGCACCTGGACCTTCGCAAACACCATCAGCGACCACATCCACTTCCGTGTCCCAGCGCAGCGTACAAATGTCCTTACCCCAGGCATTTGAACGCAAACGCAAATACCCAGCCACCCACCCACAGGCCATAGCACTAAATAAGCAAATTTCCAAATTGCTGGCCCTGGAAATGTTGCCATTTAGGCTTCCGCAGCCAGATGTCGGCGGCTGTCCCTCGTTAAGCAATCCCCAGTAGTGATGAGCGGCAGGGGTCATATTCGAATTTGTGATATTTCGCAAATATTTTGTGCCCTGTCAGAGGTCAGGTGCCGCCAGGCAGCAGGGGGCCAGTATGTATGCGCCTGTTGGTATACTCTAACTTCAAGCGTCCCCATCACCATGGGAACGCCTTTGTGTTAGAATATACCATCGGATTTGAGTTTTCACGATCTAACTCAGATCCGATGGTATAGTCTAACCACCAGGCGTTCCCATGGTGACGGGGACGCTTGTGGGGAGGAGTATGCCAAAGGGGTTTAACTGTACTGTTTGGAGGAGAAAAAAAAGACGAATATTCAAAAAAATTTCTAAACGAATATATTCGCTATAGTGCTATATATTTGTTTTTTTGAATATTCGTCTTTTTTCTACATCTAAAGTCATGATTACTCCCTGCTTCTTGCTTGTGGGCCAATGAATCATTGACCACAAGCATTTTAAGATTCATTTGTTCAGATGGAAAAAATGACGAATATTCTAAAAACAAATATATAGCTGTATATTCTGCAGTGCTATATACTCGTTTTTGACAACACCTTTTTTCGCATAAAAAAATTTGTATTATGCGATTTTTTTTTTATTACAGATTTTTCGCAATAAAACGAATATCTCGAATACGAATATTCACGAATATATGACGAATATTCTACCATATATTCGCAAAATATCGCGAATTCGAATATTGCCCCTGCCGCTTATCACTAATGGTGATTAAGAAAACAGCAGATCTTTTTGGAGACTTTTTGATCAGTGGGTGTGTTAATGGCATATTAAGATATTTTATTGGTTTTCAATAATTGTGGGAGGAACTAGGAGCACTATATAGGTTTTTCAATCATCATTGAATGTTATGCTTGAGAAAGGCTATGATGTAGCCAAAACGTTGCACTTTATTGCTCTTTTTGTACATTATTCATGGACGTACGGTGAGTTAAAGACCCTCCTATGGATATGCTGCCGTCATCTTCTATTCTTTGCTATCCTTAAGATAGGTCATAAATTTCTAAGTCCTGGAAAACCCCTTTAATTCTTTCATTTAGTCTATTATACAGCATATTATTGAAATTCATCTATCACCCCTTTCCATCTATTTACTGAAAACATACTGAGAGGCATTTGTTAAGCTATTTATACCACTGTTGTCACTAAATTCACAAATTATGGCGCACTGCATATTTTCTCCATAATTTGTAGCTTTTTGAGCTTCTCACCACTTTTCCCAGGTGGTGAGAAAGGGGCTGGGGTAGGGCCTCTCAGGGCCCACCGGATTTACTATAGTTTACGCCAGAAACTGGATATAAATAAATAAATAAGTTACTCATCTTATGAAAATCCAGCTGTTTCAGACCAGCGGCTCTCACACTTGCCGCTTCCAGTACTTAATGGAGCGTTCGAGATGATGTGTCGTACCCATTCACATAACTACTGCAGCCAATCACAGGCTTCAGTGGTCATGTGTAAGAATGGCATGCAACCACTCGCCTCCGCAGTGACATGCTATTCTTTAATATGCGACCGCTGAGACCAGTGATTCGCTGCAGCATTCACACATGAATGGAAACCATACATCATCACTTCCTGTCTGGTGAGGAATTTCATCAAGTGACTTTTTTCAATTTTATTTTTTACACCTCCTCCACCTCTACTTTAGGCTACTTTTACACTAGCGTTTTTACTGGATCCGGCGGGGTTCAGCAAAAACGCTTCCGTTACAAACCATCTGCATCCGTTATGAACGGATCCGGTTGTGCTATCTTTAACATTGCCCAAACTGATCCGTTTTCTATTGTGGCAGATTGTGGCAGAGAAAACGGATCCATCCCCATTGACTTGCATTGGGGGTCATGCCTGATCCGTCTTGCTCTGCATGCCAGGACTGAAAGAAAACCACAGCATGGTGCGGTTTGTTCTCCGGTCTGGGAACACAACTAAAAGGAACGGAATGCATTTTGGAGCATTCAATTCTGTTCAGTTCAGTTTTGTCCCCATTGACAATGAATGGGGACAAAACTAAAGCATTTTTTCCAGTATTGAGCCCCTATGATGGATCTCAATACCGGAAAACTTAAATGCTAGTGTGAAAGTAGCCTTAGATTTCTTTTTCTCAAGAAACCCCAACCAATCAGTTATCTAGCATGTTTATTACTCAGGCACAGCTCCTCAGGGTATCCTGCTGATTCTTATTTGCAGACAGTTTGTATATAGGATTAGACCTCGACCTCCTATATATGAATCTCCTGTGATAAGAAACACCTCTGCAGCTCCATCCCCCACAGGTCACCAATCTACATATTGTAAGAAGGAACAAGGGGCCGTCATTGACGGAAGATACGTGTCACCGAGGTTCCTGGCCTCAGTGAGGTAAGAACCGGGCCGGTTCTTATTGGGAGCAGCCAAAGAGCAGGGTGGGTGGCTGTTCCCCATGGTTCCAGGCCGGGTTTTGGCTGGGATATAAAAACCCAGCCAGCACTTTCAGCTGGTGTGGATTATCCTCCATGACAGAGAAGCTGTGTCTTGAGAGCCGCATGCTGGGGAAACAGGCCTCTAAAGCCTGCTGTGGACTGCGGGTGGAAAACTACTGACCAGGTGAAGGTTTTTTGCACTGTGGACTTTGTGTGGTGTGAACCGGCACCAAAACTGAACATCGTTACTTTTGGTTTGTTTTTCCTATTGTGTGAATAAAACACTAAACTTTGCTTTACAACCTTGTTTTTGCCTCTGTACTGCGTCCGCTTACCCTACCTACCAGAGCGAATCCCCACAATATCATGTGCTCTATTAGCTCAACTTAAGACCTTATGCACACGACTATAAGCATTTAGCGGTCCTCAAAACACAGACCTGCAAAATACGGATACTGATTGTGTGCATAACGCTTTTTTTGCAGAAATGCCTATTCTTGTCGGCAAAAGGGACAAGGATATGACATATTCTATAACTTGTGGAACAGATGCAGGCAGCACACAGATGACATCAATTTGCTGACCGATGACAGATGACATCAATGAAAAATACGGTCATGTGCATGAAACCTTAGTCTGCTGTGGGAACCCTATAAATATCCGCACTCCCATAGTTCCACAGCCCGCACACTCTCCCCTTCAGCAGGATATCAGGGCAGTTAGCAGTCATAGCTTATCACTGCATGGATGTGCCTGGTGTAACACGGTGGACAGAGCTCAGCACTAGTGTTAAGCGAACTTGTGCTTTAAGTTCGGAGTCTAAAGTTCGGGTTATCGAAGAATCACGTTATGGATTCTAAATTTCCGTTATGGTCCGTGGTAGCGGAATCCATAACGCGATTCTTCGATAACCCGAACTTTAGACGCCGAACTTAAAACACAATTTCGCTCAACACTACTCAGCACGCATAACGCATCACGCGTACATCCAACGCACTCTGTGCATCAGACTTACAATGGGGAGAGTTACTTATGAAAGTGCAGCATAATTGTACTGCAAATGGTGGCTATAAAATAGACTACGAGGTGTAAGTAAATACGTTAGACGATTTTCAACAGCCTTATAACCAGAATTTATAAGGCTTCAAATAATCAGAGAGAAAGGGAAAGTGGCCACAATTTTTTTTTTTTTAAAGATATGCAACATTTTAATAGCGCAGTATCCATTTACACCTATACCAGCCATGACGTGGCGCAAAGAGGAGGAAAGTGTCCCACTTATCTTGAGAGTTTGATGTAACTGGCACAGTTTACCACTCATGTACCATACAAGACCAGGGGCGTACTGAGAACTTAAAGTGGTCCTGAAGAAAATACTAAAAGTGGCCCTGCTTTTTAGTTGGGTTCAAATTGATGGAAGGCAGGACCAACACAAGTAGGCGAGGCCAGCAATACCATATTGTGGCACATTATACCACCCCAATAGAGCCAGATACCACAGTCCATCACAAAATACTGCCAGCAGCACAAACATGTCCTCAAAAACTTCCACTAGCCGGCCGTGAGAAGGGCTCGGGCGGCCCCCTGGGCATCGACCCACCATGAAATTTCCCTGTAAGGTCTATGGCCAATCCACCCCTGTACAAGACTATGGATACATTTTCCTCATGGTCCAATATGTTCGCAGGACTTGGGTAACAAAAGATTTTCAGCCTTGCAGTATATACAACAATGTTAAAGTCACCAGCAGCAATGATAAAATTCAAATTTAGCAACCAAAAGGAAAAGAAGGCAGATAAAAAATATTCTTCTAGGATCATTATAGACATGTTGGGGGGTCATGTATTAGAACTTTTTACATAATTAACATAGTTAAAAAAAAGACATATCTAGCAAGTTTAGGCAAAGTTAATAACTGCTTCCCTATTCTCAGTTTTATCTTCCTTCAGGAAGACAAAAATCTAAATGATGGATGGATCTATCACATGGTGCCAATGGACCCCTTTGACTATAATGGGCTCCATTAGGTTTCAGACACGGTTCCATGGTCGCAGCTGTGCTTTTTCTTCTGGTAAGGCCTCATGCACACGACCGTTGTGTGCACCCGTGGCCGTTGTGCCGTTTTCCGTTTTTTTTCGCGGACCCATTGACTTTCAATGGGTCCGTGGAAAAATCGGAAAATGCACCGTTTTGCAGCCGCATCCGTGATCCGTGTTTCCTGGCCGTGAAAAAAATATGACCTGTCCTATTTTTTTCACGGCCAACGGTTCACGGACCCATTCAAGTCAATGGGTCCGTGAAAGAACACGGATGCACACAAGATTGGCATCCGTGTCCGTGATCCGTGGCCGTAGGTTAGTTTTTATACAGACGGATCCGAAGATCCGTCTGCATAAAGCTTTTTCAAAGCTGAGTTTTCACTTCGTGAAAACTCAGAACCGACAGTATATTCTAACACAGAAGCGTTCCCATGGTGATGGGGACGCTTCTAGTTAGAATACACTACAAACTGTGTACAAGACTGCCCCCTGCTGCCTGGCAGCACCCGATCTCTTACAGGGGGCCGTGATCAGCACAATTAACCCCTTCAGGTGCGGCACCTGAAAGGGTTAATTGTACTATCATATCCCCCTGTAAGAGATCAGGGCTGCCAGGCAGCAGGGGGCAGACCCCCCCCCCTCCCCAGTTTGAATATCATTGGTGGCCAGTGCGGCACCCCCCCCCTCCCTCTATTGTAATAATTCGTTGGTGGCACAGTGTGCGCCCCCCCCCCCCTTCCTCCCTCTATTGTAATAAATCGTTGGTGGCACAGTGTGCGCCCCCCATTGCCCCCCCCCCCCCCCCCCTCTATAGCATTAACAACGTTGGTGGCCAGTGTGCAGCCTCCCATCTCCCCCCCCCCCTCCCCCCCATCATCATTGGTGGCAGCGGAGTTCTGATCGGAGTCCCAGTTTAATCGCTGGGGCTCCGATCGGTAACCATGGCAACCAGGACGCTACTACAGTCCTCGTTGCCATGGTTACTTAGCAATAGTACAATAGTAGAAGATTAATACTTACCTGCTGCTGCGATGTTCGTGTCCGGCCGGGAGCTCCACCTACTGGTAAGTGACAGTGACAGGTCTGTGCGGCGCATTGCTAAATGAACCGTCACTTACCAGTAGGAGGAGCTCCCGGCCGGACACGAACATCACAGCTCCCAGGTAAGTATGAATCTTGTACTATTGCTAGTAACCCGCTGCCACCAATGATCGGGGGGGGGGGGGGGGGGCGCAAGATGGGAGGCCGCACACTGGCCACCAATGTTGTTAATGCTATAGAGGGAGGGGGGCCAATGATTGCCACCAACGATTTATTACAATAGAGGGAGGAAGGGGGCGGGGGGGGGGGGGCCACACTGTGCCACCAACGAATTATTACAATAGAGGGAGGAAGGGGGGGGGGCGCACACTGTGCCACCAACGATTTATTACAATGGAGGAAGGGGGGGGGGGCCGCACTGGCCACCAATGATATTCAAACTGGGGAGGGGGGGGGGGGGGGGGTCTGCCCCCTGCTGCCTGGCAGCCCTGATCTCTTACAGGGGGATATGATAGTACAATTAACCCCTTCAGGTGCGGCACCTGAGGGGTTAATTGTGCTGATCACGGCCCCCTGTAAGAGATCGGATGCTGCTAGGCAGCAGGGGGCAGTCATGTACACAGTTTGTAGTATATTCTAACTAGAAGCGTCCCCATCACCATGGGAACGCCTCTGTGTTAGAATATACTGTCGGAAATGAGGTTTCACGATCTAACTCATATCCGACAGTATATTCTAACATAGAGGCGTTCCCATGGTGATGGGGACGCTTCAAGTTAAAATATACCATCGGATTGGAGAAAACTCCGATCTGATGGTATAAAAGGGACTCCGGACTTTACATTGAAAGTCAATGGGGACGGATCCGTTTGAAATGGCACCATATTGTGTCAACGTCAAACGGATCCGTCCCCATTGACTTGCATTGTAATTCAGGACGGATCCGTTTGGCTCCGCACGGCCAGGCGGACACCAAAATGACTTTTTTTTCATGACCGTGGATCCGCCAAAAATCAAGGAAGACCCACGGACGAAAAAACGGTCACGGATCACGGACCTACGGACCCTGTTTTTGCGGACCGTGAAAAAAAACGTTCGTGTGCATGAGGCCTAAAACTGATGGAATCTGCAATCTAATGCAGATGTGACTCTAGCCTTACACAGGAGGGTGGAGACGCAGGTAACACAATGAGCAAGTACTAACAGTACAATAGAACAAAGTTTCACAGTTCGATAATAGAATAGGGGTTCAGCTAGAGAGAAAAGAAACATGTACAAGAATCAAATAAGTGATGAACTCACATCCTGTGTTATGCTGCCATCTGCTGGATGTTATGCAAATATTACAGCCTCAGGGTAAAAAATTACAAATTATTCATTATTACAGGCTTTGTTCGCATCACAATACTGGAAGTTTAGCTGTAGTAATACACTGGACCCACACTGGATCAGGTAGACGACTCCGACAGTGTTGCAAGTAAGACATTCCTTCATTTCCCATTTATGTGTATTTTGGGTAGAGGAGATTGTTGTTATTTTCCTTGGTGTGGGATTGATCTTACATGCAATGCATTTACCACACTTGAAAAAACCTTTCAGTTTCATCCAAGTGCCCATAATTGTATTGTCTTTCCTTATTGGTCTCTTAATCGATGGAGCTATTTTAAGACCCAAATTAGGAGCTTTCGTAAATGTTAAGGATGGTGTAGTTGACAGAAGATGGCCTATCAACCTATCACTCAAAATATGGTGCCAATGAGTTTTTATGATTTTTTGCACTCTTTTATAATTATTATTAAATGGAAGAATGATCCTGGTATTAATTATACCATTCTCTTGCCTTTTTTCAATTGCTAGTTTTTTATCCTGGAACCAAATTTGTCTGTCTATGTTTCTAGTTTTCGCTAACGCTTCCTCCACGATTTTCTCTGGGTATTGCTTGTTCAAGAATCGGTTTTTCATTTTCATGGCTTCGGTCTCAAAATCCTCCTCCTGTGTACAGTTTCTTCTAATTCTGCCAAACTGGCCAAAAGGAATATTAATCAGCCAGCTTGGCAGATGACAGCTGGAAAACTGTATGAAGCTATTTATGGATGTGGGTTTGGTGAATGTATTGCACATATACCAATTTTTATATCATATAGTACATGACAACCTCTTTCTAACAAAGCTAGAACCGGTCCTGTACCTCACATGGATCCAGAGATCTCCACATTCATTTCTCTGCTAGGTGTATATCAAGCTGAAAGCTAAAGAGGAGTGTCTTATCTGCTGCAGCTCAGGGGGCGTGTCCATGCTCTACCTATCACAGCTCAGGAGGCGTGCCCATGCTCTCCCTATCACAGCTCAGGAGGCGTGCCCATGCTCTCCCTATCACAGCTCAGGAGGCGTGTCCATGCTCTCCCTATCACAGCTCAGGAGGCAGTTAAAGAGGACCTTTCATCAGCATCAAGTATGTAAACTGAATATACATACATGGAGAGCGGCGCCCAGGGATCCCCCTGCACCGCTCCGTTCTCCGGTTACAGGCTCCGGTAAAGTCATAGTTAGGCTCCACCCATTTGAGCCTGCCGACGTCTCTTTCTCCTATGTTGTAGCGCTGGCCAATCGCAGCGCTCAGCTCATAGCATGGCTAAGAGCTGAGCGCAGCGATTGGCCAGCACTACAGCATAGGAGAAGGAGACCGCGGCAGGCTCAAATGGGTGGAGCCTAACTATGACTTTACCGGAGCCTGTAACCGGAAAATGGAGCGGCGTCCGGGGATAATAGTAAGTGCAGGGGGATCCCTGGGCGCAGCTCTCCATGTATGTATATTCAGTTTACATACTTGATGCTGATGAAAGGTCCTCTTTAAAGGATGGAACTGAGCATTTGCGGCCACCTCAGTGAGCAGGTCAAAGAAATAAGAAAAATAACAAGCAGTAGGTGGCGCTATACAGATATATTTTATTGAACAACTCAGTGGCTATGCTAAGTTTTTAATTATATGCAATTACAAAAGTATTCAGATCCAGGTGCTGGTTTGAAAACTTTAGAATATTTTTCGTGGGACAACCTCTTTAAAACTATTCAGCAGGCTGTTCCAGCAAAACGTTCGTTCATCGGGTGAAATGATCATTAGTGCAGCACATTAAATCATCGTTTCTGGGCAGCAGATTGTGTGGTGTAAACAAAGATCTGCTGCCCAGAAACAATGAATCCGTATGAGGATGAACAATTACAATAGCCATCGCTCATCCCCTTACAGTGGAGGGGATTGCTGCATGTAAATACAGCTCTTCACCTCCATTGATGAGCAGGCAATTATGGGGAAGGAATGGATCCTTCCTGATAACTGCCTGCCAGGTCGGTCTGTGTAAATCCAGCATTAGGGCCCTATTAGACCGCACAATTGTTTGGCTAATTATCGGGAACATGTTCATTATTATTGGCGAATATAAATCGAGCAGCCAATCGGCCAATAAATGAACAAACGCTTGTTTTTTGGCTGATGGGTATCTCATCATGTTCAAAGATGCCAGATTATCGGCAGCACATCTTCCTGTGTAATTCTCACAGTAGGTGAGGGAAGGGAAGCAAACCAAATACAACAAAAGCAACAAAACACCAGGCTAGGCCCCAAAGCTAGGGAACAGGTAAAGGTCACCACCTGACAATCCCTGAGCCTTTCCCTGACTGCTGACATGGGCAAATCCTTAGGGTGGAAGTGCTTATGCGCTGGAACCTAAGCCTAGCTAAAACTGAAACAAACCCTCAGCTAGGGAGCTGGAGATAAGACAATCAGTTCCTAGTGCAAGGTGCAGGAAGCAGCGTCTACCTGAGGCCTAGCCAGAACACACAACAAAAGGGAAGGAGTAGGACTTAGCTTAAGATGGACGGGGAGCAGGAGATCCACCAAACCCCACCTGAGAACTCCAGAAGCAAATATAAACCCCAAGGGCTATAGTGAGAGGCGGGTATAAATAGAACCACTAAATAGGTAATGAGCAGAACCTGTGGGGAGGTGGGATCCTGCCCGAAACCACAACAAAGAGAAACAGAACAATCTGTCAGATAGACTCACGTGTAGCAAGTCTGTCAGATCTTCTCAGGCCTCTCACAGGGCAGGGCATGACAGTAATCAGGTGCCGATGATGAATAGAACTGAATATGGGAGGAGTGACTGTGGTAGCAATCAGTCCTCCTACATTCAGGTGTGACCAGCCGCTGTAAACAGGCCGGTACAAACAAGTGCTATCAAGTATTATCAACCATCGGCGCTTGCACTGCCCGGAACTCAGGCAGTGTAATCCAGGCTTCAGAGGTAATGTGACTCTCCAATTAATTCTAGGACAGGTTACTAGTGGCCATTTTAATCACATGGAACTTCTTTAACCCCTTCAAGACCAAGCCAGTTTTCACCATAAGGACCAAGCCACATTTTGCAAATCTGACATATTTAGCTTTATGTGGTTATAACTCAGGAACGCTTTTAATTATATAAGCGATTGCGAGAGTGTTTTCTTGTGACATATTGTACTTCATGTTAGTGGTAAATTTGAGACATGTTTCACCTTTATTTATAAAAAAATTCCAAAATTTACAAAAAAAATTGAAGCATACACTATTTTAGAAATTTTAAAGCCTCTGCCTTTAAAGCAGATTGTAAAACCTCATAAAATAGTTGTTACTGTACATTCCCCATATGTCTACTTCATGTTGGCATCATTTTGTAAACGTCATTTTATTTTTTTAGGACATTAGAAGGCAATTCTTAATTTTTTTAAGAACATTTCCAAAACCCACTTTTTAAGGACCAGTTCAGTTATGAAATGACCCGATTTTAGAAACGACACCTTTCAAGTTTATCAAAACTGATTTTACAAACTTTGTTAACCCTTTAGGTGTTCCACAAGAATGAAAGGAAAATGGAGGTGAAATTTAATTTTTTTTTGCAGAATTTCCATTTTAATATATTTTTCCCTGTAACACAGCAAGGTTTAACAGCCAAAGAAAACTGAATATTTATTACCCTGATTCTGCAGTTTACAGAAACACCCCATATGTGGTCGGAAACTGCTGTACGGGCACATGGCAGGGTGCAGAGGGAAGGAAGCGCCATATGGATTTCGGTGAGCAGATTTCACTGGGATAATTTTAAGTTGCCATGTCACATTTGAAGACCCCCTGATGCACCCCTAGAATAGAAACTCCCAAAAAGTGACCCCATTTTGTAAACTATGGGATGAGGTGACAGTTTTATTGGTACTATTTTGGGGTACATATGATTTTTGGTTGCTCAATATTACGCTTTTTGTAAGGCAAGGTAACCAAAAAATGGTTAATACAGATGCGACAATACCGAATATGTGTATTTTTTTGTTGTTTCAGTTTTACATAATAAAGAATTTTTGAAAACAAGAATAATGTTTTTGTGTCTATTTTCTGAAAGCTACATTTCTTTTATTTTTCTGCTGATCGTCTTGTGCAGAGGCTCTTATTTTGCAGAAAGAGCTGACATTTTTATTGGTACCATTTTTGGGTCATATGATTTTTTTGATCATTCAATATTACACTTTTTTTGGGCAAGGTGACCAAAAAATGGCTATTTTGGCACAGTTTTTATTTTTATTTTTTTTTAACAGGGGGTAGATCATGTGATATTTTATAGAACAGGTTTTTGCAGACGTGGCGATGCCTAACATGTCTTTTTTTTCCATTTATTTCAGTTTTACACTATAAAAGCATTTTTGAAGAAAAAGAAGAGATGATGGTTTGATTTGTACTATATTGGGGTACATATGTCTTTTTGATCCCTTGGAATTACACTTTTTGTGATGTAAGGTGACAATTTTTTTTAATTTTTTGCATTTTTTTTTACTGCATTCACCTGAGTTGGTAGATTATGTGACATTGTTAGATAGCACGTCGTTACGGATGCGACGATATCTAATATGTCTATGTTTTTTATTTTTAACGCTATTTTCTGGTGTGTTATTTTTTTTTTACTTGAAACTTTAATTTTTTTATTACAAAAAAACAAACCTTTTCACCTTTTCAGGGTTTGATCCCTGTTTCAATTCAGTACAATACATTATGTATTGTACTGAATTGAACTGTCAGCGTCTTACACAGTAAGTCGCTGACAGTTGCCTAGGAGACCCTGCCTTCAGGCTAGATCTCCTGGGCTTCCGTAGCTGGCAGCTCAGGTGCCTGTAGAAGGCATCAGGGCTGCACGGAAACCATTGGCCCCCTGTCAGCCCCCTCCCTCTATAAACCCCGTAAAGAGTTAATGCGGACTGACATTGTTCTGGACTCACATTCTGCTCTGCTATTTGACCACAAGATGCCGCTGTTTCCTAATACAGCTTATACGGGTTTGTGGACTAGGTTCTAAAGGTAAAGAGCACTGTGTATCAAATATCGAAAACTACAGGGTTAGTGATTTCTTAGTTGTGTTAAAACATAACTTTTATTATAGAATTTAAGAAAAATAGGCCCGAAATACATAGATATATACAAACAAATTATAATCAGAGCGACGGTATGACAGGTAATCGTGCACGGCGGCACCCGATGATAAATTAAAGAGGGTACTTGGCGGCACCCATAAAGAACCCGTACTCCTACCGATCTGTCATCTGCGTCCAGGGTGCAAAATGCGTCCAAATGATGCCACGATAATGGACTCCTAAGTAGACGCTCACCTGCTATAGGGACAACGGGGTACAGCTGAGGCCCTGATTTGGCCCTGTATAGTGGTCTATGGCTTGCCCTGATACTTTTGTGGGATAGGGCAGGGCACTCGTCCTTATAAGGGCGACCCCGTCCGGAACCTTGGCCTGTCACCTGGCCCTGTATGGCCCTATTCTAGTCCCGCTCCCTACATGCACGTTTCAGCAAAATAACATCATCAGGGGAGATGTATAGGACTCTAAAAACTTCTAACGATCTGGTGATGGCAAATGTAATACCACCAGCTGATCGTAAGTGGACTATTGTATGGAGTACTAGATAATGCTCCACCTTAATTCGGACATCCTTAGATAAGCCACGGGCAATAGATTTTACTGACATGACACATGTAATGATAGTTATTAGTAATTGATAATGAGGCCAACTACAACTTCATTAATTATTAAGGTAATACACCCATACATTAAATAGTACTTACATTTTATATTTATAGCAATGAGAGATTACCTACATATTTCACATACCTATTTTAATACACATAGAATGGTTCCTTTTTTTTCACGCATGTTAAAAACGCATGCAATCCGCATGTCAACCATGCGGAAAAAACGCAACCACGCAAAGCAATCGCATACAAAACTGACAGCATTCGCAAGCAAAATCACGCGATTTTCCCTGAACGCACCCGCAACACATCCGGACTTAATCCGTGACGCTCGTGTGAAAGAGGCCTTACAGTTCTGGAATATATTGTGTAACACTGACATAATGCTCTTTGTGTTATCCAAAACATTCCAGAACTGTAAGGCCTCTTTCACACGAGCGTGACGGATTAGGTCAGGATGCGTTCAGTGAAACTCGCACCATTTTGCACACAAGTTCAGTCAGTTTTGTCTGCAATTGCGTTCAGTTTTTTCTGCGCAAGTGCAATGCGTTTTTAACGCATGATAAAAAAACTGAAGGTTTACATACAACATCTCCTAGCAACCATCAGTGAAAAACGCACTTGCTTCCAGATGTAATGCGTTTTTCACGCAGCCCCATTAACTTCTATGGGGCCAGGGCTGCATGAAAAACGCAGAATATAGAACACGCTGCGATTTTCACTCAACGCAGAACTGATGCGTGAAAAAAAACACAGACCCATTGAAATGAATGGGTCAGGGTGCAATGCATTCACGTCACGCATTGCACCCGCGCTGAAAACTCGCTCGTGTGAAAGGGGCCTAAGGCCTCTTTCACACGGGCGTTGCGGGAAAAGGTGCGGGTGCGTTGCGGGAACACCCGCGATTTTTCCGCGTGAGTGCAAAACATTGTAATGCGTTTTGCACTCGCTTGAGAAAAATCACGCATGTTTGGTACCCAAACCCAAACTTCTTCACAGAAGTTCGGGCTTGGGATCGGGGTTGTGTAGATTGTTGTTCAATTTCTTTTATTGAAAAGAGCATAAAAGGACAATACCTCAAAAGACAAAATCAAGGGTTGTGTAGATTGTATTATTTTCCCTTATAACATGGTTATAAGGGAAAATAATAGCATTCTGAATACAGAAGCATAGTAAAACAGCGCTGGAGGGGTTAAAAAAATATAAAAAAAAATTAACTCGCCTTCTCCTCTTGTTCGCGTAGTTCCCGGTCTTTACTAGTTGTGGGCTAAAGGACCTTTGGTGACGTCAGATCACATGCTCCAATCACATGGTCCATCACCACGGTGATGGACCATGTGATTGGAGCATGTGATCTGACGTCACCAAAGGTCCTTTAGCCCACAACTCATAATTAAAGAAGTAAAGACCGGGAACTACGCGAACAAGAGGAGAAGGTGAGTTAATTTTTTTTTTAACCCCTCCAGCGCTGTTTTACTATGCATTCTGTATTCAGAATGCTATTATTTTCCCTTATAACCATGTTATAAGGGAAAATAATACAATGAATAGACTGTCACCTAGCAACCATGCGTGAAAATCGCACCGCATCCGCACTTGCTTGCGGATGCTTGCGATTTTCACGCAACCCCATTCACTTCTATGGGGCCTGCGTTGCGTGAAAAACGCAGAATATAGAGCATGCTGCGATTTTCACGCAACGCACAAGTGATGCGTGAAAATCACCGCTCATGTGAACAGCCCTATAGAAATGAATGGGTCGGTATTCAGTGCGGGTGCAATGCGTTCACCTCACGCCTCCCATCCGCGCGGAATACTCACCCGTGTGAAAGGGGCCTAAGGGTTACATAGCATCATAAATCAATATAATGCTATTCAACTCAGTCAGTGCTGGCAGGTCAGGACAGGAGCTGCTAGTCCAATGCGTGGAACTCGCTAATCTGAAAGGGCCCTTAGGCCTCTATCACACAAGCATTACAGATTCTCTCTGGGTCTGTTCAGGAAAAAAACTGATGGTTTTGCACTAGTGAAATGACATAAAATAAAATACATACAAATTAAAAAAATAATCTTGATGTATGAGGTGGAGGTCCATATGGAGTAGGAGGTTTAGGAGGCGGTGGACGTAGCAGTGTAGGTGGAAGCAGCGGTGGAGGAGGACTAAGTAGCCAACACTGGTTTTTGGTTTTAATTTAATTTTTTATTTTTAAATTAGGGTACACCCCAAAAGAGTGGGAAATATCAAAAATACAACAATGAGAAATTGCGCTGTAGTATAACAATGGCTGGGTAAGGCCGGTATACATGTCTATTCTGCACAAGGTACGGACAAGTCCTGTGGGATCCATGCCTGGTTCATTTTAATGAATGTGAGCTTGTCCACATTGGCTGTGGACAGGCGGCTGCGCTTGTCTGTGATAACGCCCCCTGCCGTGCTAAACACACGTTCAGATAATACACTGGCTGCAGGCCAGCACCTCCAAGGCGTAAAGGGCAAGCTCAGGCCATGTGCCCAATTTGGAGACCCAGAAGTTGCAGGGGGCAGACCCATCAGTCAGTACATCTAGGCGTGTGCACACATACTGCTCCACCATGTCACACGTCCCCGTGATGTCCAGGAATTAATTGGATATCTTCTCTATCAACTTTCGATGTTCTTTTATGAGCCTACCATGGTGATCACGGGTGGTGGGGATTGAGGGTTCCAGGCCGGAGAGGAAGCCTGAGAAAGGGACAACACATACAAGGGAGGTCAATGGATGAAATTAAATGTGATCGAGCGGAAATGTGCGACAAATTATTGAAGCAGAAGCTTCCAAGTAAAGGAGGGGGCGCGCAGCAATTACCCACTCCCGACTTTGGGAGGCAGTGATGATAAATAACAATACAGGACTCTTAAAGGGTTTCTATCACTTCGTTTCACCTATTTAGCTTTCAGACACTAGCGATCCGCTAGTGTCTGCTTTATCTAACCATCCTAATATAACTGTTTATTGGGCAGCCGTTTAGCTAAAAAAATAAAACTTATATAGATATGCAAATGAGCCTCTAGGTGCTATGGGGGCGTGATTAGCACCTAGAGGCTCCGTCTACCTTAACAAACTGCCGCCGCCCAGCGCGTCCCTCCAGCCCGCCCATCTCCTCCGGAATGCGATGCTCCTCGTATTCAGCGCATGCGCAGTGAATGTCTGATCGCTTCCCTGCTCAGACATCTCCACTGCGCCTGCGCCGATGACATCATAGTGCTCAGAGGAACAGGCGCAGTGGAGATGTCTGAGCAGGGAAGCGATCAGACATTCACTGCGCATGCGCCGAATACGAGGAGCATCGCATTCCGGAGGAGATGGGCGGGCTGGAGGGACGCGCTGGGCGGCGGCAGTTTGTTAAGGTAGACGGAGCCTCTAGGTGCTAATCACGCCCCCATAGCACCTAGAGGCTCATTTGCATATCTATATAAGTTATTTTTTTAGCTAAACGGCTGCCCAATAAACAGTTATATTAGGATGGTTAGATAAAGCAGACACTAGCGGATCGCTAGTGTCTGAAAGCTAAATAGGTGAAACGAAGTGATAGAAACCCTTTAAGATGCCCTGTAATTGGAATGATTAATAAAAAAATTATAGGGAATGTCACTGGGGTATTTTGGATTTTGAAACGTTAGACAGGAGAGGCCCTGCTGCCGCTTTGTTGACTCTAGATAACTTCTGCCTGATCGCACATCACCGTGACATCCACGATCCATTTTGATATCTTCTCTATCAACTTTCGATGTTCTTTTCTGTGCCTACCATGTTGATCACGGTTAGCGGCGAATCAGGGTTCCACGCCGGAGAGGGAGCATGAGAAAGAGATACCACATCCAAGGGAGGTCAATGGCTCTAATGTGATCGAGCGGAAATGTGGGACAAGTTGTTAAAGTTAAAGCATCGAATGAAAGGAGGGGGCGCGCGTCAATTAAAGACAAATTTTTAAAATTTTATTCCCTCTCACCTATACAGAGCTGGGGTTTTTCATCACCAAAAATGGGTTAATGTCACCCACAAATGGAACAGACGATTTAAAAGAAATTCGGTCCCTGTCAACTATGCAGAGCAGGATTTTATTCACGGCAAAACTGTGTTCATGTCACCCACCAATGGAACAGATGATTTTACAAATATTAGGTCCCTGTCACCTATGCAGAGCAGGGGTTTGTATACGGCAAAATTGGTAAAATGTCACATGACAATGTAACTGACGATTTTTTAAAATTTATGTCCCTGTCACCTATGCAGAGCAAGGGTTTATTCACGGCAAAAATGTTAAAATGTCACCCAAGAATGTAACAGACGCTTTTGCACCCTGCTCCCTCTTTTGCTGTGCTGGTGCCTCTGTGCGACCACCGCCTCTTCCTCCGAACTAGACAGGTCACTCGCATGACCTTGATTCCATGTGGGGTCTAGTATCTCATCATCCTCCACATCATCTTCCACCCACTCTTTACACCTGCCCTCCTTGTCGGTCTGAATACTGCATAAATCAGCAGCAGTTGACATCTGTGTTTTGTCGTCAGAAACGTGCTGCGGTGGCCTTCCAATGGCCTCAATCTCTTCCACTTCCGGTGCCCAGCTATGTGTATGGCCCACGGAAACCCTGCCAGCAGAGTCATCAAAAAGCAGAAGAGACTGCTGCATGACTTGGGGCTCAGACTGCTTGCCTGATTTGCAAGAAGGTGAGTTGAAAGACAGATGGCCATGGGCTGTAGGTGCCAACTCTGATCTTTCAGCAGGGGAATGGGTGGGAGACAATGTGAAGGAACTCGAGGCACTGTCATTCCCCCAATTTACTATAGTCTGCGCTTGTTTTGGCCTCACCTGATTCATACTGTCCTAAATGCAGTGTAGGCCGCAAATGTACTTTCTAGCGCAAAAGATGAGCATTTGTCACCCAACAATGTAACAGGCGAATAAGTGAAATGTATTTCCTTGTCCACTATTTTGAGCAGGGGTATATCACAGCCAAAAATTTGGGAATTTCACCTGACAATGTAACAGACAAATTAGTGAAATGTATTTCCCTATCTACTAGGTAGAGCAGGGGTATATCACAGCCAAAAATTGGTGAATTTCACACGAGAATGTAACCGAAAAATTAGTGAAATTTATTTACAGTACCTGTCTACTGGATAGAGCAGAGGTATATCACAGCCAAAAATTGGGGAATTTCACCCGAAAATGTAACAGACAAATTAGTGAAATTTGTTTACCTGTCTAATAGGTAGAGCAGGGGTATATCACAGCCAAAAATTGGTGAATTTCAGCCGAAAATGTAACAGACAAATTAGTGAAATGACATAAAATAAAATACGTACAAATTAAAAAAATAATCTTGATGTATGAGGTGGAGGTCCATATGGAGTAGGAGGTTGAGGAGGCGGTGGACGTAGCGGTGTAGGTGGAAGCAGCGGTGGAGGAGGACTAAGTAGCCGACACTGGTTTTTTGGTTTTAATTTTTTTATTTAATTTTTTTTTTTTTAATTAGGGTACACCCCAAAAGAGTGGGAAATATCAAAAATACAACAATGAGCAATTGCGCTGTAGTATAACAATGGCTGGGTAAGGCCGGTATACATGTCTATTCTGCACAAGGTACGGACAAGTCCTGTGGGATCCATGCCTGGTTCATTTTAATGAATGTGAGCTTGTCCACATTGGCTGTGGACAGGCGGCTGCGCTTGTCTGTGATAACGCCCCCTGCCGTGCTAAACACACGTTCAGACAATACACTGGCTGCAGGGCAGGCCAGCACCTCCAAGGCATAAAGGGCAAGCTCAGGCCATGTGCCCAATTTGGAGACCCAGAAGTTGAAGGGGGCAGACCCGTAATTCAGTACGTGTAGGCGTATGCACACATACTGCTCCACCATGTTGGTGAAATGCTGCCTCCTGCTAAGACATTCCATATCAGCTGGTGGTGCTGGTTGTTGTGGCGTGCTGACAAAGCTTTTCCACATTTCGGCCATGCTAACCCTGCCTTCTGAGGTGCTGGTGGTGGCCCAGCTGCGTTGGCGACCTCTTCCTCCTCCTCTGCCTTTGCCTTGTGCTTCCACTGTGCCCCCGCTTTCAGGTGGGAATGCCACCAGCAGCGCGCCTACCAGCGTGCGCTTGAATTAGCGCGTCTTATGATAACGCTCCAGTGATGGAATTAAGGACTGTACATTGTCCTTGTAACGGGGATCCAGCAGCGTGGCCACCCAGTAATTAGCACAAGTTAGAATGTGGGCAACTCGGCGGTCGTTGCGGAGACACTGCAGCATGTATTCGCTCATGTGTGCCAGGCTGCCCAGAGGCAACGACAAGCTGTCCTCTGTGCGAGGTGTATCGTCTGTGTCCTCTGTATCCTCCCATCCACGCACCAGTGATGGCCATGAGCTGGTCTGGGTGCCACCTGGCTGTGAACACAGTTCCTCCTCCACCATCTCCTCCTCTTCATCTTCCACCTCGTCATCCTCCAGAACTGTGCCCTGGCTGGACACTTGTGTACCTGGCGTTTGTGGGTTCAGGAACCCACCCTCGGAGCCACTTGTGAATGACTGGCCTGAAACCCTATGAAATGATCCCTATTCCTCCTCCTCCTCCTATGCCACATCCTCTTCCATCATCGCCCAAAACGTTTTTTCAAGGAGGCATAGAAGTGGGATAGTAACGCTAAGAACGACGTCATCGGCACTGGCCATGTTGGTGGAGTACTCGAAACAGAGCAACCAGGCACACAGGTCTCGCATGGAGGCCCAGTCATTGGTGGTGAAGTAGTGCTGTTCCGCAGAGCGACTTACCCCTGCTGCTGCTCGCACAGTCTGACCAGCATGTGCAAGGTGGAGTTCCACCTTGTGGGCACATCACATATGAGGCGGTGAGCGGGAAGGCTGAAAATACGCTGCAGCGCTGACAGGCGAGCAGCAGGGTGAGAACTCCAAAAGCGCGCACAGACGGCCCGCACTTTCTGCAGCAGCTCTGACATATCGGGGTACTTTTTTAGGAACCTCTGCACCACCAAATTCAGCACATGCGCCAGGCAAGGGATGTGTGTCATACCGTCTAGTCCCAGAGCTGCTACGAGATTTCGCCGATTATCGCACACCACCAGGCCGGGCTTGAGGCTCACTGGCACCAACCACTCATCGGTCTGTTGTTCAAGGCCCGTCCACAGCTCCTGCGCGGTGTGGGATTTGTCCCCCAAACAGATACGTTTTAAAACTGCCTGCTGTCGTTTACCCTGGGCTGTGCTGAAGTTGGTGGTGAAGGTGTTACGCTGACCGGATGAGGAGGCGGTAGAAGATGAGGAAGCAGAGTAGTTGGAGGAAGCAACAGGAGGCAAACTGAAGCGCTTTGCAATCCTCGGTGGTGAAAGGACATGCGCCAAACTGCTATCTGCCTCAGGCCCAGCCGCCACTGCATTTACCCAGTGTGCTGTTAGGGAGATATAACGTCCCTGACCGTGCTTACTGGTCAACGTATCCGTAGTTAGGTGGACCTTGCCACAGATGGCGTTGCGCAGTGCTCACCTGATTTTGTCCCCCACTTGGTTGTGCAAGGAAGGGATGGCTCGCCTGGAAAAGTAGTGGCAGCTGGGCACGACGTACTGTGGGACAGCCACCGCCATAAGGCTTTTAAAACTCTCGGTCTCCACCAGACGGAATGACAGCATTTCAAAGGACAGTAATTTTGATGGCATTCAGGGCCAGGGATCGCGGGTGGGTAGGGTGGTACTTCCTCTTCCGCTCCAGTGTTTGGGAGATAGAGAGCTGAACGCATCCATGGGACATTGTGGAGATGCTTGGTGACCGAGGGAACTCCTTGGAGCTGGCTTTGGTGTGCTCGGTCCCTTGCTACGTTGGGCAGTAGCAGGCGTACTTTCTAGGGGACGGCCGCTCCGCTTTTGCACCCTACTCCCTCTTCTGCTCTGCTGGTGGCTCTGTGCGACCACCGCCTCTTCCTCCGAACTACACAGGTCACTCGCATGACCTTGATTCTATGTGGGGTCGAGGACCTCATCGTCCTCCACATCATCTTCCACCCAGTCTTCACCCCTGCCCTCCTTGTCGGTGTGCACCCTGCAGAAAGCCACAGCAGTTGGCACCTGTGTTTCCTCATCATCCGAGACGTGCTGCGATGGTCTTCCCATGTACTCATCTTGAAACATAAGTGGTTGGGCATCTGTGCACTCAATCTCTTCCACTTCTGGGGCAGGGCTATTTGGATGGCCCTGGGAAACCCTGTTAGGAGAGTCATCAAAAAGCAGAAGAGACTGCTGCATGACTTGGGGCTCAGACTGCTTGGCTGAATTGCAAGGGGCTGAGGTGAAAGACTGATGGACATCGGCTGCAGGTGCCAACTGTGGCCTTTCAGCAGGAGACTGGGTGGGAGACAATGTGAAGAAACTGGAGGCACTGTCAGCAACCCAATCTACTATCGCCTGTACTTGTTCTGGCCTCACTATTCGTAGAGCTGCATTAGGCCCGACCAAATAATGCTGAAGGTTCTGTCACCTACTCGCACCTGAGGAAGGTGTTTCACTTGTGCGTGTAGCTGGCACAGATCGACCACATCCTCTCCCTGCAACAGGAGCTCCAACAGCAGCACCACGACCTGGGCCACGTCCCTTATTTGACACTCTCCTCATTCTCTGCAAATTTAGGATCTTGCCAAAAATAGGTGTTTTTTTTAATAACAGAATATAACAGCAGTATCTAACGATTGTATTTCACACTGACAAATGCAGCAAAGGCCCCAGATGTAGGGTATTGCCAAAAAAGGATGTTTTATTAAACCCAGAGTAATATTGCAGTATTTCAAGCTTGTATTTCACACTGACAAATGCAGCAAAGGCCCCAGATGTAGGGTATTGCCAAAAATGGGTGATGTTTTTAAACCCAGAATATAATTGAAGTATTTTAAGCTTTATGCAGCAAAGGCCTCAAATTTCGTATTTTGCCCAAAATGGGTGTTTTTTTAATAACAGAATATAACAGCAGTATCTAACGCTTGTATTTCACACTGACAGATGCAGCAAAGGCTGCAAATTTTGTATTTTGCCGAAAATGGGTGTTTTTAAACCCAGAATATTATGGCAGTATTTTAAGCTTGTATTTCACACTGACAGATGCAGCAAAGGCCCCAGATGTAGGGTATTGCCAAAAATGGGTGATGTTTTTAAACCCAGAATATAATTGAAGTATTTTAAGCTTGTATCTGCATTTGTCACAAAAGCACATATGCTGTTCTGGTGCACTGAACTTGCATAAAATGGCAGCTGACGCCCACCTAACTAACAGACGGATAAAAGTTATTTTTCTGTGTCACTGGGCTCAGGGTAGGGTAAAAAAAATGGTGCACTGCACCCACAAATCAAAATCGCTGTAGATTGCTGAGTAAAACAAGCACTTCTGATAAAAAGATTCTTTCCTATTCTCTCCCTCACAGCAGCAGCATCCTATCCCTACTCTAATAAGAGCAGAGTGACGTGCAGCGTTACGTGACTCCAGCTTAAATAGAGGCTGGGTCACATGCTGCTCTGCCCAATCACAGCCATGCCATTAGTAGGCATGGCTGTGATGGCTTCTAAGGGCACACGAGTTAAACGCTTGAAAGGCTGCAGCCTTTTAAAAAGCGTCATTAACTCGCCGAACACCGAACCCAAACTTTTACTGAAAAGTTCAGGTTCGGGTCCGGGGTCCAAAAATCCTAAAGTTTACAGTTCGGGTGCACTCAACCCTAACCTCAACCCAGCAGACCATGCTACAAGAGCTGTTCCAGCAGCCCACCTTAAACATACTACGTGGCTCACAGGGACACCATTCCTCTACAAACCTGTACTTGACACTCTTGAGAAAGACACATTTGAGCTGCTAGAACCAAATGCTGATGCAGAGATTCGTCCTCACGTTTCTGTACTTACAACAAGAGTTTCTAACAGAGAGCTTGGGTCCAAACGATTCAACAAGTTTTCTATGTGGAAATCACTGAACAGAGCTATAGCTGGCTTGATCCACATAGCCAGATCCTTTAGAGCCATACCTACAGGGTCAGAGCACTGCAAGGGTTGGTATTACTGTCATAAGGCCCATGCAGTGGACGAGCTCACACCGGCCAGAGACGTTATCATCCATTGTATCCAACAAGAGGTTTATGCTCAAGAATTAGAACTCCGAAATCAAAAGAGTGTTCCTAAATACAGTTCCCTCAAGAGACTTGACCCCTTTATAGATGCTAATGGACTGTTGAGAGTTTGGGGAAGTATTTTGAATGCGAAACTCGAGATTAATGAATGTAATCCCATAATACTCCCAAACAATCATATTACATCTCTACTTGTGCAACACTACCATGAGAATACTAAACACCAGGGACGTTTGTTCACTGAAGGAGCTTTACGTACAGCTGGATTCTGGATAATGGGAGCAAAAAGGCTTGCGAGTTGTCTTATTTTCAAATGTGTCACTTGCCAAAAACTACGTGTTATGTTTCAGTCACAGAAGATGGCTAACCTCCCTGCTGACAGACTCAGTACAGAACCCCCCTTTACTAATATTGGGCTTGACGTGTTTGGCCCCTGGTCTGTCACCACACGACACAGTAGAGGAGGCCATGCAAACAGTAAACGCTGGGCAGTCATATTTCCGTGCATGAGTATCAGGGCTGTGCATATAGAAGTTATCGAGTCTTTAGATACATCCAGCTTCATAAATGCTCTCAGACGTTTCATTTCCATCAGAGGCCCAGTTAAACTTATCCGCTCTGATAGGGGTACCAACATTGTTGGAGCCTGCAAAGAACTCCATATTCTTTCAAACATTGACAGTGACCATGTAGGGAGATATCTTGCTGACCAAGGCTGTAAATAGACATTCAACCCCCCACATTCCTCTCACGTGGGAGGCTCTTGGGAACATATGATTGGCATAGCCCGTCGGATCCTTAATTCTGTCTTTCTACAGCTGGGAACGTCAAGGCTCACCCATGAGACCCTCTCAACTTTCATGGCTGAAGTAGTGGCGATCAAAAACTACAGACCTTTGACTTTAATATGCAATGATCCAGAAGATACTTTCTTGCTCACCCCTTCCACTCTTCTCACCCAAAAGGTCTGTATAGCATCAGCTCCTCCTAGAGAATTTAGTACTAAAGACTTGTACAAGTGTCAGTGGAGACGAGTGCAGACCTTAGCAGATGCCTTCTGAAATAAATGGAGGAAACAATACATCTCTACACTACATGTCCGGAATAAATGGCAAACAAGCAAACTCAACATGGAGGTTGGTAATGTTGTCCTTGTCAAAGACTCTCAGTCAAGAAGAAATGACTGACCTTTGGGACTGATAACTAAGGTGTTCCCAAGTGAAGATGGGAAGGTCAGAAAGGTGGAAGTTAAAGTCTTCAGGCAACATGAGCCTAAAGTCTTCCTCAGACCCGTTACGGAACTGATTTTGTTGCTCTCTCCAGCGGTGACTTAATTGTGGTATCCTTAAGATACCAGGCATAGAGAAGATCAAAAGATGTGAGACCACTTGTTCGGTGCTGTTGACATATGGATGGATCCACTGGATTTATAAATATTATTTTAATGAATAAAAGTCAACGCGTTTCAAGGGCGGAGCGCCCCCTTCATCAGGACAATTCACAGTCTAAATGTTTGCTCACTACTAGAGAATTTAAGACATTTTTGGCGGGTTGATCTGGGGGAGGTTCAGGGGCAGAAGCGGGCGTGTTCAGTATAATGAGGCTCCTAATTTGTGGACCTCATTATCAGAACAGTCAATTATATTAATTTAATTACAATGTGAGGGAAAAATTGTGTTGCGCTCAGAAGAAAACATCACATATCATTTTAATGCTTATTTACATAGCGCTATATCAAGCGCTTCATCCCCTGTTTTTTTGTCCATCTATTCAATTGAAAAGATCCTCCACAGCTCTGACCTCCTAGCGGCATCACAGTGCACCGGAGCTGCTCGTGTCAGTTCAATGTGCAGCGCTGATGATACTTGCATTAGAACCTAATTCCTTGCGCTGGTGCTTGTGCGGCGGACCTGTAGGGTATGGAACTCATCTGTGCAGGACGGACCTGTAGGGTACGGGACTGATCCGTGCCTGAGAAAAAAATCTGTGGCAATGTTCAAGATTCTACCTGCACTGATCTAGTGCATGGGTCCAGGTACGGAATAGGGTGGGCATAAAGCATATATATGCGGCATTCTTATGATAAAAAGTTAGAGTCTCCTATTTAAAGTATTTAGAAGTCCCCCAGGAACGAGGTAATGCATGGGGTTAGATGGGTAATTAAAATAATTAGAAAAGGTAAAAACGTCTAATATGCAATAAATGAAAAACATCTAATAGGCAATAAATTAAAATTAAAATAAAATCAATCGACAATTAATCGATGCATAGACTATATGGGCTATCAGGGGACTGGCATAGTGAAAACATTAAATTGATGGTTACAATGCTTGCTAAAATGGAAACATCTGGTGTATCATAAATAAATAGATAGATTGCAACAATAATGATACTATGTAGATGAGACACTAAAAAACTCCATTACAGTGACCCTAATCAGATATGTGAATTAGTATGAGATGCAAAAATTGTGGTGGGTTTAGGTTATGTTATTAGGGGGATATAGTGCTGTTTATAGCATTGTTAGAGGTACTTCTACAGGGACGAGCATATGTCCCCCCCACCAAAAACCCCCATGTTCTTTAATTATACATATCGTGGGTATACCCACGTGTATACAGTGTTTTTGTTCGCACATGTATGTGTGCCGACATCCATATATAAAAATTAGCAAATTAAGAGAAATAGACTGAACAGGAATCAATATAAATAATATAAAAAGTATATATATGTATATAAAAAATATAAATAAAAAAAGATGAGTAGAGTAATTAGTACTCATCCAATTATAGCGAATCAGTGTAAATTTGTCTCTTATCATCATAAGATGGTCTCACTGATTTTATTCAAACCGCGTGGGCTCAGTGTATTTAATTGGTACATCCAATACACCTCTCTCTTTTGTAGTTTTTCAAAGCGATTCAGCGGGTTCTCTGGTATGAAGTCGATGGGAGTAATTTTTATTTCATGTTAAACTTTTTCCGGGGTAGTCACGCAGTGTCTAGAGACCCCATGTTTAAGGTATTGTTTCCGAATGTTGTACCTGTGCTGGTTAGCCCGACAGTGGAGGGCTTGTGTGGTGCGGCCTACATATTGTAGGCCGCATCCACATTCAATTAGATAAATAATATAGGTTGAGTGGCATGTGAGGTGATATCTTATTGGAAATGTGTCGTTATAGTTTGAAGTAAAGGAAGTTTGTTTATGTGTGATCATTTTACAGTACAGGCAATTGTTGGCTCCACATTTGTAGCTCCCTTTTTCTGTACTCCAACTTTGTCCACTTTCCCCTTTTATTTGGGTTTACTCGGGGCTAATATGTTTTGTATGGTCAGTGCGTGTCTATACGTAATTTTCGGGATGTTGGAGAGGTGTCTTGCTACATATGGATCTTGTAGGAGGATATGCCAGTGGTTTTGGAGGATTTTTTGTATCTGTCTATTAGATGTATTATACTGTGTAATGAATCGTACTTTATCTATTGATTCTTGAGATTTAGTTGTGGTTACTAAGCATATCTCCTGTGATTGTAGGCTGCTCTTTTTTATGGCATTTTTCAGTAATTGTTTCGGGTAACCTTTATCTCTGAACCTTTTTTCTAAGATTTTTGTCTGTCATTTGAAATCCTAATTTTTAGTGCAATTTTGTCTGATCCTTTTACACTGGCTATAGGGTATGTTTTGTAGCCACTTTTTATGGTGAAAGCTTGAAAAATTGATATAACTATTGGTATCTACTGTTTTAAAGTACATTTTTGTGATTAGCTGGTTATTCTGGCAAGAAATGATAATGTCCAAGAATTCTATTTGGACTTTGTTGTAATTTGGGGTGAAGGTGATTCCCCAATCTGTCCCATTCCAAGAGTCACGGAAGGTTTTTGCTCCTTCTTCGTTACCATCCCAAATGATGAACAAGTCATCAATATACCTTTTATAGTATACGATCTGTTTTTGGGCAGGGGGGTGGTTAGAGATAAATCTTTCTTCGCATGCCCCCATAGATAAATTAGCAAAAGCTGGCGCTACCCGCGTCCCCATAGCAGTCCCCTTGCATTAGTGGTAGACCGTGTTGTTATATATAAAATAATTGTTTTGTAATATAAAACGTACACTCTCTAGTAGGAAATTTATTTGAGGGGATGTTAATGTGGCATCTTTTTGCAGAACAGTTTTTACGCACTCTATTCCTAATTCGTGTTCAATGTTGGAATAAAGGGATGTCACGTCCATTGTCAGTAGGCCGTATGTATCCTCCGTATGTATGTAAAAACTGTTCTGCAAAAAGATGCCACATTAGCATCCCCTCAAATAAATTTCCTACTAGAGAGTGTACGTTTTATATTGCAAAACAATTATTTTATATATAGCAACACGGTCTACCACCAATGCAAGGGGACCGCTATGGGGACGTGGGTAGCGCCGGCTTTTGCTAATTTATTTATGGGGGCATTCGAAGAAAGATTTATCTCTAACCACCCTCCTGCCCAAAAACAGATCGTATACTATAAAAGGTATATTGATGACTTGTTTATCATTTGGGATGGTAACGAAGAAGGAGCAAAAACCTTCTGTGACTCTTTGAATGGGACAGATTGTTGTAATTTGAGATGAAGGTGATTCCCCAAAGTCCAAATAGAATTCTTGGACATTATCATTTCTTGCCAGAATAACCAGCTAATCACAAAAACGTACTTTAAAACAGTAGATACCAATAGTAATATCCATTTTTCAAGCTTTCACCATAAAAAGTGGCTACAAAACATACCCTATAGCCAGTGTAAAAGGATCAGACGAAATTGCACTAAAAATTAGGATTTCAAATGACAGACAAAAATCTTAGAAAAAAGGTTCAGAGATAAAAGTTACCCGAAACAATTGGTGAAAAATGCCATAAAAAAGAGCAGCCTACAATCACAGGAGAAATGCTTAGTAACCACAACCAAATCTCAAGAACCAATAGAAAAAGTACGATTCATTACACAGTATAATACATATAAGAGACAGATATAAAAATTCCTCCAAAACCACTGGCATATCCTCCTACAAGATCCATATGTAGCAAGACACCTCTCCAACATCCCAAAAATTACGTATAGACGCGCACCAACCATAAAAAACATATTAGCCCCGAGTAAACCCAAATAAAAGGGGAAAGTGGACAAAGTTGGAGTACAGAAAAAGGGAGCTACAAATGTGGAGCCAACAATTGCCTGTACTGTAAAATGATCACACATAAACAAACTTCCTTTACTTCAGACTATAACGGCACAACATTTCCAATAAGATATCGCCTCACATGCCACTCAACCTATATTATTTATCTTATCGAATGTGGATGCGGCCTACAATATGTAGGCCGCACCACACAAGCCCTCCACTGTCGGGCTAACCAGCACAGGTACAACATTCGGAAACAATACCTGAAACATGGGGTCTCTAGACACTGCGCGTCTACCCCGGAAAAAGATAAACATGAAATAAAAATTACTCCCATCGACTTCATACCAGAGAACCCGCTAAATCGCTTTGAAAAACTACAGAAGAGGGGTGTATTGGATGTACCAATTAGATACACTGAGCCCACGCGGTTTGAATGAAATCAGTGAGACCATCTTATGATGATAAGAGACAAATTTACACTGATTCACTATAATTGGTTGAGTACTAATTACTCTACTCATCTTTTTTATATATATTTTTTATATATATATTCTACAGATTTTTTATATACATATACAGTCAGGTCCAAAAATATTGGGACATTGACACAATTCTAAAATTTTTGGCTCTATACACCACCACAATGGATTTGAAATAAAACAAACAAGATGTGCTTTAGGCTACTTTCACACTTGCGTTCGGGGTTCCGCTTGTGAGCTCCGTTTGAAGGCTCTCACAAGCGGCCCCGAACGCATCCGTCCAGCCCCAATGCATTCTGAGTGGATGCGGATCCGCTCAGAATGCTTCAGTCTGGCTCCGCTTGGCCTCCGTTCCGCTCAGCAGGCGGACACCCGAACGCAGCTTGCAGCACATGGTGCAGTACTGCGTGGTGGCCTTTGTTTTTGTGGTGCTGTGCTGGTGGGTTGGTGGGACCCAGTGCCATGGGTGGCATTGTCATACAGCAGAGGTGCTGTTTGACTCCTGGGTCCCACCGCCTACTAGGGCAGTGCCGCTTTGTCACCGCATTGTTGCTGCGCCTTTTTGTCTCAAAGAGTCGACCTTGGCGTGGTGAGTGGGCTTATGCCTTTTGATCAAAATGTACACTAATGCCTCTTGTACAGCATGCAGTATGGGGGGCTGTACACTTTAATATAACGCTGAGAAGCGAGTTAGATCAAAGCATAGCATTGTGGATGTGCGATCCAGTTCTGTTCTTCCCCCCCAGATAGCGTTCGGGTGTCCGCCTGGCCGTGCGGAGGCAAACGGATCCATCCAGATTTACAATGTAAGTCAATTTGGATGGATCCGTTTGAAGTTGACACAATATGGTGCAATTTTCAAACGGATCCATCCCCCATTGACTTTCAATGCAAAGTCTGGACGGATCCGTCTGACTAACTTTCACACTTAGATTTTTTTGTGAAATATAATGCAGACGGATCCGTTCTGAACGGATACCATCGTTTGCATTATAGGAGCGGATCCGTCTGTGCAGACACCAGACGGATCTGCTCCGAACGCAAGTGTGAAGGTAGCCTTAACTGCAGACTGTCAGCTTTAATTTGAGGGTATTTACATCCAAATCAGGTGAACGGTGTAGGAATTACAACAGTTTGCATATATGCCTCCCACTTGTTAAGGGACCAAAAGTAATGGGACATAAAAAATAATCATAAATCAAACTTTCACTTTTTAATACTTGGTTGCAAATCCTTTGCAGTCAATTACAGCCTGAAGTCTGGAACGCATAGACATCACCAGATGCTGGGTTTCATCCCTGGTGATGCTCTGCCAGGCCTTTACTGCAACTGTCTTCAGTTCTTGCTTGTTCTTGGGGCATTTTCCCTTCAGTTTTGTTTTCAGCAAGTGAAATGCATGCTCAATCGGATTCAGGTCAGGTAATTGACTTGGCCATTGCATAACATTCCACTTCTTTCCCTTAAAAAACTCTTTGGTTGCTTTTGCAGTATGCTTTGGGTTATTGTCCATCTGCACTGTGATGCGCCGTCCAATGAGTTCTGAAGCATTTGGCTGAATATGAGCAGATAATATTGCCTGAAACACTTCAGAATTCATCCTGCTGCTTTTGTCAGCAGTCACATCATCAATAAATGCAAGAGAACCAGTTCCATTGGCAGCCATACATGCTCACGCCATGACACTACCACCACCATGCTTCACTGATGAGGTGGTATGCTTAGGATCATGAGCAGTTCCTTTCCTTCTCCATACTCTTCTCTTCCCATCACTCTAGTACAAGTTGATCTTGGTCTCTTCTGTCCATAGGATGTTGTTCCAGAACTGTGAAGTCTTTTTTAGATGTCGTTTGGCAAACTCTAGACTGGCCTTCCTGTTTTTGAGGCTCACCAATGGTTTACATCTTGTGGTAAACCCTCTGTATTCACTCTGGTAAAGTCTTGTCACGGCGGACAGGATACAAGATACACAGAATATAAACAAACAAGTGTCTAGGCAAGAATCTGGGGATAAAAGGTCACCTCCTGAAAAATCCCTACCAGCTCTCCCTAGACTTCTATGCCCACGTTCAGACCCTGAAGGTAGGCATAAACGTGTCCCCGTGCCTAGGCTGAAGATACCCTAAAATCCCTAAGATGGTGAAAGGGGGAAAGAGGTAGCCCGCTCCCTCAGGACCTGGAGGGGGCAGGCGTCTCTCTAACAGCCTAGACAGACAACCACAAGGAAACAAAACCAACTTATCTTTTACTTAGCAGGAACAGCAAATCCTTCCTTCCTTCCTCTGAGCCAGACAGAAGCTATAACCCGCACAGGACACTGGGAGTGGGCGTAATTTAAACTCAAACCAACGACCCCACCCAGTGCACCTGAAGGGAGGCGGATATAGCGCAACTCCAAAACAAAAACAAAAGGCTACACACGTGCTGCTAACCTGGCAGACCTCCGCACATTGCCTGAGCAGGGCATGACAAGTCTTCTCTTGATTGTTGATTTTGACACACATAAACCTACCTCCCGGAGAGTGTTCTTGATCTGGCCAACTGTTGTGAAGGGTGTTTTCTTCACCAGGGAAAGAATTCTTCGTTCATCCAACACGGTTGTTTTCCGTGGTCTTCCGGGTCTTTTGGCGTTGCCGAGCTCACCAGTGCTTTCCTTCTTTTTAAGAATGTTCCAAACAGTTGTTTTGGCCAGGCCTATTGTTTTAGCTACCTCTCAGATGGGTTTGTTTTGTTTTTTCAGCCTAACAATGGCTTGCTTCACTGATAGTGACAGCTCTTTGGATCTCATCTTGAGAGTTGACAGCAAAAGATTCCAAATGCAAATAGCACACTTGAAATGAACTCTGGACCTTTCTTCTGCTCATTGTAATTCGGATAAAGAGGGAATAACACACACCTGGCCCTGGAACAGCTGAAAAGCGAATTGTCCCATTACTTTTGGTCCCTTACCAAGTGGAAGGCACATATGCAAACTGTTTTAATTCCTACACCGTTCACCTGATTTGGATGCAAATACCCCCAAATTAAAGCTGACAGTCTGCAGTTAAAGCACATCTTGTTTGTTTCATTTCAAATCCATTGTGGTGGTGTATAGAGCCAAAAATGTTAGAATTGTGTCGATGTCCCAATATTTATGGACCTGACTGTACACTGCGTGCAGAATTATTAGGCAAATGAGTATTTTGACCACATCATCCTCTTTATGCATGTTGTCTTACTCCAAGCTGTATAGGCTCGAAAGCCTACTACCAATTAAGCATATTAGGTGATGTGCATCTCTGTAATGAGAAGGGGTGTGGTCTAATGACATCAACACCCTATATTAGGTGTGCATAATTATTAGGCAACTTGGGTCAAAAGAAGGACTTGACAGGCTCAGAAAAGTCAAAAATAGTGAGATATCTTGCAGAGGGATGCAGCACTCTTAAAATTGCAAAGCTTCTGAAGCGTGATCATCGAACAATCAAGCGTTTCATTCAAAATAGTCAACAGGGTCGCAAGAAGCGTGTGGAAAAACCAAGGCGCAAAATAACTGCCCATGAACTGAGAAAAGTCAAGCGTGCAGCTGTCAAGATGCCACTTGCCACCAGTTTGGCCATATTTCAGAGCTGCAACATCACTGGAGTGCCCAAAAGCACAAGGTGTGCAATACTCAGAGACATGGCCAAGGTAAGAAAGGCTGAAAGACGACCACCACTGAACAAGACACACAAGCTGAAACGTCAAGACTGGGCCAAGAAATATCTCAAGACTGATTTTCTAAGGTTTTATGGACTGATGAAATGAGAGTGAGTCTTGATGGGCCAGATGGATGGGCCTGTGGCTGGATTGGTAAAGGGCAGAGAGCTCCAGTCCGACTCAGACGCCAGCAAGGTGGAGGTGGAGTACTGGTTTGGGCTGGTATCATCAAAGATGAGCTTGTGGGGCCTTTTCGGGTTGAGGATGGAGTCAAGCTCAACTCCCAGTCCTACTGCCAGTTTCCGGAAGACACTTTCTTCAAGCAGTGGTACAGGAAGAAGTCTGCATCCTTCAAGAAAAACATGATTTTCATGCAGGACAATGCTCCATCACACGCGTCCAAGTACTCCACAGCGTGGCTGGCAAGAAAGGGTATAAAAGAAGAAAATCTAATGACATGGCCTCCTTGTTCACCTGATCTGAACCCCATTGAGAACCTGTGGTCCATCATCAAATGTGAGATTTACAAGGACGGAAAACAGTACACCTCTCTGAACAGTGTCTGGGAGGCTGTGGTTGCTGCTGCACGCAATGTTGATGGTGAACAGATCAAAACACTGACAGAATCCATGGATGGCAGGCTTTTGAGTGTCCTTGCAAAGAAAGGTGGCTGTATTGGTCACTGATTTGTTTTTGTTTTGTTTTTGAATGTCAGAAATGTATATTTGTGAATGTTGAGATGTTATATTGGTTTCACTGGTAAAAATAAATAATTCAAATGGGTGTATATTTGTTTTTTGTTAAGTTGCCTAATAATTATGCACAGTAATAGTCACCTGCACACACAGATATCCCCCTAAAATAGCTAAAACTAAAAACAAACTAAAAACTACTTCCAAAAATATTCAGCTTTGATATTAATGAGTTTTTTGGGTTCATTGAGAACATGGTTGTTGTTCAATAATAAAATTAATCCTCAAAAATACAACTTGCCTAATAATTCTGCACTCCCTGTATATATACTTTTTATATTATTTATATTGATTCCTGTTAAGTCTATTTCTCTTAATTTGCACATTTTTATATATGGATGTCGGCACACATACATGTGCGAACAAAAACACTGTATACATGTGGGTATACCCACGATATGTATAACTAAAGAATATGGGGGGTTTTGGAGGGGGGGAACATATGCTCATCCCTGTAGAAGTGCCACTAACAATGCTATAACAGCACTATATCCCCCTAATAACATAACCTAAACCCACAATATTCATCCCTAAAAATACTCAGCAAGGGGTATAATACACAATATACACATTATCACTCGTGCACTGTACCTTTCTCTGCAGTTATTTGGGGAGTGCTGTCCTCTCTTGGGGTCTGTTGCACTAGATGACAATTCCCCACATCTTGCATCTCAGATTTACTCCTGCATTTCCTCCAGCTGTTCACTTCTACTCATATCTTCCCCCTTAGAATTACTATTGTATTTGCTCCTCTTCACACCTTCCCCCCTCACATTCACTCCTGCACTGTCTCCTCTTCCCTTTTCCTCACATTTCTCCTCACATTCACTCCTGCACTGTGTCATCTTCCCTTTTCCTCACATTTCTCCTCACATTCACTCCTGCACTGTGTCATCTTCCCTTTTCCTCACATTTCTCCTCACATTCATTCCTGCACTGTGTCATCTTCCCTTTTCCTCACATTTCTCCTCACATTCATTCCTGCACTGTGTCATCTTCCCTTTTCCTCACATTTCTCCTCACATTCATTCCTGCACTGTCTCTGCTTCCCTTTTCCTCACATTTCTCCTCACATTCACTCCTGCACTGTCTCCTCTTCCCTTTTCCTCACATTTCTCCTCACACTTGCACCTGCACTGTCTCCTCTTCCCTTTTCCTCACATTCACTCCTGCACTGTCTCCTCTTCCCTTTTCCTCACATTTCTCCTCACATTCACTCCTGCACTGTCTCCTCTTCCCTTTTCCTCACATTTCTCCTCAGATTCGCTCCTGCACTGTGTCATCTTCCCTTTTCCTCACATTTCTCCTCACATTCATTCCTGCACTGTGTCATCTTCCCTTTTCCTCACATTTCTCCTCACATTCACTCCTGCACTGTCTCTGCTTCCCTTTTCCTCACATTTCTCCTCACATTCGCTCCTGCACTGTCTCCTCTTCCCTTTTCCTCACATTTCTCCTCACACTTGCACCTGCACTGTCTCCTCTTCCCTTTTCCTCACATTTCTCCTCACATTCGCTCCTGCACTGTCTCCTCTTCCCTTTTCCTCACATTTCTCCTCACATTCGCTCCTGCACTGTCTCCTCTTCCCTTTTCCTCACATTTCTCCTCACATTCACTCCTGCACTGTCTCCTCTTCTCTTTTTTTCGTACATTTCTCCTCAGATTCGCTTCTGCACTGTCTCTGCTTCACCTTTCCTCACAGATGATGACATTTAAGCCCCACCCCTTTCTTTCTCGGCTTATGGCTGATACCTCCTGATGACCTCCACCTCATAGGTAGTATCCTTGACAGGGCCGGCTCCAGGTTCATGTGGGCCCTTGGGCAATAAATCTCAGTGGGCCCCGTTGTGGCATTTGTCAAATGACACCTCGGCATCTGAGAGTGTTAAAAAACTGAAGCGCGTGCTTCCCCTAGCGGAGATCAGGGAAAGCACCCTCTTCTAAAAATGAGCCGCAGACTGTACTAGGCTTCAAGGCTCATTGTTAGTATATCTCAGTTAAGGCCACTAGGTGGCAGCACTAAACTGTGATATAGTGATTTCTATAGAGAATAATGGAGCAATTTCCATTATTCTGTATTAGGGTACTTTCACACTAGTGTTTTTCTTTTCCGGCATAGGGGCTCTATACTGTAAAAGAACTGATCAGTTTTATCCTAATGCATTCTGAATGGAGAGTAATCCGTTCAGGAAGCATCAAGATGTCTTGAGTTCAGTCTTTTTGACTTTTCAGGACGGAGATAATACCGCAACATGCTGCAGTTTTATCTCCGGCCGAAAAAACTAAACACTTGCCTGAATGCGGCATTTTTTTCCATAGGAATGTATTAGTGCCGGATTGCCGCATTGACGGATCCGGTATTCCGGTCTGCGCATGTGCAGACCTTTAAAAATGTGAAAAAAATAAATACCGGATCTGTTTTGCCTGATGACACCGGAAAAACTGATCCGGTATTGCAATGCATTTTTCTGACTGATCAGGCATTTTTCAGATTGATCAAAATCCTGATCAGTCTGAAAAATGCCTGATCAGTCAGAAAAAATGACATGCGTTTGCATACAGTTTGCAACTGAACTGTCTGTCGGAATCAAACAACGCAAGTGTGAAAGTACCCTAGGTTGCAATCTGATGAAAAGTAATTTTAAAAAAAAGTTAAAAAGTTTTGAAAATATAAAAAAAAATTAAAACGTAAAATCACCCCACTTTCCCCAAAAATGAGCTAAAAAAGAATAACATATGGCCATTGTCGCATGCGAAAACACCCATACTATTAAAATATTTTAAAAACGTTAGCCCATATGGTGAAGGATGTAACAGAAACAAATTAAAAAGGCCAATTTGACATTTTTTCATCACTTTATTTCCCAAGAAAATTGAATAAAAAGTGATCAAGTCATACACACCCCAAAATGGTATTATCAAAAAAGACAGATTTCCCTCAAATGAGCCCCCACATATCTCTGTAGAAATAACTATAAAAAAAGGTATAGGGGGTCACCGGGGAGTAGGGGAGGGGTTCTGTTAGGGTTGCCACCTTTCCCAACAAAAAAATAATAGTTACAAAAATTAAAAAGATTGGTGTGTCTATTTAAGTTTTATTTAGCCTCTATTTTTGAAATGATTACTGGGCTATAGAGCTTCATGTTAACCTGCTGTGTTTGTATAAGTGTGCAACTTCAGATTCAGGGACTTCAATGGGGTGCTGCAGTACATCAGTTTCTGATCACTGCATTATATTGTATTTTTCTCTTTTCTTGCGTAATCCCCATTTTGTATGTGTTCCATTATTGACAGCGCACATCTTGTCTGATGTATGCAGTCCTGGAACAGCCGTTCGAGGGTGTATATCATTGTTCAAAATGTGAGCAAATTACCAATTTGGAATCACAAATTGAGTATCTAAACGGGCAAGTTTCAACACTGAGAAGCGTTAACAATTTGGAAAAGAGTTTGCTGCTCACCGAGCAAGCACTCTTTGGGGTAGTTAAGGGAGAGGGTGAAAGCGAGGAGGCTGAGGAAAGTGAGGTAGTTAGCTTGGGTAACAGTTAGAAAGCGGGGTAGAGGGAAGAGTGCAAGGGAGGCTAGCCCTGATCTGTCACACCCCAACAAGTTTTAACGGTTGGCAGATGAGGGGGATGTCGGTTCAGGGACAGCACTGCTGCAGCCGGACACTTCCTCTGCCAGTCAGGGGAATGTCAGCTCCAGTAAGTAGGGGACCAGGAGAGCAGGGCAGGCCAGACAGGTGCTGGTAATGGGAGACTCTATTATTAGGGATACAGAAAGGCAGAAAGGGCAATCTGTCACAAAGACCGTCATCGCCGAACAGTGTGTTGTCATCCTGGCGCTAGAGTTCGACACATCGTGGAACGGGTTGACAGATTACTGGGAGGGGCTGGAGAAGATCCAGCGGTCATGGTCCATATATGAACCAATACCAAAGTTAGAGGTAGGTGGAGAGTCCTTAAAAATGATTTTAGGGATTTAGGTCAAAAGCTTAGGGCAAGGACCTCAAAGGTTGTGTTTTCAGAAATACTGCCTGTACCACGAGCCACACAAGAAAGGCAGCGAGAGATTAGGGAGGTTAACAAGTGGCTAAAGAACTGGTGTAGGAAGGAGGGGTTTGAGTTCCTGGAGAACTGGGCCGACTTCTCTGTCAGCTACAGGCTCTATCGTAGGGATGGGCTGCACCTAAATGGGAAAGGGGCAGCTGTGTTGGGGGGAAAGATGGCTAGAAGGATGGAGGAGTGTTTAAACTAGGGACTGGGGGGAGGGAAATTACATTTTAGGAGGGGAAGTTCATAAGGAAAGGTGTAGGGTGAAAAATATACATAAACCTCTTAATTGTATGTATACTAATGCCGGAAGCCTGACTAATAAAACTGGTGAACTGGAATTAGTTATGTGTGAGGAGGACTATGACATAGTGGGAATAACTGAGACATGGCTGGATGATAGCTATGACTGGGCAGTTAATGTACAAGGTTACAGTCTGTTTAGAAAGGATAGTCAAAACCGGAGGGGTCTGCCTTTATGTAAAGTCCTGTCTAAAGCCACAGTCCGAGAAGATATAAGTGAGGGACATGAACATGTGGAGTCACTGTGGGTAGAAATACATGGAGGCAAAAATAATAATAAATTACTAATAGGAGTTTATTATAAACCACCTAATATACCAGAGTCCACAGAAAATCTACTACTAAACAAGATAGACAAGGCGGCAAATCATAATGAGGTGGTTATTATGTGGGACTTCAACTACCCAGATATAGACTGGGAAACTGAAAGCTGTACATCTCATAAAGGAAACAGGTTCTAGGCAATAACCAAAGACAATTACCTTTCCCAACTGGTTCAGGACCCGACTAGAGGGACGATCATACTGGACTTAGTATTAACCAATAGATCTGACAGAACAACAGATGTGCAGGTTGGGGGACACCTGGGAAATAGTGACCATAAATTAATAACCTTCCAATTATCCTTCAAATGAGTGTTTCTACAGGGAGGAACAAAAATACCAAACTTTAAAAAAGCTCAGTTTAGCCATCTAAGAAAGGCCATAGGCCTAACTAACTGTGAAAAAGTCCTCAAAAATAAAAATACAGCCACAAAATGGGATATTTTTAAAATCATCCTAAAATCTAATTGTGAGAGGTACATACCTTATGTGAATAAAATGTTAAGGAACAAGAAGAAACCAATGTGGATAAATAGAACTATAAAGAAGGCAATGAATGACAAAAAGAAAAAAATTTAAATCACTAAAACAGGAGGGTAGTGACAAAGCACTGAAAAACTATAAGGAAAAGAATAGAATATGTAAAAAACTAATAAAAGCCGCCAAACTAGAGACCGACAGATTAATTGCCAAAGAGAGCAAAACTAACCCTAAAATGTTCTTCAATTATATAAATGGTAAAAAGTAAAAATCTGAAGTTGTCGGCCCTCTACAGAGCAATGAGGGGGGAGTTGCAGAGAGCAACGAGGAGAAAGCAAAGCTACCGTATAAAATATTTTTTTCTCCACTGTATTCACTGAGGAAAATAATCTGTCAGATGAAATGCAGAATATAAAAGTAAGTTCCCCATTAACCCCTTAAGGACCGGGCTCATTTTCACCTTAAGGACCAGGCCATTTTTTGCAAATCTGACCAGTGTCACTTTAAGTGCTCATAACTTTAAAACGCTTTGACTTATCCAGGCCATTCTGAGATTGTTTTTTCGTCACATATTGTACTTCATGACACTGGTAAAATGAAGTCAAAAAATTTTTTTTTTTTGCACAAAAAAATACCTAATTTACCAAAAATTTGAAAAAAATTAGCAAATTTCAAAGTTTCAGTTTCTCTACTTCTGTAATACATAGTAATACCCCAAAAAATTGTGATGACTTTACATTCCCCATATGTCTACTTCATGTTTGAATTGTTTTGGGAATGATATTTTATTTTTTGGGGATGTTATAAGGCTTAGAAGTTTAGAAGCAAATCTTGAAATTTTTCAGAAATTTACAAAAACTCAATTTTTAGCGACCAGTTCAGGTCTGAAGTCACTTTGCGAGGCTTACATAATAGAAACCACCCAAAAATGACCCCATCTAAGAAACTACACCCCTCAAGGTATTCAAAACTGATTTTTCATACATTGTTAACCCTTTAGGTGTTGCACAAGAGTTATTGGCAAATGGGGAGGAAATTTGAGAATTTCATATTTTTGTCAAATTTTTCATTTTAACCCATTTTTTCCACTAACAAAGCAAGGGTTAACAGCCAAACAAGATTGTATCTTTATTGCCCTGACTCTGCCGTTTACAGAAACACCCAATATGTGGCCATAAACTACTGTACGGCCACACAGCGGGGCGTAGAGTGAAAGGTGCGCCGTTTGGTTTTTGGAAGGCTGATTTTTATAAACTGGTTTTTTGACACCATGTCCCATTTGAAGCCCCCTGATGCACCCCTAGAGGAGAAACTCCCTAAAAGTGACCCCATCTAAGAAACTACACCCCTCAAGGTATTCAAAACTGATTTTACATACGTCGTTAACCCTTTAGGTGTTGCACAAGAGTTATTGGCAAATGGGGATGAAATTTGAGAATTTCATTTTTTTGCCTAATTTTCAATTTTAACCCATTTTTTCCACTAACAAAGCAAGGGTTAACAGCCAAACAAGATTGTATCTTTATTGCCCTGACTCTGCCATTTACAGAAACACCCCATATGTGGCCGTAAACTACTGTACGGCCACACAGCGGGGCGTAGAGTGAAAGGTGCGCCGTTTGGTTTTTGGAAGCCAGATTTTGCTGGACTGGTTTTTTGACACCATGTCCCATTTGAAGCCCCCCTGATGCACCCCTAGAGTAGAAACTCCATAAAAGTGACCCCTTCTAAGAAACTACACCCCTCAAGGTATTCAAAACTGATTTTACAAACTTTGTTAACCCTTTAGGTGTTGCACAAGATTTAATGGAAAATAGAGACACAATTTCAAAATTTCACATTTTTGGCAGATTTTCCATTTTAATTTTTTTTTCCAGTTACAAAGCAAGGGTTAACAGCCAAACAAAACTCAATATTTATGGCCCTTATTCTGTAGTTTACAGAAACACCCCATATGTGGTCGTAAACCGCTGTACGGGCACACGGCAGGGTGCAGAAGGAAAGGAATGCCATACGGTTTCTGGAAGGCAGATTTTGCTGGACTGTTTTTTTTGACACCATGTCCCATTTGAAGACCCCCTGATGCACCCCTAGAGTAGAAACTCCAAAAAAGTGACTCCATTTTAGAAACTACGGGATAGGGTGGCAGTATTCTTGGTACTAGTTTAGGGTACATATGATTTTTGGTTGCTCTATATTACACTTTTTGTGCAGCAAGGTAACAAGAAATAGCTTTTTTGGCACGTTTTTTTTTTTTGTTATTTACAACATTCATCTGACAGGTTAGATCATGGGGTAATTTTATAGAGCAGGTTGTCACGGACGCGGCGATACCTAATATGTATACATTATTTTTTATTTATGTAAGTTTTATACAATAACTTCATTTTTAAAACCAAAAAAATGTTTTAGTGTCTCCATATTCTAAGAGCCATAGTTTTTTCAGTTTTTGGGCGATTATCTTGAGTAGGGTCTCATTTTTTGCGGGATGAGATGACGGTTTGATTGGCACTATTTTGGGGTGCATATGACTTTTTGATCGCTTGCTATTACACTTTTTGTGACGTAAGATGGCAAAAAATGGCTTTTTTTAGACTGTTTTTATTTTTATTTTTTTACGGTGGTCATCTGAGGGGTTAGGTCATGTGATATTTTTATAGAGCCGGTCGATACGGACGCGGCGATACCTAATATGTATACTTTTTTTTTATTTATGTAAGTTTTACAGAATGAGTTCATTTTTGAAAAAAAAAAAATCATGTTTTAGTGTCTCCATAGTCTAAGAGCCATAGTTTTTTCAGCTTTTGGGCGATTATCTTGAGTAGGGTCTCATTTTTTGCGGGATGAGATGACGGTTTGATTGGTACTATTTTGGCGTACATGCGACTTTTTTGATCACTTTTATTACCTTTTTTGGAAAGTAAGGTGGGCAAAATTTCAATTTTCTCATAGTTTTTATTTTTTTATTTTTATGGCGTTCACCGTGCGGGGAAAGTAACATGACCATTTTATAGATCAGGTCGTTACGGACGCGGCGATACCTAATATGTGTAGTTTATTTTATTTTTTTAATTTCTATTCAGTGATAAATGTTTTTTTTTTATCTTAACTTTTTTCACTTTTTTTTACATTTTTTTGACCCAGACCCACTTGGTTCTTGAAGATCCAGTGGGTCTGGTGTCTGTATAATACAGTACAGAACAATATATATTGTTCTGTACTGTATTTTACTTACACTGAACAGATCTATGCTTTCAGCACAGATCTGTTCAGCACCATGGACAGCAGGACGCCTGAGCAGGCGTCCTGTTGCCATGGGAACCCTCCCCGTCTGCTCAGAACTTCGCAGACGGGGAAGGGTAAGCACGGGGCTGAGGGGGGCTCTCTGGGGGCTCTCTCCCTCTCCATCGGGGGGCTGCAAAGGCACAGCAGCCCCCCGATGGAGAGGGAGGGAGCTCCCTGACCGATGACAGTTAACTTTTTCCATACAGCGGTCCGTACGGACCGCGGTATGGAAAGGGTTAAACGGCTGACATCTTCACACATGTCAGCCGTTTATACCAGGGTGCCAGCAATGTGCTGGCACCCTGGTACAACCACTAGAAGCCAACGATCGTTCATGGGGAGGCGGGCGGGGGATCGCGATCCCGCCTGCCGCACCGCCCGCCTCCCGCACCGCCCCCACCGCATGCGACACCCCCCCCGCACCACCCTCCGGCATAAAATCGTGCAGGGGTGCAGGGGGGGGTGAAAAATATTTATTTTAGCCACGCTAAAGTTTCTGATCGCCGCGGTCAGGGACCGCGGCGATCAGAAACTGCAAAAAGCGCAGCAAACCGCAGGTCTGAATTGACCTGCGGTTTGCTGCGATCGCCGATACGGGGGGGTCAAATGACCCCCCCTGGCGTTGTCACAGGATGCCGGCTGAAGGATTTCAGCCGAAATCCCGTTCCAATTAACCCCTGGGGCGCCGGAATACAGATTTTAAGTCAGGACGTACCGGTACGTCCTGGGTCCTTAAGGACTCGGGAAATAGGGCGTACCGGTACGTCCTAGGTCCTTAAGGGGTTAAAAGTGCCCTGTCTGAGACAAGGAAGAAGTTCAACAGCGAAAAAGATTAAAATAGACAAATCGCCAGGGCCAGATGGCATACACCCCGTATCCTAAGAGAATTAAGTAATGTCATAGCCAGACCCTTATTTCTGATATTTACAGACTCTATACTGACAGGGAGTGTTCCACAGGATTGGCGCATAGCAAATGTGGTGCCAATATTCAAAAAGGGTGCAAAAACAGACCCCGGAAACTATAGGCCGGTAAGTTTAACATCTGTTGTGGGTAAACTGTTTGAAGGTTTTCTAAAGAGATGCCATCTTGGAGGATCTCAATGAAAACAAGCAAATAACATAATATTAGCATTGCTTCATGAGGGATCGGTCATGTCAAACTAATTTATTAAGTTTCTATAAGGAGGTATGTTCTAGACTTAACAGCAGCGAATCAATAAATGTTGTATATCTGGACTTCTCCAAAGCATTTGACACTGTACCACATAAAAGGTTAGTATCAGAGGCGTACATAGAGAAGTAAAGGCCCATAGCAAGGATCAAACCATGCCCCCCACAGGACAGAAGAATTTCTGCCTAAACCCTTTTCAATGACCCTTGGGCCATTTTTCACTGCCTCAATTACTAAAAGTTGTTCCTTTAGAGGGTAGAGTCCTGACTAAGTTTCCCCCCCCAGTAGAAGAGGAGATAATCCCAACTAAGACTGGGCCCCCTCTTGCCCTGGGCCCCATAGCAGTCGCATGGTCTGCCGCTATGGTAGTTACGCCCCTGGTTAGTATATAAAATGAGAATGCTCGGACTGGGAGAAAATGTCTGTATGTGGGTAAGTAACTGGCTGAGTGATAGAAAACAGAGGGTGGTTATTAACGGTACACACACAGATTGGGTCACTGTCACTAGCTGAGTACCTCAGGGGTCAGTATTAGGCCCTATTCTCTTCAATATATTTATTAATGATCTTGTAGGCTTGCACAGTAAAATATAAATTTTTGCAGATGAAACTAAACTGTGTAAATTAATTAAGACTGAAGAGGACAGTATACTGCTACAGATGGATTTGGATAGATTAGAGGCTTGGGCAGAGAAGTTGCAGATGAGGTTTAACACTGACAAATGTAAGGTTATGCACATGGGAAGGAATAATGCAAATCACCCGTACATACTAAATGGTAAAACACTCGGTAACACTGACATGAAAAAGGATCTAGGAATTTTAATAAACAGTAAACTAAGCAGTAAAAAACAGTGTCAGGCAGCTGCTGCCAAGGCCAATAAGATAATGAGTTGCAGCATAGATGCCCGTGATGAGAACATAGTCCTACCACTTTACAAATCACTAGTCATACCACACATGGAGTACTTTGTACAGTTCTGGGCTCCTGTGAACAAGGCAGTCATAGCAGGGCTGGAGAGGGAGGAGGGCAACTAAAGTAATAACTGGAATCCGGCAACTACAGTACCCTGAAAGATTATCAACATTAGGGTTATTCATTTTAGAAAAAAGAAGACTGAGGGGAGATCTAATTACTATGTATAAATATATCAGGGGTCAGTACAGAGATCTCTCCCATTATCTATTTATCCCCAGGACTGTGACTGTGACGAGGGGACACCCTCTGCATCTGGAGTAAAGAAGGTTTGTACACAAACATAGAAAAGGATTCTTTACGGTAAGAGCAGTCAGGCTATAGCTACTCTCTGCCTGAGGAGGTGGTGATGGTTAGTACAATAAAAGAATTCAAGAGGGGCTTGAATTTCTGGAGTGTAATAGTATTACAGGCTATAGCTACTAGAGAGGGGTTGTTGATCCAGGTGTTATTCTGATTGCCTTATTGGACTCGGGAAGGAATTTTTCCCCCCTTAATTGGGGAAAATTGGCATGTACCTCAGTTTTTTTTTTTGCCTTCCTCTGGATCAACTTGCAGGATAACAGGCCGAACTGGATGGACAAATGTCTTTTTTCGGCCTTATATACTATGTTACATATGTTATGGCTAAAAACCTCAGTAATAGATTCCCACATATTATGTATATATATATATATATATATATATATATATATATTAGTATTTACACATTTACTTTGTGCCATACATTTTTTTACAATTACTAAAAATATAAATATATAAAATTACACTTCTGCTGTATAGGAATACCTAATACATGAGAAACTACTATGAGGTTTTTCTAGCACAGTTTAACATTGAGCTCCATAGCTCAGTGGTTAAGATTCTTGTCTCTAATGTAGAAGGTTGTTGTCACACATACAGGGGGTGGGGAAGTGATCACTGACCTCCACCCTCACCCCTGTCCCTGCCTACTTGCCTCGCAAGTCCTAGCAACAAGGGACAACTGGTCGACAAACCCTTAGCTAGGATAGTGCAGGGAACACAAACACATAAACAGAAAGGTCAAACAAGCCGCGTCAAAACCAAGAGAGCAATAAAAAAGTACCGGAGGAGCAAGCAGAGAATCGTCAGGACAAGCCGAAGTCAAACCAGGAGAGCACGCCAAGACCAGATGAAGAGACGGACGGGAAATCGGAAGCCAAGCAGGAACAAACAAACCAGGTGAGTATCATGCAGAAAGTTTAAATAGTGCCAGCGTCACATAACTCCCGAGTTCCAATGCAGCCCATACAGCCGAGCGCCGAGTGATCAGCTCGGCACTCAGCCCCAGTGTGGTTCCCACTGGAAGGGGCGATGCTGGGGGCGCTGATGACGCGATCGCGCCTCGGCCATCCTCGCCTCCTGGAACCACACACAGAGCGCATCGTGACAGTACCCCCCCTTCCATGCGGGGCCACCGGACCCAAGGCCCCAGGCGACAGCTTCTCAGGATGTTCCAAATGAAATTTTTTGACAAGCCTAGTGGCGTGAACATCCTTAGCTGGTACCCAGGACCTTTCCTCCGGTCCATAGCCTTTCCAGTGTACAAGATACTGTAAAGAGTTGCGGACTCTCCTAATATCCAAAATTTTTGAAACCACAAATTCCTCAGAATAATTAACCAGTACTGGCAGCGGAACGGGCTGTGAAGGAACAACCGGAGTAACATGTCTTTTCAGCAGAGATTTATGGAAGACATCATGGATGTGGAACGAATCAGGTAACCTTAATCTAAACGACACTGGATTGATTACCTCCGTAATCTCGTATGGACCTATAAAATAAGGTGCAAACTTTTTGGAGGCCACCTTGAGAGGTACATTCTTAGAGGACAGCCACACCTGATCCCCAACCTGAAAATCCATCCCCCTAGAACGTCTCTTATTAGCATTGATTTTTTTTATTATTTTGAGCCTTCTCTAGGTTCGACTGAACCTGGGCCCAAACTGTGCACAGTTCAGATGAGACCTTATCCGCCTCAGGGTTAGATGAGGAGACAGATGACCCAGAATGAAAACGAGGATGGAAACCGTAGTTACAAAAGAATGGGGAGACACCAGCGGAGGAATTAACATGGTTGTTAATCGCAAATTCTGCCAAAGGAAGGTATTTAACCCACAACTGTTGATTACCAGAGACATATGTCCTGAGAAATTGTTCCACATACTGATTAAGTCGCTCCGTCTGCCCGTTACTCTCAGGATGATAGGCAGACGAGAAGGACAATGAGATTTGGCACCTCTGACAGAAGGCTCTCCAAAATCTCGACACAAACTGGACACCCCTATCAGACACAATGTTCTCGGGTACACCGGGGAGCAAATCCTGCACTTGTGGCCCGTTGCTAATGACGATCCCCAGCAAAAATGCATACAGTGGAGAATGTCCGCAGCGAATTGCTATCTTGTGTAGGATGTCTATTGTGGTACTTGTGGTTCGCTGCGGGCATCCTCCACTGTATGCATTTTTGCTGGGGATCGTCATTAGCAACGGGCCACAAGTGCAGGATTTGCTCCCCTGTATATATATATGCACAACTGCATGTGGGTTTGAGCACTTCCTGCCTGTTTAATACTACGCTATTCTTTTCAGTTTGTATATATAGAGATGCCTGGAGGTGTATAAACTCCAGTTTAAATGTGCCTGCTTTCCATCTACAGGCTAAATTTAGGTGCACCTGTGAGGCCTGGGCCATATCAGCCAGTCTTGAGTGGGACTCGCAGACTCCTCCCTCCTCCCATTGCTAGCATGGTTACATGCTGGAGGTAACTGGTGAGTTGTTTGTGAGTCAGCCCCATGCTCCTGTAATTTGCCCACTGGCTCCTGGTATTGCCCACATGGCACAGGTAGGTGAGTGTTAGGTCTCGAGCTACTTGAGAAACCTTGGCGCGGTGCTCGGGCTCAGACATGTCCTACATAGTAGGACATGTTGGCTAATCTCTCATTTTTAAAATCAGTTTGAGGGTTTAGTAAGACCGCAGAGTGCACCTGTCTTTGCTACTATTTTTATATATTGTTATATTGATTATCACATCCACATAATTGCTATCTTGTGTAGGATGTCTATTGTGGTACTTGTGGTTCGCTGCAGGCATCCTCCACTGTATGCATTTTTGATGGGGATCATCATTAGCAACGGGCCACAAGTGCAGGATTTGCTCCCCTGTATATACAGTACAGACCAAAAGTTTAGACACACCTTCTCATTCAAAGAGTTTTCTTTATTTTCATGACTATGAAAATTGTACATTCACACTGAAGGCATCAAAACTATGAATTAACACATGTGGAATTATATACATAACAAACAAGTGTGAAACAACTGAAAATATGTCATATTCTAGGTTCTTCAAAGTAGCCACCTTTTGCTTTGATTACTGCTTTGCACACTCTTGGCATTCTCTTGATAAGCTTCAAAAGGTAGTCCCCTGAAATGGTTTTCACTTCACAGGTGTGCCCTGTCAGGTTTAATAAGTGGGATTTCTTGCCTTATAAATGGGGTTGGGACCATCAGTGGCGTTGAGGAGAAGTCAGGTGGATACACAGCTGATAGTCCTACTGAATAGACTGTTAGAATTTGTATTATGGCAAGAAAAAAGCAGCTAAGTAAAGAAAAACGAGTGGCCATCATTACTTTAAGAAATGAAGGTCAGTCAGTCAGTCAGCCGAAAAATAGGGAAAACTTTGAAAGTAAGGGCTATTTAACCATGAAGGAGAGTGATGGGGTGCTGTGCCAGATGACCTGGCCTCCACAGTCACCGGACCTGAACCCAATCGAGATGGTTTGGGGTGAGCTGGACCGCAGAGTGAAGGCAAAAGGGCCAACCAGTGCTAAGCATCTCTGGGAACTCCTTCAAGACTGTTGGAAGACCATTTCAGGGGACTACCTCTTGAAGCTCATCAAGAGAATGCCAAGAGTGTGCAAAGCAGTAATCAAAGCAAAAGGTGGCTACTTTGAAGAACCTAGAATATGGTTTTCAGTTGTTTCACACTTGTTTGTTATGTATATAATTCCACATGTGTTAATTCATAGTTTTGATGCCTTCATAGTCATGAAAATAAAGAAAACTCTTTGAATGAGAAGGTGTGTCCAAACGTTTGGTCTGTACTGTATATATATATATATATATATATATATATATAAAATTGTATTTTTTCTTTGGGGGGGGTCATTGAATATAATTAATCCAGCATATAGGTGATCAGTACAGCAATACACAGGCTAGGGCAACAATTTACCTGTGAATGTTAACGTGATATTAAGGGTCAGACCTCAATCATCTGTTTCCATTTATTCTATTTCCACACGGTTAGAATTTTTTTATTATTCAGTTTAATAAAACCAGCATATATGAGTAATTATTTTAATAATACACATGGTAGGGCACGGCACAGTTCTGGAGGATGAGGATGATGATAAGGAGGAACCCTGTTCACAGTAGGGTGGCACCCAAAGCAGCTCATGGACATCACTGGAGCGTGGCTGGGGGGATACAGAGGACACAGACAATACACCTCCCACACAGGACAGCTTGTCGTTGCCTCTGGGCAGCCTGGCACACAAGCAATTACATGCTGCAGTGCCTGCGCAACGACCGCCGAGTTGCCCACATTCTAACCAGTGCTGATAACTGGGTGGCCACCCTGCTGGATTCACACTACAAGGACAACATGCCATCCTTAATTTCGTCACTGGAGCGTGATCGTAAGATGCGCGAGTACAAGCTGGTAGACACGCTGCTGATGGCATTCCCACCTGACACCGGGGGCACAGTGGAAGCACAAGGTGAAGGCAGAGGAGGAGGAAGAAGTTGCCAACGCAGCTGGGGCTCCGCCAGCACCTCAGAAAGGGGGGTTAGCATGACCAAAGTGTGGAAAACACAACAACCAGCACCACCAGCTGATATGGAACATCTTAGCAGGAAGCAGCATTTCAGCAATATGGTGGAACAGTAGGTGTGCACACGCCTACACGAACTGACTGATGGGTCTGCCACATTCAACTTCTGGGTCTCCAAATTGGGCACAAGCCCTGAGCTTGCCCTTTACGCCTTGGAGGTGCTGGCCTGCCCTGCGGCCAGTGTATTGTCCGAACGTGTGTTCAGCACGGCAGGGGGTTGATCACAGACAAGCGCAGCCGCCTGTCCACAGCCAATGTTGATACCTCAGCATATTGCACATCATGTCTGTGGGTAGGTTGCTATAGCTGCATATGGGCTGTTCCCTTGAGTAGTTTATCTTTTTGTATGTACATATGTGTGCAACTATTGATTTGGCTTTACTACGTAGCTAGATATAAGAGTTTGGGGTTTGTTTCCATTATTATTTGTTGTTGCCCTGGTGGAGAGCCTAAATTATCTAGCTTGGTCAACAAAACTTTTTTTGGGGCGTGTATTTTTTCACCCCCATTGTTGGAGTACAACTATTAGGACTCTATAATATCTTTTTGGCTTTACTATGTAGCTAGATATAAGAGTTTGGGGTTTGTTTCCCATTATTACATCTGTGGCATAAGTGCTGTATCTGATCTATGTACCCCATGTATATCTTTTCTGGATCTGTCACAGTCATTACCGCTGGCTGTGACCTTCTGTCTATGCTCTCGCTGCAGCTCCGTTCCTCTGTATTATTTGTGGTTCTGTATGGGTTAACTCCCCTGTATTCCTATTAGGAGTTAATCCTCTGTCTGCTCCATGGGTGTGGTCTCTCTGCTGCACCCATGGAACCTGTATATAAGCCTGAGGTTTCCTCAGTTCTGGGTCAGCTCTCCTGGTGTGTGTTGTCTGTCCTGTTCCTGGTTTGTACTCTCTCCCATGCTGCTGACCCATGGGATCTGTGTCTGTCTGTCTGTGCTCTGTGAGTTCCCCTACTTGTTCATTTGCGTCCTTTAACGTCGTCTGTCTGTTATCTGTTCTGCCTGTTATGTTTTAGTTACTTTGTGTTTATTCTGATGTCGGTGTTCAGCAAGCCTTTGCAGTAGAGTGGCATGACAAGGCCATGCAGTTTACTACTGGTGGAGCAAGTCCTTCTCTGCTCATTGCCACTCCTGCTCTCTTGCGTGAACTCCTGCTTGTATTATTAGTTGCCCTGTTTTGTATTCATATGTCTGTGTTCAGCAAGCCTTTGCAGCAGAGTGGCATGACAAGGCCATGCAGTTTACTACTGGTGGAGCAAGTCCTTCTCTGCTCATTGCCACTCCTGCTCTCTTGCATGAACTCCTGCTTGTGTTATTATTTGCCCTGTTTTGTATTTACCTGTCTGTTATGTTTGCCTATGTGCCGTCGGTACCTTCTGGTACCTGTTGTCCATTCGTTCCTGCTGTCACTGTGTAGGTCACGCTCCAGAGTGGACCCTGGCAACTTCCTGCGGCTAAGTCTAACCCTACCATCTAGGGCTCTAGTGAAAACCAGGAGTTGCTTTGTTACGCCCCTCTGGAGTATTACTAGACAGTGGCGCAGTGGGGGTTTTCTCCCACTGTGCTGATGGTACATAGAGCTCATGTTTTATCTGTGCTGCTTTCCATGTTTCTGTTTGTGCAATAAACTCTTATGTGTCTGTATCTGATTTCCGTTTATTGCTTGACGACGCGGTGGTCTCTCCTGGGACCTCCAACTCGTGACAGGATCACTTTCCAACGTACCTCTTTCGCCTTAATATTGTATTTAAATGATATATTTTGACTAATAAAAATTATTATACATTTTATAGTCATAGTCCCATTGATCTTTCTTTTGGTTAGGATCTATGTCGCGTTTTGATCTGTGGACAACTTGGATAATATGAGGTGGTTGTAGGTTTTGATTAATTAAAATGAACCAGGCATGGATCCCACAGGACTTGTCCGTACCTTGTGAAGAATAGACAAGTATACCGGCCGCACGCAGCCATTGTTATACTCCAGCGCACTTTCTCTTTGTTTTCTTTTTTATATTTCCCAATGTTTTGGGGTCTTTCCAAATTTATAAAAAATATATATATATTTTTTTTAAAAGAATACAAAAAAATACAAAAATAGTGTTGGCTACCTCCTTCTCCTCCACCGCTTCCACCTACACCACCACCTTAACCTCCTACTCCACTTTGACCTCCGCCTCCTAGTTCAAAATCATTATTTGTAACTTTTTTTTTAATTCTATGTTATTTTAATGAATTTCCCTATCCACATTTGTTTGCATGGCAATTGTCCTGCTCTTACCCCTATTTTGCTTCCTTTTGCAACCCTCTAGTCCTTTCTATGACTTTTTTAGAGCCATTTTAGTGCCCCAAAGTTCGGGTCCCCGTTGACTTCAATAGGGTTCAGGGTCAAGTTTGGGTCCTACCCTTGCTATCAAGGCAAAATGGGGGATTTTATTCCTAACAGAAAGGGAGGACAAATTACGTTATTACCAGGAAACACTGTGTATCTAGCTTGCCGCAGCTTACAGTGAGCAGACGCCTGCTGCCAGCATGTCTGAAAGGAAGGTCCGACTCCACCCCTCACAGAGTCAACCCCCTCCCGCCACCATGAGCAGAAGCCACAGCACCATCATGTTCCGTATGGTTGCTGCTGACTCCATTATGCCACTGCCACGATCATGCCACTGCTGTGACCTACCAACCATCATGTTCTGTTCAGCTGCTGCTGCCTGTGTTGTACCCAAGAGCTGGCACTACCATTCCTACACCCTGCTACTGTCTCTAATGGCTAACCATAATGTCATCTGTGTATTTATACCATGTCCACCTACACTGTGCATTCATAATATTGCTATGGAACTGTTATGTTCATGTAATGTGCAGTGTATCTGGCAGAGAGATCTTTAGATAGAATGGAACTTACCATTCCATGCTCCCCCTTTTGGGCAGAAGTGGTCGAGTTCTGTTTCCTACCAATGGTAGTGGTTTCAGGAAGTTCTAGTCTAGTCTAGAGTTGGAAGCAGATGAGTCAAGATAGAGCAGTAAGAGGACTAGCCCCCCCCCCCCCCTGCAGCAGGAGTTTCCCAAGGGAAGCAGCTCATAGAGCACCATGACTCCTTACAGTTTATAGACAGAGTATGACGAGGGGGTCAACAGCCAAAGGCACCCCACTCCAAAAGGTACCAGAGCTGTCAAAGTCCAGCTACCAGACTGAAGCCAGAGTTTAGCACAGCAGAGAAAAATACCCAAGTTTGGGTGTCAGTTTACCCCAAAACCTGCAGGAGCTAAGAGAAAGATCAAATATTGTCTGGATGCAAGTTTATTCCAGTAAAGCCGTCTGGACTCTTACTTCACAAACTATCACTCTCCCCTTTATTGCTACAAAGCCTAACCCTGGGGAGTGACGGTATCCAGATAGGAACACTGTGACACACAAAACTAATAAGCCTGCATCCCCACTCGGCATTCCTAAAAACCTGGGGCACGATCAGCCCTGTGGGCGGCTCGTTGCATCTCCATCATACTGCTGCCTGCCAACTTGTACAATATGGCTGCTGTTGACACTGCTCCTCACTGATAATCCCCTACTGCCAACACCATTAACGCAAAGCATCTGCCACTACTACCACTACTATTACTACTACCCATAGACAGCCTTTATGTTCCATGCTATGCTGCTTCTAGTGCCGCTACTATTGCGGCCGCATGCCACTAAACCTGTACCCTTTTCAAATCCACACTGCACTGCTGTTGCTCCCAATTAAAAGGGCGAATTTTTTATAGGCTCATTAACAAAACTTTGCCTCCCCATACGCCCCAGGCCCCTCACAGAGGTTGTCCTTATCTGGCTCCCTGACACCCAACAACACTTGAGTCCTATGAGGCTAGAGGGGGTTATACTGTATACCAATTTTCTGGGCAATTGGAGTGACTTTGGTTCGGCCCGAATCCATTCAGATCCGAACCAAACTTTAAAAAAAAATCTGTGAACCTGATCCAAACCGAATCTCCAGTGGTTGCACATCTCTATTACCAATAATGTCAAAAATATCCTACCTTAAACATTTACAAAATATAAGAGGAGAGGAGTCACCCCTGAGTGTGGGGAGCAGGATCACCCCTGGGCGTAGGGAACAGAGACTGGAATGGAGGTTTATCCTCTTCAGCGTTGAGTCCCACTTTTGTTATGGACATAATGATAGGCGGACATTGGTCTGAACATAGGAAACATTATTAAGAGACCTTCACAAGGGAACGTCACACCAGTACTACTCCGGGGATTATAGTGTGGGGTGGCATAATGTAGAGTATCTGGACCCCACTAGTCTTCATTTTAGCTACACCAACAGCTCAGTGTTACATTGACTTGGTTTTGAAACCAGTGGTACAGCCATTTCTCCAAAGTATTTCAGGAGCTGTTTGTCACCAGTTCAAAGTTAGTTTGCATGTTGCTTATTCTACTGTGAGCAGCCTGCATGGCCTTAATGTGCTACCATGCCCTGCAGCATTTCCAGACTTGTCTCCTATTCAGCACATCTAGGATATCTTTGGTCAGCAGTTGAAAAAGGAGCCCCCAGCAGCAGAATTCGATGATTTGCTTGCCCAAGTTCATTCAGCATCGCAGAACATTCCTCAGACAACCATTAATAACCTCACTGGTAGCATGTATGCATGTGTTTCTGCCCTTGGTGCTCATACTCGACACTGGATAAATTGAGATGTTCTGAATAATTTGCATATCATTAAAATGTTCCTGTGATTACAATAATTTCATGACTTTTCCTTCTTGGTGTTCAATGTTGAGAATTGTATATTCAGAAAGTTGCTACTGACCACACAAGTCTAAGTTTGTGCATTCCTAATATCTGTTGACTAGGGAAGTGAACACAATCTCATAAACCACACAGACTTATAAGAGCAAAGGGTTAATCATGTTCATACAGTGTCCGCTTGCATAGAGGTTACAGCATGCAAGTGCATGGAATTCATCCAGGTTGCTGAGGAAAAGCTGATTATGCCGCTGAGAGGAGATGAGGCAGAGAGGTCTGCGAGATTAGGTTTTTCCCTCATGTCTGCCCTACATTGCCAAAGAACCACCCGCTATACCAACATGGTAGATTTCTCTGCAATTACACAGTAAGGTGCATCCCTATAAAGCATGTCAATATTAACATACAAAAACATGTAGTGTCAGTATAAAATATTTATCAGGAGCAAAAAAAATCTGCATTTTCTTAATATGTCACTGTAGTAATCTGATTCTAACAGTTCACAGAGAAAGAACACACAGACGGCAACATTTCATCTATAGAACTCCACTTTGCCGCAACTAAACTGGCCCCAAGAATTACTGGTAGGTGCCTCCAGTTAGTCTGGTGTTTAATTTTCTGGAATAACTAATTGGGAACCAGGGCAAAATAAATAGATTGGAGCAGTGGCGTACAAGTAAGGGCCCCATAGCAAGAATCAAACTAGGCCCCCCACAAAGGACAGAAGGGTTTCTGCCTAAGCCTCTCACAAAGTTTTCACCCCAGTATAAGAGGAGATGATCCAAACCGGGCCCCCTCTTTCCCTAGGCCCCATAGCAGTCGCATGGTCTGCCGCTATGGTAGTTATACCACTGGATTGGAGATATGGCTGTAATACACCTGGAATAGTAACATGGAAAGGGATCACGTGAGGTCAACAGGGCAGAGACACATGTGAGACCAGGGGCAAGACTTAACTAGGTCAGGAAGAAGGGGGTCAGTCACTGAAATATAGGCATGTGGTACAATAGGATGAAACAAAGAGTAGTAGTCAAGCGAGCCAGGTCGGACAGGGATCATTTCACAATATACAGGAAAGAAAAAAAGAGCCATTTAAAGGAAATGTGTCATCAGGAAATGACCTATTGTTTAAATCATGTTTTTATGTGGATTTTTGATGATATTTTTAATTTTCCATGTCAATACCTATATTTAAGGAGAAACCATAAAATCCTGCAGTTTTCGCACTTGCCACTAAGGCTAAAGATGCCACTTCATGGTCTGTACAGATCACTTTGCACTTTTGCAGTAGTTATCTGCTTATCTATACACAGCGGAGATATCATTACAGTCAGGATTAGAATGGCAGATAAGACAGGATCCACCATTCACAGTAGGGGATTGTCAGTAGTGTTGGCCGCGAATATTTGAATGGCAAATTTTAATCGCGAATATCGCCACTTCGAAAAATCGCGAAGATTTAGAATATAGTGATATATATTCGTATTCTTGAATATTCTAGATTTTTTTTTTTTTCCATCAGTAACCTCCCTTCTTGCTTGTGGGCCAATAAGAAGGCTGCAATGTCTTTGTCTGAGCTTAGCAACATCCCTAGCAACCAATAGGAAAGTTGCCTACCCCTTACTATATAAGAACCTCCCCAGCAGCCATTTTCTGCAGTTTTATGCAGTTCTGAGAGAGACGGCAGTGTCATTGCTGTGCTCTGTGCTTTCCACTCATTACATTAGATAGATAATATATATATATATATATATATATATATAATACAGATAGTGGGAGATAGTCAGTGTAGGTTAGATGGTGATATAGTGTAGCTGATAGGTTCCAGTGCAGGGTGTTAGGTAGTGTCACAATACTTAGTGCCCCCATCAGTAATATAGTGTCAGACCTGCTAAAATGTGAAGTTGCACGTATTGCACAAAAATATGGCAATCATTAATTGCCGATTTGCGCTATCGCGAATATATTGGAGCACTCTATCTGCATATAAAGCCATTTTTAATGTTCTGCCGTGCCAACCATTTTCTCCAGTCTCAGGAAACTTCTAGCAACAGTGACCCACACCTGTATTGCGCGCGCAATACGCACATATTACATTGCCGATTTTCACAATCAAGAAAATAATCGCAAATTCTCGAATATATGACGAATATTTGCCCAAATATTCGCGAAGTATTGCGGATTTGAATATTGCCCCTGCCACTCATCACTAATTGTCAGAGCTTATCTATTCTTTCCTTGTATAATGACCTCTGCACAGGTCACAGAGCATGCCCAGAAAACTCTCCCATAGAAGTCAATGAGGTCCCTCCTGACCATTGTGTCTATGGACCATGGGGCTGCCATAAAGCAATTTTTGATGCTGTGTAAATGCTGTTAAGAACAGCTCAGGCAAGATGGCCACCCCCATAATCATGTTTAGAAATGGAATTAAAAAATCTGCAATCAGAAAATAAAAACTGATTAGAAAAAAAAAAAGAGATGTGTTTTTATCAGATTTTAACTGGCAGAAAAGATTTTGGTGACATATTTCCTTTAAACTCCTGCAGTTATATCATGGTGATTGTATGGTATGGGTACAGCTCCGTAAAGACCGACCGTCTTTATAACGGCTGAGATTAGAGATAGCGCTCCTTCTGTCCTTATCACTCCCAAACAAAGGCTTCCAGGCCTGATGAATTAGGGCGGTATTATACTGCCTGATGTACGGGCATTGCAAGCACCAATGGATGATAAAACATCCACTAGTGCTCATTTCCACCGGCCTGATTACACAGGCTGATGCAAACTGTATGCGGGATTAATGATCGCTACCACAGTCGTTCCTACCTCATATACAAGCAGGGCCGTCTTTAATATTGATTGGACCCGCATTTATGGGTCCATACTTTATTAACTATATGTCACCAAAATATTTTCTGCCAGTTAAAACCAGATAGAAACATATCCGCTGTGGCCCCCGTTACATTCTCCCACACTATATGCTAAGTAACAGCATCGGAACACCAGGGAGGAGACATCAGCTTTTCTCTGTGGGCGTTCCTTCTCCCTGGCTGTAGCGCTGTCCAATCGCAGCGCAGAACGTCACAGAGAGATAAAAAAAAAACTCACCTTCTCACTGGGTGATGTTCTGCGCTGCGATTGGACAGTGCTACAGCCAGGGAGAAGGAACGCCCACAGAGAAAAGCTGATGTCTCCTCCCTGGTGTTCCGATGCTGTTACTTAGTATACAACGTGGGAGAATGTAACGACGGGGGCCACAGCGGCGCAACGGAACAGCACCCAGAAATAATAGTAAGTGCAGGGACATCCCCCGTGTATGCCCTACATGTCCTGCTACTTAGTTAATAAAGTATGGACCCATGAAAGGTCCTTCAGTGGCAAGCGGGGCTCAAGAGGCAGCTGCCTTGGGCCCCCAGGAGCAACTGGGCCAGGAGCAGCTGCCCCTTTTGCCCCGCATTAAAGACAGCCTTGTTATACAAGGATGTGCTGCCAATAATTGGGCATCTTTCATCTTGAGCTCCCTGGGTGAACATGCAGTGATGAGGAAGACAGCACTAAATCCTCCGGGGCACTCTCTATTGCAGGGAACACCAGCCAGATGGAAGCTGAGGTGCCCTTGATGGTAGTGGGTATGCTTAGGGTGCTTTGGTGGCTGGACCCCTGTGTTCGTGACGCCAGCACCGTAAGGTGCAATTAAGAGATGGAGCAGAAGAATGAAGAATGAGGCAGTAGTTAAACCAAACAGGAACTTTACTTGTCAGATGTAGTAAGGCATCCAATATTATCACTTTGTCTTGCATACAGAGGGTAAAGCTGCAAATCCAAATTAGCAGGCTCCTGGAGGTAAAGTGTAGAGGTTAGCTCCAGCTCACTTTAGTAGAGGTAATGTTCTTACTTGTACTTGGTTCCTGATCTTGCTTTTGTTACTCAGCCTTTCAATAGTAGTTTAGATCCTCTGTAAGTGAGTATTCTGACAGATGGCCTTTTTGTCCTTGGTTACGGTGGGCAGCTTGTAGAAACTCTCCACCTAATGCAAAGGTGACTAAAACCTGATAAACGGCAGTTATCTTCCTTTGCCAATAGTCTATAGTTCGGTAATCCAGCAACCCAAGGGCGATCTCCCTCATGTCAGCAAACTCTCTGCTTCATTATTTTAAAAAGTTCCTGTCCTCAAATTGATAATTCACTTTATACCCCGGAAGGGTAATCTACAGTGTAGGATCAGATAGTCCTAATCTTGGACTCAAAGGTTGAAGTGAATTGGTTCCCCAGGCTAGGCACGGGAGAACAGAGACAAGACTGTCTCCTCTCGTTCCTCCTAACTCCCAACTCCTAATCTCCCTCTAACTTCCTGTGGCTGCACTATATAAATGGTGTTATGGTGACCTCTAGTGGTGGAAGTATGTAATGCATGTTACCAGCCTTAAATATGGATTCGGCAGCATAGACAAAGGAATCCTATACATAACAATTTGGAGTGGACCATATCAGTGGCATTGCGAGGGGTTTGCGGCGGGTGCGGGCCGCACCGGTTGACACCAGTGATAGGGTGACACCAGTGACTCTGATGGCAGCGGGGCACAGGTAGATGAGCGCTTACATTGTGGAAGCGCTCATCTCCATAGTCATCTGTATCGCCGTCTTTAGGACAGCGATACAGATGGATGCTGCGATGGGGTAGGGGAGGGGGAGGGGTGTCCCTTCCCTGTTCCTCGGATAGGCGGCGCAATGACGTCATCGCGCCGCCTGAACCATACAGCGCGGGACACAGGCCGGAAGAGGCCTGCATCGCATCGCTGACATGGAGGTAAGTATAACTGTTTTATTTTTATATGTACAATACTTTTACTGGCACATGAAGGGGGGCTATAGTTACTGGCACATGATGGGGGGCTCTTGTTACTGGCACATGATGGGGGGCTCTTGTTACTGGCACATGATGGGGGGCTCTTGTTACTGGCACATAATGGGGGGCTCTTGTTACTGGCACATGATGGGGGGCTCTTGTTACTGGCACATGATGGGGGGGCTCTTGTTACTGGCACATGATGGGGGGGCTCTTGTTACTAGCACATGATGGAGGGGCTCTTGCTACTGGCACATGATGGAGGGGCTCTTGCTACTGGCACATGATGGGGTGGCTCTTGTTACTGGCACATGATGGGGGGGCTCTTGTTACTGGCACATGATGGGGGGCTCTTGTTACTGGCACATGATGGGGGGCTCTTGTTACTGGCACATGATGGGGGGCTCTTGTTACTGGCACATGATGGGGGGCTCTTGTTACTGGCACATGATGGGGGGCTCTTGTTACTGGCACATGATGGGGGGCTCTTGTTACTGGCACATGATGGGGGGGCTCTTGTTACTGGCACATGATGGGGGGGCTCTTGTTACTAGCACATGATGGAGGGGCTCTTGCTACTGGCACATGATGGAGGGGCTCTTGCTACTGGCACATGATGGGGTGGCTCTTGTTACTGGCACATGATGGGGGGCTCTTGTTACTGGCACATGATGGGGGGCTCTTGTTACTGGCACATGATGGGGGGCTATTGTTACTGGCACATGATGGGGGGCTCTTGTTACTGGCACATGATGGGGGGCTCTTGTTACTGGCACATGATGGGGGGCTCTTGTTACTGGCACATGATGGGGCCTCTTGTTACTGGCACATGATGGGGGGCTCTTGTTACTGGCACATGATGGCGGGCTCTTATTACTGGCACATGATGGCGGGGCTCTTGTTACTGGCACATGATTGGGGGGGCTCTTGTTACTGGCACATGATTGGGGGGCCCTTGTTACTGGCACATGATTGGGGGGGCTCTTGTTACTGGCACATGATTGGGGGGGCTCTTGTTACTGGCACATGATTGGGGGGGCTCTTGTTACTGGCACATGATTGGGGGGGCTCTCGTTACTGGCACATGACTGGGGGGGCTCTCGTTACTGGCACATGATTGGGGGGGCTCTCGTTACTGGCACATGATTGGGGGGGGCTTTTGTTACTGGCACATGATGGGGGGGCTCTCGTTACTGGCACATGACTGGGGGGGCTCTCGTTACTGGCACATGATTGGGGGGGGGCTCTTGTTACTGGCACATGATGGGGGGCTCTTGTTACTGGCACATGATGGGGGGCTCTTGTTACTGGCACATGATGGGTGGTGCTCTTATTACTGGCACATGATGGGGGGTGCTCTTATTACTGGCACATGATGGGGTGCTCTTGTTACTGGCACATAATGGGGGTGCTCTTGTTACTGGCACATGATTGTGGGAGCTCTTGTTACTGGCACATGATTGGGGGGCTCTTGTTACTGGCACATGATTGGGGGGCTCTTGTTACTGGCACATGATTGGGGGGCATCTATGGGGGCACATTTTACTGGCACATTATTGGGTGGCATCTATGGGGGCACTTCTTACTGGCACATTATTGGGGGAACTTCTTACTGGCACATTTTTGGGGGCACTTATTACTAGCGCAATATTGGTGGGCACTATAGGGGCATCTACTGAGGCCACAAAGAAGGGGTATTTTATATAAGGGGGGCTCTGTACAGTAGCATTTTATACTGGGACACATTATGATGTGTACTATGGGGAAGGGAGGAGAGGAGTACTATGGGGTCATCTACGGGGGGCACTAAGTAGGGGTATTTTATACTTGCAAATTATGGGGGACACTGAGGGCATCTACTGGGGCACTATATATGGGGCATTTTATACTGGTACTTAATGGGGAGCACTAGGAGGAAGGGGGAGAGGAGCACTATGGAGGCATTTACTGGGGGCACTATATAGGGGTATTTTATACTGGCACATTATGGGGGCACTATGGGGACATTAGCTCAACTGGGGGCATTACAAGGGGGTATTTTTTGCACTGTCACATTATAAGGAGAATTATTTCTACTGGGGGGGCGGGCATTATGGTGGGCTTTATTACTCCCCCATGGTATGACCCCCTAGTAGAAGCACCATCCTCTCCCTGCTCTGCTATCCCATTTTGCCCCTTCTCCAAATCCTTATTATGAAATCTTTCTCATTAGGATAAAACACAACATCAGCTCCGCCGAGCCCCCCAGCCAAAGTGTTGAAGTGGTGTCCGAGATCCCCAAGGGCCAAGCCAAGTAATTGTAAGTTTTCATGCGAAATCTGTTTATGTTATGCACATATAGCATACACTGTGTCACACAATATACAGTATACCGCTACACTGTGCCCCACAATATACAGTATACCGCTACGCTGTGTAGTCTGTTCTATAAGCACCATTGTTTTGTGGAGGCGGACAGTAAAATAATCTGGAAGTGCCCCTCCCAAGACCAGGCTCTGGATCCGCCACTGCCTGGTAAGCGATCTGACTGCTAGCAGGTCCCCCCCTCCCGGCGGTAATCTGAGGGGGGGGGGGTCTGCTTAGCTAACGGATGCCCCCCTACGGCAGTAGCACCCCCATGGCCCCATATATGGCTAAAAAATTATTGCTTCGGGGGGGGTGGGGGGGGATGACACCATTTTCTACTGCACCGGGTGACACCAGCCCTAGCAACGCCACTGGACTATACACGCATATGTGGGACACTACATCAGTCACAGAGCACAAGTCTCATGCTCATACTTTACGGTCATAAACTATAATGCAAGTCGCCTGCCGCTGTGACTTACCTGTGACTGTTTTGTGTTTTGGCTGTGTTTTTACAAACATATAACCGTTATAAAATGAAAGTGCGACAAGTTACACAAAAGTTTTTTTGTTGCAAGACCTTTCTGAGACTCACAGTGTAGCACCAGACATGAGTCAACGATATTGAGTATTTGTGCTTGTGATTCTCTACTTGTCGCCACTATAAATTCTGTCGTTTCCTGAGGTTGTTAACCAGGCCTCTTTGCTTACTCCATGTCGGACTGTCCTGTCCCAGGGATACACAGCACCAGCTACTCTTGCTGTGTCTGCTGCACTCCATCAGGTACCACACCTCAGAAGCCGGCCTCTACTTTTATCGAAAACTAATCACCCCCTTTAACATCTCTTTTATGCAATGCACACATTCAACTCAGCCCAGGATAAAACCTCATTCACACGTCAGTGTTTGGTCAGTGATTTCCATCAGTGATTGTGAGCCAAAACCAGGATTGAAGGCTCCACAGACATAAGGTACAAGGGAAAGATCTGCTCTTGTTCTGTGTTTAGAGCCGCACCTGGTTTTGGTTCAAAATCACTGATGAAAATAACTGACCAAACACTGACGTGTGAATGAGGCATAACACAAGGCTTTTAACAAATGGTCTTGAACAACCACCACAAATGCCATAAGGTGCCACAAGACAAAAACCAGTGACAAACATCACAGAAACACATCAACAGTATAACAACAAAAACACACCACAAACAATACAAAGTATCCAAAGGGGAGGACTTGCAGACACAACTGTAAAAATGATACCTCTGCGGTTCTGTTTTTTCTGTGTACTGTGGCATCATATAGGATGTTTATTATCCCTGTAGTAGGATATCATTGTAAAAAAAAATATTCCAGTGCAGTGACATCATTGTGTGCAGTTTCAGTGACATAATAATACAAGGTGTAGAAGAGAAACTCGTGGCACTGCGCTTTCTTGTGCTGGGAGTCAGGTTCCCATCCTAAGCATATAGAAAAATAGAAACTCCCGCAATGTTGCAAAGTAGTGAGTTTTTATTGGAAATTGCGGCTGTACAAGCGTGACGTTTCGGCCACGCAGGGCCTTTATCAAACTGATGCCGCAGAGAGTGGAATATACAGCGCAGCCATCCAAGGATATTCCACTCACTGCGGCATCAGTTTGATAAAGGCCCTGCGTGGCCAAAACAGCGTCGCGCTTGTACAGCCACACTTTACAATAAAAACTCACTATTTTGCAACATTGCGGGAGTTTCTATTTTTCTATAATTTTACAAGGAACAGAAGGTTGCAACTGCATCTGGGAACTGGTGCCTGATGTGGCCCAGTGGTTTTTTCTTTCTGCCAGTAATACACATTACATGTAAAGTTGGAGGCCCCATTACAGATTTTTTCTTTAGGATTGACGCTTTATGGGCCAGTTCAAACTGAGTTTTTTGGTGCTGATTTCAGAGTGTTTCTGCCTCAAAATCTATAAATACTATTGGTGTCCATCAGAACTAATTAACACCTCTTGTTCCTACACCTTTGCTTTTACTAAGACTTAACTTTTATTAGTATCCAATTAATAAACAGTGTAAGCATCCAAGGGGTGAGGTTATTGATGGTAAGTATGTGTCACTGAGGCTGCTGCTCTCAGTGATGTAAATCCCGGAGGTAAATGGCAACCAGTGATGTTAGATTGCTGAGTTTGTGGTAGCTGGAATTTGGGTCCGGGATTTAGGAGTGACTGAAGAGTTTGGGTGGGAAGGTCACTCCCGTACTCCATCTCCTGTGTTACCACCTCACCCAGCTGGAAGCTAATTTAAAAGGCACACTGTCAGTGTGTGTGTGGTGTTGGTCTGCAGAGAACTTGGGAGCATTCCTCTCCACAGTGTTCCAGAGAAGGGAAAAGACAAGATTCTGCACAAAGGTGACTCCTGTATTTTGCCTGTTTAACAATTGAACTGTTATATGACTGAAGATAAGTGCTTTATGTGACTGAACTTTGATGGGCTGAAGCCAAGCCATCCTGTTGGACCAAATTTGAGTTGTGTTTTTTCCAATAAAACCCTTATGTTGCATCCAATCCTGCCGACTGCCTACCATTTGTACAGCTAATCTCCACATATGGTGTCGGATGCGGGCAAGTGGTTGCTAAGGGTAACGGCTGCATAATTATATTTTTTTACTCTGTAACCTGCTTATGTCTTGGATAAAGGCTGCTACATTGTTGCCCAGTGAGACTCCTGCCATGGATGAGCTGGTTAAGCAGTTGGTGCAGGTCAGTGCTGCCCAGCAGGAAACCAACCGTCTGTTGCTGGAACAGATCGCAGTCCTGAGAGAGAGTGTGTCAGCTCAACCAAGGAATATAGAGGAATTAGCTGGGACTGTGAATGGAAAAAAAAGCAGTGCACCGCGCCTTGCAAAAAATGACCCCAGATGATGACATAGAGGCCTATCTGGCGGTGTTTGAAAGGATTGTGGAAAGGGAGAAACTCCCTGTGGCTGAATGGACTGAGGTTCTGGCGCCTTATTTGACTGGAGAGCCGCAAAAAGCATATTTTGATTTAACAGCAGAACAGGCCAAAGACTATGATATCCTTAAAGCAGAAATCATGGCCAGGCTGGGAGTCACCTTATCTGTGCGCGCTCGCAGAGTCCATGAATGGCGGTTTGAAGAGAAAAAACCGCCCCGCTCTCAAATGTTTGATTTGTTACACCTTGTGCGCAAGTGGCTACAACCCGAGACACTGAGTACAGCAGACATGGTCGAACGAATCGTGCTCGACCGCTATGTGAGTGGACTTCCTTGGGACATTCACCGCTGGGTTGCTCAGGGAGACCCCAAAACCCTGGATCAATTGGTTTCACTTGTGGAGCGGTTTACGACTACCGAGACCTGTCTGAGGCCTGAAGGTAAACCACAGCAGTTCGTGGGATCCTCTGGTGGTCGTCGACAGAGAGCAACCTCCACAGCCATTTCTACCTCTGAGCAGGAGGACCGAGCCAACAGACAAAGCCTGGGTGGCTCACCCCGGGGAAAGAGGTTTTTCATTCCAAGAAAGGTACCCTCCCGTTCTGAAGCCCCACTCGAAGGCCGACCTGAGGTCCGTTGTTGGAAGTGTCAGCAACCGGGGCATATTGCAGCACACTGTCCCCAGGGGGAGGAGCCAATGGAGTGTGGTGCCACCCGCCGCCTCTCCATGTTTGCTCGTCCTGTTTGCAGTGCTACACCCCTGCAGGAACCAGGTCCCCAGGAGCATCAACTCCAGGTAAACGGGGTTAGTGTTGTGGCCCTTTTGGACTCGGGTAGCCTGGTCACCCTCTTGTGTGCTGCCGTACCCCATGACCTGGTCATCCCTGAAAGGCGGGTGGGGGTGGTTTGTATCCATGGGGACACTAAGCATTATCCGCTGGCCAAAGTGACTGTAGGGACTGGGTGCGGGACAGTGACCCATGAAGTGGGTGTGGTACCAGACTTATTACATCCATTGATTGTGGGACGTGATTTTCCGTTGTTCTGGGAACTCTGGTCTCATTCCCACTGTAATGATACGCCTGTTGCATGTTCACCTTCTTTCAGCCCAATTCCTTTAGGGGAAGAAGCCCAAACAGATGCTGTAGGGGTGACCAATGAGGTATCGGACAGTTTTCCCCTTGAAGTATTGGCTGGGGATGAGGGTGAGGAGTCTAACCCTGAGCAGAATGTACCAGACTTGGAAGTATCACGGGAGAACTTTGGGACTGCTCAGTTACGAGACTCCACCCTGAAACATGCATGGGAAAATGTAACTGTACTGAATGAGGTACCTCAGGAGCCTAATGCTGATCAAAGGTTTCCTCATTTTGCTGTCAGTGATAACTTACTGTATCGGGTTACTAAGATGCGTAATGAAATTGTGGAGCAATTGGTGGTACCCATACCTTATAGAAGGATGGTCCTTGATATGGCCCACACCCATTTACTTGGGGGTCATCTGGGGACTGACAAAACAAAGGAAAGAATCCTGCAAAGGTTCTATTGGCCAGGTTGTTACCAAGAGGTTGAGAAGGGTGGTAGAAAAGGATGGGAGGGACTGGGATTGTCTGTTGCCATATCTCATGTTCTCCATCCGAGAGGTCCCCCAGTCCTCCACTGGCTTCTCTCCATTTGAGTTATTATATGGGAGACATCCCAGGGGATTGCTGGATATTGCCAAGGAGACTTGGGAGAGTGAGGCTACCCCTTACAGAAGTGTGATAGAACACGTGGCCCAAATGCAAGATCGCATCAGCAGTATTATGCCCATCGTGAGGGAACACATGCAGAAGGCCTAAGAGTCCCAGAGCAGGGTGTACAATAGAGCGGCCCGGGTGAGGCAGTTCAACCCTGGGGACAGGGTACTAGTGCTGGTTCCCACGGTAGAAAGCAAATTTCTGGCCAAGTGGCAGGGTCCTTTTGAAGTAATAGAAAGGGTTGGAGAAGTCAATTATAAAATACATCAGCCTGGGAAAAGAAAGCCCATCCAACTCTATCACGTCAATTTAATCAAACCTTGGAAGGATAGAGAGTCCCTGGTAGCGGCCACAAAACCCCAAATGGATTGTCGCACAGATATTGAAAAGGTTGCAATAGGTGACACCCTGTCCAAACCCCAAAAACAAGAAACCAAGGAGTTTCTACAGCAGAACAGGGATATTTTTACGGACCTGCCAGGCACTGCAGATGTCATTCAGCATGATATAGTCACTGACCCCGAGGTAACGATAAACATTAAACCATACAGAATCCCTGAGGCTCGGAGACAAGCGGTCTCTGAGGAGGTAAAGCGTATGTTAGCTCTGCAGGTTATTGAGGAATCCAAAAGCGGGTGGTCCAGCCCCATTGTATTAGTGCCTAAGCCAAATGGGACCTGGCGGTTCTGCAATGACTTCCGCCGTCTAAATGAAGTCTCTAAATGCGATTCCTATCCTATGCCCCGGGTGGATGAATTAATTGAAAGGTTGGGACCAGCTAGGTATATTACCACACTTGACCTCACCAAGGGGTACTGGCAGATTCCCCTATCAGAGGAGGCAAAGGAAAAGACTGCCTTCTCCACCCCAGACGGGCTCTTTCAATATACCAGGATGCCCTTTGGGTTACAAGGGGCACCCGCCACTTTCCAGAGAGCGATGGACAGGGTCTTGGGCCCCCATAAAAGGTACGCAGCAGCATACTTAGACGATATCGTGGTCTTTAGCACGGACTGGGAATCCCATCTAGGTAAGGTACAGGCCGAACTGGATTCCCTCAGGAAAGCTGGCTTTACTGCTAACCCGGAGAAGTGCGCTATTGGGTAAGAGGAGGCTCGCTATCTGGGGTATATTGTAGGTAAGGGCACAATAAGACCACAGGTAAACAAAGTGGAGGCAATTCAGAAGTGGCCACAGCCTCGGACAAAAAAACAGGTGAAGGCGTTCTTGGGGATTGTTGGCTATTACCGCAGATTTGTCACGAACTTTGCCTCCATTGCAGCACCATTAACAGACCTCACGAAAGGGAGAAAGTCAGTAATGGTCCAGTGGTCTCAAGAGACAGAAAAGGCGTTTCAGGACCTTAAAAAAGCCCTATGCAGTCAGCCTGTGCTGATCGCACCAGACTTCTCAAAAGAGTTTATTGTCCAGACCGATGCCTCAGAGGTTGGTTTAGGGGCAGTAATGTCACAAGAGGTAAATGGGGAAGAACACCCCATCATATATTTGAGTAGAAAACTCACCTCCTGTGAGAGAAACTACTCAATAGTGGAGAGGGAGTGTTTGGCAATAAAGTGGGCCCTCGTGGCTTTGAGGTACTATTTGGCAGGTAGGAAGTTCCGCTTGGTATCTGACCATGCCCCTTTAAAATGGATGTGCCGAAATAAAGGAAACAATGCAAGGGTAACACTGTGGTTCCTGGAGTTGCAGTACTTTAATTTTGTGGTAGAGCACAGGGCAGGGAAGCTTCATGTTAATGCTAATGCCTTGTCAAGGATTTACTGTCTATCAGGGTCAAGTGCCCAGTCCCCTGGCCTTGGGCAGAGGGGGGGGGATATGTAAGCATCTAAAGGGTGAGGTTATTAATGGTAAGTATGTGTCACTGAGGCTGCTGCTCTCAGTGATGTAAACCCCGGAGGTAAATGGCAACCAGTGATGTTAGATTGCTGAGTTTGTGGTAGCTGGAACTTGGGTCCGGGATTTAGGAGTGACTGAAGAGTTTGGGTGGGAACGTCACTCCCGTACTCCATCTCCTGTGTTACCACCTCACCCAGCTGGAAGCTAATTTAAAAGACACACTGTCAGTATGTGTTTGGTGTTGGTCTGCAGAGGACTTAGGAGCATTCCTCTCCACAGTGTTCCTGAGACGGAAAAGACAAGATTCTGCACAAAGGTGACTCCTGTATTTTGCCTGTTTAACAATTGAACTGTTATATGACACATGAGGGCTGAAGATAAGTGCTTTATGTGACTGAACTTTGATGGGCTGAAGCCAAGCCATCCTGTTGGACCAAATTTGCGTTGTGTTTTTTCCAATAAAACCCTTATGTTGCATCCAATCCTGCCGACTGCCTACCATTTGTACAGCTAATCTCCACAACAGTTATAATAAAATATGGGATTTTTAAATTTCAAGCTAGTCACTCAGTTCTCACTATTCAGTATTCCTGTATATTCCTGCTATTAATTCATAGCCAGGATGAATACATTGTTTCCCTACTGGCTGCGCGCTGCCAGTTCTCATCGGGTACAAAGTTTCAGCTTAAACTATTCTAAATGTGATTCATAGTGGCTTCACTGAGTGCTTTGCTGTATTTAAACTAATAAGCAGCGCTGCCCCCCCGACATGTTTCGCCGAGTACCGGCATCTTGAGGGGTTAGGGCAGTGTATAAGCGCGCTCGTTTATCGGCAAGTTATATAACCTCTGTTGACATGTCATGTCCAATAGGGATGTGTGACGTCAGGGATCCTCCAGTATCATTGGTGGCAGTGGAGTACATCCCCTCTTTCGTCATCTCTTACCTGTTCGGTCCTCTTCTATTTGTCGGAGTCTGCATATGTCATCTCCGCTGGCCGCGCATGCGCTAGAACTTAGTCTGCTGTGTTACCATTTCTATCTATTGCGCATGTCTTGAGACTTAGTCTCCTTCTCTCATATATCATCCCTTTCACTGGACATCTTATATTGTTCATTCTGATTTATTATTTAGTCTTTAGTATATCTCTTAATTATCCTTGATTGCTAGTATTTTTTAGTGTAGGTAGTTTCATGGGTCAATCACAATTTTCTTTTATATTACTATGTTTATAATGTTTTATATTTATTTTTATATTTTTCTTGTGGTTTATTATTTTATTTATTTGCCATTTGAATATATTGGCCCTATTGTTTTATTCATCATCTGGGCTCTATGTCATTAACTGCTGGTCTTATTCATCACTCTACCTAGGTGTCAGTGCAGTGATCCCTTATTACTAATTTTATTGGTACAGTTGACATCTTGGTGACTCCATAGCTCCACTCCATTACACTACAGTAATTGATATACTTTTTGGGTATATTCCTTTGGTGTATTGTTGATCTTTTATATATATGTAAAGGCCTCCATGATTTGGTTATTTTCCTATTGCCGATAAATTCTTCTTTTAGTTATCATGTTTATATACTTCTCCTTTTTTTTCATTAGGAGTTACTTTGTTTACTGTTATATTAACCTTTTTGCTTGATTTTGTATTTTAGATTTTGTAAAGAGGGTGATGTTACAAGAAGGACGAATAGGTGAAGCCTTCATTTAGGCCCCTTGGGGATAGACTGTTTAATCGGTATATCCATTTTGTTTCCTCTTGCTGAAGCTTCCTATCTATGTCACCTTTTCGAGGGCCTGGTTTTATTTTGGTCACCCCCCAAAACTTCAAATTATTACCGTTTCACTTATGTTTTTCTCTCACATGTCTGGCTAGACTGGTATCTTCTCCCGTATTGATACTGCTCAGGTGTCTCGAAATTCGTCTTCTTAGTTCTTGGGTAGTTTTGCCTTTGATATACACTGCCCCTTTTGTTTTACAATTTATATAAAATTTCTTAAATTCTTCCATCAACAGGATTTGTGAATGTCTTTGTAGTTACCATTCGATTGCAGAAAATGCAGTCTCCACAGGGATATGATCCCTTATGATTTAACCAGGTTTCTTTTTGTCTTTTATGGGGTTGATAGTGGCTGTTGACTAACATCTCTCTAATGTTCTTTCCCCTTCTATAGGTGACTGTGGGGAATCTTGGTAAAACTTGCTGGATATCAGTATCCGCTTGTAAAATATGCCAGTGTCGTTTCAGAATACGCATAACCTCATTATGTTTAGTATCGTATGTTCCTATGCAGCGTATAATTTTTTTCCCCTCCTTTTAGAATTTTATGTGTCAACAGTTGTGATCTTCCTATTTTTTTGGCCTTATTATATGCTCTATGTAAGCATTTTTTTGAATATTCCCCATCTTAGAATCTTGAATAGAGCGTACTGCACTCCTTTTCAAATACCTCCTCACTGGAGCAGTTTCGCCTTGCTCTCAAATACTGCCCCACTGGGATACCTTTTTTTAGGGGCTCAGGGTGGAAACTTTGCCAATGTAGGAAATTGGTGGTTGATGTTGGCTTTTGATATATTTCAGTTTGGACACTGCCATCAGGTTCCAAAGAGATTCTCAAATCCAAAAAATGTAGTGTATTCTTATGTATTTATGCTGTAAATGTCATCCCTATTTGATTGTGATTGAGATGCTGGACAAATTCGTGAAATAGTGCTTCCGTGTTGTCCCAAAAAATCTAAATATCATCAATATATCGACCCCAAAATAAAATGTGTTGTGTGTAGTTGTTATGAGTGTCCGTGAATACCGTGCAATCTTCCCACCACCCTAACAATAGATTGGCAAAACTTGGTGCACAAATCGTACCCATAGCGGTGCCGGTTGTCTGTGAATAGTACTTACCATTGAAAGTAAAATAATTGTGCTTCAACAGAAATTTCAAAAGTGTCAAAACAAAACGGTTGTGCTCGTGGTACTGTACCTCTTTAGTGTTGATTATTCTACTGTTTCTATACCCAAATTGTGCTGAATACTAGTGTATAAAGCCTCGACATCCAGACTTGCTATAATCGTTTGTGGATTTACGTGAATCTTCTGCAACCCGACAACAGTGTCTTTTGTATCCTTTAGATACAATGGCAGTGATTTTACAAATGGAGAGATTATTTGTTCTACATATTCGCTAATACCCTCACACAGGCTTTGGTTTCCTGAAACGGTGGGTCTGCCTGGTTAGGTATGGTAGCTATTGTAGGACGTGGTCTAAATAACATGCAAAATTCTTCCTTTGTGATGAGATCCTTAGCTTTTTTCAAGACTTTTTTTTAATTCCATTACATATTTCTCCGTAGGGTCAGTGCTCAGCTCTTTATACGTGTTTTCATTGCGTAGAAGTGTCATTACCATTTTTTCATAGCACCCTTTTTCCAATAATACTATGTTTCCTCCCTTATCTGAGGGTTTTATGATTAAATTCTCATTTTCAGCTAGATCTTTCATAGCTACTTGTTCTTCTGTAGTTAAATTGCTATATGTATGATTTCTGTGTATTCTAATTTTTTGTAAATCTCTTGTTGCTACATCCACAAATGTCTGGATGTTTGCGTATTTTCGGTGGAGTGAATTTGGATTTGAGAGTCAAGGTACTGTACGGTTGATTAGGGGCTACAATCTCTCCTTCACTCTCCCTCATCAGGAATTCCAATGTTTTCAATGGCTGCTCTTTTACGCTGCCTCAAAATCAGCTCCAAAAACGCCTCAAAACAGCTTCTGTTTCATTTAAATGAGAAGCAGCACTTGCTTTTTTTTTTACACATGTAAAAAAGAAGCGTGAAAAAAAGAAGCAGCATGCCCTAATTTGGTGAAGAATCAGCGCTAAGTCTATGTGTTTCTTGCAGAGTGGATAAAAATCAATGATTTAAAAAAATAAAAATAAATTAAAATCTGATTTTTTTTATTTAAATCAGATTTTTTATATAAAATGCTTTTTGGAGGAAAATATATTACTATCCAAAGGTTATTCCATCATGAAATAAAGATTAGTTTTTTAATTATGTAGAATAAGGCTATATATGTTGAATTTTTTTGGTAAATAAATTCCTAAGGAACAACACGTGGATTCTGCGCTGATTTTTTAAGTCTAAACTAGCCCTAAGTGTCACATAGTTTGTAAATTATGGGGGTCATTTATTAAGCTGATATACGCCTATATTCGCAATCTGCGACTTTTCCCCGCTCACGCTAGGACTATAATTGTGGGAGTGGACGGGCCGTCAGGCCTGTCTCATTTATCATTTTCTACGCCTGTTTTAGGTGTAGAAAAAGGTCTAAATGTAAGACAGAAAGGAAGCTGTCTTACATTTAGAACTATAAAACTGAAAAATAAGGATTATTCTAACTTAAGATGGTATTATACCTACCATAAATGAAAAAAATAGAAACTCTTTTTTGATCAAATGTGTGTCGGGCCCATCTACCGGGCATCAAGGTGGCTTCTGCAGATGGGTCTGCACCTGGTCTTATTTTTCAGTTTTATCATTTGAATGTGAAATGTTGTGCTGCCATACCTTTTTTTGTTTGCTTCCTGCATGTTAGCTTTATGGATATGCATCTGCGATTATGAATGTGCTAGTCCAAATTTTCTTGTAGTATTACATTTAGAACTGGTGGAGGATCCGCTAAAGTTATGAAGAGGCTGGCGCCCCTCTTCATAACTCTGGCGGATCCACCGCCAGCACAGGTGTTTATTAAGACTGGAGTCTAAAATGCCGGTCCTAAAAAATGTGCCCCTATGTTACTCAATATGGACTTTATTCTCAAAACGCATGCTTATTAAAAAACACTGCATATACATGTCAAAAAAATAAAAATAAAATCACTTACAGTTCAAGAATATGTGACCATTTAAATATACATTCTCATGTGAATGAAATCTACAATACTCACAGAGGTAGTACCTTGTATAGCAGATTCATTTCTACATTGAAACTCTGCATTCCCCATACTGACATTGAACTCCAAGAGCAATGACTCCACGCAGATGACGTGGAATCAAGGATAGGCTTTGTTGCATTCTTTGGGTTCATCCATCTTAAACTTCTATAAGGGTTAAAGGAGAACAGTGAGGCATGTAGAGTACCAGTCTTTACATGTGTATAAGATACAGGGGCTTGTGTATAAAAAGCAAAACATTGGTACCAGTACTGTGAATCAGGCTTTAATATGGCGTATAAACATGCTATTCAAGATTATCAAATATGTACGGTATGAATATAAATTGCTGCCATAAGTGGGCTGATATGCAACACAGTCCTCATACAGGGCATCGTGAGACGTCCAGATGCACGTATTGCACCAGAAGCATTCAAGGCCACAATGCAAACGGGTCATGACAAATTAGCGTTTTTTCCATTTATGTTCTATAAGGAAGCAGTTAAACTACAGAAGTGTATCTAAAGTGTATTATTCTACAGACAACCTTCCCCAAAATATACTAAGAATGGTCTATAATAAGACCTAATTCATAGTTCTATGTGTCAGTTACAATATCACTCACCAATTCACGGTTATCTCCAATCTGAAACCAGCATGCAAAATTAATAAAATCATAAATGTTACTTCCCACTGTCAAACTGCATATTACACTGACTAATGAGCTTCACTAGAATGACTAACCCATGTAAAGAAGGGATTTCACTTCTCCAACCTGTAAGCCAGGAAGCTTATGGAAGGTGTTGCCTGATGCAAAATGTATGCTAATCTGTAATGAGTAAAGTCGAGACTAAGGCCTCTTTCACATGAGCAGGTTTTCCATGTGGATGCAATACGTGTTATGAGCAGACAGCATCCACACAGAATCCTGACCCATTCATTTCAATGGGTATGTGCACAGCCCTGGCCTGTGTGAAAATGAAAGGCATCCAAATGCAATGCATTTTTCACTGATGGTTAGTAGGACATGTTGAGTGCAATTTCTCAGTTTTACGTCACAACCATGAAAAATGCATCATAAACTGACTGAATTTCCACTGAAAATCCTGAAAAAAAAGTGATTGCAATCTCAGACAAAAGTGATTAAACTTGCGTGTAAAACCATCAGTTTCTCTAAGAACAGACCCTGACTTGTTCTGTATGACTCATGTGAAGGCCTTATCCAGTGTTTTTAGTGTAGAAGACCAACTTTGCAGATTTTCCTTACTGCATTCTCTTCCTCATGCCTCCAACCTAACCACAGCCTGGACTTACCAATGACACTCAACCTGTCATGTAAGGTAGAGAAAGTGCAGCGCTAAGCTCCACCCACACCACTGTCCCAACCTACTTGGATGATCCACCCTAAAAAAGTCACCCAACTTCATACCTCCCAACTTTTTGGACGATTAAAGAGGGACACTTATGGTTCATTGTGTGAAAGATCCATTTTCCTGTACATAGATCTCTACACTTTAATACTTTTTGCTTATTTTTCTGAATATCGAAATTTCTCGAATCTCAACTGCATCAAATAATGGAAACATATATATAATGGGCTCAAATATACAGAGAGGAACCAGAGAAACACTTTATGGGTCAATAGTGTGAAGGTAATAATGCAAATCTATACCTCAGATCTTAAAGAGGGACATTTAAGGAGCTTAGAGAGACAGAGGGATTTGGGTCAAAAAGAGGGACTGTCCCTCCAAAAGAGGGTCACTTGGAAGGTCTGCAACTTGGAGATGGTCCCTAACTTAAAGGGTTTCTGTCACCCCACAAAACTCTTTTTTTTTTTTGGATAGTTATATTCCTTATAGCGCGATATAGGAGAATATAATAGTCTTTCTTACTTTCATGCGGCCGATTCTTTAGAAAACGAAGTTTTATAATATGTAAATGAGGGCTCTACCAGCAAGTAGGGCGTCTACTTGCTGGTAGCCGCAGCAGCAATCCGCCCCCTCGCCGTGTTGATTGACAGGGCCAGCCGTGATCTCCTCCTCCGGCCGGCCCTGTCGGCATTTCAAAAATCGCGCGCCTCTGGTCATTCGGCGCAGGCGCTCTGAGATGAGGAGGCTCGTCTCCTCAGCACTCCCTCAGTGCGCCTGAGCCGATGACATCTTCTCTTTCGGTGATGTCATCGGCGCAGGCGCACTGAGGGAGTTCTGAGGAGATGAGCCTCCTCATCTCAGAGCGCCTGCGCCGATTGAACAGAGGCGCGCGATTTTTGAACTACTGACAGGGCCGGCCGGAGGAGGAGATCCCGGCTGGCCCTGTCAATCAACACGGCGAGGGGGCGGTTTTCTGCTGCGGCTACCAGCAAGTAGACGCCCTACTTGCTGGTAGAGCCCTGATTTACATATTATAAAACTTCGTTTTCTAAAGAATCGGCCGCATGAAAGTAAGTAAGACTATTATATTCTCCTATATCGCGCTATAAGGAATATAACTATCCAAAAAAAAAAATATGAGTTTTGTGGGGTGACAGAAGCCCTTTAACTAAGTGCAGGGGCCTAGAAAGAAATGGGATAGACAGACGGACTGACAAAGGCAGAACCAGAAGGTAAATAACAGGCAGGGTCACAACCAGGAGGTGATGTCAGAAATATAAATCAGCAGTCAGAGGCAAGGTCAAAGTCAAAGCAAAAGTTAAGATCCAGGAGTTCCAAAATGGACAAATGTAAGTGAAACAATGAAGGCCAATCACAGGAACCTTGTGCCAGCAGCTGCCTGTTTAATTCTCCCACCAGCAGGAAGCACACCGACACCGAGCCCGACTGGTCCGGTGTCCCTGCTCCCTGGCCTGAATGACTCTAGCTGCCACAGCATGAGAAAGTAATTATGGGACACAACCAGGAGTGCACCTAGCCTTTCTGCTGCCTGAGGAGAAAACTAAAACGCCCGGCTCATGTAGCACGATAATGATGACACCGGCCTCTGATAGTCTACAGGAACTAGGACTAAAGTCTATTAGAGGAAGCGGTGAGCCAGGAAGACATCGCTCCCGTGCCCCGTCGCAGCATTGAACTGTATTGCTGTCCTGAGATGCAGTTGAATATGTAGAGATGATTCACATGAAAGCGCTCATTGCCCATGGCCCTTCTGCTGCCCCCCTCTTGGTGGTGCCTGAGGCAATCGCCTCACCTCTCCTCATTGGTGGTGTACCCCTGGAAACAAACCCATCACATTATAAGTGCTGCAGATGTAGCATTGACTGCATTCGAGAACTGGCTCCTGTCTCCTGTTTGTGGAAAGTCTGAGCAGCTGGACTCCTACAACCTTAATGGTGGGTCCTAAATAAGTATGTGGGAAAACAGCTATAATACTGCTGATAATAGTAAGGTGATGGAGCGGCCCCTTAAGTTGTCTTCTAAACTGATACAGCTAAGCTGCTTATAGGTCATTTCATAGAGACCTCATTCACATGTAGTCTGTTATGCATACATTGCCAATGTCTTTCCATTGCTATGCTGCTACCTATTGGCCAAACTGATTAGAGGAGTTTTGCTAGGAATACAATATGAATGACTTATTCTAATGTTAGGTCATCAATATCAGATTGGTGGGGGTCCAACTCATTGGCTGGAGAAGATTAAGGCACGCACACGCTGGCCCTTTAAGAGCCAAAGAGCACATGCACCCTATGGGCAGACCTGAGGGAATGAGCTAAAAAAAAAAGCGCAGCCGTGGCCCGTGGCAATAGAAAAGTAGTGGGATGCCGGTTATTGGACCTATTGCTGGCAGGTAGAGGAAAGAGAAGTACAAGCGGGTGAGTAACATGTAGCCCTTACCCGCTAAGAAGAGCAGTGCATAAGTGGGCACGTTCCTCCATTACAACACACTACATGTGAATAGAGTTTTGAAAACCCTATTCACATGTACTGCCGTTTTATTTTTTTGTATGGTGGTTAAGACATTTTCTTTGTTATGTATAAGACCAGTTTTTATATATATATATATATATATATATATATATATATATATATATATACACACACACACACACAAACACTGTATATATACACATTTCTCGACAGGTAAAGGTATAAGTAAGTACGCCACACCTTCCTTCTGCCAATACGAAGTGCAGTGTTGCGGCCGTGCTATCCACGTCTTTCATTCTGCAATAAGGATTTTTTTTTAACCTTAAGTTGAGTACTATATTTTCTTCTACTTTTAACTGTGGATTATGTGGTAGTGTATATATACACACACACACACACACAGATATGTACACTGTAATTACCATATGAACATTGTAAAGATAGGTTGATTTTTTTTCACATATTTATTTCCCCGAAATAAACTAGAATTCAATATTTTCCTTCCTTGTAACAATCAGCTGTAGCGGGGTCTAAGGAAATATACAGCACGCAGCATAAAAGACGAATATTCAAAGTGATGTAAACAGGTCAACCATTCATAATTTGGATGCCGTTTGTTACCGCACTGGATAATTGCTGTAGCACACAGATTTTAACTGTAATAGCAAAACCATTAAAAGCTTCATTTGATATACCACACTTTCCAATAATTCAATCAATAACAGCATATTTAAGCAAGTGCTAAATAGAAACAAACCTTAAAGGGGCTGTCCGCTATTTTTATATTGATAACCTAACCTCAGAGTATTAGATCAGCAGGGGGCACCCCCACCGATCAGCTGTTTGCAGAGAACGCAGTGCTCCTTCTCTTCACTGTTTACCTGCTCACCATCGTAACAGCAGCGGTCAGCAGAACAGGAAGGAGCCATTCCATCGCAGTGAATTGGGGCGGCACAGTTGTAATTACACCTTCTCACTGCTGCGGTTACAACTGCGAGCAGGTAAACAGAGAAGAGATCACAACGCTCGTATGAACGCTGCTTTCTCCTCAAACAGCTGATCGGCAGGGGTGCCGGTAGTCGGCCCCCACTGATCTAATATTGATGACCTATTCTGAGGAAAGGCCATCAACATAAAAAAAAGCGGACAACCCCTTTAAAGGGGTTATCCAGCTTTTACTAAGTGATGGCCTATCTTCCGGATACACCATCACTAGCTGATCAGCTGTGAGTTTAACACTCTGCACCGCCACTGATCAGCTGTTTGGGTGTAGCTCTATGGCCTCATGCACACGACCATTTTGTTTTTTGCGGTCCGCAAACCGCGGATCCGCAAAAAATGGAAGCCGCCCGTGTGCCTTCTGCAATTTGCGGAACTGAACGGGTGGCCCATTGTAGAAATGCCTATTCTTGTCCGCAAAACGGACAAGAATAGGACATGCTATATTTTTTTTGCGGGGCTATGGAACATAGCAACGGATGCGGACAGCACATGGAGTGCTGTCTGCATCTTTTGCGGCCCCATTGAAGTGAATGGGTCCACATCCGAGCCGCAAAAACTGCGGCTCGGATGCGGACCAAAACGCCCGGACTGCACAGCTCCATCAACTGTAGAGGAGTGGCCCATAGTTATCATAGAGTTTATAAGCACCCCAATGGGAACCTCAGTTAAAGGGCATGGAAATGCTACATTACACATGATTAATACGAGTATGAAGGCTTGTTTATTGCCTGGATTGATTTGTAGTTTTAAGTGGCACCATTTTGCGGTATGTAGGATTTATTGAGTAGCATTTTTTTTTTTTTTTTTTACCAGAAAATAATGGAAGCAGCATTTCCATCAAATAACGGAAATGGACACCACTTGATGAACCCCAATAACTATAATGGGATCTGCTTTCTATTAGAAAACACGTCATTTCACCTGACATAAAAAAAAATGCAGCATGCTGAGCTATTATGGCCTATATTTTTGCAGAAATCTGCAACTGAGGCTCTGACAGATCCCCCAAAACAGATGTGGGTGAAACCTAACATGCACTTAAGTGCATGTAATCAACCTCCCCATCATCAGTCAGAGCATATTTACTCTCTAATTGTTATATGGAGTTTTTTTTTTATTTTTTCCAGAAAAGGAGTGAGAAGATGATCACCCCTCTGCTCCGAATAAGGTCTCTTGCACACGGCCGTTGTGCGGCTGTTTCATGCGTTGGGGACCGCAATTTGCAGTCCCCAATGCACCGGCCCCATCCATGCGGAAGCTGCGACGGATCCGGACCCATTCAACTTGAATGGGTCCGTTATCCGTCCGCACCGTAAAAAAAATACAGCTTCCGGATTCCGGACCCATTCGAGTGAATGGGTCCGTATCCGTGATGCGGGAAGCACAACGGTCGGTGCCCGCATATTGTGGACCCGCTGTTTGTGGGCCACAATACGTGCCACGGCCGGCAACGACCTTAGGCTGTTTAAATGATGCCACTGGTACACAAAAAAAATTCCAAAAAACTGCTCCTGTTGCCACATACAGTAGCATTGCCAAGCTGGTAGTGGAACTGATAGGGAAGCCAGTACGGGCTTGTGGTTAGACTCTGATCCCAACACATCATCTTTTAAAAAAACACTATGGTCGACTTGAGTAGGTTATTGGCTATTTTTTCGGGGGCCTCCCTTACTTGCTTTGACCCAACTTATTACTCTAGACTCCGCAAATAAAACACTGAGACCAAATTTTGGATTTAAATGGCCACAGCAGCCGTTTATTAAAATAAATATAACAACCATAAATAACATAACTACAAATGTTTTTTTACCCCTGACGAGGGAGGTCCTTGAAGCCCAAAATTTTTTTAAACACAACTCTCCAAACTGGCACATCCATCTTGCCTCCAGCCGTAAAGCACCAGCTCGTAGACCACCTGACAAATGCCTTTCATCCGAGCCAACTGTCCAACCATGGGAGTCTAGCCCCACCATTGAGGACCTCCCATTCTCCCAAAGCATCCGTACCACCAACTTCGAGGACCTCCCACCGCCAACAACGCGCAACCTGACAAAACCTCCCTCAGAGTTGCGCGTTCCTCCACACCCCAAGTGCTCTCTAAATTCCTCCTTGCAGCCCCAAAGACCACAAATCAATACCCATGGCATTCAGATGCACACCATCCGCCCTCCAAAACGCCCCTACACCCGGCTCCAATTCTGAATGCCGCACCACCATTCCTGGCCATAAACTTTCCCAACGCCCTGTTAACTTTAATCCTTGCCTTATTAAGGCGCTCCACTGATTGTGCCCCACGCCACACCTGGCGAGGCACAATGTCGGACCATACGGTTACCATGCCCGGGAATAATGACCACAAACGTAATAAATCAAACTTAATGTCCCGTAATAGCTCTCTCACTGGCCTAACCCCCAAATCGTTTCCCCCCACATGAAGTGACCTACCCAGCCGTACATAGTGATGAACTTCCCTTAAAACCCCTTCCCACAACATACCTCTCACCCCCAACCATCGAACAACCGCAACGTCCCTATCGAACCCCAACTGCCGACCCTCATGACGAACATCCGCCCTCAAAGCACCCTAAAACACGAAAGAGAGCCCAAGTATCTAGACCAAAGCCGAGCTGGAACCTGAAAAATACGACAAAGCAAACACAGAAGCACATCAGTCCGGATAATTACTACAACAACCCCACCCAAATATAAGACCTAAACCTAACTGATTCCTATCTCCCAATTCTTTTGATCACTTCATCACTCATTCCTAACCTAGCTGCCTCTGTAGAAGCTCCTATCCTGAACAAGTGCCCTGTAAAATCCTCCACTGAAATACCCAGCTTATGCAAAAAAAACTTTTAAACACTGCTAGAAACTGGTAACGAGATAAATACGACCCGTCCACGTGTCTCAACAACGGTCCCACATCTGCCACACCATCCACGACATACTCCCGCAAACACCGGACCGGACAAAGGGAACAACCAGGCACCTCAAACAACCTAAATTAGCTCCCCCTACCTTCCTTATCCGTTTTTGACCTGCGAATTTTAATCACTACCCTGTCCTTCCGAAAGCACAACATCCTCCCTCAATTAGCCCCCGCCAATAGCCTGCACGCTGTTACATACCAACTCCCCTAACCAAAACGCCCCAAAAAACGCTAAAGAAAAAGCTACCTTAAACAGCCTCACCTCCCAACCCGAACTACAAACCAAACCCAATTGCGAACCCAGCTTTTCTAATAGTTAAAAAGAGACTGGTCTCCTTCTGTCCTCAACCTTCTTCCTGCGCCGCCAACCACGCAACACCTGTCTAAAAAAGTCTTTGTCACATCTGGCCACCCCCTTAATTTAAATCTGAAAGCAACCACCAGCAATCCACTTATTCAACTTGGCGACAGACCAGCCAAGCTCCTTAACATGGCCCAGGAACAATAATAACGGGATATCCCCCTCATTCACCTGGGCACCCAACTCCTCACACCACCGCTGCCACTCACTCCACGCTTTACCGTAAGCCACCCACGTCCCAGTACTCATTGAATCCTGCAGCAGCCTGTCTATGGTACCTCCAACAGCTCCCACATGGACTCCGGGCACTCCAATCCCTCAAAATCCGCTCCCGGCGCCAACTGCCGAAACAGCTCCCACTGCGAACCAGAAAGGGCATCGGTAATACTATTAGAAACACCCGGCACATGTACCGCTATCACCCAAGCATTCAGCGACAAACAGATCAAAACTAAATGCTGTAACAAACGAACCACCGGCGGTGACGACGCAGTCATACTATTAATGGCCTGCACTACCCCCAGATTATCACAATGAAAACTGATTTTTTTAATCTCTAAACCTCCCCCCACAACACCATTGCTAGCACAATTGGAAAAAGCGCTAACAGTGCCAAGTTCCGAACCCAACCCCTCTCCACCCAGGCCTCCGGCCACATGCCCGCACACCATTGACCATGACAGTACACCCCGAAGCCAGAGCCGCCCGCCGCGTCCGAAAACAATTTAAAGTCAAAATTATCCACAGTTTTCCCAGCAATGACTGCAAATCCTTCAATCTAATCATTGATGCCTTCCTTGCCCTTTCAACCACCATCCTTAGATCCTGCACCTTTTCCTCAGGCAAGCGACACTCCATCCTTTCAGTGTTAATGACAATACCTAGCAAACTCAACTTCGTAGTGGGACCCACCGTTTTTTCAACCGCCAATGGCACCCCAAACAAACCAAAAACGGACTCCAAGGTGCTCAGCAACAACGAACAAACCCGGGACCCCGCTGGGCCCAAACAAAGGAAATCATCCAAGTAATGAATAATGGATGAACAACCCTAAACGTCCATAACGACCCATTCCAAAAACGAACTAAATGCGTCAAAGTATGCGCACGACACTGAACACCCCATCAGTATGCACCTGTCCACAAAATAACCCCTTTCCAATAACATCCCAACAAATGCAAACTATCCGGATTAACTGGCAAAAGACGGAACGCTGCCTCAAATGAAGTGTAGACCACCGAACAGAGTTCCAGATCGATACCTTCAGTAACTGAAGCTCCCTTAGGATAGGACAAATGATGAATAAGCCGAAACTTATTCGGCTCCTTCTTGGGTACAATTCCCAAAGGTGATATCCTCAAATTGACCAAAGGCGGTATCAAAAAGGGGCCATCCATACGACCCAAAGATACCTCCTTCGCCAATTTTTCCGACACCACCTCCAGATGTTCAGTTGCCGAACGCAAATTTTTTCGCCCCATAACAACTGGCAACGGCGCCGAAGGAATACAAAAACCCTTAGTAAAACCGTCCCTCAGAAATTCCGCCACCCCTCGATTAGGGTATCTACTTAGATAGGACCCTATTTCTTCCACCCGTACCGGAGTCAGACCCTTTTCCACCGACCTCCCCTCCTTTTTGCTTATTCCCTCTAAAACAACGTTTGAGTCCATGATTACCGCCGCAGGCTGAACACTCATGCTTAAACCTACATTTTGCCCCAAATCAGCAGTTGCCCTCGTTAAAGAGGAAGCAAAGGCCTTTTGCTGACGCCACCGAAAACGTTGACTGTCCTGACCCCCCCCCGACTCCCCCCGAAAGGACTGCCCCGTACGCACCGGAGCCATCACCCGCATCCATAAGCCGATATCCTTATGATCCCATCTAATGTTACTGCGCACCGCCATCCTCTGTCGGAACTGCTCGTCGTAACGTAACTAGCCCATCCCCCCGTACACACGGAACGCCTCCCCAAACGCATCCATATAAACAAAACAGAGCCGAACAGCACTCCGGCTTCTTCTCCCCTATCACACTGGCTAAAATAGCGAATGCCTGGAGCCAATTAGAAAAAGTATGCGGAATTAGGCGAAACCTACGTTTTTCAACCTCCTCTTTTTTACTGTCCTCCTTTTTCCCCTTATCTAAATTAAACCTTTCCAGGGGGAGCAAGGAAAAAATTTCCACATACCCCCACTTCCAAATCCGTTCCCGCGCCTCCTGTTTTAAATGCGCCCCCCAACGGTCCTTCAAAGCAAACATACACTTTCCCACGCACTTCGTCGTCCACCTTCGGTCTATCCTCATCCTCCCGAACCTGCGTCTGCACTGACACCGATTCGCATGCCCTGCTTGCCACACTGCCAGGGAGGAGCTGGCCGCAGGCACTCTGCCAACCTCCCTAAGCGAAGGGTCCCCAGAAGGGGCTCCGCATCCGGCCCCGAGCCCTTGGGGTAACATCGGGACTAAGGCGCGCCGGTGAGCTGGCGGTGAGCTGACTGTACTCACCGCCGCCCCCTGCAGAACGCCGGACACCTGCTCCTGCAGCCATTCGGGTCCCCAAGCCTCCGCCACTGCCCGCAACTGCTGGATCAGAGCCTCCACCGCCTGCATCGTGTAAGTTCTTTCCTTTTCTGTTTAACACTAAAATGGAGCCGATACTTCTCTCCTAATATAAACTCCCTAGCCCGCAACCTTCTACACTCCACCCACCAAATTCCTCCCAATCTTAACCCCTACCGGCCCCTTCTCGCCAAAACCCATCATGTCGGCCTCCCCTAAACTGCGTCCCAGTACGGCCTCACTTGATCTTCATTTAGGATGGGCCTTTGACTAGTCTGAATGAATTCACATCACACCTAAATAATAACAATTGGAGTCCTAGATTTACAAGAACATCATCCTAGACTAGCTAGAAATATTTGGATCTCTCATTAACAACTGAAAACGCAACTATTATTACAAAGATTTTTTTTCAACATTGATTGTAATAGTTTATTGGACTATAGAAGTTCACACTTCCATTAATGAAAAGTCTCCTCTATAGACAATTTAAGAGACTTTAGACAGAACTGCAGCAGGAATTCTGATTTTATTATTTTTTTTAGCCCAAAGACATATTATGATTTATGAACTAAATGTTTTGGGAGAAAAAAGTATCCAAGGGGGATCACTAAGGCAGCCCTGAGCAGAGCGAAACAACTCTAACAGAAAGACTGTATTTAACCTAAAAAACAGCCAGTAACTCGGATCCGCGCCAATTCTATAGTTACAGGTTCATCACCACCTATAACCAGTCTCATAACACAATGGATTAGGTCCATAACGGACAAACATTGATCTGGACCTCTTATAGATGGGCCAAAACACTTAAGAGATTTAGGCCTCATGCACACGACCGTTGTGTGCATCCGCGGCCGTTGTTCCGTTTTTTTTTTCGCGGACCCATTGACTTTCAATGGGTCCGTGGAAAAATCGGAAAATTCACAGTTTTGCAGCCGCATCCATGATCCGTGTTTCCTGTCCGTCCAGAAAATAGGACCTGTCCTATTTTTTTGACGGACAATGGTTCACGGACCCATTCAAGTCAATGGGTCCGTAAAAAAACATGGATGCACACAAGATTGGCATCCGCGTCCGTGGTCCGTGGCCGTAGGCTACTTTCACACAGACGGATCCGCAGATCCGTCTGCATAAAAGCTTTTTCAGATCCGACAGTATATTCTAACACAGAGGCGTTCCCATAGTGATGGGGACACTTCTAGTTAGAATATACTTTGAACTGTGTACATGACTGCCCCCTGCTGCATGGCAGCACCCGATCTCTTACAGGGGGCTGTGATCCGCACAATTAACCCCTCAGGTGCTGCACCTGAGGGGTTAATTGTGCGTATCATAGCCCCCTGTAAGAGATCATGTGCTGACAGGCAGGAGGGGGCACCCCCCCTCATTCCCCAGTTTTAAATTCATTGGTGGCCAGTAGGCCCCCCCTCCCTCCCTTGTATTTAACACATTGGTGGCCAGTGCGGCCACCCCCCCTCCCTCCCCTGTAGTTAACACATTGGTGGCCAGTGCGGCCGGCCCCCCCCTCCCTCCCCTGTAGTCCTTGTGATTCATTGGTGGCCAGTGGGCCCCCCCCTCCCTCCCCCTCCTAATTAAAATCTCCCCCCCCCTATCATTGGTGGCAGCGGAGAGTACCGATCGGCGTCCCAGTTTAATCGCTGGGGCTCTGATCGGTAACTATGGCAACCAGGACGCTACTGCAGTCCTGGTTGCCATGGTTACTTAGCAATTTTTAGAAGCATTATACTTACCTGCGAGCTGCGATGTCTGTGACCGGCCGGGCACTCCTCCTACTGGTAAGTGACCGGTCTGTGCTATAAGCAATGCGCCGCACAGACCTTTCACTTACGAGTAGGAGGAGCGCCCGGCCGGTCACAGACATCGCAGCTCGCAGGTAAGTATAATGCTTCAAAAAATTGCTAAGTAACCATGGCAACCAGGACTGCAGTAGCATCCTGGTTGCCATGGTTACCGATCAGAGCCCCAGCGATTAAACTGGGACTCCGATCGGTACTCTCCGCTGCCACCAATGATAGGGGGGGAGATTTTAATTAGGAGGGGGAGGGAGGGGGGGGCCCACTGGCCACCAATGAATCTACAGTACTACAGGGGAGGGAGGGGGGGGCAGGCCACACTGGCCACCAATGTGTTAACTACAGGGGAGGGAGGGGGTACCGGCCGCACTGGCCACCGATGTGTTAACTACAGGGGAGGGAGGGGGGGCAGGCCACACTGGCCACCAATGTGTTAACTACAGGGGAGGGAGGGGCGGCCGGCCGCACTGGCCACCAATGAGTTCAATACAGGGGGGGGAGGGGGGGTCTGCCAGCCAGGCAGGTGCTGCCAGGCAGCAGGGGGCAGTCATATACACAGTTCTTTTAGTATATTCTAACCTGAAGCGTTCCTATCACCATGGGAACTCCTCTGTGTTAGAATATACTGTCGGATCTGAGTTTCACATTCTAACTCAAATCCGATGGTATATTCTAACATAGAGGCGTTCCCATGGTGATGGGGACGCTTCAAGTTAAAATATACCATCGGATTGGAGAAAACTCTGATCCGATGGTATAAAAGGGACTCCTGACTTTACATTGAAAGTCAATGGGGGACGGATCCGTTTGCAATTGCACCATATTGTGTCAACTTCAAACGGATCCGTCCCCATTGACTTGCATTGTAATTCAGGACGGATCCGTTTGGCTCCGCACGCCAGGCGGACACCAAAACGACTTTTTTTTCATGTCCGTGGATCCTCCAAAAATCAAGGAAGACCCACGGACGAAAAATCGGATCACGGACCTACGGACCCCGTTTTTGCGGACCTTAAAAAAAACGGTCGTGTGCATGAGGCCTTATAGGAATAACAGACAGAAAAGAGGGGGCTTGACTGCCTTGATGTTCTCTACTCTGAAATTAAAGGTCTAAATTAAAGCATTCCTTTCCGGCAATCGCCTGCTCGTCAGCGGAGGAGACCGCTGCTATTACATGCAGTGATTGCCTCCACATTATGAGGAGAAGCGATCACTAATGCAATCACTCGTCCCCATACAGACTTGTTGTTTGCCAGCAGAAGATCCTGTTTACACAGCCTGATCTGCTGCCGACAAACGATTTTTGTGTCTGTGCAAATGATCTATTACCTGATGAACAAGCATTTCACTCTTTCATTGTGTAATCCGAGAGCACCTTTACACCGCCAGATAATAGTTAACGAGCATTCCTGTGAACGATCATTAACTATTATCTGGGGGATTCTCGGCCCGTGTAAAGGGCCCTTAAGTTACAGGTGCCACCACTCTAGATTTGTCACACCTCAATCCTAAAGAAGGGTCATATGATTAAAGGGGTTTGTTGGGGTTCAGAGCTGAACCCGGACATACCCATATTTTCACCCAGGCCGCCCCCTGACAAGAGCATCAGAGCATTTCATTTCTGTCAGTGAAAAACAGAAATATGAACAAGGCCTTAGGGCTCGTTCACACGACCGTTGGTGTCCCGTGCTGTGAACCGCAGATTGCGGTCCGCAATGCACAGGCACCGACCGTGGTCCAGCCACAAGGGGATCACGGACCCATTCACTTGAATTGGTCCGCGATCCCTCCGTTCCGCAAAAAAGATTTTGCGGTGCAGAGGCACGGAACGGAACCCCAGAAAGCACTCCGTAGACCGTGCTTCTGTTCCGCATCTCCGGATTTGCGGACCCATTGAAATGAATGGGTCCGCATCGGTCATGCGGAATGACAACGGAACGGTGCCCGTGTATTGCGGATCTGCAAATACGTCGTGTGAACAAGCCCTTAGGCTACATTCACACGTCAGTATTTTTCTATATCCCGATTTTCGGTCCTTTTTTTGCGGATCCGTTGTTCCTGAAAATGTTTCCGTATGTCATCCGTTTTTTGCGGAAACATGTATAAATTTCAATAAGCAAATAAAGTTGTTTGGATTTCTTTGAAAAAAAAATTTAAAAAAAATTAAAATGTAATTTCCAGGAACGGAATCCGCATAAAACGGATGACATACGTAATGACATCCGAATGTCTTTCGTTTTTTGCGGATCCATTGACTTTGTATTGTACCAGGATGCGAATTTTGAAAAGAATAGGACATGTTTTATATTTAAACGGACATGCGGAACGGAACAACGGAAACGGACAGCACACATTGTGCTGTCCGATTTTTTCCAGGACCCATTGAAAATGAATGGGTCCAGATCTGTTCCGCAAAAAACGGAACAGATCAGGAAAGAAAAAACAGACGTGTGAATGGACCCTTATACTGTGATTTATGCACCCTGGATTAGAGAAAGGCTATGTATGTGGGAAATAGTTAAGCTGGCTGCCTTTGCATGCATTTGCTCATTTGGGAATATTGCATGGTATTTTTAGAGAGAGACTAAAGGTGGATTTACACAGGCAGATTATCAAGAACGAACGTTCCTGCGAGCGCTTGTTCCTAACAATCTGCCCATGGAAAGATGCAGCAAATCACCCGATGAACGAGCAAATTGTTGTTTCATTTTTCTTGTGTGGATTTTACCCTTTTCAATAGAAAGGTGAGGTCTGTGACAAAACCACATCAAATCCGCAGCAAAAACCACATAAAAACCTGCACACAAATGTGTCCAAACAGCAAAAAAAATTATTTGTGCAGATTAATTAGTGCTTTTTTCTTTGCATGGTTTAGGTGCAGATTTTCTGCACACAAATCCACACCATGTACAGACACCCTTAGGGCTCATTCACATGACCGTGGTTTGTTCCGCATCCCAGCCGCTTTTTTTTTGGCGGCTCGGGTTCAGATCCATTCACTTCAATGGGGCCGCAAAAGATGCGGACAGTACTCCGTGGGCTGTCTGCATCGGTTGCTCCGTTCCGTGGCACCGCAAAAATTCTTTGCGGACAAGAATAGGCATTTCTATAAAGGGCCGTCCGTTCCGTTCCAGAAATTGCGGAAGGCACACGGGCGTTATCCGTGTTTTGCGGATCCGCAATTTGCGGACCGCAAACTACGGCACGTTCGTGTGAACAAGCCCTTAAGCTAGGGCTACACAGCATCATATGTTGCACAGCACAACACAGCTACATGGCGACATTTGTAGGGCGACAAGAAAACTGCATGGCATTTCATGTAATGTATTTCAATGATCTTGCAGTGCGACATAACAGTCGCAAAAAAATCTGATGTATATGACGTTGCTTTGCGACACCATTGGAATACATTACATGAAATGTCGCCGTGTAGCATTAGGGTACTGCATGTTTGCACCTAGGGGATGAGGTGCTGTTAAAGCTACACTGAAAAAGCTGTGATGCGTTTGCTGTTTTCATTGGTGGGACCTTAAAGGGATTCTGTCACCTCGTTTTAGGTTATAGAGATGCGGACATGCACGGCTAGATCTCCGCTAGCATGTCCGCAATATACCGGTCCTATAGGGCTGTGTGATTTTATTGTGTTTAAAAAAATTATTTTAGAGATATGTAAATGTGTCTTGTAAGGTGCCCAAGGGGTTGTACTAACCTTCCTGGTGCCCAGCCACGCCCCCTGTGAAGGAGCCCAGCACCGCCTGTGTCCTCCGAATCTCCTCCTTTCTTCACAGTTAGATCGCCGTAATCTCGCGATGCGCAGTTCCTTCCCTGAGGCTGATGCCAGCACAGGGAAGGAACACTATGCCGACACTGCGCATGCGTGAGCTCGAGCTTCGCGAGATTACGGCAATCTAACTGTGAGCAAGGAGGAGATTCAGAGGACGCAGGCGGTGCTGGGCTCCTTCACAAGGTGGCGTGGCTGGGCACCAGGAAGGTTAGTACAGCCTCTTGGGCACCTTACAAGACTCATTTACATATCTATAAAATTATTTTTTAACACAATAAAAGGACACAGCGCTATGGGACAGGTATATTGCGGACATGCTAGCGGCGATCTAGCCGTGCATGTCCACAGCTTTATAGGCTAAAACGAGGTGACAGAATCCCTTTAAGTAAACATTAGTGTTGAGCAAATCGAAGTATCCGAAGTGGACTTTGATCTGAATTTCAGGAAAAATGTGATTTGTCACAAAGACGAATTTCCTCGCTCTTCATAGTACTGAATCAGTTTTTCCTAAAATTGTGGCTGAAAAAAAGTATACTCACCTCATCCACTTGCTCGTGTAGAGGCCGTCCACTCTGGTCTTGATTGAAGAAAACCTGCCAAAGGACCTGTGGCGAACGTGATGACGTCACCACGTGATCACACTGGGTGTGTGCGGTGAGGATGTTACTGCACGCACTCAGCATGATCACATGGTGGCGTCATCGCGCATGCCACAGGTCCTTTGGCGGGTTTTCTTCAATCAAGAAAGGAGTAGACGACCTCTCCGGGAGCAAGTGGATGAGGTGAGTATTATTATTATTATTTTTTAACCCCTGAAAGACAGACTGAGTCACAGATGCCACAATTAATGTTGAATGCGGCATCTGAGGGGTTAAATAATTGGGGTTGGAGCGATCACCGTTCCCCATAATTGCTCCCGCTCCATACAACGGAAAACAACATTGCTTACCGGTAATTGTTTTTCTCGATACCCATGACGGCACCCCATGCGACCAGGGACCTCCCATCCGGGACAGGAAACCTGAGAAGATAAAAGGTTCACACCCCCACCAAGCACCAGTGATAGTAATAAACAGTACTCCGGAGGTGAATACACGTAAGAAAAATAGAGAGAGAGATATCCAATACGGTACATTATATCTCTTCAATACTTAAGAGAGAAAACTCTCAGAAACCAATATGGAAGTAGCGGGCTACCCCGCATATAACCTAATAAAGGAACAACTAAAGGCTTTTTATTTTATTTTTTATTTATTTATTTTTTAAATATACTTCTATTATAGGGAAGGGAAAATTTCGGGGGTGCCGTCATGGGTATCGAGAAAAACAATTACCGGTAAGCAATGTTGTTTTCCCCTCACCCATGACGGCACCCCATGCGAGATAGACTATTAATGAGAAATTAGGGGGGGGACAACTGCCTGAAGCACCTTCCTACCAAAGGCGGAATCCGCGTGAAGCTGGAGCCTGTAATGTTTTAAAAAGGTATGTTGAGAGCTCCAAGTTGCTGCTCTACAAATTTGGGCCAGGGAGGCATCCGCCTTCTCGGCCCAGGACGTAGCTACCGCTCGAGTGGAGTGGGCTCCAAACCCTGAAGGGGACGAGAGACCCTGCGCTAAATAGGCTTCGGAAATGGCCCTTTTAACACATCTAGCAATAACCGCCGTGGACACTTTCCGCCCCTTATTTCTACCCCAAAACTGAATAAGGAGGTTTTCATCCAACCTCCAGGCCGAGGTAGACTCTAAATAAGCAAGTAGACATCTTTTGACGTCCAGGCAATGATACTCCCTTTCTAAACTATTAGAGGGATTAGGGCAAAAAGATGGAAGGACAACATCCTGACTTCTATGGAAGTCCGAAACCACCTTCGGCTGGAAGGACGGGAGAGGCCTAATGATAACTTTGTCATCCAAGACCTGGGTATAAGGAGGAAAAGCCGAGAAAGCCTGAATCTCTGAGATCCTCCTAGCTGAAGTAATGGCCAGTAAAAAGGACATCTTAAAAGAGAGCATATCTATTGGCAAATCTGACAGGGGCTCAAAAGGTTTCTGTGACAGGGCCGTCAAGACCGTGTTTAGGTCCCAAGGAGGGGACAAGGGTCTTATCGAAGGGCGGATCCTGGAGGCTGCCGACAGAAACCTTTTAACCCAAGGATGCAGGGCCAGCTGGGAATCGAAGAAGTAACTCAAGGCTGCCACATGTACTCTTAGGGTGGAAGCCCTAAGCCCCTTATTTAAGCCAGCTTGTAAAAAATCTAGAACCCTAGAGACATCTGGAGGAGAAAAGGGGTCAGGATTGATCCCTAAAAAGGAGGAAAAGACTTCCCAGATCTTATTGTATTTTCTGGCCGTGGTGTCTTTCCTACTTCCCAAAATGGTGGAAACTACAGATTGGGACAGACCCCGACCTAACCAAATCTCCCTCTCAGCCTCCATGCTGCCAGATGCAGAATTCCTGGACTGGGATGCAGGATCGGGCCTTGATATAATAGATCCTCCCGAGGGGGGAGAATCCAAGGGGGGGTTATTGCTAGGTCTAGGAGGCAGGAGTACCAGGACCTTTTCGGCCACACTGGGGCCACTAGGGTAATTCTTGCTTTCTCCCTCTGGACTTTTTTCAGGACCTGCGGGATTAGGGAAAACGGAGGGAAGGCATAACCCTCCTCCTGAGTCCAGTCCTGTGCTAATCCGTCTAAAGCTGTTGGATCGTCCAGACGATTTATGGAGAAGAACCTTTCCACTTTCCTGTTCTTTCTGGAGGCAAATAGGTCGATCGTAGGGAGGCCGAACCTCTGTGTTAACTGGGAGAAGACTTCTGAGTTTAGGCACCAGTCCCCCTGCTTTAGCTGGGTGCGACTCAGAAAATCGGCTACTATGTTTTCTTTCCCTTTTATGTGGACCGCCGACAGAGATAGATGTCTCTGCTCTGCCAGCTGAAAGATCTGGTGACAGAGTATTGCCAGAGAAGGTACTCTTGTTCCGCCTTGATGGTTGATGTATGCCACTGTAGTCAAATTGTCTGAGTATAGAACTATGTTTCTGAAGGATATGTCTGGAGCTATTGCTTTTAATGCCATCTCTACTGCTTTCAGTTCTTTGAGGTTCGAGGTGGCTTTCCTGGTGTTTAAATCCCACCTCCCTTGCTAACCCTTGTTCTCCGAGTGGGCCCCCCAACCCCACGGGCTGGCGTCCGTTGTTATTACAATGGGATCCCGAAAGGCCCATGGTACTCCTGCTGAGAGATTTTCTGTCACAGTCCACCAAAGAAGAGACACTCTCGCCTCTGCAGATAAGTGGAAAAGCCGGTCCAACGACTGTTTGCAGCCGTCCCATTGGCGCAGGATGCATGACTGTAGCTTCCTTGTATGAGCCTGTGCATATAGGACCGCTGGAAAGGTTGCTGTCAGGTGGCCCAGCACTGCCATTGCCCTCCTGAACGAGCAGAGGTAGGATCTGAAAAGATCCAAAACATGCTCTCTGATGGAGAATATCTTGGCGGACGGGAGGAATGACTTTTCTACTCGGGAGTCTAAAAGGATGCCTAAAAATACACAACTCTGGGATGGAGTTAGGCAAGACTTCCAATTTATTTTCCAGCCCAGGCTCTTTAACAGGGCGCAGGAAACCTCGATGTTTTGAATCAAGCCCTCTTTGGTCTGGGAAACAAACAGGAAGTCGTCCAAGTATGGCAGCAACGGAACCCCTGACAATCTTAGGAAGGAGGCTACTTCCGCAATCACCTTTGTGAAGATTCTGGGGGCTTGAGAAACCCCAAAGGGGAGGGCTCTGTATTGCAGGTGTAGACATTCCCCCTGAACCCAGACTGCTGTCCTCAAATATTTTTGGGAGGACACATGTATTGGCACGTGGTAGTACGCGTCCTCTAAGTCCAGAGTCGCCATCCAGCAATTCTTTGATAGTAGATCTATGGCCGACCTTATGGTCTCCATGCGGAATTTTTTGTAGCTGAGGAATTTGTTTAATTTCTTCAGGTTCAGGATTACCCGAAAAGATCCATTGGGTTTTTTTACTAAAAAAAGAGGAGAGTAAAAACCCCTGCCCCTCTCTGCCTGCGGAACCGGGACAACCACCCCTTTTTGCAGAAGTAGCAGGACCTCTGACTCTAAGGCCTGTCTCTTGACTAGATCCTTGGGGTAATCTGTTAGCCTGAACGAGTCCCGGGGACGGGTCAGAAGCTCCAGCCGGAACCCCTCTCCAATCCCCCCCAGGATCCAGCCGTTCTTGGTTATGTTTTTCCAGGCTGGGAGAAAGAGAGATAACCTTCCCCCTACCTGGGATTCGGCGTCATTGCTTATCTTTGGGCCTTTGATCTTGGGGTTTAAAGAGGAAACCTCCGGATTTCTTAGGAAATCTATCCTTTTCCCTTTTATCATACTGCCTACCCCTTTGCCTTTTGCCTTGGTATCTACGAAAAAAGGGGGGGCATTGAGGAGCTGGAAAACCCTTCTTCCTATCCGAGGCCTTTTCAAGTATATCATCAAGGGAAGACCCAAAGAGCCTGTCACCCTCACAGGGGATAGCGCATAACCTAGCCTTAGAACCCTGATCCGCCTTCCAGGACTTGAGCCAGATAGCTCTTCTAGCTGCATTGGATAAGGCGGATGATCTGGCTGAGAACCTAACTATATCTGTGGAGGCATCGGCTAAAAAATCAACAGCCTTAAAAAAGGTGGGAAGAGAGGCCAAAACCTCTTCTCTTGGTTTCTTCTCACTGAGATGCTGTTCCAGCTGTTCCAGCCAGATATGTAGTGACCTAGAGACCCATGACGCTGCAACCGCCGGCCTCAAGCAGGTAGAGGATGATTCCCAGGCCTTCTTCAAATAAAAATCCGCTTTTTTATCCAGAGGATCAGATAGGTTACCCAGGTCATCGAACGGAAGAGCAGACTTCTTGGCAATCTTTGCCACCGGAGCATCAACAATAGGGGCTTGTCCCAACAGGCTGCTACCTTTTCATCAAAGGGATATTTCCTTTTGACAGAGCTTGGAATAAAAAACTTCCTATCAGGATTCTTCCATTCCTTTTTAATTAATGCCTGCACATTCTCATGAATGGAAAAAACTCTCTGCTTTCTGGGACCTAACCCCTGAAAGGCAACGTCTGCTGTTGATTTAGGTTGTTTCACCTCTTCTAATTGCATCGTCGCTCTGACCGCTTTAAGGAGGTTTTGGGTATCTTCAGGCGAGAAAAGGGATCCCCCTGTTTCTTCTTCTGCTGACGAAGTATTATCATCGGAGAGTAACTGGCCTGCTTCTCTTTCCTCCGCGTCCGAACGGTCTATATCTGAATCCCTCATATCCGGAGATCTTCCCGGAGACTGCGGGCGATTCGTAGTTAAGGATTTTAGGGATGCTTTCACTTCAGATCTTATTAAAGATCGCATATTCCTGGAAAGGCTCCGTGACTCCTCTGCCACCAACTTATCAATACATGGGGAGCATAACGGCTTAGAATAAGAGGAAGCTAGGGGGACCTTACATCCTGCACACTCCTCATGCTTCGTCTTTGAGGCCGCTTTTTTGGGGGGCTTTGCCACCTACACAAATCAAGCAGATAACACCCCATTAATAAAAAAGGATATATCTCACCACCTTCTTTAGCCCCCACTCCTCAGGACTGGTACCGGACTCGCGGGCCTTGAGGGTTCTAGGGGTTCGGCGCGTCCGTCTGCAGGCTCTGACATCTTGCTGACCGCAAAGAGCCTCTTCAGCACCACACTGTGTGCCACATCAGCCGGCTGGGTTCCCCCCCTCTGCCCCATTTATATTTTAAAAGACGCGCCAGGGCACACATCGGCGCTTAACCCAACTTCCGGGTCAAGCCCCGCCCCCCCGCGTCGGGGCGTGCGCATGCGCATACGCCCCTTCCGACGCCGACAGGAAGACAGGCAACCCGGGAGCAAGGAGGGAAGCCGCCTGAACACGGCCACAGCGGCTCCCTCAGGCCAGCGCCGGAATGTGGGGGAAGAGGCCCAGACTGTAGGCAGCAGCCCCGGAGAGCCTGACGCCACCTGGGGGAGGCCACCCACCGGATAAGAACCTGGGCCTCCCCCCGGCTGTAGGTGAGAACCAACGTGAAATCCAACGTGAGCTTCCCAGAGACTTCCCATCCGGAGGACAGGAAACCTGAACTGGTGCTTGGTGGGGGTGTGAACCTTTTATCTTCTCAGGTTTCCTGTCCCGGATGGGAGGTCTCTGGTCGCATGGGGTGCCGTCATGGGTGAGGGGAAAGCGATTTGTGACAAAGTATTTAGTAACGAATGGAATTTCTTGTCGAAGTCTGGCCAAGCAGTCGAATCGAATTTTTCAAAACTTCGCTTCTCTCTAGTAAACATGTTTCACATGCAAACATTTCAATGTGGTCTTGATGAGCTTTTAACAGCACTGTACAGGGATTATCCGACCCCTGGAATGCCCGGGCCCCTCATACACAATGTACTCACCTCCCTTCCAGGCACCGGCGTCGCTTAAGAAGCCCACATGGCCGCCCCTGCATCTCCCCATTGTGTGGATACCAATATTTGGCATCAGGGGAGGGGGGAGACAACAGCAGCAGTGCAGGCTACTGAAGAGGCGCAGGTGCTGGGGACCGAGGTATGTACATTGTGTGTGAGGGGCCCAGGCATATGGGGGGCATCTCAGGGGTCGGATAACTCCTTTAACTGCTTTTTGGAAGCACACTGGAGGTTATTTATCAAGGGACTTTCAACTATTGTGTCGAAAATTGATGCCTACTTTTTTTGACAGTTGAGGGGGTGGTGCGGGGGCATGTTAGGAGCAGTGCCATGGCCGGGGGTTCAAGCCCTGGCAAATTTACTAACATGTACGACTGGAAACAGGCTACTGCAGTTTTTCCGCCAGGCACGCTGCTGGAGGATTGGCCCAATTTATGATGAAGTACATGCCTCGTCATAAATTAGGCTAATCCTCCAGCAGCACAAGGGGGAAAAGTCTTCGTAAACGTGTCTCACTAGAACTTTAGGCTCTGTTCATATTTTTGTTGGAGGTTCCATCGTAAATTAAATCATGTTTGATGGGGAAAATAGTGCTCGGCCTGCTGCGCTATTCTTCGGAAACCCAACATACTGTAAATCGATGGGGTTTGATAGCAGTCATCAGTGGCCCAATTTGTAGGCAGGTCCAAATTTACAGAAGGCGGGGCAACACAAGCAGGCAGGGTCCACAATACCAAAGTGCTAAATGCGGCGCCCCTGATGCCATCCCAGCAGAACCAAATAACACAGTGTAGCACAATATATTGCCCCAAAAGCTGTCGCTCTGTGGTGGCCATTAATAGCTAGTAGCTACCATCTTTGGTCCTCCTCCTCCAGTTGTCTATGGAGCAGGGGGCTTAGGAGGTGAGGTGTGGGACACAGAAGTTAAATTCAGGAGGGCTCATTGAGAGCTCATTATGTACCTGGTCAGCGGCAGAGAAGAGGACCTGGGTGGCCCCCTGGGGCATCGGCCAACGGGGAAATTTCCCTGTACGGTCTATGGCCAATCATAGAAAAGATCCAGCACGCCATTGTTTTCATGTTCTGATCCTAGGACAGAGCAGACGAAAAAAAATAAAAAATTAACGTGTGAACAGAGCCAAATCAACAACTCTGTACAAAATACATAACAAAAATCCCCCACAAATTAAACCTTCATTCTAATGTACCATATACAGGAGGGTACAGCAGTGCTGGAATTTTTGTGACTCACGCAACAATCCCATTCATTTCTAAGGGATGACCGCTACTAGGATTTAATGGATGATGGGTATTTTTTAGGGTACTTTCACACTAGCGTTTTTCTTTTCCGGCATAGAGTTCTGTCCTAGCGGCTCTATACCGGAAAGGAACTGATCGGTTTTATCCCCATGCATTCTGAATGGAGAGTAATCCGTTCAGGATGCATCAGGATGTCTTCAGTTCAGTCATTTTGACTGATCAGGCAAAAGAGAAAACCGCAGCATGCTACAGTTTTATCTCCAGCAAAAAAAAACTGAAGACTTGCCTGAATGCCGGATCCGGCATTTTCTTCCATAGGAATGTATTAGTGCCGGATCCGGCATTCAAAATACCGGAATGCCGAACCCTGCGCAGACCGAAAAAAAGGTAAAAAAAACAAATGCCGGATCCTGATCAGTCTTACTAATGCCATCAGTTGGCATACGTTTTGCCGGATCCGGCAGGCAGTTCCGGCGATGGAACTGCTTGCTGGATCACTCTGCCACAAGTGTGAAAGTAGCCTTTCCTGAACGTATCATTACTGCAAGCCAGGTTTTTTTCCTGTGTGAAATATTGCCTAGATAATAGACAAGGAGACTTCTGTTGTATCTGCAGTATGTGCATGGATTTCTGCAATCCCTATTTAGATAAATAGGAAGATATACCGGTATTTGCTGAGAATATCCCCTATTCGTAGATTAAAAATAACATTGTACATTCCCTTTATGTGTCTGAATGAAAAGCGTTTCTTTGCTTTGAATGAACAAACCCCAGGGGTGCACCTAGCCTTTCTGCTGCCTGAGGTGAAAACTGAAACAGCGCCTCCGCCCCCCAGAACCAATTTCTTAACCTAGCCTCTTTTCCACAATGAAAGCGCTCATTGTCCATGGCCCGTCCGCTGCCCCCTCTTGCCCCTACCTGGTGCTGCTTGAGGTGATCGCCTCAATGACTATATTGATGTTACATGAAACTTTCCTGGAAGAAATTTGTGGCTTTTAGGGTGCCCTCCAACAGAAAATCCGCAACATTAAGACTCCCCTATGTTATCCTATGGGGCTGAAAATCGTCTATCCCGGTGTTGCGGTACATTCTGCAGCATAAGGCCTCTTGCACATGAATGTGTGAATTTGCGGAATGGAACAGACAGCCTATTATAGAAATGCCTATTCTTGTCCGCAAAACGGACCACGGAACGGAGTGCTGTCCGCATCTTTTGCGGCCCCATTGAAGTGAATGCGGAACCAAACCACGGTCGTGTGCAAGAGGCCTAAATGTGTTTCGGACATCCTGTATGAGAATTTCTCCATTCATTTCAATGGAAAATTGATTCTTCAATGGAAAATGCTGCAAAAAAAAAATAAAATCTGCAACATTTTCCATTGCAGAATCGGTTTCCAATTGAATTGTACGGAGAGATTGTCATAAGGAAATCCACACCATAAGGCTCCATTCACACGTCCGTGGTGTGTTGCGGACCCGCAAATTGCGGGTCCGCAACACACCAGCCCGTCACCCCCATAGAAATGCCTATTCTTGGCCGCAAGCTGCGGACAAGAATAGGACATGCTCTATCTTTTTGCAGAGTTGCGGACCCAAAGATCGGGGCCGCGCACCGCAAATGCGGATGCGGACAGCACACTGTGTGCTGTCCGCATCCATTCCGTCCCCATAGAGAATGAATGGGTCCACACCCGTTCCGCAAAATTTCGGAACGGATGCGGACCCATTTTGCGGACGTGTGAATGGAGCCTAATTCACACCAAAAATCCACAACTTTGTAAAAATCTGCACCTGTGGATTTTCTGGCTGAAAATTCCACCATGCGTGAGGGCACCCTTAGGCCCCTCTCACATGAGAGAGATTTCCATGCGGGTGCAATGCGTGAAGTGAACGCATAGCACCCGCACTGAATGCATTCATTTCAATGGAGTGGTTTTTTTTTCACGCATCATTTCTGAGTTGCGTGAGAATCACAGCATGTTTTATATTCTGCATTTTTTATGCAGCCCTGGCCCCATAGAAGTGAATGGGGCTTCAGTGAATCCGGATGCAATGCGTTTTTCACTGATGGTTTCTCTGAGATGTTGTTTGCAAATCTTCCGTTTTTTTTAACGCACGTGAAAAATGCATCAAAACTGATTGCACCTGCGCGGAAAAATTTAAATACTGAACGCAAATGCAGACAAAACTAACTGAAGTGGTGCGGGTTTCACTGAAAGCACCCTGACTAGTGTTGAGCAAGCTTGCGTTTCAAGTTCCGCGTACAAGATTCGGGTTAAATTAGCATTCCGTTATGGATTCCGCTACCATAAACTGAACCTTGTAGGCCAAAGTTGAAACACAAGTTCGCTCATTCCTAATCCAGACATAGGGCCAGATTTATCATTAGCGCAAGTCAAAATAATGGAGTTAAAAAGTCGTAATTTTTTTGCGCAATTGCTAAAACTGCGCAAAAATTTGCGACTTTTATTGGCTCTGCGCTATGCTCGCCAGTTTTCTGAAAGTGGGCGTGTTTTCTTATGTAAATGAATCTCTAGACAGATTTACTATTGCAACAGTTTAAAAAGTCGCTAAAAATTGCACAATTTCACTCCAGTGAGGACCATGCTTATCTTATGCGACTTTTTAATAGAACATACAACTTTTTCGTAAAGCCGCTTACTGAAGGATAAACTGCTGCCGTCAAACCACATTTATCACAGTATTAAAGGGCCATTAATAAATCTGACTTTGGACATACGTAAAAGTGGAGTAAGATGTAAGTGTAATGATAAATATGGCCCATAGTCTGCATCGTTCGTGTTAAAGAGGCCTTATATACATTCAGTGCATGACTTACCTTCTGTAGGCTGTGAATTGGCACTACATTTCACATTCACAAGTCCTTGGCTGTGTATATGTATTATTTTCTGCAAGGGGAGGGGTAGAATCTATTTCTCCCCTGATCACAGCAGGTCAGGCCCTTTAGACCATCCTGCACACGTTCAGGTGTGGAGTGGAGGGGAAGCTTCATTTCCCTCAGCTGTTTGCAGACTCCAGAGACTGCTGACTTTTCACAAATATGGCAGCCTGATCTATTCCTGTGCATCAGGTAAAGTATGATAGTTGTCCAGTGTTTCATTATTCTGTACTCTGTGTATGTGTGTTTTATTTCTAAGGGATCCGGCTCCCATTGTTGGAGCACAGTATAGTCACATTGGATATTTTTTGTGGTTTGCTATTTAGTTTTTTTGCCCTAGTTTACATAGGTCCTCACAGAACTGCTGCCACGTTTTGATTGCAATTGCACAAATAGCACAAAAAGAAAGTCACAAAACTGCAGAAAAAAGTGTGTGGTACACTTTCCAGCTCCATATGCTAACTTAAAGGGGTTATCCAAGACTATAAAAATGTCCCCCATATGCCAAGCCCCTCACAATGAATACACTTACCTGGCTCCCCACTTCCTGCGCTGCTCCTGGCCCCCGCACTGCCGCTTCTCCCCGTGAGCAGATGAAAACATCCGGTGACGGGGACCAGCCTCCCTAGTAATCACGGGTGACGCTAGGGGGGCTTGTCTCCCCCCCCCCCCCCCCGTCACCGGATGTTTTTATCAGCGTCGGGGAGAAGCTGCAGCAGGGGAGTGGGGTAAGTATATTCATTGTGAGGGGCCCGGCATATGGGGGACATTTTTATAGTCTTGGATAGTGTTGAGCGAACTTCTGTTTTAAGTTCGGCGTCTAAAGTTCGGCTTCCGGTTAGCGGAGAATCCCGATATGGATTCCGAATTCCGTTGTGGTTCGTGGTAGCGGAATCAATAATCGGCCATTATTGATTCCGCTACCACGGACCACAACGGAATTCGGAATCCATATCGGGATTCTCCGCTAACCGGAAGCCGAACTTTAGACGCCGAACTTAAAACAGAAGTTCGCTCAACACTAGTCTTGGATAACCCCTTTAAGGTGTAGGGAAATATGAAAAACGGGCCACACAAGCATTTTTATTTTTAATTAATTTTTTTACTTTTTGTTAATTAGGTTACATTCACACGACAGTATGTATTTTGCGGTCCGCAAAATGCCGATCCACAAAAAATACAGATGATGTCTGTGTGGCCTCCGTTTTGAGGATCAGTGGTAACTTCCTATCCTTGTCGTCTCTATATTTTTTGCAGGGCTACAGAACAGACATACGGATGCGGACAACACACGGTGTGCTGTCCGCATTTTTTGTGGACCCATTGAAATGAATTGGTCTTCATCCAATCCGCAAATAAAACAAAAAGAACGGACATGGAAACAAACAAAATACGTTTGTGTGAATGTAGCCTTAAAGAGGACCTTTCATGGGTCCAGACGGCTGTAACACTGTCCAGTCACAGCCAAGGAGAAGGAGACACCCATTGAGAAACAGGGCAGTCTCCTCCTCCCTGTACCAATGCTATTCATTAGCATACAGGGCAGAAAAAGTAAACAGGGGGCACGGCGGGTGTACGGAGCGGTGCCCAGACAAACTAGTAAGCGATATCACATCCCTGCACTATGCCCTACATAAAATGCTAGTTATTTCATGATGTCTGGACCCATGAAAGGTCCTCTTTAATTGGTGTTTTAGGCCTTGTTCACATTTCATTTTTTTCTTTTACTGATGTGTGCTGTTCACATATTGGTATTTTTTTATTGACTGTGGGCCAGTAAAAAAAATCAGAGACATGCTCTACTTTGGTCCAAACACGCCCATTATAGTCTATGGGGGAGAGATATCAAAACTGCTGTAAAGGAAAACTAGCTTAGTTGCCCATAGCAACCAATCAGATTGCCACTTTCATTTTTCTGAGCTCCCTTGGAAAATGGAAGGTGGAATCTGATTGGTTGCTATGGGCAACTAAGCTTTATTTTTTGCACCAGTCTTATCTCTCTCTTAGTTTGAATAGAGCAGTATCGACAATATGACAGTATTCAAACTCCTCACAGTCGTCATGCAGACCAGTCAGTTTAAAATAGTTAGCAAAACTGATGTAAAGTAGAACTGGCTTAGTTGCCCATAGCAACCAATCAGATTCACCTTTCATTTTCCAAAGCAGCATTTTACACCAGTTTTGATTAAAGGGGTTCTCCGGGAATTAGGAAAATGAAAATATTTATTATTTTATAATATATTCCCAAATACCTTTCATAAGTTATAATGGCTCGTTTTGTCTGGGGAGCAATCATTAGGAGAAATAAAATGGCCGCCGTGCTATTAGTACACACAAAACCTGTCCTAATCACACAGGAGGACAAGTTACTTCACAACACTGAGCTAAAGAGCTGCCTCATCCTCCTCTCAGCTCTAATTGTCAGGGATTATGATCAGGTGAATCTCTGTGGGAATGGAGATGACGAGGAGACAAAAGAGGATAATAAGCAGCAGCACTTGTATGCAATCTCCATTACCACAGCCCCACATTACCACAGTCTGTCCTGTCCATCCTCTCTGTACTTCATATCTCCTCATGAACTAAATTCCCCAGAGATTCAGCTAAAGTTCGTATCTGTATTCAAGATCATAATCCCTGACAAGCAGAGCAGAGAGAAGGATGAGGCAGCTCTTTAGCTCAGTGTTGTGAAATAACTTGTCCTGCTGTGTGACTGACAGGTTTTGTGTGTACTAATAGGACGGCGGCCATTTTGTTTCCTCTGATGATCACTCCCTAGACAAAACGAGCTATTATAAATAACGAAAGGTATTTGGGAATATATTTATTATAAAATAATATTTAAGTATTTTCATTTTCTTAATTCCTGGAGAACCCTTTTAATGTCCCCCTGTATGTTATTCGTAATCCACAGACAATGCTCAGCTGAAAGTTAAATTTCCGAAGCATCTATAAGTGGTCAGTTAAAAACGGACCAAACATGGACTCAACTAGGGATGAGCAAAAAGACTTCCGATGCTTCATCCGAAGTCGATTCGCATAAAACTTTGTTTTAATACTGTACAGAGCGGGCGCTTGGAACTGAACCCAAGTTCGGTACCAAGGTTTTTTACAGTAATAATTAATTTCCGAAGTTATTACTCAAAGTCTCGCGAGACTTTATGAAGTAATAACTTTGGCTCATCAAAGACAATGAAAAATGAAAGGCGGAGTCTGGTTGCTATGGGCAACCAAGCCAGTTTTCCTTTACACCAGTTTGATAAATCTTCGGCTATGAGAGTGGTGAATCAGCCGAGCTACAGATACCTTCACACTCCTCCTTCCCACTTTACAACAGGCACTGTACAGTGATCTTAATGTTCACAGTAAATTTATCAGCAGAACAATGAGTGCAGCTCTGGAGTATAATACAGGATGTAACTCCGGATCAGTACTGGATTAGCAATGTATGTACACAGTGACTGCACCAGCAGAATAGTGAGTGCAGCTCTGGAGTAGAATACAGGATGTAACTCAGGATCAGTACAGGATAAGCAATGTATGTACACAGTGACTCCACCAGCAGAATAGTGAGTGCAGCTCTGGACTTAGGCCACCTGCACACGTTGCTGGTGAATGCACATATGGTCCGCACAAATTTCTGTGTTGATTTATGTGCGCTTCTGTGTCATATCCATACCGAAAATCCACAATGTCTAATTGTGTTCTGGTGTGGTTTTGCCACAGAACTCGCCCTTCCCATTAAAGCCTCTTTCACACGACCGTATGGCTTTTTCAGTGTTTTGCGGGCTGTTTTTCCGGATCCGTCGTTCCGTTTTTTGTTTCCGTTGTGCTTCCGTTTCGGTTCCGTTTTTCCGTATGGCATATACAGTAATTACATAGAAAAAAATCTGCTGGGCATAACATTTTCAATAGATGGATACGGAAGACATACGGATGCATTTCGTATGTGTTCCGTTTTTTTTGCGGACCCATTGACTTGAATGGAGCCACGGACCGTGATTTGCGGACAAGAATAGGACAAGACTCAAAATCTAGCGGAACGGAATTGCGGACATATGGAAACTGAATGCTCACGGAGTACATTACGTTTTTTTTGCGGACCCATTGAAATGAATGGTTCCGTATACGGAACGCAATAAACGGCCCGTATACGAACAGCAAAAAACGTTTGTGTGAACGAGCCCTAAATAGGATGAAATCCGCAGCTAAAACCGCTAATATAATTGACATGCTATTTAATTTGAATGGTCAATTTCTACATGGAAAAAATCTGCAAAGTGTACATGAGATCGGTTTAATGCTGGTATGAAAATCCAGGCTGAAAACCGCACGTATTCTGCAACGTGTGCAGGTAGCCTTAGGGTCCGTAGAATGGGTCCAGATCCGTTCCACAACGTTGCGGAATGGATCCAGACCCATTCATTTTCAATGTGTGCTGTCCGCATCCGCATTTCCGATGCGCGACCCCAATCTTCTGGTCTGCGGCTCCCGAAAAAAATAGAACATGTCCTATTCTTGTCCGCAATAGGCATTTCTATAGGGGTGCCGGCCCGGTGTATTGTGGATCCGCAATACACAACGGACCTGTGAATGGACTCTTAAGGTGTCTTCACGCGCTGCATTTATTATTTTTTTTACAAGAATTTACGCAACTAAAAATCGGTTCCATTCATTGGAAAGAGGCAGGAAGCTCAACAAAATCTGCAGTGTGAATGATCTGTATTAGGGTGGAAGACCTCATTAGGCTGGGTACACACATAGGTATTTTTTTTTAAATGCCACTTTATTGTTGCCTTTTTTTTCCTTTTTGTGCAGACAAATCTTGCGTGTTGGTCCACAAGAAATTATAACAACTCTACAGACCCTTCATGGGTTTACTACTGTTTAAGGCCTCATGCACACGGCCGTTGCCTGGCCGTGGCCCGCAAACAGCTGGTCCGCAATATGCGGGCACCGGCCGTGTGCTCCTCGCATCACGGATGCAGACCCATTCACTTGGGTCGTGTGGAACGGAGGCATTGAACCCCACCGAAGCGTGTGCTAAGCTGATACTGTGCCAGGGTGCCTCCCGCTGTCCCACCAATAGTAATAATTCTCTGCCAGAGTGCACTGTGGTAACAGTGCACCCAATAGCTGTAATGTCCCTTATTTTGCCCCAGTAGTAATAATTCCCCCAGGCAATGTGTGCCAGTACAAAAAATGCTCCCTTATAATGTGTGGCAGTACAGAAAAAAAAAACTTTTAGTGTCCCATGTAGAAGAAATGTCCCCATAGTGGCCACCTTAGAATGTGTGCCAGTACAAAAAATGCTCCCTTACAGTGTGTGCTATGTAAAAAAATAATGTGCCCCCAGTACAACGAATGTGCCCATAGTGGTCCCGTTAAAAATGCTCCTTTTTTACAGCCATAGTAAACTGAACTGATGACACTGACATAATGCTGTCAGTGTTATCCATTACTTTCCAGAACTGTAAGGCCTCTTTCACACAAGCGAGACGGATTGGCTCCGGATGCGTTGAGTGAAACTCGCACCATTTTGCAAGCAAGTTCAGTCAATTTTGTCTGCAATTGCGTTCAGCTGTTTAGTTTTTTTCTGCACAAGTGCAATGCGTTTTGATGCGTTTTTCACGCGCGTGATAAAAAAACAGAATTTTTTTTTTATCGATTTTTTTTTTTTTTTTTTTTTTTTTTTTATAAAAACTATTTTTGCGCCCTGGTGCCACCCTCCCCCCCCCCCTTCTCTGCGCCCTCAAGCAGCCGCTTGGTCTGCCTTATTATACAGGGAGTGCAGAATTATTAGGCAAGTTGTATTTTTGAGGATTAATTTTATTATTGAACAACAACCATGTTCTCAATGAACCCAAAAAACGTATTAATATCAAAGCTGAATATTTTTGGAAGTAGTTTTTAGTTTGTTTTTAGTTTTAGCTATTTTAGGGGGATATCTGTGTGTGCAGGTGACTATTACTGTGCATAATTATTAGGTAACTTAACAAAAAACAAATATATACCCATTTCAATTATTTATTTTTACCAGTGAAACCAATATAACATCTCAACATTCACAAATATACATTTCTGACATTCAAAAACAAAACAAAAACAAATCAGTGACCAATATAGCCACCTTTCTTTGCAAGGACACTCAAAAGCCTGTCATCCATGGATTCTGTCAGTGTTTTGATCTGTTCACCATCAACATTGCGTGCAGCAGCAACCACAGCCTCCCAGACACTGTTCAGAGAGGTGTACTGTTTTCCGTCCTTGTAAATCTCACATTTGATGATGGACCACAGGTTCTCAATGGGGTTCAGATCAGGTGAACAAGGAGGCCATGTCATTAGATTTTCTTCTTTTATACCCTTTCTTGCCAGCCACGCTGTGGAGTACTTGGACGCGTGTGATGGAGCATTGTCCTGCATGAAAATCATGTTTTTCTTGAAGGATGCAGACTTCTTCCTGTACCACTGCTTGAAGAAGGTGTCTTCCAGAAACTGGCAGTAGGACTGGGAGTTGAGCTTGACTCCATCCTCAACCCGAAAAGGCCCCACAAGCTCATCTTTGATGATACCAGCCCAAACCAGTACTCCACCTCCACCTTGCTGGCGTCTGAGTCGGACTGGAGCTCTCTGCCCTTTACCAATCCAGCCACGGGCCCATCCATCTGGCCCATCAAGACTCACTCTCATTTCATCAGTCCATAAAACCTTAGAAAAATCAGTCTTGAGATATTTCTTGGCCCAGTCTTGACGTTTCAGCTTGTGTGTCTTGTTCAGTGGTGGTCGTCTTTCAGCCTTTCTTACCTTGGCCATGTCTCTGAGTATTGCACACCTTGTGCTTTTGGGCACTCCAGTGATGTTGCAGCTCTGAAATATGGCCAAACTGGTGGCAAGTGGCATCTTGGCAGCTGCACGCTTGACTTTTCTCAGTTCATGGGCAGTTATTTTGCGCCTTGGTTTTTCCACACGCTTCTTGCGACCCTGTTGACTATTTTGAATGAAACGCTTGATTGTTCGATGATCACGCTTCAGAAGCTTTGCAATTTTAAGAGTGCTGCATCCCTCTGCAAGATATCTCACTATTTTTGACTTTTCTGAGCCTGTCAAGTCCTTCTTTTGACCCATTTTGCCAAAGGAAAGGAAGTTGCCTAATAATTATGCACACCTAATATAGGGTGTTGATGTCATTAGACCACACCCTTTCTCATTACAGAGATGCACATCACCTAATATGCTTAATTGGTAGTAGGCTTTCGAGCCTATACAGCTTGGAGTAAGACAACATGCATAAAGAGGATGACGTGGTCAAAATACTCATTTGCCTAATAATTCTGCACGCAGTGTAGAGGCGGCCCTGCATACAGGTAAAAGCAGCTTTCCAAATAATATAATGTAGGGGTAGGGGGGTTTGGAAAGTGAAGTAACAACTCAAGACTAGTGTTGAGCGAACTTGTGTTTTTAAGTTCGGAGTACAAGGTTCGGGTTCTCTAAGAATTCCATTATGGATTGCGCTACCACGGACCATAAGTTATGGTCCGTGGTAGCGGAATCCATATCGGAATTCTTAGATAACCCGGACCCTGTACGCCGAACTTGAAAACACAATTTCGTTCATCCCGACTCAAGACAGAAATGTTAGACTTGAAGATGCACGAAATTTGTCAAACATCGTGCGACATTTGTCACGTTTCGTGCAATGTAAACTTCCTTAAAATGGACTGTATAAATGAGCTCCATGAAACATTTCCTTCTGCGTCTTCACATTCCGATTCCGCTCCTGTCTTTGGCTTTAAATACTGCATAAAAAAAACCTGAATGTGGGTCCCAATTCTTGGTTGTCAGCGTGTGCTGTGAAATGTGGTTGGTCATGAAGAGGTTAAGGACTCCTTGGTTTGAACCGCCCCTAAGAGCAGTGATTGGTTGGCTATATTCTAGCAAGCTGTGGGCAAGCAGGCAGGAGAAGAGGTGGCATACACAAACATACAAGCGAGAAGCGGAGGTACCACCATAGAGAGGAGCACAGGGGCACTGGGGAGGGGGCAGCCTGTTGTATATAGATGGCAATGTAACCTGGGCTATGGAGCAGAGGTCACTGGAGAAAGCCAGAGGTTCACCATGGGACAAGTGCTGGATGGAGCTGAAGACTAGATGTAGGGCAGGATGTGATGGAGAAGAGAAGATTGAATGGACAGCTTGGAAGTAATAGGAAGGTCAAGTGCAAGCCTCTGGAGACCCTGGAGGGAACAGCCGCCCATCCAGCATGGTGAGCAGGGTCTCTGTATCTCACCATCTTGTATTGTACGTCATGGACAGCAGCTGGATCAATACTCTGTATCTCATGCGGTGAATGTCTATGGGCTGGATTGTATTATGTATTGTTTTCAGTTATTATAGTAAATAGTTTATGGTAAATATTGCCGCAGAGATGTTACTTTTAGATTTGCTCCAGTGTTATTTCTGCACATTTGTTAGTGTAAGGTCTAGATGTCTATGGGCTGCTTTCCATTGATAGATTACTTTGGAAGAGATCCCTGGGATCGCTGCAGTGGATGCTGTTTGTCCGAATTTCCAGCTGATTGCTATGCAGTAAAACCCGCTCACTGCTTGTAGTGACATCCTATATAAAATACAGTTTCCTTCACTAGAAGAGCTTTTTATCCAATGCCTTGAGGTATAGTCTGACTAATGATGCTGCATTGTGCTGCAGATCTCTACACAGAAGTGCAAACCCTAATGATTTGCTCATGAGGCTCACTTCTCAGGATTGGGGAAGATGGGACCTTTTATAACTGATCATAGTGTTAGGCTACATGCACACGAACGTCGTTTGTTTCCGGGGCCGTTCCGTTTTATTTTTTGTTTTTTTGCGGATAGGATGCGGACTCATTCATTTCAATGGGTCCGCAAAAAACAGTGTCCGCATCAGTATGTTCGTTCCGTTGCCTCGCAAGAAAAATAGTGCCTGTCCTATTTTTTTCGAGTTTGCGGACAAGGATAGGCATTACAATGGATCTGCAAAAAAAAAAAAAAACGGATGCCATACGGAACGTCATCTGTTTTTTTTGTGGACCGCAAAACACATACAGCCGTGTGCATGTCGCCTTACTATGTTTCTGGTCCTTATATTTTAAACATAGGGCTGCTGCTGCTGTGTTTACCTTAGAAACGTCTGTATTAGGCCCTGTTCACACTTCAGTGTTTGATCAGTGATTTCCACCAGTGATTTGTAACCCAAAACCAGAAGGGAAGCCTACACAGAGATCAGGTATAATGGAAAGATCTGCACCAGTTCTGTGGTTTTGACCCGCACCTGGTTTTGGCTCACAAATCACTGATGTAAATCACTGGCCAAACACTGAAGTGTGAACGAGGCCTTAGGCTTATTTCCCACAAGCGATCTTTCCGTTCGGGTGCTGTCCGTTTTCACAATGGAGAACATCTGGACTGAACAATGACCCATTCATTTGAATGGGTATGTGCACATGAGCTTTATTTGTCACTGACCATCTGTCAGGGCAGGAAAACGGCAGCATGTCCTGTCTTCACCTGTTTTATTTGCAGGATCAGTGAGAACTGACTGCATCCGTTTTTTACTGATGGTTGGTAGGAAATTCCAGGAGTTGTTCTTCAGTTTTTCTTCTTGCACATGTAAAATGGATGCAAACCTGATGGCAAAACTGACGCAGTGAAGGCAGTCACGGACAAAACTAATTGAATTTGCATGCAAAAGCAACAGTTTTTCACTGAAAAGACCCTGACCCTTTCCATATTGCTCATGAGAAATAAGGCTACTTTCACACTGCCGTTTCTGGGTCCGCCTGTGAGATCTGTTTCAGGGCTCCCACAAGCGGCCCAAAACGGATCAGTTCAGCCCCAATGCATTCTGAATGGATAAGGATCCGCTTAGAATGCATCAGTTTGGCTCCGTTGCCTTTTTTTAGACGGTCACTAAAACGCAGCTTGCAGCGTTTTGGTGACCGTCTGACGATGCGGAGCCAAACGGATCCATCCTGACTTACAATGTAAGTCAATGGGGACGGATCTGTTTTTCACTGACAAAAAATGGTGCAATTAAAAACTGATCCGTCCCCCATTGACTTTTTTAATGTAAGTCAAGACGGATCCGTCTTGACTTGGACTTTTTTTATTTTATTAATAATACAAACGGATCCGTTATGAACGGATACAAGCGTTTGCATTATTGGTGCAGATACAAGACGGATCCGCACCAAACGCGAGTGTGAAAGTAGCCTAAGGCTTTAAGGGGTTATCCGTGATGCGTCCATGCAGCCGACACCTCCAGGGTCATAACCTGCAGCACATGCGCGAGTCTGAATCTCTTTAGACATTCAGACTCATACATGCAATGAAGGTTGTAATCCAAGGCTGGAATCATTCCTGGAAGTGGCGGCCACATTTCGGATAACCCCTTTGACAGTTTCTACAACTACTTATGCAAAATGATCCTGTTCATGCGTTGCTGCACGATGTGTCCAATGCTTTCAACACACAGCAGACTGTAGGCAGGGCAGCCGAAGATCCGTAAATCATGGACGGTTTGAAAATCGGAGACCTTTTATTCCCCACTGTCCATTTTATTTAAGCTGGGGGAGGGATATTATCATAATATAATAATTTTACAAAGCACAGTAAATGCTGCCGATGTGTTTGTATTAGTATCTGACCTATGGACATATATCACTCAATAAATGTATGTCAGTAAAAAAAAAGTCTGCCCATGACTCTTGGATAAGCTGTCTGCAAAAAGAAAAAAAAAATCAGGTTGTCAACCTTATAGCAAGACAATTACATTCCATAAAAGCCAAAGGAACCTGGCACCAACATCCAGCAGGGGGGGGGGGGAATTGCTTCTTTGAGTCCTGGAAGGGGGGGGAATAGTCACATTGTGGTTCTATAGTTATGCAACATCTACAGTATTTGATAAGTAGTTCACAACATCTCAACACAAGTGGCCTCCCGCCCTGGTCTATGTGAGCACTATCCATTCGGTCGCAGCCTTTGCTGTAATGTATTTATGGCATTACTGGCTGATTTTGGTCCTGAACTAGAACTATTTGATCCGGGGTTGCATTATGGTAGAGTAGCTGGCACTAATGTGTTTTCTCTTGAGTGCCCCCTCCTACGCATTTTTCTGCTTCATTATCCATGTCTATCCAGCCTTCTCTCCCTCCAGTTCCTTTGAAAGGATGAATAAGATTAACCTTTCACTCCTCAGGGCCCCATGTTAACTGGTGCCGTGGTACTTCTGTGGGACGGATATTCATGGTGAAAAGTACAAAGAGTTTTTAGACTATTTATAAAAATCCGGCTCTGTTCATGCATACCTGCTGACATGGATTTAGTACATTTCACTGTGTCGATTATCAATTATAGTTAATATTTTCACCAATTCTAATTATGTAGTCATTCCGGGGCTCATTGGAAAAGTTCAGATTGGGCCCCCCAGGCCAACTTTTCCTTACGCTTGCCAGCTGCTGCTGGTCTGTATAGTCTCTTAAATGACCTATCAGCACAGCACTAACAGCCAGCGATTACAATGCAGTTACATCTTGTCTGATTGGAGTTGTCCACTTCCCAAACAGTGACCGCATCTCCAAGGTGTTTGACAGATGGAGAGTGCTTTCACACCAAATTGTACATTTGGTGTATTGAAAAAAGGGGCGCTGTGGCAATTGAAATGATATTCAATAGAACCTGAGGGGGATCCAAAAGTTGCAGTACAGACACAAAATTTGCATTAGGAATCATGCACATGGCAAAGTTAACTTTCCAGTCTCCTGCTGCCAGGGGAGCACCAATCAGGAGGCAAAGTGAGGCGGTGGCCTCAAGCTGTGCTGTGCTAGGACTTTGGAGGGGTCAATTTAGCCTCCAGCCTTGCACACATACACTCCTCACAAAAAGTTAGGGATATTTGGCTTTTGGTTGAAATTTATGGAAAACTTAAAAAGTTCACGCTACAGTGATATTACATCATGAAAGTAGGGCATTTAATTAGAAGCAGCAATGGTGATTTCCTCATCTCAAACTATTTATTGAATCTAAAGCTAACACCAGTGCTGGGTACAACCCCACAAAATGTCAGTGTCCCAATAACTTGTCATGTGGCCTTGAGCATCAATTACAGCTTGACGACGACGTCTCATGCTGTTCACAAGTCGACTTATTGTCTGCGGAGACATGGCATCCCAGTCATGTTGAAGGGCGGCGCCCAGGTCATTGAGGTTCTGGGGTACAGAGTTACAAGGCTCTACACGGCGATTCAGCTGATCCCATAGGTTTTCAAAGGGGCTCAGGTCTGGAGAAAGTGCAGGCCTGTCTTAGCTCCGGTAACAGCAGGCAGTGCGGGCGGCGCTCACTCACTGACATCACTAGGTGGCGCAGGCGCGTGACGTCAGTAAGTGAGCGCCGCCCGCACTGCCTGCTGTTACCAGGGCTAACAGTAAGGTATCCAAGTAAAGAGATCAGCGATGATTAAAGTTAAAGTTACTGATTACAGTTTATAAATGTACTCCTGTGAGCGTCGGGGAGGGGGATCTGTGGATGTCACTGTTTAGGGGAGGGGGATCTGTGGATGTCACTGTTTAGGGGAGGGGGATCTGTGGATGTCACGCTTTAGGGGAGGGAGATCTGTGGATGGCACGTTTTAGGGGAGGGGGATCTGTGGATGGCACGTTTTAGGGGAGGGGGATCTGTGGATGGCACGCTTTAGGGGAGGGGGATCTGTGGATGGCACGCTTTAGGGGAGGTGGATCTGTGGATGGCACCGCTTTAGGGGAGGGGGATCTGTGGATGGCACCCCTTAGGGGAGGGGGATCTGTGGATGGCACATAGGAAGGGGTGGGGTTTAGAGAGGAAGGGGTTGGCCTTGACAGGAAGGGGTGGGTCAAATTTATATTAGGGGGGTGCCCGAGTTTAGTCTCGCCTAGGGCAGCACAAAACCAAGATACACCACTGGGTACCCCAGTATCCAGCAGCCGTTTACTAATGATGTGACTTCGATGAACTGGTGCATTGTAGTCCATGAAGATGAAATTAGGCCTGTGTTGTTCATGCCGATGTTATTAAAGTACACAGGCTTGTCGCTGTACCATTCACACAAGTGTAGGACATTTCTGTATTGACTAGACACACTTGCCCACACTGTAACACCACCACCAAAGGCTTGTCTGGTGACAACAGTGGCTGATGCATAGTGCTCTCCTTGACGTCTTGAAAATCATTGGTGGCCATAATTTCTGCTCAGCATGAATCGACTTTCATCAGTGAACAGCACTGATGCCCTCGTCCAGCGTAGATGCTCCCTGGCCCATGCAAGACAATGATGCTTGTGCCTGGTGGTGTGGTCAGGTACCTTGCTGGTCATCTAGCATGCAGACCACCCTGATTTTAAATGGTTTCGAATGGTCTGACTTGATACTTGGGTGACTCTCACCGCCCTTAAATGTGCCAGGAGTTGTGTGACATTCATCATCTGGTTCTGCAGGGCATTGTTCACAATGAAGCGGTCATCAGTGTGGGATGTGGCCAAAGGACGTCCACTTCTATTCCTTTCTGTGACTCTTCCAGTCTCTCTGTTGCAACCTACTGATGACACATTAAGTCACGTTAAAGGGGTTGTCAAAGTTATATTTATTGATGACCTATCCTCAGGATAGGTCATCAATATCAGATCGGCTGGGGTCCAACACCCGGCACCCCCACCGATCAGCTGTTTGAAGAGAAATCGCGCACTGTGCCAGCACTGCCTCCTCTTCACTGTTTACCTTCTCGCTGTTGCATCTGCAGCGGTGAGCAGGTGTAATTACACCCAAGCCGTCCCATTCATTTCAATGGTACGGATCACTCCTATACAAGTATATACAAGCGATCCTTACCACTAAAATGAATGGGACAGCTAGGGTGTAATTACACCTGCTCACCACTGCGGATGCAACGGCGAGAAGGTAAACGGTGAAGTTCACCTGTAAAGGTTAGAGTGCATTTTAGGTTCAACCTGAAATTTCACCCACAAGCCAAATATCCCGAACTTTTTGCGAGTAGGGTATGTGTCTTTGGGTATTATTGTAAAACATACTGGATGTAATTAGTAGTCTCTACTATTATTCTGTATATACGGACAATGCATTATGTATAGTGGATGTAATCCTCAGTATCTGCTCTTATTCTGTATATATGGACACTGCACAGTACCACTTCTCCTGTCCTGTATACTGGGTGTAATTCTCAGTATCTGCTTTTATTCTGTATATATGGACACTGCACAGTACCACTTCTCCTGTCCTGTATAGTGGGTGTAATTCTCAATATCTGTTCTTATTCTGTATATATGGGCACCGCACAGTACCACTTCTCCTGTCCTGTATACTGGGTGTAATTCTCAGTATCTGTTCTTATTCTGTATATATGGGCACCGCACAGTACCACTTCTCCTGTCCTGTATACTGGGTGTAATTCTCAGTATCTGCTCCTATTCTGTCTATATGGACACTGCACAGTACCACTTCTCCTGTCCTGTATGTCAGATATAATTCTCAGTATCTGCTCTTATTCTGTATGCATGAACACTCCACAGTTTGAGAAAGGGGTTTGAGCTAAAGGGACTGTTCAGGAGTTTATTTAACATGGTGCTGTTTACCTGGAGTTTTCTTAGATAGGGGACAGCCTGTTTTAATTGTGGGATTTTTGTTGATGGTGTGATGTGGGACCGTCGTGGCCTTTAAAAAGGGTCAGAGTGTATGTCTGTAAAAAAATAAATTGGGGCATCCATGATTTTTGGCTATTCTCCAGTAAAAAAAAAAAATTACGTTTGTACAATGAATAGGTTGTCAACCCTGGACTGCAGTTTGGTCTGGGGTCTGTATTTATTGTACTGATTAGGGCTGCAATGATTAATCGACTTTATCGATAATATTCGATAACAGGATTCATTGTCGACGAATCCAGTTATCGAATAATCTCCGATTCATTGCTATGCGGGCGGGCGGTTTACTTTAAATCAGCGCATCTTTATTTTACCTTACAATGAAGCTCCAGTAACAGGCGGAGCGGGCGGCGGCGTAACGTCACTTACTTACGTGATGTGTCTACTCTGCCTGCTTAATTCATAAAGTGGGCAGAGCAGGTGCCTCACGTGAGTGAGTGAGGTTACGCCGCCCCCCTGCTCTGCCTGTTACCGGAGCTTCATTGTAAGGTAATAAAGATGCGCTGAGTAAAAGTTACTGCCAGAATAGTCTGCTGTGAGCAGCGGGGTCGGGGCTTTTATCGGAGGGGGATCTGTGGATGGCACTGTTATGTGGAGGGTGATCTGTGCACTGTTATGGGGAGGGGATCTGTGGATGACACATATAGCATAAGATGCTATATAGTGTTATCCACAGATCCCCCCCCCCCCCCATATCAGTGTCATCCACAGATCCCCCCCCCTCCCCATAACAGTGCCATCCACAATTTGTTTTAATATGGCCATTGAACATAATTTTTCAAGTAAAATCATATAAACCCCTTTTTCCACCTCATCACCACGACGGCTACAAGGAGATTGACCCCTGACCTCTGTAAGGGCAGGAACAGAGAGAGGGTTTAAATCCCCCCCCTCCCACCACCAACACCAGTGTTTTCCTGTCCCTACAGAGGACAGGGGCAGAGAGAGTCTCCCTGCGGTGAGATGAAGATGGTAATTCTTTCCTGGCACCTACCGGTGTTCCCCCTGCCCTCCTGCCGTCGGTGTACTAATGCTGGGCAGGGGTGAGGAGGGAGGCCTCACTCTATTATAAGATGTGAGCCTGCTCCCGGCTGCGATCTCCCGCCGACGCCGAGTCTGGGGCGTTCGCCTGGTGCACACCAAAGCGCTTCTAAGGGCGGCCGACGTCACTTCCGGTGGACGGAGGGAAGTGACGTCATCCAGGAAGCGTCTCCAGATTCAAATTTTCGGCGCCAGCAAGCGCTGAACGCCTGATCTGTGCGGTGTACCTGGAGCTGTGTTAGTCATGTCGGCTGAACCCCGCTCCCCTGGAGACCCTCCTCTGCTGCCTACAGTAAGTCCCCTGTGGGGAAGCGCTTGTTGCTCTGCTACTTGTTTTTTAAAACACTGTACCAGGTTGCATACTCCTCCTCCTCCACTTCTCAGGCTTGGGGCTTTTTTTCTCTCCATAACTTTTATCTCATGGCTGATAGGGATTATTTCCCCCAGGTTCCTAAGGAGGTCCAGAAAAGGATCAAGAAACAGGCCAAATGCGTGTCCTGCCTCAAACGGCTTCCGGACGAGTATCGCAAAAAGCTCTGCAAGGACTGTATCGCTAGCGTCATTGCGGAAGAACAGCCTTCCTTCCTTGAGGAACTGAGGTCCATGATTCGTAATGAAGTAAAGACCTCCTTATCCCAAATTTCCCCCCCTCCCCGGGATTCGCCTCCACCAAAAAGGCGAAGGGAACCATCTCCCTCCTTATCTGAACCGGAGGTAACAGGGGAAGATGTGTCTACATCTAGAGCCTGGGAGGACGAGGAGCTTCTCTCTGATACCGATATGGCTGAGTCAGAGAGGAAGTTTTGCTTTTCGCTAGAGGAGATGCCAGACCTTCTAAGGGCTGTCCGGGCCACGATGGGTATAGAAGACACCCCAAAAGCCCACTCAATACAAGACGAGATGTTTGGGAGACTCCGGGTTAAGAAAACCCGTGTGTTTCCGATCAATGAAAATATCCGAGATATGGTTTTGGACGAATGGTCCAACCCTGAAAAACGGTTGGGGGTTTCCAAATCCTTCAAGAACCGTTTATTATTTGATTCAAATGAGGTGAAGATCTTCAATGAGACTCCCAAAGTGGACATTCAGGTCGCCAAGGTCAATAAAAAGACTGCCTTGCCCTTTGAAGATACCTCACAATTACGTGATCCTATGGATAGGAAGGCAGATAGTCTCCTGAAAAAATCATGGGAGGCGGCCATGATTAATCTGAAAACTAACATCGCGGCCACCTCGGTAGCCAGGTCCATGAGGATATGGCTAGACGAGTTAGAAAATCATATTAGGGATAATACCCCTAGGGAAGAGCTACTCAGGTCCCTTCCCTTATTGAAATCGGCCACAGCTTTTATGGCAGACGCCTCGGCCGAATCCGTTAGATTCGCCGCAAAGGATGCGGGGCTTTCCAACGCTGCCCGCCGCGCCTTGTGGATGAAAAGCTGGTCGGGCGACAACACTTCAAAGATGAAGCTATGTGCTATCCCGTTTTCGGGGGAATATGTATTTGGCCCGGTCTTAGACCGTATCCTGGAAAAGGCCGCAGATAAGAAGGGCTTTCCTGAGGAAAGATCTTTTAAAAGGAAATATCCCTTTCGGGCCCCCTCTAGCCAGAATAAACCATTTAGGGATAAGGGAAAGTCAGGGCGTTGGAGCTATTCCAAAGGGGGCAGGGGTAGAGGTAATCCCTCTTCCGTCCAAAGTAAATCCGATAAACAATGACGCCAGCGTGGGGGGGAGATTGAGGAGATTTTTGACTCCGTGGGAGTCCATCTCCCCGAATCCTTGGGTCCGGGACATCTTAAAATTCGGCTATCGGATCGAACTTTCCTCATCTCCTCCAAACCGCTTCGTCATTACGAATCCAGGCTCCCCCAGCACTCGTCTAAAAATTCTACAAGGAGTTCAGAGCCTTCTGGCTATGGACGTGATAGTACGGGTCCCCCCTTCTCAACTGGGGCAGGGCTTCTATTCAAGCCTTTTCCTAGTGGAGAAGAAAGAGGGGTCTTTCCGTACAATTATAAACTTGAAAGCCCTAAACAAGTTTATAACTTATCGAAAGTTCAGGATGGAATCCCTAAAATCCCTGATCCCCTTAATAGGGAAGAACGCCCTAATGTGCTCAGTAGATCTTCAGGATGCCTACTATCACGTCCCAATTCATCCAGAATCCCAGAGGCTCCTAAGATTTGCTATTCAGGATCACAAGGGGATAACCAACCACTTCCAGTTTACGGCCCTCCCCTTTGGGATATCGTCTGCGCCCAGAATCTTTACGAAGCTGGTGGTCGAGATGGTAGCCTTCCTGAGACACAAAGGACTAGTGATTGTTCCATACCTGGACGACTTCCTCCTAGTCGGGAACTCAGAGGACGATCTAAGATCGGACTTACTAACCTTCCTATCTCTCATCCAAGATCTGGGATGGTTGGTGAACCAGAAAAAGTCACATCTGGTACCGTCCAGCACTATCCAGTTTCTGGGGGTCATCCTGGACTCCCGGGCTCAGCGTACTTTCCTTCCACCAGACAAAATCAAAGGCCTCCAACTGAAGATCCGTCGGTTTAAGAACAGAAGGTCTTGTCCCATAAGAGAGGCTATGAGCCTCCTGGGCCTTCTTTCATCCTGCATCCCGTCCGTTCCCTGGAGCCAGTCTCACTTTCGATCACTTCAGCTATGGATCCTCAGATCTTGGGACAGGCGACAGTCCTCACTGAACCACAAGGTTCTGATTCCCACCGAGGTGAAGGTCTCCCTAAACTGGTGGAAACATTCAGCCAACCTGTCCTTGGGAGTCGCCTGGGGGAAGACCCCCTACATCCAAGTTCTCACGGATGCGAGCGAGAAAGGATGGGGTGCGAAAGTGGGAGATCACTTCTTTCAAGGCTCCTGGGTTTCGGTAACCCGCTCCCAATCTTCAAATTTCAGGGAGCTGGAAGCGGTCCGGAAAGCCCTGAAGGCGGCAGAAGCCCTCCTTGTGGGTCACCACATAAAAATACTCTCCGACAATACGACGACAGTGGCGTACCTTTCTCATCAGGGAGGCACAAGGTCAGAGAAACTGATGTCAATCTCAAGAAAAATCTTCGACTGGGCAGAGTCCCGCGTGAAGTCCATCTCCGCAATCCATCTAAAAGGGATCCTAAACGTGGAGGCAGACTATCTGTCGTCAGTGGATAGACCATACCGAGTGGTCCCTGAATCAGGACGTGTTCCAGACTCTCGTAGAGAAGTGGGGTGTCCCGCAGGTGGACCTGTTTGCGTCCAAGAAAAACGCAAAAGTACCAATATTCTGCTCCTTGAACCCTCGGGACAACCCTTGGGCTCTGGATGCGCTGACGATTCCCTGGGACTGGGATCTCTGCTACGCATTCCCACCCTTGCCTCTGCTTCCCAGGGTAATTCAAAAGCTCAACTCAGAAAACTCGACTTTGATCCTAATAGCCCCCTATTGGCCGAAAAGGAGCTGGTTCACTTCATTAAAGAACCTATCGATAGAAGATCCATGGCCTCTTCCCTCCAGGAGGGATCTTCTTCTTCATCAGGGGCCGATACTGCACCCAAATTCGAGCTTTCTCAAGCTATCAGCCTGGATCCTGAAGTCCAGAGGTTGAGATCTCAAGGACTTTCTGATCAAGTGATTTCAACCCTTAAGGCAAGTAGGAAGAAAGTCACCTTTTCGATATATCTAAAAATCTGGAAGCGTTTTTGTTCTTGGAGCGGCAATCCTGCCCCAAATCTAGAGCCACCCAACTTCCAGAGGATCTTAGATTTCCTCCAGCAGGGACTTGAATTGGGTCTCAGGCCTTCCACCCTGAAGGTACAGGTCTCGGCCCTAGCCTGTTTTTTTTATCTAGACCTAGCCAATCATCGCTGGATCAAAAGGTTTATGAGAGCCGCTTCCCGACTTCGTCCCTCCCTGAAAACTAGGATCCCCAATTGGGACCTCAATACGGTACTCACAGGCCTGACCCTCGCTTCGTTTGAGCCCTTGGACAGCTGTTCTATCAAACATCTCTCTCTAAAAACAGCCTTTTTAGTGGCCATCACGTCCGCAAGAAGGTTAGGCGAGATTCAGGCCCTATCCATTCAGGAACCCTACCTCCGCATCACCGATGACCGAATTATCTTAAGATTAGATCCAGGTTTTCTACCTAAGGTAGTATCAGATTTCCACCGGAACCAGGAGATAATCCTTCCTTCCTTCTGCAGTAATCCCTCTAATGATAGAGAGGCTAGCTTCCATTCCCTGGATGTGAGACGTTCAGTACTACGTTATCTTGAGGTATCTAAAGGTTTCCGTAGATCTAACAACCTATTCATCCTCTTCTCCGGTAAGAATAAGGGCCTAAAAGCCTCCAGGTCCTCCTTAGCTCGATGGATCAGGGATTCCATTTCCTTTTCTTATGAGTCTCAGGGTCTTCCTTGCCCCGCAAATTTGAGAGCCCACTCTACTCGAGCTATGTCCTCTTCCCAAGCCGAGCGAGCAGGAGCTTCCCTGGATGATATCTGTAAAGCTGCCACTTGGTCTAACATTCACACCTTCACTAAACATTATAGGTTAGACCTATCCAGTTCAGACCTATCTTTTGGACGTAAGGTCCTTCAGGCGGTCGTCCCCCCCTAGGCGATAATTTTTTATATCTCCTTGTAGCCGTCGTGGTGATGAGGTGGAAAGCCGGAATTAGACTTACCGGTAATTCAGTTTCCACGAGATCACCACGACGGCACGTATTTTCCCTACCCCTTACTTATTTTCTATGAGGTTATGAAGTAATACCCTCTTGATTTACTATGTTTGTTCTCACCACCTTTTTTGTTTGATTGTCTCTGTAATTTTGGACACACTGGTGTTGGTGGTGGGAGGGGGGGATTTAAACCCTCTCTCTGTTCCTGCCCCTACAGAGGTCAGGGGTCAATCTCCTTGTAGCCGTCGTGGTGATCTCGTGGAAACTGAATTACCGGTAAGTCTAATTCCGGCTTTTTGTCATTTTGGTGTTTTTTCCCGATTAATCAATGAAATTATCGACAAATAATCGTTAGCTGCAGCCCTAGTACTGATTGTACTTTGGGGTCTGAGGTATGTATTTACTCTGGGCTTTGTGTCTGACATACTTTGCGGCCTGGTCTGGAATCTATGTTCACTTTGGGGGTGTTATAAAAGAGTCATGTGCACTACTTATGCATCAGTTAGCAAGGATTGGAGGACATATGTAATTCAAGGGCATATGTTAAGAATTTGTATCACCTAACGCACATTCTGTGCATTGTTATCTCCCTAGTGAAAAATAAAGAATGTTGATGTTTGTGTGTATGTGTATGTGTCTGTAGATGATGAGATGATGTATATACACAGTGGAGTCATATTATTATGACCACCAGCTAATATCCAGATTAACCGCCGTGTGCAGCACAAACAGCAGCTAGACAGGCTGGGAGTGACTTAGTAAGGTCCTGGTAGGTTGTCACGGCTATGCTGACTGCAGTGCTTCCCACAGCTGGTGTGTGTGGGGGAGCCATACAGCAGACGGAACAATCGAGGTGGTTCCACAGATGCTCAACTGGGTTCAAGTCTGGGGAATTAGGAGGCTAGGGTAGTACTTGTAAACCTTGGTTATGCTCTTCCAACAAATGTCAGACATTTCTAGCCATGGTGCATGTCACGCTGAAGATCTCATCCGGCCCAGGAAGACAATCAGCATGTATGGTTGTACGTGACCTGTAACAATGGATTTATACCCATTCCAGATGGATGAGTGGGCACACAGAATTCCACAAAAACATTCCCAAGACCATAACACTGCCACCACCAGCTTGTGTTCTTCTAGCAATGGTTTCAAGGAGTTTGTTTTCTGATGTTTCTTGCTTGACATGCCAACAACCATCTTTTCAATGAAGCAGCAAATGTGACTCATTGGAGAAGGCAATCAGCAGAGGTCAAAATACGATACTGCCATGAAAATTAAAGCGCAACGGGGTTGCACCCCAGGGGCAATCAGGTCCCAGTGTGTGTCACTGTGCTCCTACCTGGATACTGTTTTTACTTGAATAAACTTGCAATAAACTTGTGTCATCCAAACAATACTTGATCTTTCTCTTGGCTCCAGCAGGCTAAGGGTAAACTGGCAAGTAAAGTTGAATACTTTGCCTTTTCTCTCTCTCTGTTGCTGTGCTAATATCTTGCTTCAGTCCGGTTACTGGACTTTCTAGAGGTTCTGATACAGTTGAGTGGGTGCCTTTGGCTTGTAATACTCAGTCCATGAACTGCAAGCAGTCGGGGTGCATTACAAGCTGCTTCCCCTGGAAGTCTCCTGCTGGGAGAGAGGGGGAATGCTCCCCTAACTGCGCCATGTGTGGATTATTTGGACTCTAAAACGTCCCCACAGCTTCATGCAACCCCTCCCTTGATAGGAATCAGCCCACTTCTGCCCAAAAAGGGGGGAGAATGGAATGGTAAGTTCCATCCTATCTAAAGGTACTCTCTGCCAGATGCACCACCACCTGCTCAACAACCAGGCACATTATATGTATTAACAGTTGCATAACAATATTATTAAGACACAGTATTAGAGGACCTGGAATTAAATATACAGATGACATTCTTTGCTAGCCACGAGAGACAGTAGCTAGGTGAAAGAACGGTAGTGCCCCCTCTGGGGTACTACAGAAGCTTTTTCTCCCATTGCAACTTTATTAGCAGAAGTGCAGTGACCATCGGTCTGCTTCTGAGCCCCATATACAATAGGATTCACTGAACTAATGTATGTAGACACACATCTGTTAGGCCCCTGGTTCATTTTGGCAGTGAGAGGCTCAATTTTAGCATCTCGGTCTACACTTGCGCACCTTCGTAACCAATGTTCAATTCCCACATAAGTGACGCATGGTGCTCTGCTGTTGCCAAGTCGCTTATTTGCAATGGTGCCAATTGTTCAATCATGATACATTTTCATTACAGCAGCGCACGAACAGTTAAAAAACTGCCCAGTCTCAGAAGTACTGCCACTCTTGTCCTGAAAGCCCATAATCATTCCTTTTTGGAACTCTGATAAGTAACCCATTTTATCCATGACAGCAACAAGGGATATGTGTTATATGGGATGTGTGGGAGGAAAGCTAATTTGTATAACTCTGGGTTTCTGGGAAAGATATTCAAATTTAGCTGTCCTTCAAAAAAATAAAACACAACACAAAATTGGCTTCTACCTCAGTTTTTTTTTACCTTCCTCTGGTCAACTTGCAGGATAACAGGCTGAACTGGATGGACAAATGTATTTTTTTCAGCCTTATAAACTATGTTACTATGTTACAACCTATTTGAGGCCAGCAGATGTAAGATATGCTAATTTGCATATATTTGTCACAGAAACCCAGAGCAGCTTTGGCTCAATCATACTAGGTGCTCTCCCTAATGAGAAAAAGAACCACTACAAAGGACACTCGGCTAACCAGGGCAATGTTCTCTTGGGACACTGACTAGTAATTCTCCTTCCAAAAGGAAAATAAAACGGACTTGCATGTCTCATTTAGAGCATATGGGGACATTCAATACTGCTTTCTGGAATGAGAACTGGCTTGGACATCTCTTCTTTTAGTGGAGTATTATGTTTTAGCCTGTCTGTCTCCTTTTCTAGGACTTATATTTTTTGTCCGGCTTTTGAGAGTCCTAGGAGACTTTAGAGTTTTATATACCAATTGCAATTGGAGCATATTTGATTCGGGTACAATCGATTCCGACCCAAATCAAATTTTTTGGCTCATCCTGCTAGGGAACGCTAAAGGCCGACTTTGGGCCTATACCAGGTCCCAGCCTGCATATACACACATTAGCACCCCATGTTCCTCTCTCCGTAACCACTTGCATATGGCGGGCGCCTTAGTCCACAGCATGTAAGGGGTTAAACGGCTGGTGCACCTGCCAATCTGAGCTGTTAGAGCAGGAACGCTGCACTCATATGAGAGCCAAGCCCGGACTCTACTCTCTGTCTGGGCTGTTGTGAAAAAGCCGGCGGCCCAGCCTAAGGCCCCTTAGTGACTACCATAAAAAAGCTTATTGGTGGTCACTAGGGGGTTAAAGGGAATCTGTCAGCACATAGCTCAGTTTTAAATGAAGAGCACTATCTGATTCCTTCTGTTCAGCTTATGCAAACGTTACTGCTTCCACCCAGATCTGTGGCTCCGTTGCAGAGAATTCAAATCTATTCTAATATTCAAATTAGCTGTTTGTGCAACGAGGGCATCACCCTTGCACTTTGTCGCACCAAAAGGTCTGCCCTGTATAGAACTGCCTTCCCAGGTGTAATCTCGCCTGGCCCTGTGTTCTCGTGAGTGCACTGTCGCTTTGGGAATTGGAGAGTACAGCCCTGGTCCTTGACATGTCTGACATCATCTGTACTGTGCAGTTCTGTTAAGATCCAGGGCTTTACTGTCTGTGCGCCAATTCTCAAAGTGATGGCGCATGTGAGAGAACACAGGGCCACATGAGATTACGTCGCTAGCCTGGCCCTGTTTGGGGTGGTGCTAGCCACTATACAGGCTGAGCTTTTGGTGCACCAAAGAGCTCATTTGCATATCAGAATAGACATTATTTCTCTGCAACACATCCACAGATCTAGGGGGGGGGGGGAATAAATGTTTGCATCAGCAGAACAGAAGGAATCTAACAGTGCTCATCATTTAGGAGCTCATGCACACAGCCGTGGTTTCAGTCCGCACCTGATCTGTGGTTTATGAAGATCGCTAGCGAACCTATTCATCTCGGTGGGGCCACAAAACATGCGCAGGTCTGTTCCCTGGCCCCGCAAAAAAAATGGCATGCACTCTGTCAGGATCCTGTTTTGCACACCGCACGATACTTACAGCCGTGTGCATGAGACCTAATACTATGTGCTGACAGTTTCCCTCTAATGTGGAACCCCCCTCTATTAGGCTGGGACCACAGATCGGTCTTGGCTGTGACGTTTGTTATGTGATCAAAGGTTTCTGTGTGGCAGTGCAGCTATTAACCCCTTAGTGACCAGTCTATTTTAATTCTTACTGACGCAAGCGTTTTTCTTCCATTTTTCATCGTCGCTTTCCAAGAGCTAGAACGTTTTTATTTTTCCATTTATGTAGCTGTATGAGGGCTTGTTTTCTGCAGGACAAGTTGTAGTTTTTAATGGTGCCATTTTGGGGTACACATACCTTTCTGATTTAATATTTTTTTAACTGTTTCTCAAAATCCACACAGCAGGTCAATTTACGCATTGAAAAAACTATGCAATGAGTACATGAGATTTATCAAATCTCATTTACTTTGCTGGTACTGTATTAGGCCTCATGCACACGACCGTATTTTGTTTCCGTGTTTTTTTTGCGGATAGGATGCGGACCCATTCATTTCAACGGGTCCGCAAAAAACGCGGACAGCACACAGTGTGCTGTCCGCATTAGTATGTCCGTTCCGTTGCTCCGCAAAAAAAATAGTGCAGGTCCTATTTTTTTCTAGTTTGCGGACAAGGATAGGCATTATTACAATGGATCCGCAAAAAAAACGGATGCCATACGGAAAGTCATTCGTTTTTTTTTGCGGATCCGCAATTTGCAGACCGCAAAACACATACGGTCGTGTGCATGTAGCCTTACATGGCAGTTTTTCTGCAAAAAATGTGTGGAAAATGTAATCAACAATATGTGCAGGTAGCCTTAGTATTCTATAATAATTGAATAAAAAGCTGACACAGACACTTTTAAAAGCTATGTAAACTTTTCGGGGTGGCTTTTTTTTATTGCATTGTACTCATTTTGACCTAAAATCATTTTTCAGTTCTTTATTTTAGGTCTTTATTAAAAATTGTGAGCCTCTTTCTCTGTACAGCCTTAAAATTCTCTCTGTAGTAAAATGCTTTGTGATTTTACTCTTTCTGCTCAGGCAGCTCAGCTGACTGCTTTTTGATTCTGATCTCTGACCTCCTAAACACTCATTATAGCTCAATTGTTATCTTACTGATAAGAATATGTCTTCATTAAGTGTTTATGATCTTTTAGTAAATTTAGAGATAAGGGTTATTAGATGACTGACACAAAGTTATAGGATAACTGTCATTTTTTTTTTTATTTGCTAGTTTATTAGAGCTAGGCATGTATACCTGAGTTAGTCTGTCAATGATTGCTAAAAGATCTGTAATTACCTTATAATAACAGCTTTCATTAATGTCTCCTGTCCCCTTCCACTGCTCCCTTAAAAGACCGTTGCTATGGCTCATCTGTCTCCGGCTAGGAAGACGGAGGGGCGGTCCTTCACACTGCATGCCTGCATTAGGCTTCAGAGTGAGGAGGCGTGTCTCTCAGTTATCCAATCTGATTGGCTGGCAGGAAGCTGCTGGCTACAGCAAGTTTGTATGTGACCTGAGGGAAAGCAGTTTGGGCCTCAGAGAACTGGCATAGGAGCCATCTTGAGAAGTTCCTCAAGGAAAACAGTGATAAGTGAAGAAACTAAAGATTGCTTTATACATAATGCTGCTGCAGCAGTAACATATGCTAATTATTTTTTTTTTGTGTTAAAATGACAGTTATCCTTTAAATGATCCACACAGCTAGACAGTTAACCCTTTGTGACAGAATGGCTGAATATTTTTAGTCAAAACCAATTGAAAAAAAGATTTTTAGCCTAAAATGAGTAAAATGCAATCATAAAAATGGCCCCAAAGGTGTACATAACCTTTAAGGATAAGTTCACACAGATTTGGTGTAGCTTTTAAGGTTGTTTTATTTTTGTCTGTTTTTTTTAAACCCATAATCGGCATTGACTTGCACAAGAAGTATTCATTCATATAGGACAGTGATGGCTAACCTTGGCACTCCAGCTGTGGTGAAACTATGACTCCCAGCATGCTCCATTTATTTCTATAGAGTTCTGAGAGCAGCCAAGCAAGCGGGGCATCTTGGGAGTTGTAGTTTTACCACAGCTAGAGTGCCAAGGTTAGCCATCACTGATATAGGATCTAATAAGTAAAAAAAATAGTTATATTACACCCCGAATATACACTACTTATATCAGAGCTACATGGCCTTTGTAAAACTACTACTACTGTATAAACTACACAGTACCCTAGGAGCAGTTACCCCCCTGTAACCTACTGTAAGGCTAGCGATAAGCAAGTGTGTGTGTGTGTGTGTGTGTATATATGTGTGTGTGTGTGTATGTATGTGTGTATATATATATATATATATATATATATATATATATATATATATATACACACACTGTCCACTTAGGAAGCAACACTGAGTGACAATCAATTTCACATGCTGTTGTGCAAATGGGATAGACAACAGGTGGAAATTATAGGCAATTAGCAAGACACCCCCAATGAAGGAGTGGTTCTGCAGGTGGTGACCACAGATCACTTCTCAGTTCCTATGCTTCCTGGCTGATGTTTTGGTCACTTTTGAATGCTGGTGGTGCTTTCACTCTAGTGGTAGCATGAGACTGAGTTTACAACCCACACAAGTGGCTCAGGTAGTGCAGCTTATCCAGGATGGCACATCAATGCGAGCTGTGGCAAGAAGGTTTGCTGTGTCTGTCAGCGTAGTGTCCAGAGCATGGAGGCGCTACCAGGAGACAGGCCAGTACATCAGGAGACGTGGAGGAGGCCATAGGAGGGCAACAACCCAGCAGCAGGACCGCTACCTCCGCCTTTGTGCAAGGAGGAACAGGAGGTAGCCTGACTGCCATTAGGTACCGAGATGAGATCCTCAGACCCCTTGTGAGGCCATATGCTGGTGCGGTTGGCCCTGGGTTCCTCCTAATACAAGACAATGCTAGACCTCATGTGGCTAGAGTGTGTCAGCAGTTCCTGCAAGACGAATGCATTGACGCTATGGACTGGCCCGCCCGTTCCCCAGACCTGAATCCAATTGAGCACATCTGGGACATCATGTCTCGCTCTATCCACCGTCACGTTGCACCACAGGCTGTCCAGGAGTTGGCAGATGCTTTAGTCCAGGTCTGGGAGGAGATCCCTCAGGAGACCGTCCGCCACCTCATCAGGAGCATACACAGGCGTTGTAGGGAGGTCATACAGGCACGTGGAGGCCACACACTACTGAGCCTCATTTTGACTTGTTTTAAGGACATTACATCAAAGTTGGATCAGCCTGTAGTGTGTTTTTCCACTTTAATTTTGAGTGTGACTCCAAATCCAGACCTCCATGGGTTGAAAAATTTGATTTCCATTTTATTTTTGTGTGTGATTTTGTGGTCAGTACATTCAACTATGTAAAGAACAAAGTATTTGAGAAGAATATTTAATTAATTCAGATCTAGGATGTGTTATTTTTGTGTTCCCTTTATTTTTTTGAGCAGTGTATATAAATTTAATAATGAATGGATCTGAACTGGTCTCACAAAGCCTCTTTATTCTATCCACCTCACACTGACTCAATATCACTCATTCTTATTATGCAGCTTCAAATCACAGTTAATGAACTTGTCTTCTGTTTTTAGCACCTATGAATCATCCTTCACTCTGTCTGCACCTGCAGAGGACGTGGGGGTGAATAACTAATTACTGTTTTCTCCGTAAAATTCTTTTAAGAGTTAACTAATGCAATAACTATCAGTTTTTGCTGGATTCACAGTGAATGGAGGAAGGATCTGTAATATATGTTGATCCGGAACATGTTGATGAAATGAGCCTGATGTTTGGTTTTTAAGCACGTTTCCTAATAAAACACGCACTGCGAGGTGAAGCTGGACAATCTATTTTTTTTTGCCACAGTGAATGGAGGTCACACCCTTTCCTTCCCTCGGGGCACTCCATGTCTTTATGGAGCGTCTGCCTGGGAGTAGTTGGGGTGCCCATGATGGTTAGCAGGGTGCGAGGCAGGAGTATAGGAGCAGGGGCTGGTGGAGGCAATAGCCAGGCCCGTTTTAATTAGAACAAATAAAAGTCCCTCTTTACTGAGCAATCATTGCAATTGACCACAGGCATGCAAAACTCTCACTATCAATACAGCAGTTCCCATGAGTAGTTGCAGATCTCTGATCCGGATGGTCAGTGCCATTGCAGCACGCCAGACCTGCAGGGTATAGCAAAGCGAGGTCACGGTTATAGGCAATCGAGGGTTGCTCACTGTATTGGAGAACCCTGGGCAGGCATGCGGCAGTGAAGGAGAGGTAGACACAGTTCCTCTGGGGCACACTCTGTATGTAGGGACCAGGCCTGATGGTGGATGAGGTGCCCTGGATGTTACAGGTATTTTGAGTGCCTAGGGCAAGGTCCCTTTTGGATTCGTGACGCCAGTGCCTGTAACGGTGGCACACCGGTTTATAGGAGGAATAACTGAGTACTCAGTGGATAAACCAAACGTTGCTTTACTTGGTGAACACAGTCCAACTTTGTACATACAGTTACAGTTGATAGTGATGATAACGCAGTCCCTTGAACAATACTTCACAAGCAGGTAGACTTTAAATAGTGGCAGGTATTAATCATGCAAGATACTTGGAGGGCACAACGGTTAATGCTTTGCAGTGCAATGCTGCTCTATCCCCTTCAGCTATTCTAGCTGGCTGGATCCCAAGGCCCGGATGCCTAAATGCTGGCTTTAATCCTTGGTATATAAATCCTTCCTCCAGTATTGGCGCTTGCTTTACTTTATAGAACCTCTGCCCATCAGGGTACTTATCTGACCTGGTATTGTCCTTACTCGGCTTGAGGGTAACTGCAGGTTTCTCCCAGGAGGTGCTGTCCTGCAACTGGGGTGTCTTCAGAGCTAACTAAGGCTCTCTTGATCCGCAGGTAGGCTAGGATCCCTCTACTAGCCTCCTGGTAACAACTAGAAGCCTGGGCTGTCTAGCTGCATGTCAGGAGGAGGCCCTCAGCTTGTCCCTGGCTGGTGCCTTCTAACTTCTGTCTCTGCAGACTCCTGACTCTGAACTCCCTCTCCCTGTCTGGGCCTGGATATTTATACTAGGGGCTCCCTATCTCCCTCTAGTGTCTGGGATGTCTCACTACACCCAACTAGGCCTGCTTACACATTACACAGGGGAATATTGCATATAAAAACACATTATAAAATACATAAAATGCACAATTAAATATAACATTCCTGTCCCTTGTGAGTAGAAGTAACATGCACACCAATTGACCCTTGTGTAGTGCCCACGCCTATCTAGTGGGACACTACACCATCGGTTGCTGGGAGCAATTAACCCTTTCTACGAGCAGTAAAGTCTTAATGCCCTAAACGAATGGTACCTTACTGTCTGAATCCAGTGCATGGCCTTGCTGGTTCTAGGCATTCTATGGCTGTATGTTCTCTACTTCTGTATAATCTCCCCTTAGATAACTCTGGCAGCTTTTTAGTCTCTGGATGGCCCACAGACCACAAGTGGAGGATCATTTGATCCCTCGACAAGTACATGCAGTTACCACAGTTTCGTTGTCCACAATCCAGACACAAGTGGAACCTTCATTACACACCACTGTCTCTGCGCGGACCATTTTCAGGCTCTTAGCAGAAGGAAAATTTGTGCCATTATGTGCCCTGCCATTGACAGCCAAACACCTTCACCTTAGTTTACAGTGGTGGCGTGGACAGGAAACCTGGACTGCTATGGACTGGAACTGTATAGTTTTTAGTGATGAATCCAGTTTGGGTTCTGACTAAGGTCGGGTTCGAGTATGGGGGACTCTGCTTTTGCTGCCCTAACTTCAAGTTTGATGATCTGGGAAGCCACTGTGTACGACGGTTGGTCTCCCCTAGTAGTAATACGAGGGACACTGCGCCCACATGTTTTGCTTTTCATGGCAGAGCTTCCAACTGGCATTTTTCAACAGGCAGGGGCGTAGCTATAGGGGGTGCAGAGGTAGCAGTCTCTACCGGGCCCAGGAGCCTGAGGGGGCCCAAAGACCCTTGTGCCATATAAGAAGTTACACCTCTGGCTGGAGGGAAAGGGTTAGGTCAAGATTTTGGCATGGGGGGTGCCAATTCAATTTTACTCACATGCAGCATGAAGGCTATGTGCTTCCCTGCTGGTCCCCTGGTTACAAAGCCCTGAGGGAATGGGGGCCCAAGCTGAACTCTTGCACCAGGGCCCATGAGCCTTTAGCTACGCCCCTGTCAACAGGATAACGCTCGCCTCCACACAGCAAGGGATTCCCAGGAATGTCTCCACCAAATTGCAACACTTACTTGGCCTGCCTGGTCGCCATATTTATCACCAATGGAGCATTTATGAAATCAGCTGGGACTCCAGCAACCTAGGATCTACAGGCCCAGGTGCAACGTCTGTGGGCATATGTGCCACAGAATACCATACAGAACCTGTATGCCTCCCTGCCCGACCGTATCTCCTCTTGTATCCAGGTTACAGGTGGCCCAACAGGGTCCAAGAGCCTCCTTTCAATTGTACAGTTTTCCCCAATAGACTTATTCTCTCAATCTAATATTGTAATCACTTACATAGGTCATCATTACGTTCACACATAGAAAATTTCATTTGATTCCAACAACTCCTTTTTGGTGTGTAATTTTGTTTTCTCAATGAGTGTACAAACCGGATTCCAAAAAAGTTGGGACACTAAACAAATTGTGAATAAAAACTGAATGCAATGATGTGGAGATGGCAAATGTCAATATTTTATTTGTAATAGAACGTAGATGACAGATCAAACGTTTAATCCGAGTAAATGTATCATTTTAAAGGAAAAATACGTTGATTCCAAATTTCACGGTGTCAACAAATCCCCAAAAAGTTGGGACAAGTAGCAATAAGAGGCTGGAAAAAGTAAATTTGAGCATAACGAAGAGCTGGAAGACCAATTAACACTAATTAGGTCAATTGGCAACATGATTGGGTATAAAAAGAGCTTCTCAGAGTGGCAGTGTCTCTCAGAAGCCAAGATGGGTAGAGGATCACCAATTCCCACAATGTTGTGCAGAAAGATAGTGGAGCAATATCAGAAAGGTGTTACCCAGCGAAAAATTGCAAAGACTTTGCATCTATCATCATCAACTGTGCATAACATCATCCGAAGATTCAGAGAATCTGGAACAATCTCTGTGCGTAAGGGTCAAGGCCGTAAAACCATACTGGATGCCCGTGATCTCCGGGCCCTTAAACGACACTGCACCACAAACAGGAATGCTACTGTAAAGGAAATCACAGAATGGGCTCGGGAATACTTCCAGAAACCATTGTCAGTGAACACAATCCACCGTGCCAGCTGAAACTCTACAGTGCAAAGAAGAAGCCATTTCTAAGCAAGATCCACAAGCTCAGGCGTTTTCACTGGGCCAGGGATCATTTAAAATGGAGTGTGGCAAAATGGAAGACTGTTCTGTGGTCAGACGAGTCACGATTCGAAGTTCTTTTTGGAAATCTGGGACGCCATGTCATCCGGACCAAAGAGGACAAGGACAACCCAAGTTGTTATCAACACTCAGTTCAGAAGCCTGCATCTCTGATGGTATGGGGTTGCATGAGTGCGTGTGGCATGGGCAGCTTGCATGTCTGGAAAGGCACCATCAATGCAGAAAAATATATTCAGGTTCTAGAACAACATATGCTCCCATCCAGACGTCATCTCTTTCAGGGAAGACCCTGCATTTTTCAACAAGATAATGCCAGACCACATTCTGCATCAATCACAACATCATGGCTGCGTAGGAGAAGGATCCGGGTACTGAAATGGCCAGTCTGCAGTCCAGATCTTTCACCTATAGAGAACATTTGGCGCATCATAAAGAGGAAGGTTCAACAAAGAAGGCCCAAGACGATTGAACAGTTAGAGGCCTGTATTAGACAAGAATGGGAGAGCATTCCTATTTCTAAACTTGAGAAACTGGTCTCCTCGGTCCCCAGACGACTGTTGAGTGTTGTAAGAAGAAGGGGAGATGCCACACAGTGGTGAAAATGGCCTTGTCCCTATTTTTGGGGGATTTGTTGACACCATGAAATTCTGATTCAACATATTTTTCCCTTTAAAATGGTACATTTTTCTCAGTTTAAACTTTTTGTTCCGTGATTTATGTTCTATTCTGAATAAAATATTAGAAGTTGGCACCTCCACATCATTGCATTCAGTTTTTATTCACGATTTGTATAGTGTCCCAACTTTTTTGGAATCCGGTTTGTATTTACCACCTTAATTTTTATATCCTGGTTTTTCATTGATTGTCCATATGGTGTAAGGATATCATTTGGCTCATTATTGAGGTCAGTTGAGTGTATACTTGAGCTGTAAGTGCAGTCAGTTCCCTTTCTTGCCAAATCTAACAAACATGGCTTGTTCAATCGTACTCTGTATGGATGGTACCCAACAGAACCTGCATAACAGCCTATAGAGGCCGTGTAGTCCTATGCTAGAGAGCCATACAGCTTGCGTGCACTACCATGCAGGCTGTGCCATGTGTATTGGACCTATGCAACCGTAACACCAATACAGTTCTAAAGGGACATGTTGGGGGATGACCTTCTATATGTTAGGCCTCTTTATAGACTTCTATATAAAAGATGTAGACCAATAGTGCATATGTTTTGTGTGTTTTGCATTCCTGTCAGTTTTATAAATTAATAGGAAAGCACAGATGTCTGCGCGGTCCTATCTAGAAAAAATAATGGATGTGGAGCTTTCAGTTTCAATCTGCCCAAAAAATCTATAGAAAGTAATGAGATTATCTGTTGGACAAATTGCGTGCAATAGTATCTCTGTTTTTTTTCTACATTTGTTTAAAGGGGTTTTCCAGGACCTAGAAGGTCCCTCCATGCCAACTTAATTACACATAACACCCCTGTAGGAGAAAATGTGTAATTGTATTATTATGAGATCGGAAATTTGGGACACAAATAGACTTAACACGACTTAGGTGCATAGAGCTAAAAGATAGATAGACATACAAAGATAAAGTAAAGTAACAGTCACCACAAGTCATGAGACAGCTGAGCGAACTGCACCGACCAATGCCCAACATGGCACTTGGCTGACGCCCATGTGATATAAAGAGAGATGATGATCTTACCCTGATGTCTTCAATGGAGGCGAGCTCTCTGTTCCAAAACTAAGGGGCACATTTATTAAAACCAGTGTATCAGATGCCGGCCTTAATAAACCCATAAGCTGGCGATGGATTTGCCGGAGTTATGAGGTGCCGGCCTCTTCATAACTTTGGCGGATCCACCGCCGCTTCTAAATGAAAGATGACTTCCTAGCTGTCAATGTGACATGGCTAGAATGGGGAACACCTTTTTTGTTGGGTGGATTGATGCCCCAGAGCAATAACCTTATATGCCCTTCCTATAACCTTGCTTTGCTCCCAGCTATTTGGATCAGCTGTGGGGTGCACTATATGTCTGCATAATACATGTCTTCAGTTTAAGTACAACCTACAGTATTACTGGTTTGTGGGTTTGGATGCTGCGTGGTCATTGTACGACTAAGTTGTACTAGAACTATTTGTTGCCTACGTGTCTGATCTGGTCATAAAACCGGGGTCTCAAACAGCTGTAGTGAATCATTTCTCTATGTAACTCTACAACACTTTAAAATTTATAATTTTTGCTAACCAGACATCTTATTTTGGCAGAAATGTATACATTTGTACCATATATTTAATCACGATACATTTAACAAAACATCTACTTCACACATATTACAATGTATGATAATCGCAATGACCTATAATCTAAGTAAATAAAAGCATTTTGATTTTTGGACATTTTGTTCACTTGTGGACTTCACATAGGGCAGTGTTCAGTGCACAGGGGCTTTGCAAAAGCAATGCTTCAAGGGCTCTGTCTTTTTAAGTTACTGTTTTAGCTTCAGACCACCCCCACCGCATATAATGTGAGGAATATTAATCCCTGAGCCCTTAAATCTTAGGTTATACCTACCATTATATCCTTGTAACAGCCTGATCAAAAGAGTTGGTATAATAACTTTTAGTAGATCCCTAAGATATATTAAAGGGCTTATCCCGTAATTAGTATTGATGAGCTATCCTCAGGTCATCAATATCAGATTGGAGGTGGCCTGGGACCCCCACTCCGATCAGATGTTAGAAGAGGCAAGCGCTCCGTGAGCACTGCAACCTTTTCCTAGGCCGTGTGACATCGCCATACATTGGTAACATGGCCATTCACTTCAGTGGAGCTGAGCTGCAATACCAAGCACAGCTGCTATACAATGTACGGCACAGTCCTTGAAAAGCTGCCAGAGGTCCAGTGGGCGCAGCGGCTCCCCAAAATAGCTGATACTATAAATTAAGGCAGCTTTGCCAAATTTTGCAAAGAAATTCAATATGTGGAGAACTACTTTGGCGCAAAGCGCATTCCTGTGTATATAGTGTGCACAATGATGGGGAACGGAGATCGCGCCGCCCCCCATCATTTAACCCCTCAGATGCCGCGTTCATTGCTGATCACGGTATCTGAGGCTACAATTTAGGCCGAGGGGGTAAAAAAACAACCTTATCTATTTGTTTGCGTAGAGACCGTTGCTGCCACTTTGAAGACACCGCACATAATCTCTGCAATCAAGATGGCCGTGACGGCCTCTTCGCTCATAAATGGATGAGGCGAGTATGTTTTTTTTTTTTTTGTTTGTTTGTTTTTTAACTGCCATTTCAGGAAAAATAGATTTGTTACCACGAAGCTCAAGGAAATTTTGGCTTAGCAGCGAATCAAATTTTTCGGGAAAATCAGATAAAATTTTACTTGCTTGGCTTTAATTCGTTTAACACTAGTTATAATTGTGACCTATATTAAGGATAGTTAAACAGTATCTTTACCTGGATAAACCCTTTAAATTTAAGTGATAGTTGGTCATCACCATTGTTTTAGATCATCTAACAAATTTCCTGACCAATCATTGGTTAGATGGCCTATTTGGCCTATATGATGGATTTGGTGATCTCTGTAATGGGGACACCCCTTTGCTCAGTTTTCCTTCCTTTGAGGGATATCTGTCTTTTACCGTGTTGAAGACCCATAACTGGGGCTCCACGGTTATTTTGCATATTACGGTTTCCCAGGGAGCTTTGCACTTTGGATTGCTGTGTCGAGACTCTCTGGTGTCCGCCTCCAGAGCGGAATGGTGACTGAATGGAGGCAAACTGATGCATTCTGAGCGGATCCTTTTCCATTCAGAATGCAATGATCCGTTTTGGACCACTTGTGAGAGCCCTGAACGGATCTCACAAACAGCCAAAACGCTAGTGTGAAAGTAGCCTTAGTCATCTCTACATCTGATATCTAGTCCACTCGCCATAAAGAATGAATTGTAAGTTCGTCTAATTTTTATTCAAGTATTGTACGGTAAATTCACAAACTGAAGTCCCAAACCAGTAAAAGATCATCAATAAGTTGTCTTTACCATTTAATGGACAGGAAATCTAAATTAGTCTTTCAGAAGATACAATTTCTCCAAATTGGCCACGTATTGTGTGTTAGATTTGTAAAATGTCATAACCATTACTGCCCCCTCAATTACTAACAAAATACACTGATTACAAATTTGTGTTTTAAAGGAACAAACTCCAGCACCTTCAAAAAATCACCAGTAGGATCACACAGTAACTTATGACATGGATGAAGTTTGAACATCACTCTAGGTCTCCTCGTTTAATATTTTATATAATCCAATATTTAACACCACATCATTCCCTCCTTTCTCTCTTTCTAATGATCAGGTCTGAATTCTGTCTTAATTCATAAACAACCTCCCTCTCCCTTTACTTCTCTGATGTTCATATTTTGACTTAAATCCACCAACTCCCTCTGAACCATCTCCTGGAAAAAGTCAAGGATTTGATAATGCAACCCAAGGAGGAGATTTATCAAACTGGTGTCCATAGCAACCAATCAGATTCCACCTTTCATTTTCCAATGGAGCTGTGAAAACCGAAAGGTGAAGCTGACAGAACTGATCTTATTTCTCTTTTTAACCTGATTACCTGCAAAATATTTGGCTATGCTGATGTATTTTGTTTTTCCTTTCTATTGAAACCTATGAAAAGGTCAAGTAGGTAATGAATTTGGATGGAGCTGAAGTGCTTGGTGACTAGACGCTCTTTTATATTGTTGTTAAAAGCTCTTTGGAATGTGGGCCCCTTTGCCCACCTAGGCTGCAAAAAAGTGTCACACGTGGTATCGCCGTATTCAGGAGAAGTTGGGCAATGTGTTTTGGGGTGTCTTTTTACATATACTCATGCTGGGTGAGAGAAATATCTCGGCAAAAGACAACTTTTCCTATTTTTTATACAAAGTTGGCATTTGACCAAGATATTTATCTCACCCAGCATGGGTATATGTAAAATGACACCCCAAAACACATTGCCCAACTTCTCCTGAGTACGGCGATACCACATGTGTGACACTTTTTTGCAGCCTAGATGCGCAAAGGGGCCCACATTCATTTTATGAGGGCATTTTTAGACATTTGGATCCCAGACTTCTTCTCACGCTTTAGGGCCCCTAAAATGCCAGGGCAGTATAAATACCCCACATGTGACCCCATTTTGGAAAGAAGACACCCCAAGGTATTCAATGAGGGGCATGGCGAGTTCATAGAATTTTTTATTTTTTTTGGCACAAGTTAGCGGAAATTGATATATATATTTTTTTTCTCACAAAGTCTCCCTTTCCGCTAACTTGGGACAAAAATTTCAATCTTTCATGGACTCAATATGCCCCTCACGGAATACCTTGTGGTGTCTTCTTTCCGAAATGGGATCACATGTGGGGTATTTATACTGCCCTGGCATTCTAGGGGCCCTAAAGCGTGAGAAGAAGTCTAGAATATAAATGTCTAAAATTTTTTACGCATTTGTATCCGGGAGGGGTATGGTGAGTTCATGTGAGATTTTATTTTTTGACACATGTTAGTGGAGACTTTGTAAGAAAAAAATAATAATTTCCGCTAACTTGGGCCAAAAAAATGTGTGAATGGAGCCTTACAGGGGGGTGATCAGTGACAGGGGGGTGATCAATGACAGGGGGGTGATCAGAGAGTCTATATGGGGTGATCACCCCCCTGTCATTGATAATCCCTCTATAAGGCTCCATTCAGATGTCCGTATGTGTTTTGCGGATCCGATCCATGTATCTGTGGATCCGTAAAAAACATACGGACATCTGAATGCAGCCTTACAGGGGGGTGATCAATGACAGGGGGGTGATCAATGACAGGGGGTTGATCAGGGAGTCTATATGGGGTGATAACCCCCCTGTCATTGATCACCCCCCTATAAGGCTCCATTCAGATGTCCGTATGTGTTTTGCGGATCCGATCCATGTATCCGTGGATCCGTAAAAAACATGCGGACATCTGAATGCAGCCTTACAGGGGGGTGATCAATGACAGGGGGGTGATCAATGACAGGGGGGTGATCAGGGAGTCTATATGGGGTGATCACCCCCGTCATTGATCACTCCCCTGTAAGGCTCCATTCAGACGTCCGTATGCGTTTTGCGGATCCGATCCATGTATCAGTGGATCCGTAAAAATCATGCGGACGTCTAAATGGAGCTTTACAGGGGGGTGATCAATGACAGGGGGGTAATCAATGACAGGGGGGTGATCAGGGAGTCTATATGGGGTGATCAGGAGTGATCAGCGGTTAATAAGGGGTTAATAAGTGACACGGGGGGGTGTAGTGTAGTGGTGTTTGGTGCTACATATTACTGAGCTACCTGTGTCCTCTGGTGGTCGATCCAAACAGAAGGGACCACCAGAGGACCAGGTAGCAGGTATATTAGACGCTGTTATCAAAACAGCGTCTAATATACCTGTTAGGGGTTAAAAAAAACGCATCTCCAGCCTGCCAGCGAACGATCGCCGCTGGCAGGCTGGAGATCCACTCGCTTACCTTCCGATCCTGTGAACCCGCGCGCCTGTGTGCGCGCGTTCACAGGAAATCTCGGCTCACGCGAGATGACGCCAATCGGCGTTAGTGTGACCTAGGAGAGCCGCCGCGATGACGCCTTTCGGCGTTAGCGCGGCGGCAAGTGGTTAATTCTGCAGAAAGAGTTGTTTTTCAATGCAAGATAGGACAAGTTTAGATGACTATTTCATCTTCTTCATGTCTGAGGAATAAATAAGATTTTCCAAAATTCGGCCTCAGGCTAAGTCATCAAATCTAACTGGTGGGCGTCTGACTGCTGGTGCCCCTGATGAGCAGCTCTTTTAAGGGGCACTGTTACCCCTTCATGGTATACCAAGTAGGGATAAGCGAATAGACTTTGGATGACACATCCGAAGTTGATTCGCATAAAACTTTGTTCTAATACTGTACAGAGCAGGAGCTACATACAGTAATTAGAATGTATTGGCTCCGATGGTACCCAAGTGGTACCTTGGAACCAAACCAGAGTTTGGGAAATGTTTTTGTTTTTTTACAGTACAAATTAATTTATGAAGTTATTGCGCGAAGTCTTGCGATGAGCAATAACTTTGGCTCATCTGGTCCAATACATTCTAATACTGTACGGAGCTCCTGCTCTGTACAGTATTAGAACGAAGTTTTATGCGAATCGACTTCGGCTGTTTCGCTCATCCCTAATATCAAGCACTGCTCTGTAGGCTATTTAGTGGCTGTGCTTGGTATTATAGCACAGTCCCATTCACATAAACGGCACATGACTAATGCATGTGACCCTACAGGCCGAGGAAGAGGTCTCGGGGCTTGTCAGAGTGCTGCAGCCCCTTCAAACAGCTGATTGAAAGCGGTGCCAGTAGTTGGACTCCCACTAGTGAGATGTAGATCGCCTATCCTCAGAATAGGTCATCAGTGTTCAATTCCCAGAAAACCACTTTGTGCCTCCTACAGCTCACTTGATGTGAAGTTTTTTTTATATGTTATTGCCAGGTACTTACTATCCTGTTCTCTGTTCTTAGCCACACCTCTATACCCCAAAAAAGATATTGTATTCGACACCACTTGTTTGCTTACACACTGAAACGCGTATCGGTGGCATCAAGCAATCTGATGATTACTGGATAGCCTTTTTTTCTAAGACCCTCAATATCAAAGCAAAATGGGGGAATGTTTTCCTGCTGCCGAAAGGGAGGCCAAATTACTTTATTGCCAGGATAAACTGTGCAGGCAGCTTGCCACAGTTTTCGACCAGCAGACTCCCGCATGACTCTGACTAGGAGGCCCCTCGCCAAGTCACCCACATCCCTCCATCACTGCTACCACAAGTAGCAGAAACCGCAGCAGCCAGTTCAGTCTCATCAACGTGATAGAGCAGTTTTTTCATGTGCCTCACCAGGGTGAAGCAAATCGGCAAACTGAGATACTTGAAATGTAACCGTTCTTCAGCACATACTGTGATCCCTGACCGCATGGACTTCTGAGCAGACAGATTGGCACAGTGGCGGGAACTGGCCTAGTATGCTCTCTGTACTCTCTTGCCCAGCCTCCAGTGTCCTCTCGGAGAGCGTTTTCAACACGACCGGTGATGTTGTCACACCCACACGGACAAAGTTGTCCTCCACCAGTGTACAAAACATCATATTTCTCAGAATGAACAAGGCATGGATTCGTGAGGCCAATCTGCCATTGCTGACGTTGGCTATTGATTGTCTGCCCCAATGCCGCTGTCTGCCTGCCATCATGTTGTGTACGCCACCACTTTCCCCCCTACTGTCACTACCATTAGCACTAACCAGCCGCCATTACTACTATTACCCCTACACAGCCAGCCACACGTATATTCTACTGCCTTGTCCGTTCCATGCTGTGCTGCTACCATGTGCCACTATTACCCTACCCTTTCCACATCCACACTGTACTGTTGCTGCTCTAAATTAAAAGGGAGAATTTTTTCAGGCTTGTTCAGATAAAATCACTTTCTTCTAACACACTACCACTGGTCACCGTTAAGGCATAATTTTTGGAACGTTTGAGAAGACCCATTTTTTCCCGATTTACACCATGTGAGTTACACCCAACAAGGAACTGCTACCTCGGAACAGAAGCCGAGTTTGGTTTCCAGTTTTAAAGTGGTTTTCCACTTTTTATAAAACAATTACCGTAGTTTTTTCAATAAAGTCACGAGCGACTTCGCAAAAATAACTAACTTCAGCTCATTGGAGCCCTTACATTCTAATACAGTACGGAGATGGATCTCCATACAGTATTAATCTGAAATTTTGAATGAAGCGGCTTCGGATTTAGAATCCAAAAATTGCTTCGCTCATCACTAATGGTTATGTATGTCAGTTGAGTTTAAAGGGGGGAGAGCAAAGTTAGAAAAAAAGAAAAGACAAAATTGAAAAAAAACGGATAAGCTCACCAGATCTCCAGTGAGCGCAGCGGCTCCCTGAAACAGCTGACTGGCTGGGGTGCTGGGACTTGAGCCTACTCCAATGGATAATGGTGACTTATACTCAAGGTAGGTCATCATTATCAATTTCTGTATAACCCCTTTAAGTCAGGAGATATACAGAAAAGTAATGTTTTATTTATCTTTTTTTAAATGGTATGGTTTTGCTATACTTTATATGTGGACCAGTTACATCCTCCAATATACACTCACCTAAAGAATTATTAGGAACACCTGTTCTATTTCTCATTAATGCAATTATCTAGTCAACCAATCACATGGCAGTTGCTTCAATGCATTTAGGGATGTGCTCCTGGTCAAGACAATCTCCTGAACTCCAAACTGAATGTCAGAATGGGAAAGAAAGGTGATTTAAGCAATTTTGAGCGTGGCATGGTTGTTGGTGCCAGACGGGCCGGTCTGAGTATTTCACAATCTGCTCAGTTACTGGGATTTTCACGTACAGCCATTTCTAGGGTTTACATAGAATGGTGTGAAAAGGGAAAAACATCCAGTATGCGGCAGTCCTGTGGGCAAAAATGCCTTGTGGATGCTAGAGGTCAGAGGAGAATGGGCCGACTGATTCAAGCTGATAGAAGAGCAACGTTGACTGAAATAACCACTCGTTACAACCGAGGTATGCAGCAAAGCATTTGTGAAGCCACAACACGCACAACCTTGAGGCGGATGGGCTACAACAGCAGAAGACCCCACCGGGTACCACTCATCTCCACTACAAATAGGAAAAAGAGGCTACAATTTGCATGAGCTCACCAAAATTGGACTGTTGAAGACTGGAAAAATGTTGCCTGGTCTGATGAGTCTCGATTTCTGTTGAGACATTCAAATGGTAGAGTCCGAATTTGGCGTATACAGAATGAGAACATATATCCATCATGCCTTGTTACCACTGTGCAGGCTGGTGGTGGCGGTGTAATGGTGTGGGGGATGTTTTCTGGGCACACTTTAGGCCCCTTAGTGCCAATTGGGCATCGTTTGAATGCCACGGGCTACCTGAGCATTGTTTCTGACCATGTCCATCCCTTCATGATCACCATGTACCCATCCTCTGATGGCTACTGCCAGCAGGATAATTCACCATGTCACAAAGCTCGAATCATTTCAAATTGGTTTCTTGAACATGACAATGAGTTCACTGTACTAAAATGGCCCCCACAGTCACCAGATCTCAACCCAATAGAGCATCTTTGGGATGTGGTGGAACGGGAGCTTCGTGCCCTGGATGTGCATCCCTCAAATCTCCATCAACTGCAAGATGCTATCCTATCAATATGGGCCAAAATTTCTAAATAATGCTATCAGCACCTTGTTGAATCAATGCCACATAGAATTGAGGCAGTTCTGAAGGCAAAAGGGGGTCCAACACCGTATTAGCATGGTGTTCCTAATAATTCTTTAGGTGAGTGTATAATATTATTATTATTAATAATAATAATAATAATATTATTATTATTTTTTTTTTTTTTATAACTAGTTCTAGGCCTGTATCTTCCCTATCTGATAAGCTGTTCAGGCCATGCACTGTCCAAGGGGGTGTGATTCTCACCAGGGAGTGAATCGGAGAGCTGTGACCCGGTCTACTCAGGATGGACAGCGACACAGCTCTGGTTTACCCCCTGATCAGGATTGCACCCCCCTTTTACAGTGCACAGCTGAACAGATGGGGAAAATACTGGAACCGATTTGCTTGGGATCAAGGGCTCCTAGTAAGAAAAAAACAAACCCTGCAGCTGCTACAACCAATTACTGGTGGCTGCCTTTTCTAAAGAATGCAACAGGTCCTCTTTAAACCCCCCTCCCCCTTTTAAACAGCTCATCTGCCAATCCCATTCAATGTATTCAGCTCTCAAACTCGTATTCTATTTTTCTATTGCGTTGCAGCTTGTCTGCTGAAGGCTCCTCTTGTAGGATTCAGACTAGAGAAGGAGCAGTCATGAGTTCAGCCTTCATCTGAGGTTCAGGGCTCCTGTTTGCTATGTAGTTATTTCTGGAGGAGCATAGATCACATGCTGGTCGGTCTTCATAGTCTCTGGTGCCCTGTCTATTCACAGCTTCTTGTGCAGGACTGCTGAGTGAGTTCTCTCTAATCTTATGTGATTGTGGGGAAGGGGCGGAAGGCTAATGGTCTTCTGAGTCTTCATCGTGGCAGATGGCGAGAAGAGAAGTGACTGACAGAAGGATGTGTTTGATATTAGATTATTGTCTGCATCTTTTCTTTGGTGATTAGTAAATTGGTTTTTCAGTCTCAAATTAATTATGGTGTATGTCAGCTGTCTCGAAGTGTTAATTATCTTATGCTTTCTTCTAGCCTAAACTTCTAGATGGATTTATCTTTGCAGATGGAGTGTTGTTTGTGTTTAGGTTTTTATGCTTTGAGAAAAATTGCTTGCTTGCCTTTGTGTGTCATTACTTTGTATATGTAAAATCTGTGTGTATAGCAACATTTAAAGTGGATGTGTCTCTAGGTCACTAACTATAGTTTGTATGTTTTATATGCAGTGCATTATTTAAAAGGGGTTTCCAAGATATTTCACTGATGACCTATCCTCCGGATAGATTATTATTTGATCAGTGGGGGTCTGACACCCGGGACCCCGACCGATCAGCTGTTTAAGAAAACATTGGCCTTCTCTTGGCTCACCAGCTGAACTTGGTATTGCAGCTCAACCCCATTCATTTCAATAGAGCTGAGCTGCGCCTAGGCCACGTGACCAATGAATGTGATGTCACGTAGCTTAGGTAAAGTTACGAGAAGGCTGTGGAACTACTGCGAGTGCTGGTGCCTTCTCAAACAGCTGATCAGCGGGGGTCCCAGGTGTTATACCCCAACCGATTAGATACTGATGACTTATCCTGAAGATAGTAAACAGAAGTGTTTGTAGAGCAGCACCCACGGACGCAAACGGCCACTCCGGTAACACAACAGCCAAACCACGACCACAGATCGTCAGCAGTCAACCATATAGCAAATGAAGAGAGGTAGCGGCAGCATCTCCGGTGAATCCTTTATTCGGACGGACTTTACAGAAAGTGTGCCATAAAATCAAGCAGCAACGTTTCGGCTGTATCCCAGCCTTTGTCAAGCCTAATTCACTGGAGATGCTGCCGCTACCTCTCCATTTGTTATCCTGAAGATAGGTCATCAGTAAAATATCTCAAAGCGGGGGGGCGACACAAAAAGCATGGGTAATGGGACCTTATATTCCCAGGAAGAAGACATGTAGGATTTTTCAGGATGTATTTTATCTACTATTAAGATTCTGAAGGGGGACACTTCTATGGTCCACCTCCTTGGTGTCCTGCTGGCACATCCATGTCTGTACATAGCATGCATGGACATTTGCACTAAGCCAGGCACAAAGCCTCTGTGGCTCATCATATTTAGCAGTTTGCATCCCAGGAAGCTGGCATACATTACACCTGAAATCTACCCCAACTACTGTCTCTGTAGTATGGTTGGCCCAAAATCTACCACCATTAGGAGGTGTGTGCCTCATGCCATCGCAGGACACATTAAAGCTGGCATACACAACTCTTAATAAATGTCCAGAGATCCAGGAAAGCATCTTCCACTGTGTGCGAATGGCGAATAGTAGCCTGAAACTGGCTATGAAATTTGGTCTCTTTTGGGTGAACAGATGTGGACATAAAGATCTAGATCTAGAAATACTGTGCGACAATATGAGTGGACATGGAAAATCATTCCAGTCGTCCACATTTGTAACTCTGTATTTCATATCCAATGTGTGTGAAATAAGAAAAAAAAATTAAATAACTTTTGTAAGTCTTTAAAAAAAAAATCACACCATTTTATCATTGCCTACAGCCCCTATGAACATTTAAGTTTCCATGATTGTGAACTTCAAACACATTTTGTGCAGTCTGATCATGCAGTCCTCTTCCTTTCCATCTACCCTTTTCTTATGTCTCTTTGCAACCCTCAACATATTTAGGCTACATGTACACGAATGTTGCTTGTTTCCGTGTCCGTTCCATTTTTTTTGCGGATAGGATGCAGACCCATTCATTTCAATGGGTGCTGTCCGCATCAGTATGTCCGTTTCGTAGCCCCGCAAAAAAAAAAAAAATATAATGTGTCCTATTCTTGTCCGTTTTAGGCATTGTTCCAATGGATCCGTGAATAAAAACTGTTTTCATACAGATGTCATCCGTTTATTTTTATTATTTTTGCGGACCGCAAAACATGGTCATGTGCATGTAGCCTTACACTTGTGAACTTTATGGGAATGTATGTAGATTATTACCCTTTTGTAAGTACTGCTTAGTATGAGAGACATTCAGCATTAAATCTGGATTACGTGTCATTCAGCTGAGGGAAATGAGGCATTAATCATGCATGTCTCTACTAATGCCCATCTGTCAAACACCCTCTTCAGGGCAAGATAGATTTTTATTTGTTTATTTTTTTATGTATTTTTACTATAAGGTTTGTCGATTATAACTGTTATCTTTGGGACTATAATAAAGGTGCCTATGACTTTTTTTTTCTTTTTATTAGAGTACATATAACTAATACCCAAGCAGAGCAATATTAGACGGAAATGCTCCAACTAGGTTCCACTTAGGGTAGAGAGGGCTCATGCACACGACCGTTGGATGTTTTGTGGTCCGCAAATTGCAGATCCGCAAAACAGGGATACCGGACGTGTGCATTTTGCAGAAAAGCCATTAACTAATAGAACAGTCCTATGCTTTTCCGTGATGCGGACAATAATAGGACATGTTCTGTTTTTTTTGTTTTGTTTTTTGCAGAACGGTCATGCAGACATACGGACATGGAATGCACACTCATTTCTGTTTTTTTGTGGCCCCATTGCAGTGAAGAGTGAATTTTTTTTTTTTATAATACTGTGCATGAGCCCTAATAGGACATGTTCGATTTTTTTGCAGAACGGCCATACGGACATGCAGACACAAAATGCACACTGAGTCATAAGGGCTCATACACATAAAGGGATTTTTTTTTATGTGTCCTATTATTGTCCACATTACGGACAAGGATAGGGCTGTTCTATTAGGAGCCAGCCCTTCTGTTCCTCAAAATGCACACGGCTGATATCTGTGTTTTGCAGACCGCAAAACACCCAATGGTCATGTGCATGAGCCCTAAAGCAGTGTAATGTAGTTTACAAAATCTATTCTTCGTGTGTTGATACACAATGAAGGATACTACTGAAAGAGGTTGTCAAATCTCTGCCTTTCATGGCCAAAATAGAAATAACCAGGGTGAGGCCTCATGCACATGGCTGTTTTCCATATTGCGGCCTGCAAACAGCAGGTCTGCAATATATGGGCACCGGCCATCTCCATCCCACATCACTTGAATGGGTCCGGTGCGGAACAGAGGCACGGAAGCACCACTGAGTGCTTCTGTGGGGTTTCTATCCATGCCTTCACACTGCAAAAAAATAGTGCATTCTCTAATTTTTTGCAGTGCGGACAGATCATGGACTGATTCAAGTTGAACGAGTCTGGAACTGTCTGCGGAATCCGCATGGATGTTGCCCGTGCATTGGGGACCGCAAATTGGTCCCCAATGCATGGAACGGCCAATCGATCAACAGCTGTGTGCATGATTCCTTAGAAGGCTTAGATTGACTTAAAGGGGTTGTCCCACAAATAATATTCTACAGTTTTCAAATCCGCACTTGAATACTTTTGTAATTGCATGTTATTAAAAATGGAGTATAGTCCCAGAGTTATTCACTGAAATCCATCTCTATAGCGCCACCTGCTGTTTGTTCTTTTTCTAATTTCACTGTCCTGCTCACTGAGGTGGAAGCACATTCTCAGTTCCATCCTTCAACTGCCACCAGCTGCAGCAGACAAGACATGCCCACCAAGAGAGTGCACCCTCCCTGAGCTGCCAGCTTGAAATAAATCTAGCAGCCATGAATGAGGAGATCTCTGGATCCATGCGAGGTACAGAGCTGGGTCTAACTTTGCTAGAAAGATGCAGGGGGGGAGCGGTTGCTTTGGGGCCCGAAATTCTAGTGGCCCCCCCCCAGGAGAACTAAAAGATTTTATTGTCAGGGCCCCCTCAACAGTATTATACCATTACATTATATACAGTAGGAAACGGACGGAGCGGCTGCTGGGCATCTTCTGAGAGCTCGATCTTGAGTAGCCACGGGAACTGGGGTTACACAGGAGTCTGGCATTGAGAAGAAGTTGCTGGTTACACCACTGGAAAGATGTACTAGATTATGTATGATTTTCATTTTTTACATTAGTCATGGGATAACCCATTTAGGGAAGCATCCAAGCAGCCGGCGTTCCACTGTTCCCTCAACTCCCATAGCAGTTAATGGGGACTACGCAAACAGCTCAGCAAGCAGTGCTGTTTCTGTACTCCTGTATGATGGGAATGGTGTAGCTTGCTGTGCTGTTTTTGTACTCCTGAATGATGAGAAGTAGCTTGCTGTGCTACGCTGTTGTGCAGCATCCATTCACTGCTATGGGATTTGCTGAAACGGTGGAGCTCCAGCCACTTGGCTTTTCCCGTAACTCTGCACTTACTGTGGTTTAGTGATTACTGTGGACAACCTCGTTCCCAGCAGCGACCTGGCAGTCCAAGATGCATCCAGACATCCTCCCCATGCTGTTCCCGAACCATTTCAGTGGTGTTTCCATCAATTTCTGACCATTTCCTATGAACCAGACAACCTCCCCATTTCAGAGCAGGGGGTGCCTGGTTTAATGCTTGGGTTCTCCCATTGACTTCCATTGTGCTCGGGTGGGTGCTCAGTAGAGGACCAGAGTATTCCCGAGTCGTTCTACTCGAGCACCCGAGCACTTTGGTGCTCAACCAACACTAGTGGTTATTCCCATATTGCCCATCCTGTGGCTAGGAGACAGTTGTTGTTTTTTTTTTTTTTTTGTTTAACCAGAGGGTCGTTTTAAGACTTTAACTCTAGCATATGGTTTTGAGAATTGTCTACGTAAATTGTAAAGCCATGCCAAATAGTAGAAAGAGGAAGAGGTTACAAAAATCTTTCAGCACGGACACTAGTTGTGACGTACCACCACTAACCTTTTTGTAGTTTGTTTTTTCCTCATGGATCAGTAATTCCTACTTTGTGAGACCAGAGTTCTTATAATTGGATGACATTTTTATGAGTAAGTACAGCTTTACTGGGCAGACTTTGTTCTTTGGAAACATATTAAGCTCTGCTTATTAGAATAGAAAGCTGAATAATCTACAAAGCAATGAATAATTAATGTGGAATTGGAACAAGTGATTTCAAGTGACTGAAAAGTTATCGTTCTCTCCTAAGTAGTTTTTATAAGTGGTAAAACTTTTATTTCAGGCCCGTGTATATGTGAAAATACAATAGACCGTGTAACCAGCACTGTTTAAAACCCTGGACACAAGTTTTATGTTTATATAGTGTCCTATATGTGCATCGCATCACGGATGCGGACCCATTCCCTTGAATGGGTCTGCAATCCGGAAGGTGTGGTGCGGAACCGAGGCATGGAACCCCACGGAAGAACTACAGACTGCTTCCGTGGTTTTCTGTCCGTGCCACCGCATCGCAAATAATGGAGCATGTTCTATTTTTTTTTTTTGCAGTACGGCCGGATCACGGACCCATTCGAGGTGAATGGGTCTGCATCTGTCTGCGCCAGCCACAAGGATAGTGCCCGTGCATTGGGGACCGCAATTTGTGGTCCCCAATGTACGGAACGGGAGGCACACATTCGTGTGCATGAGCTCTTACTATTTTGTAATGCAGCGCCCCACTTTATGTGTATAAGTGGTCCCCTTAAATTTCTGTATATGTATTGTATTTCCTAATACCAGGCTGGCATTGTAATTGCATTTATTCGCTCCTAGGTGGTGCTGGCGCCACATACTATATATAGCTTGGAGTTTGCTGACTTAGTGTGGAGGAAGTAGTAGGAGAGTGTAGAGGAAGTGAGTAATATAGGAAGCAGAGAGAAGCAAGTGTATGGAGAAGCAGAGCAGGCGCAGTCCAAGATGTAGCTGCCTTTCTTTCCTCTGGGCCCTGATCAAGCCTGGAGAGGACAGACCAAGTAGTAGCAGGAGCCCAGCACAGACAAGTGAGTCTATGTACGAATATTAAGCATGTCTAGTGAAGATTAGAGCAGAGTCTGGCCAATGGACTTCACAAGTACCAGTGACCAGGAGGAACCTAAAGGTACCTGGACACAACTGGATTATTAGTGTGCAGAATTATCCTTTTTCACTAAATGCCTTCTGGGACATAGTGAACCTGAATATTTCAGGAGAGCATCCTGCAATAAATAATGTAGCAGAGAGTTTGCCTGCCACGAGGGAGAACACTCTCTTTGGATTGCTCAATATAAAAGTAATGAAACCATTATATTCAGTACCTGAGTTCTAAAGATTGGATTTAAAGTAGAACTATCTAAGAAGAGAACTTTTGTCTTGCCTGTAAAGCATTAGGAAAACTCCTCAACTGACAATTGCCAGATCTGTTGTAAAGATTACAGCTAAACTCATTTCTGAATCTTCCTTTATGCCATATAAGTGCACTGTACTGATGAACTGTACCAACGGTCTTGAGACATTTGATTTAAGTAAATGTTCAACTGTTTCTTCTACAACTGACTCCTCCTCCTTTCTGCTACCCTCAACATTTGCACCTTTATGGTGCTGGCGTCACGAACACAGGGGCTCAGCCACCAAAGCACCTTAAAGAGGACCTGTCATGGGTCCAGACATTATAAACTAAGTATCAGGATATGTAGGGCATAGTGCAGGGATCTAACTGCACTTCCAATTTTTTCTTGGTGCTGCTCCGTTCGCCTGCTGTGGCCCCCATTGTATTCTCCCGCCTGGTATGCTAATTTTAGCATAGAAGCAATGATGAGGAGACTGAGTCTTTCTCCATAGGCGTCTCCTTCTCCCTGGCTATAGCGCTGTCCAATCACAGCAGAGAGCGTTGCAGCCAGGGAAAAGCTGAGTTTAGGTTTTTTTTTCTCCCTGGCTGTGACGCTCTCTGCTGCGATTGGACAGCGATACAGCCAGGGAGAAGAAGACACCCACGGAGAAAGACTCAGTCTCCTCCTCATTGTTCCGATGCTATTTTGATGTGCACTTCCCCCTGCCCACCCACTGCTGATTGATAACGTTCTCCCTGTGAACAGGGAGAAAGCTGTCAATCACAGCTTAACATGGTGGGTATCATGCTTTTATACCTTGATGTTGGGATACAGTAGAGACTGCCTGTAGGAGAGGATAATATACACCTTAGACCAGTGTTTCTCAACTCCAGTCCTCAGGGCCCACCTACCGGTCATGTTTTTAGGATTTCCTTGGTATTGAGCAGGTGATATAATTAGTGTCAATGCCTTAGGACTTACCACAGGTGTTCATTCTGTGGGCTATTCTCAAATCCTGACTGATAGGTGGGCCCTGAGGACTGAAGTTGGGGAACTCTGCCTTACACGACTAAACTATTACCCAAGATGACCTCTATTCCCCATGGGCAATAGTAACCCCATAAGGACTCCTTGTAAGATGCATCAGCATTAAGATGTGCATCTTGGGAGGTCCCTGTACCAGAAAATGGTTTAAAGCTGGTGTAATTTACGTCAGTTTTCTGGCTCAAGTATTATTGAATCGGTCAGGCCACGTAGAACCTGTCTCTCCCCCACGCCCTATACACCTCTTCGAAAAGTTGCAAGTACGACGTAATTTCTTTTGCAGATGACCCTTGTGCGACGCACCGCAATGGCCATGGGTCCCTTAAAGCAAATGTTTTTCGTGATGCCAGTTGCAGTGAAGCAACAAGGGCACAGGGCCCCTTTTTAGTGATACTGTGGATGGTACCCAGGTGTAGAAATTCCAGAGTGGTGTAGGGTGGTCTAAATGTCCCTTAACCCTTTCAACCCCGGGACAGTTTTCACCTTCCCTGCCCAGGCCGTTTTTTGCAAATCCGACATGTCATTTTATGTGGTGATGACTTTAAAAAGCTTTTACTTATCCAGGCCATTCTGAGATTGTTTTTCATCACATATTGTACTTCATGACTGTGGTAAAATTGAGTCAAAACATTTCATTTTTATTTAAAAAAAAATACAAAATTTACCCAAAATTTTCAAATTTCCAAATTTCTATTTCTCTACTTTTATAATAGATAGTAATACCTCCAAAAATAGTTATTACTTTACATTCCCCATATGTCTACTTCATGCTTGGATAATTTTGTGAATGCCATTTTATTTTTTGGGGACTCTAGAAGGCTTAGAATTTAGAAGCAAATCTTGAAATCTTAATGAAAATTTCCCAAACCCACTTTATAAGGACCAGTTCAGGTCTGAAGTCACTTTGTGAGGCTTACATAATAGAAACCAACCAAAAATGACACAATTTTAGAAACTACACACCTCAAGGTATTCAAAACTAATTTTGCAATCTTTGTTAACCCTTTTGGTGTTCCACAAGAATTAATGAAAATTTCAGAATTTCACTTTTTTGGCAGATTTTCCATTTTAATAAAAATGTTTCCGCTAACAAATCAAGGGTTAACAGCTAAACAATACTCAATATTTATTGCCCTCATTCTGTAGTTTAAACTGGTCGTAAACTGCTGTATGGGCACACGGCAGGGCGCAGAAGGAAATGAACACCATATGGTTTTTGGAAGGCAGATTTCACTGGGATAATTTTAAACTGCCATGTCACATTTGAAGACCCCGTGATGCACCCCTAGAGTAGAAACTTCCAAAAAGTTACCCCATTTTGGAAACTACGGGAAAAGGTGGCAGTTTTGTTGGTACTATTTTAAGGTACATATGATTTTTGGTTGCTCTATATTACACTTTTTGTGAGGCAAGGTAACAAAAAATAGCTGTTTTGGTACCATTTTTATTTCTTGTTAATTACAATATTCATCTGACAGGTTAGATCATGTGGTAATTTTGTAGAGCAGGTTGTTACGGATGCGACAATGCCAAAAATGATTTTTTTAGTGTCTTCATATTCTGAAACAGTTTTTTTATTTTGGGCAACTGTCTTTTATGTAGGAGATCATTTTTTTCAGACTGTTTGGTATGATTTTGGGGTGTGTATGACTTTTTGATTGCTTGCTATTACACTTTTTATTTTTTTACAGTGTTCACCTGAGGGGTTAGGTCATATGGTATTTTTATAGAGCAGGTTGTTACAGACGCGGCAATACCTAATATGTCTATTTTTTATTTATTTTCTTTATTTATTTTTTACATTTAACACCATTTAAAGCATTTTTGAAACAAACAAAAAATAAATCATGTTTTAGTGTCTCCATAGTCTGAGAGCTATAGTTCTTTGCGGGATGAGGTGACGATTAGATTGGTACTATTTTGGGGGCATACACCTTTTTGATCACTTGGTGTTGCACTTTTAGTGATGTAAGGTGACAGCACAGTTTTTATTTTTTTATTTTTGACAGTGTTCACCTGAGGGGTTAGGTCATGTGATATTTTTATAGAGCCGGTTGATTATGGACGAGACGATACCTAATATGTTTACTTTATTTTAGGAAAAGGACACTTTTTTTATCTATTTTTTGTTATTTTTTTACTTTAAACTTTTCATTTTTTGTCAAACTTTTTTTTTTTTTTTTTTAACTTTTTTTTGTCCCACTCTGGGACTTCGACTTTTGGGGGTCTGATCCCCTTTACAATGCATCACAATACTTCTGTATTGTGATGCATTGGCTGTAAGTTTATTACAAACTGTAATACACTTCAGCCAGCTTGCCTGTGAGATCCAGGGGGCTGGATCTCACAGGCTGTCATGGAAGGCAGACACGATGCCTAAGGAAGGCATCGGGCAACCTTCCCTACCATAGAGTCCCCGTCACAGAGCGCGGGGACCCGATGGAAGCTCTCTGCCTCTGCACACATCGCTCGTGCTGCGGTCAAGGGTTAATGCGCCGGCATCAGTGTTTTCACCGATGCCGGCGCATACAGCAGGGGTCCGGCTATCAGTGACGGCCGGACCCTTGCGGCTGATCGGGCGGGCGCAACTCCTGCACCCTCCCGATCACCGCTCCGTAATAGTACTGCGCTGGCCGTCAAGTCACGTCCCGCTGGGCCGTACTATTACAGCACTGGTCAGGAAGGGGTTAATGTTGGTGCACATGTCACTGTGCTCCTACCTGGATACGCTGGATCCCAGGTGTTGTTGTCCGGAGCAGAGCAAATGGGGTGAATAATTTAGGGATTTGAAAAAATAAATTGAGTCCAGACCTTGTGATGAAGTTCTATAACAGCTTTACTTGAATAAACGTTTCTCCAACATTTTAAGGCTTTGTCTTGGTTCCCAGCAGGCTTTAGCATTAACCCTGGCAGGCAAACAAACTCAAACCTGCTATATCTTTTGCTCTCTCGATCTGCTGTGCTGACAAGCTTACTGTATAACTTTGCTTCTTTCTTTATGCTGCAACTTCTCTCTGTAGTCGGTCTCTAGATTAATACCAGGGAATCTATACCTCCTGGCTTCAAAGGCTTCGGGCTTTGGCCTCTGTGTCCAGCAGAGCTGAAGCTGCTCTAGCTGGTGACACGTCCAGCAGGGACGTGGACCTGCTTCCTTCCCCAAGCAGGGGGTACTCTCCACTGACCTCTAACTATATAATCTCCTCCTTAGAGGAAGAGAAGAGGATGGAAAGAAGGTTCCATCCTCTGCAAATGTAGCTCTGCCATGCTTGCTGCCACCTTCTGGTGAACCAGGTACATTACATAAACAATAACAGCTGCATAGAAATAGCAATGCACATTGTAGTGGACTGAAATAAATGCATAAGAGGACACTGTGTTAGCCCATAGGAGACAGTAGCGGGGTGCGGAGTTATAATGGCACTCTGGATCATTACACTTGCACAGAAGTTTTTCAGTGTTGTGCCACCACTGGTTTACAAGGGGTTGATATATACCCCTACGTCTGTCTCTCTCTATATTACCTGGGCAGTTTAACTATTTCAAGCTCCACCACTTTTAGCCGGTCCATAACAGGGGTCAGTTTATATTCCATTTCCAATTTTCTTGTTTGGTTCTTGTTCTCAAATGTGTACAGTAGGTCCGGTCTAGATTATCACTATGCCAAAAGCCGGGGGTAACTTTCAGCCAGGTGTGATAAAAAAATAAAACCCTTCTGAGGTCCCTAATCTAATTACCATTTACCCATTATTTTATAAGACCTATTATAAAGACAACTTACAATCCGAAGTATTATACTGTCTAAGGCTAGGACTACACGGCGACATATAGGGTACAACTATACTGCAACATGCGTTGTACGCCATTTATGGCGCAGTAATGTTGCACAACATATTTTATAATGCTAGTCTATAGTCTAGTCCAGGGATGCCCAACCTGCGGCCCTCCAGCTGTTGCAAAACTACAACTCCCAGCATGCCTGTACAGCCTTCAGCTATCAGCCTATAGCAGTGAATGGTGGGAGTTGTAGTTTTACAACAGCTGGAAGGCCCCAGGTTGGGCAATCCTGGTCTAGTCTATATGCGACATGTTGCGACACGACTGGATGGTTTTTTTGTGAGTGTTGTGTCGCAGTGTGACACCCTAGACTAGCATTATAAAATATGTTGTTGTGGAGCCCTAGCCTTATGCTGACACTGAATTAGTCAGGTCCATAAATATTGGGACACCGACACAATTCTAACATTTTTGGCTCTATACACCACCACAATGGATTTGAAATGAAACAAACAAAATGTGCTTTAACTGCAGACTGTCGGCTTTAATTTGAGGGTATTTATATACAAATCAGGTGAACGGTGTCGGAATTAAACAGTTTGCATATGTGCCTCCCACTTGTTAAGGGACCAAAAGTAATGGGACAGAATAATAATCATAAATGAAACTTTCATTTTTTTAATACTTGGTTGAAAATCCTTTGCAGTCCATTACAGCCTGAAGTCTGGAACGCATAGACATCACCAGACGCTGGGTTTCATCCCTGGTGATGCTCTGCCAGGCCTTTACTGCAACTGTCTTCAGTTCCTGGTTGTTCTTGGGGCATTTTCCCTTCAGTTTTGTCTAAAGCAAGTGAAATGCATGCTCAGTCGGATTCAGGTCAGGTGATTGACTTGGCCATTGCATAACATTCCACTTCTTTCTCTTAAAAGACTCTTTGTTTGCTTTTGCAGTATGCTTTGGGTCATTGTCCATCTGCACTGTAAAAGTGCCGTCCAATGAGTTCTGAAGCATTTGGATTTATCCTGATGTTTTTGTCAGCAGTCACATCATCAATAAATACAAGAGAACCAGTTCCATTGGCAGCCATACATGCCCACGCCATGACACTACCACCACCATGCTTCACTGATGAGGTGGTATGCTTAGGATCATGGGCAGTTCCTTTCCTTCTCCATATTCTTCTCTTTACCATCACTCTGGTACAAGTTGATCTTGGTCTCATCTGTCCATAGGATGTTGTTCCAGAACTGTGAAGGCTTTTTTAGATGTCATTTGGCAAACTCTAATCTGGCCTTCCTGTTTTTGAGGCTCACCAATGGTTTACATCTTGTGGTGAACCCTCTGTATTCACTCTGGTGAAGTCTTCTCTTGATTGTTGACTTTGACACACATACACCTACCTCCTGGAGAGTGTTCTTGATCTGGCCAACTGTTGTGAAGGGTGTTTTCTTTACCAGGGAAAGAATTCTTTGGTCATCCACCACAGTTTTTTTCCGTGGTCTTCCGGGTCTTTTGGTGTTGCTGAGCTCACCGGTGCGTTCCTTCTTTTAAAGAATGTTCCAAACAGTTGTTTTGCCCACGCCTAATGTTTTTGCTATCTCTCTCTGATGGGTTTGTTCTGTTTTTTCAGCCTAATGATGGCTTGCTTCACTGATAGTGACAGCTCTTTTGGATCTCATCTTGAGAGTTGACGACAACAGATTCCAAATGCAAATAGCACACTTGAAATGAACTCTGGACCTTTTATCTGCTCCTTGTAATTGGGATAATGAGGGAATAACGCACACCTGGCCATGGAACAGCTGAGAAGCCAATTGTCCCATTACTTTTGGTCCCTTAACAAGTGGGAGGCACATATGCAAACTGTTGTAATTCCTACACCGTTAACCTGATTTGGATGTAAATACCCTCAAATTAAAGCTGACAGTCTGCAGTTAAAGCACATCTTGTTTGTTTCATTTCAAATGCATTGTGGTGGTGTATAGAGCCAAAAATGTTAGAATTGTGTTGATGTCCCAATATTTATGGACCTGACTGTAGTACTTGTCTGGGGTAAGTACTTGTCTCATTTGCCACAAACTATTGTATTTATGTCTCTGGTTCTGACACATAGTGAGCCAGACGAGGGCAACCTGCTGCTTCAGAGTGGGTCTTGGCTGCCAGAGTCTTGGCAGAGACGGACAGCAATGGACTAATTTATCTAACTTCTTGTGGGCGTTCTGGCCATCCGCAGAGAATCAAATCAAGACGTTTTCCAGAGTCTTGACAGAAGCCATTAATGTGATTAGTGACTGAAGTACATTTTTATTTGTGGGGCTTTAATGTAATTAGACTTTGGGGCTATGTCTGCTGAGACTCAATGTCCCCTCTGTCTGGGGAATGAACCACCCATCACAAGGCAGTGTCCTCATTTCATCCTGGTGTTGCTGATTTCAATCTAATGATGAAGGTCTCACTGTTCTGTAATGTATTTCTGCTCCTGACTGCGCCGCTGGAGATGGAAGTCCTATTCATTCCAGATACCCCACCCAATGTGGTCAGATCTGCTGGCTTCCTTCTTCTGTGGTGGCTACCATGCTCCTGATCAGTTATTGCTAAGCAGCAGGAAGAGACGCTGGCTTAATTTCCTGTAGCACTCATCCCATTTATCAGGAATGGTGAGTCAGAATGTGTTGTGTTGTATCATGTTTTGTTTGTTCGTAATGTGATTTGTTGCAAACACCAGGAGCTGCTGTACCTGGAAGGGTTAATATTCAGAATGCCTTTTTGTTGAGCAGTACTGAGAGTGTCCTCTGTTAATTTGCTTTCGTCTTAAATTTTTACCAGCGACTGAATGTTGTGTGCACCTAGATACAGATGTAGTCGAGCTGAGTTTGTCATATTACAATGTACCCTCTACATTATCTTAACATAGAGTTAGCACAATGTGCAGGTGATGCAACCCCAAAAAGGGAGGAAACTCATTTAACTCTGTACACATAGATATTTAAGCACACCTTTCGTTAAGATTCTTATGGGCATGGACCCCCTCCCTTTTGTCTTGCTGCATGATCGCTGCTTTTTTTTTTGTGTTGGCTGCTAGGGTACTTTCACACTAGCGTCTTTCTTTTCCGGCATGGAGTTCCGTTCAGTTTTGTCCTAATGCACTCTGAATGGAGAGCATTCCGTTCAGGATGCATTAGTTCAGTCCCCCTTACGTTTTTTGGCCGGAGAAAATACCGCAGCAATGCATTAATGCCGAATACGGCCCGAAGTGTTCTGGCAAAACGGATCCGGTTTTGCGGTCTGCGCTTGCACAGACCTTTAAAAATGAGAAAAGACAACCGGAAAGATGGATCCGGTATTGCAATGCATTTGTGAGACTGCTCCACATCAGGATCCGTCTCACAAATGCATCTGTTTGCGCCGGATTGCCGGATCCGGCAGACAGTTCCTCTGCCGCAAGTGTGAAAGTACCCTAACATGTTTTGTTACTTTACAAGTTGTAAAACGCTGCGGAATATGTTGGCGCTATTGAAATTATGATAATTGACAATGATCAATACTCATCATATGTAAAGTGGATATAGCACATCTGTTCGTTTTTTTTAGACTGTAATTAGATTTTTATGCAGATGGTATTTTTGTATATGATTTTTCAGCTGTTTCTTATTTTCTGTGTTCTTCAAATCCAAATCCAAAATTTTATTGCCATTCAGTAATTTGAAGCCTTAGGGTGCCTGCACACGATGCGGTTTACGAGCAGTTTTCCCATGCGGATTTATTGCGGAAAAACCACAGCGTAATACTGTGCCAGCAGAGTGCACAGATCTCATGTACGCGTTGCTTTTTTTCTTAGCTACGGAAATCGACATGCTGTGCAAATTTTTTTAATCTGCAGCACGTCAGTTTTTTTTTTTTTTTTTGCTCAGAAGGCTGAGATCTGGGCAAAACTGCATCAAATATGCACTACCAACTGCATAAAAAAAATTTGCCCAAACCGCGATAAATAGTGTTGATTTATGTGCATATTTTGTGCGGTTTTGGTGCAGATTTTCTGCACATAAATCTGTGCAGGCACCCTTAAGGGGTCAGGATATAGTTAACAGCACTCCTGTTAAATGACTCATTGTGGGTACATACATCTGACAAGCTGAATATTTTTATTTTTTTCTCGTTCTAACAGGATAAGTTTTTGTGGACGTTGGTCAGATGATTCTCCGCCTGGTTGTCACATGGTGTGTCATGAAGCAGAGAGAACACTGACAATATTATTTACATTTTGGAATAATTAGAGGCGTATAATGGAAGGCAATAACTCCATCCTCCAATTGCATAAACCTATTATGGAGCTGTGTTACGTCAGCTTCTATCTTCCTCGGGGTAATGTCAGGGGATTCACATACAAATGCTGTGTAACTCGAGACAAAGCTGGAGCATGCTTTGATAACTGTTTTCAAGTCAGGGAGGAGACGGAGCATGCACAGCACAGGGATCCACCTTATGGAAGCTTCATAGAGGCCTTAAGGAAAACTAACACACGGGACTTGCTCACAGAGCTCTACAAGCTCACTGCTGCTAAGGACAGATTGCTGGTTGATCTCCTCCACACATCCAAGGCCCCAAAATCTAGAATGGGTAATCAGGATGGTAAATTTCAGGACCTGGCTGGAGCTTCTCATTTCCTGGATGAATCCTCCATCCCAATTGATTTCCAAGAATCATTGACCGCCTCGGTGGAGAAAAAGGCTCTCTCTTTAAAGGGAAAGAAAGGAAGGAGGTTTAGCCGAAGGAAAGAAAGCATAGAGGATTTTGTGAACAAAAGAATTAAGTGGAAAAGCGCTCCCGAAGAAGGAATGGCACCAGGTAGAGAACGGACACCATCCATAAAGGTTTGTGTGGCAGACTCGATGGATAACATGGTACGTCCAAGACTCCAGTCTGTGGAGAACAAGGATATTTATGTGGCAGGGCTTTCTGCAAAGAACACTCATGGAAGGCCCAGTGAGAGTTCAGGGATTCTTGGTCTCGGGTCATTAGCTGGCAGTTCTCAATCTTTGTATGACAATGATGTTTTTGGAGACTTCTCTTTAATTACTCAAAAAAGTGGCCCAATGGGGGATTTGCAAGATGTTCTCAGGATGGTGCAGGAGCAACAGAAGGACTCTGAAGCCCACAGCAATTTACTAAGCAAAGACACACTGGAATACATTGACAGTGATGTGTCCTGCATGGAGAAAAATACTAGAACTGTTGTAGCCAAAGTTCAAGATCTCAGCCCTTGCGTGCAGAGAGTGGTGACTACCTATAGCTTCTCAGAGGATTCTTCTAAAGAAGGCAGATGTAAAGAGGTCACTGCTCTCCACTCTGCTGGGGCAAATGAATTTATCTCTAAAGTCGATGTACTAAATCTTAATGAGACTCTCAAGAAGGACAAAGAGGAAAGCTCTGAGAAACATACTGATGTGGAAAACAACATATTTAAAACAGAGACTCGGCAAGTACATGGGCTTGTTAACAAGAGCCTTCTTAGGGTTCTTAAAAGTGATAATGTGGAGGAGACAGAGTATTGGCTAGGACAGCTTGACCACCATGGAGGACATAGCCCCAGCCTGGTGAAACCAGTAAAAAATTCCCAAGAATCAACTGCGTCTCAATTGAACAGTAAAGTGGACAAAACCATCACAACCCCCTCTGTAGACTTTGCCAAGCTCCGCCATTTCTTCCCATCAAGTAATAGTGTCAATAAAGAGGTGTCTCCTGTCCCGTCTCCATTTTCATCACGGCTACCCAGTCCTCAGCTTCATCATCGGATTCTTCCTTTGCCCACAAAGCCTTTTGAGGATGATCCTAGATCATGGGGAAGGCCTATAGTTGATTTTTCTTCGTTCCCTAGACTGGGAAGTAGAACCAAAGCATCTAGCCTTACTAACCTGGGGCCTGACTCTAGCATCACAGAGGATTTCAGGCACAGACCAAAAGGAAATGGGAAATCGCTTAACTTGCATCTTGATCGACCTCCAGGTTAGTAGTTCTGTCTCCTCTTATTTACTCACTGTTTTTATAAAATATGTCTTGCAGTGCACATCATGTAAAATATATAATGAATGATCTGCATGATCCCCTTAACCCTGATGATATGCATGACTTGGGCTGTTATGTACGTTACTCTGCAGAATATTTTTACGTATTGCCTGGACATCCGATATTTGACTATTGAATATAATACTCTCACAGAGGAGATATGCGATTCACTAGCAGTTGCATGTAAGTTGTGTTGGATTCTTCTTTGTCAGAAGGCACACCCTTTTGCTGTCTAAAGCAGATATCTGATGTTGAATGCTATATTTGCAGTGTTTATGTATTGGTCCCATTACAAGCAGGTTGACGGCTAAGGCTAATAGTCTTCTGTTGCTGAAATGTATTTTGTCTTAAAACACATTTTGGTAAGATCCTGGTATATGTTTGATCTTATCTTTTATTTTGCAGTTAATGTTTTACGCAAACCTTTCATTGCATCACTCTTGCAACGTGAGTTCAAAGCCAGCAAGTGAAGGGTGACTAAAAGATGTTAATGAGAATAAGCAGTCAAGTGTTCGGATAATATTGAACTTGTGGAATTACAAAACAAAATTCTCATCATAGGATAGTCTATAAAAATGTCTGCAGAGCCTGTGAGGTTTGGCTCTGGGAAAACACTGCAGCGTTGCTGTGCTTTGCTCTGTGCTGCAGAGCTGGGCCAGGCTTTCAGCCTGTGATGAATGTGAACTATAGGTAAAGCGTAGACTCAGAAGTGCATGGTAAAGGGGTGGACTAGTCTTAAAAAAATAAATACATAATTTTCTGGTGGTTCCCTATCCTTTCAAATCTTGGAATCAGTGTTTTTCTGCACCTGATCACTGGCCGTGTTTACTGGCATCACCACGGAGGCGTAAAAACAGTGCAAAAGTCTATACCAAGGCCCCCACTTACCATGTACTTAGATTTATCATATTGGTGTCTTATGCAGCCGAGCTCAAAAAGTGACTGCTACCTCTGCACCCCTATAGTTTATCACTCTGGTAAACCTACTTGCAGTGGCGTAACTAGAAATGACTGGGTCCCGCAGCAAATTTTTGAACAGGCAGCAGCAGCTTCTTCACAACCCCCTCCTCCCATGGCTAGTCAAGATTACTCTCTCAGACCAGGCCCAGCAGCCACTCAGTCCATTTCCTACAGTCACTGTATATAATATCATTGCACTTACTGTGAAGGGGGCCCTGACAACAATACCATCTTTCAGTCCTCCTCCTGGGTGGGTCCCTTCTGAATTTGGGCCCAAAAGCAGCTGCTTCCCCTGCTTCAACTATAGATACGTCCCTGTATATTTGTATATCAAAATCTAGGGGAAGATTTATCTTAGACCAGCATTTTAAGCCTCCTCATAAATTAGGTGCATTCCGTGCACCTAAATTGAAATCTACTGCAACTTAGACCTTCTGTAGATTTCTGTGTTCTTGTTTTTTGTTATGCCAGAAAAGTGGCATAAACAAAGATAAATATGCCGGACCCCTCCTCCGTTTTGGATAGTGGCGACTGCAGCATAGAAATGCCACTTTTTTTATGCCAGACTCTAGTGCTGTAATTAGTATCGGAAGTTTCTAATATTGGAGGAAGAGACGCACAAGAAAATCATCCTATTTGTTTTTTTTTTTACCTTTGGGCAGATTAAAGGACTCATTTATTAAATTCTCCAGAAGAAAATCTCTCTCTATTGTAAAAGACATGTTTAATTTTACATCTTAACCTTCTAACTTGTAACCATACTCTTCAAGGGGTGAGTCCATACAACTTGCACCATTATTTAAAAATAAATAAATTTGTGTGTATATACTGGTTTATAATATACATGTATAGTTACATAGTTGATACGGTTGAAAAAAGACAGAAGTTCATCAAGTTCAACCAAGGGATAGGTGGGGACGCGAATCCCAGAAGAAAGTCATTTACTTTTAAGAAATCATCTAAACCCTTTTTAAAACTGTCCACTGTTCCTGCTGTGACCACGTCCTGAGGAAGTCTATTCCACAGATTCACAGTTCTTACAGTAAAGAAGCTTTGACACTTCTGGAGACTGAACTTTTTCTTCTCCAGTCGGAGGCAGTGCCCCCTTGTCTTATGAGCGCATTTTACATGGAACAGTTTTTCACTGTATTTTTTTGTATGGCCCATTTAGATATTTATATAGGTTAATCATGTCCCCCCTTAGATGTCTCTTCTCAAGACTAAATAAATTCAATTCTTTTAATTTTTCTTCATAACTAAGACCCTCCATGCCCCTTATCAGTTTAGTCGCTCTCCTCTGTACTTTTTCCAGCTCCAGGGCATCCTTTTATATGGACTGGTGCCCAGAACTGAACTGCATATTCCAGATGAAGCCGCACAAACGCTTTGTAAAGTGGTAATAGTACATCCCTGCCCCGCGAGTCCATGCCTCGTTTACTGCATGACAGTATCCTGGTGGCCTTAGAAGCAGCTGATTGACATTGTATGCTGTTATTTAATCTACCATCTACAAGGACACCTAAATCCTTCTCTAAGTGACTCTCCCAATGTTACATCACCTAGGACACATGAAGCACGAAGATTACTACTAACGAAATGCATAACTTTACATGATGTAGTGTGTGGTCAATTTCTTCATATATTCTGGGAAGGTAGCGTGTGCCATTTTTGTGGAGTGGTGTTCTAGATAAATGTGCACCTCAAGCATTCTCCATGGCAACTAATGACATGCTCTCTTGGGTCCCATGCACGTAGCCATACAACTTCCAAGTTAAAAGGGTTATCCGGGAATTTGATATTTATGACCTATCCTCAGGATAAGTCATCAGTATAAGATTGGCGGGGGTAAGACTTTCGGGATCCATGCTGATCAGCTGTTGGAAGAGGCCTTAGAGCTCCATCAGTGCTTAGGCTTCTTCCTAGGCCAGTGACATCATCGTAAATCAGTTATGTGACCTATGCACTGATTACTCCTATTCAAGTGAATAAGGCTGAGCTGCAGTACCAAGCACAGTTGCTATACAATGTATGGCGCTGTGCTTGGTGAGCTGTGAAGAGACTGCATCACTCTCTGGGAGTTGGACCCACACTGATCTGATATTGGTAACCTATCCTGAGGATAGGCTAGCAATATATAATTCCTGGATAACCCCTTAGGGGGGCACTTATGTTTTGATTGCTTATAGAAGCATTTGGAAAAAAAAGTCCTGTCAAATTCCAGCAGACAAAATGTAATGCCACATACTGGTGGCATACAGTGATATGGCATAAATACTTGTGGCACTGGATCGCTATCAGATAGCTTTAATATTGAGCAACAGGTGGGGTAGATGAGTTGCTAATGAGCCATGGGGTCAATTCAACTTTTAAGCAAAAAATAAATATACGGTGTCAGTTCACCAAAACTCAATCTAAAGTATAAGGCGTCTTTCACACGAGCGAGTTTTCTGTCTGGATGTGATGCGTGCAGTGAACGCTTAGCATCCGGACTTAATCCTGACCCATTTATCTCAATAGGTCTGTTCACATGAGCATCCTTCTTCACGAATCATGTCTGCTTTAACCACCTCAGCCCCCCTAGCTTAAACACCCTGAAAGACCAGGCCACTTTTTACACTTCTGACCTACACTACTTTCACCGTTTATTGCTCGGTCATGCAACTTACCACCCAAATGAATTTTACCTCCTTTTCTTCTCACTAATAGAGCTTTCATTTGGTATTTCATTGCTGCTGACATTTTTACTTTTTTTGTTATTAATTGAAATTTAACGATTTTTTTGCAAAAAAATGACATTTTTCACTTTCAGTTGTAAAATTTTGCAAAAAAAACGAGATCCATATATAAATTTTGCTCTAAATTTATTGTTCTACATGTCTTTGATAAAAAAAAAAATGTTTGGGTAAAAAAAAAAATGCTTTGGGTAAAAGTTATAGCGTTTACAAACTATGGTACAAAAATGTGAATTTCCGCTTTTTGAAGCAGCTCTGACTTTCTGAGCACCTGTCATGTTTCCTGAGGTTCTACAATGGCCAGACAGTACAAACACCCCACAAATGACCCCATTTCGGAAAGTAGACACCCTAAGGTATTCGCTGATGGGCATAGTGAGTTCATAGAACTTTTTATTTTTTGTCACAAGTTAGCGGAAAATGATGATTATTTTTTATTTTTATTTTTTTCTTACAAAGTCTCATATTCCACTAACTTGTGACAAAAAATAAAAACTTCTATGAACTCACTATGCCCATCACGAAATACCTTGGGGTCTCTTCTTTCCAAAATGGGGTCACTTGTGGGGTAGTTATACTGCCGTGGCATTCTAGGGGCCCAAATGTGTGGTAAGGAGTTTGAAATCAAATTCTGTAAAAAATGACCTGTGAAATCCAAAAGGTGCTCTTTGGAATATGGGCCCCTTTGCCCACCTAGGCTGCAAAAAAGTGTCACACATCTGGTATCTCCGTATTCAGTAGAAGTTGGGGAATGTGTTTTGGGGTGTCATTTTACATATACCCATGCTGGGTGAGATAAATATCTTGGTCAAATGCCAACTTTGTATAAAAAAATGGGAAAAGTTGTCTTTTGCCAAGATATTTCTCTCACCCAGCATGGGTATATGTAAAATGACACCCCAAAACACATTCCCCAACTTCTCCTGAGTACGGAGATACCAGATGTGTGATACTTTTTTGCAGCCTAGGTGGGCAAAGGGGCCCATATTCCAAAGAGCACCTTTCGGATTTCACAGGTCATTTTTTACAGAATTTGATTTCAAACTCCTTACCACACATTTGGGCCCCTAGAATGCCAGGGCAGTATAACTACCCCACAAGTGACCCCATTTTGGAAAGAAGAGACCCCAAGGTATTCGCTGATGGGCATAGTGAGTTCATGGAAGTTTTTATTTTTTGTCACAAGTTAGTGGAATATGAGACTTTGTATGAAAAAAATAAATAAAAAATCAGCATTTTCCACTAACTTGTGACAAAAAATAAAAAATTCTAGGAACTCGCCATGCCCCTCACGGAATACCTTGGGGTGTCTTCTTTCCAAAATGGGGTCACTTGTGGGGTAGTTATACTGCCCTGGCATTTTCCAGGGGCCCTAATGTGTGGTAAGTAGGTAAATGACCTGTGAAATCCTAAAGGTGCTCTTTGGAATATGGGCCCCTTTGCCCACCTAGGCTGCAAAAAAGTGTCACACATGTGGTATCGCCGTATTCAGGAGAAGTTGGGGAATGTGTTTTGGGGTGTCATTTTACATATACCCTTGCTGGGTGAGAGAAATATCTTGGCAAAAGACAACTTTTCCCATTTTTTTATACAAAGTTGGCATTTGACCAAGATATTTCTCTCACCCAGCATGGGTATATGTAAAATGACACCCCAAAACACATTCCCCAACTTCTCCTGAGTACGGCGATACCAGATGTGTGACACTTTTTTGCAGCCTAGATGCGCAAAGGTGCCCAAATTCCTTTTAGGACGGCATTTTTAGACTTTTGGATACCAGACTTCTTCTCACGCTTTGGGGCCCCTAGAATGCCAGGGCAGTATAAATACCCCACATGTGACCCCATTTTGGAAAAAAGACACCCCAAGGTATTCAATGAGGGGCATGGCGAGTTCATAGAAATATTTTTTTTTTTGGCACAAGTTAGCGGAAATTGATATTTTTAATTTTTTTCTCACAAAGTCTCCCGTTCCGCTAACTTGGGACAAAAATTTCAATCTTTCATGGACTCAATATGCCCCTCACGGAATACCTGGGGGTGTCTTCTTTCCGAAATTGGGTCACATGTGGGGTATTTATACTGCCCTGGCATTCTAGGGGCCCTAAAGCGTGAGAAGAAGTCTGGAATATAAATGTCTAAAAAATGTTACGCATTTGGATTCCGTGAGGGGTATGGTGAGTTCATGTGAGATTTTATTTTTTGACACAAGTTAGTGGAATATGAGACTTTGTAAGAAAAAAAAAAAAAAATTCCGCTAACTTGGGCCAAAAAAATGTCTGAATGGAGCCTTACAGAGGGGTGATCAATGACAGGGGGGGTGATCAATGACAGGGGTGGTGATCAATGACAGGGGGGTGATCAGGGAGTCTATATGGGGTGATAACCACAGTCATTGATCACGCCCCTGTAAGGCTTCATTCAGACGTCCGTATGCGTTTTGCGGATCCGATCCATCTATCAGTGGATCCGTAAAAATCATGCAAACATCTGAATGGAGCTTTACAGGGGGGTAATCAATGACAGGGGGGTAATCAATGACAGGGGGGTGATCAGGGAGTCTATATGGGGTGATAACCACAGTCATTGATCACGCCCCTGTAAGGCTTCATTCAGACGTCCGGATGCGTTTTGCGGATCCGATCCATCTATCAGTGCATCCGTAAAAATCATGCGGACATCTGAATGGAGCTTTACAGGGGGGTAATCAATGACAGGGGGGTGATCAGGGAGTCTATATGGGGTGATAACCACAGTCATTGACCATGCCCCTGTAAGGCTTCATTCAGACGTCCGGATGCGTTTTGCGGATCCGATCCATCTATCAGTGGATCCGTAAAAATCATGCGGACGTCTGAATGGAGCTTTACAGGGGGTTGATCAATGACAGGGGGGTAATCAATGACAGGGGGGTGATCAGGGAGTCTATATGGGGTGATCAGGGGCTAATAAGGGGTTAATAAGTGACGGGGGGGGGGTGTAGTGTAGTGGTGCTTGGTGCTACTTTACTGAGCTACCTGTGTCCTCTGGTGGTCGATCCAAACAAGGGGGACCACCAGAGGACCAGGTAGCAGGTATATTAGACGCTGTTATCAAAACAGCGTCTAATATACCTGTTAGGGGTTAAAAAAAACACATCTCCAGCCTGCCAGCGAACGATCGCCGTTGGCAGGCTGGAGATCAACTCTCTTACCTTCCGATCCTGTGAACGCGCGCGCCTGTGTGCGCGCGTTCACAGGAAATCTCGCGTCTCGCGAGATGACGCATATATGCGTGACTGTGCGCAGCGCTGCCACCTCCGGAACGCGATCCTGCGTTAGGCGGTCCGGAGGTGGTTAAAGGGCTTCTGTCACCCCCAAAACCCTTTTTTTTGTTTTTGTTTTTTGCTTTTTAAAATCATTTTATGGATCTTACCTTTGTCTGTGGCTTCTTTTCCTTAAAAAACGAACTTTTAAAATATGCAAATCGCTTCACTACCAGCAAGTAGGGCGTCTACTTGCTGATAGCCGCCGCAAAAAAACGCCCCCTCGTCCTGTTGATTGACAGGGCCAGGGAGCACTCTCCTCCTCTGGCTGGCCCTGTCATTTCAAATCCCGCGCCTGTCTTCATTTGGCGCAGGCGCTCTGAGAGAAGGAGGCTCGCCTCCTCAGCACTCCCTCAGTGCGCCTGCGCCGATGACGGCTTCTCTTTCGGTGACATCATAGGCGCAGGCGCACTGAGGGAGTGCTGAGGAGGCGAGCCTCCTTCTCTCAGAGCGCCTGCGCCGAATGAAGACAGGCGCGGGATTTGAAATTATTACAGGGCCAGCCAGAGGAGGAGAGCGCTCCCTGGCCCTGTCAATCAACAGAACGAGGGGGCGGTTTTTTGCGGCGGCTATCAGCAAGTAGACGCCCTACTTGCTGGTAGTGTAGTGATTTGCATATTTTAAAAGTTCATTTTTTAACCACCTCAGCCCCCAGTGCTTAAACACCCTTAATGACCAGACCACTTTTTACAATTCTGCACTACACTACTTTCACGGTTTATTGCTCGGTCATGCAACTTACCACCCAAATGAATTTTAGCTCCTTTTCTTCTCACTAATAGAGCTTTCATTTGGTGGTATTTCATTGCTGCTGACATTTTAACTTTTTTTGTTATTAATCGAAATTTAACGATTTTTTTGCTCTCAGTTGTAACATTTTTCAAATAAAACTACATTTCTATTTAAAATTTTCTCTAAATTTATTGTTCTACATGTCTTTGATAAAAAAAAAATGTTTGGGTAAAAAAAAAATGGTTTGGGTAAAAGTTATAGCGTTTACAAACTATGGTACAAAAATGTGAATTTCCGCTTTTTGAAGCAGCTCTGACTTTGAGCACCTGTCATGTTTCCTGAGGTCCTACAATGCCCAGACAGTAGAAAAACCCCACAAATGACCCCATTTCGGAAAGTAAACACCCTAAGGTATTCGCTGATGGGCATAGTAAGTTCATAGAACTTTTTATTTTTTGTCACAAGTTAGCGGAAAATTATGATTTTTTTTTAGGGGCCCTAATGCGTGAGAAGTAGTTTGAAATCAAAATGTGTAAAAAATGCTGTGTGAAATCTGAAAGGTGCTCTTTGAAATGTGGGCCCCTTTGCCCACCTAGGCTGCAAAAAAGTATCACACATGTGGTATCGCAGTACTCAGGAGAAGATGGCCAATGTGTTTTGGGGTGTCGTTTTACATATACCCATGCTGGGTGAGAGAAATATCTCGGCAAATGACAACTTTTCCCATTTTTTTATACAAAGTTGGCATTTGACCAAGATATTTATCTCACCCAGCATGGGTATATGTAAAATGACACCCCAAAACACATTGCCAAACTTCTCCTGAGTACGGCGATACCACATGTGTGACACTTTTTTGCAGCCTAGATGCGCAAAGGGGCCCAAATTCCTTTTAGGAGGGCATTTTTAGACATTTGGATCCCAGACTTCTTCTCACGCTTTAGCGTCCCTAAAATGCCAGGGCAGTATAAATACCCCACATGTGACCCCATTTTGGAAAGAAGACACCCCAATGTATTCAATGAGGGGCATGGCGAGTTCATAGAAGATAATTTTTTTTTGTACAAGTTAGCGGAAATTGATATTTTTTTTGTTTTTTCTCACAAAGTCTCCCTTTCGAATAACTTGGGACAAAAATTTCAATCTTTCATGGACTCAATATGCCCCTCAGCGAATACCTTGGGGTGTCTTCTTTCCAAAATGGGGTCATTTGTGGGGTGTTTGTACTGCCCTGGCATTTAAGGGTCTCCGCAATCATTACATGTATGGCCAGCATTAGGAGTTTCTGCTATTCTCCTTATATTGAGCATACGGGTAATAATATTTTTTTTTTCCGTTCAGCCTCTGGGCTGAAAGAAAAAATGAACGGCACAGATTTCTTTATTCGCATTGATCAATGTGGATGAAAAAATCTCTGCCCAAAAAAAGAGGGGAAAGGTGTCTCCGCCCAACATCCAAACCCACTTAGCCCGTATGCCCTGGCAAACCCGATTTCTCCATTCACATCAATCGATGTGGATGAATAAATCATTGCTGGGATTTTTTTTTTTTTTTTATATACAAAGTGTTTGCCAAAGCATATGAACACCGCGCCCCTCAGCTCATATGCCTCGGCAAACATATCTTTTACTGCAGAGGAGAAATCTCGTCTTGCAGCGCCGCATACACCGACTTGCGTGTAATCTGACAGCAGCGCAATGCTTCTGTCCGAATGCACATCAGTGCTGCAGCTCGTTCATCGGTTGGTCCACCTAGATTCTAGAAGGTAAAAAAAAGAAGAAAAAAAAAAGAAAAAAACAGGCCGCAACGCAATAAATTTATTAACTTTATAATAACATTTGAACAGAACATATAAACTTTTTTTTACCTTTCTATAGGACAAACCTCTCCTTCCCCATGGGACAATGTGCAAAGCGCAAATCACCCAAAGATGTGGCGAAGTACATTATGCACTTTGTCCCAGGTGAAAGGAGAGGTTTGCAGCAGCTGTGAGTGAAAGGGCCCTAATAGCCCTGTGTGCCTGTCCTGTGAAACGCAATCCCTATGCTAAGTGTACCTGTGTGTGGTACTTCCGGAAACACTACCCTAAGCATAGGTCAGGGCAGTCAGGACAGAAATAGCGGGTGTCACGCCTTATTCCACTCCTGCTACAGACACGACATCCTGCTACAGACACAACATTTTTTTCGGGGTGACGGTTGGGTTGAGGTACCAGCAACGACACTGGGGAAATGTTGCTCGTGTAGACGGCTCACTACACTGGTGGATGGGGCCACGGAACCTCCTGGATACAGGAGGTTCTCGATGATCTCTTCCTGAAATTTGAGGAAGGATCCTGTTCTCCCAGCCTTACTGTAGAGAACAAAACTATTATATACAGCCAATTGAATTAAATATACAGACACCTTCTTATACCAGCGTCTGGTCCTGCGGGAAAGTAGATAAGGAGCCAACATCTGGTCATTGAAGTCCACCCCTCCCATGAGAAAATTATAGTCGTAGACACAGAGGGGCTTTTCAATGACACTGGTTGCTCGTTTAATTTGGATTGTCGTGTCTGCGTGAATGGAGGAGAGCATGTAAACGTCATGCTTGTCTCTCCATTTCACCGCAAGCAGTTCTTGGTTACATAAGGCATCCCTCTCCCCCCTTGCAAGACGGGTGGTAACGAGCCGTTGGGGGAAGCCCTGGCGACTAGGTCGCGCGGTGCCACAGCAGCCAATCTGTTCTAGGAACAAATGCCTGAAGAGGGGCACACTTGTGTAAAAATTGTCCACATAAAGATGGTACCCCTTGCCAAATAAGGGTGACACCAAGTCCCAGACTGTCTTCCCACTGCTCCCCAGGTAGTCAGGGCAACTGACCGTCTCCAGGGTCTGATCTTTACCCTCATAGATCTGAAATTTGTGGGTATAGCCTGTGGCCCTTTCACAGAGCTTATTCAATTTGTCCCCATACCGTGCGCGCTTGCTTGGGATGTATTGTTTGAAGCCAAGGCGCCCGGTAAAATGTATAAGGGACTCGTCTACGCAGATGTTTTGCTCAGGGGTATACAAATCTGCAAATTTGGTGTTGAAGTGGTCTATGAGGGGCCTAATTTTGTGGATCCGGTCAAAAGCTGGGTGGCCTCTGGGACGAGAGGTGCTGTTGTCGCTAAAGTGCAGGAAACGCAGGATAGCCTCAAATCGTGTCCTGGACATAGCAGCAGAGAACATGGGCATGTGATGAATTGGGTTCGTGGACCAATATGACCGCAATTCATGCTTTTTGGTTAAGCCCATGTTGAGGAGAAGGCCCAAAAAAATTTTAAATTCGGAAACTTGGACGGGTTTCCACCGGAAAGACTGGGCATAATAGCTTCCTGGGTTGGCGGCTATAAATTGAGTGGCATATCAGTTTGTTTCTGCCACAACTAAGTCCAAGAGCTCCGCAGTCAAGAACAGCTCAAAAAACCCCAGTGCCGAACCGATCTGAGCTGTCTCAACTCGAACTCCAGACTGGGCGGTGAAAGGGGGAACTACAGGTCCGGCTGAAGTTGGGGGCTGCCAATCAGGGTTTGCCAGCACCTCAGGGACTCTAGGGGCTCTACGGGCCTGTCTGTGCGGTGGCTGAGACGGGGGAAATAATGCACGTGCCACCGTACCAGCTTCAACTGCCCTTCTGGTGCTCGCCACTTCACCATGTTGTACGGCAGTGCTGGTACTAGGTCCAGGATGGGCTGCGCTGCTGGTGTATGCCTCACCACGTAATCCGACAGCACCAGCCCCACTCTTCTGCCCTTGAAGCGGATCCTGCGCAACCTGTGGTGTAGCAACACGGAGCCGGGTACACCTGGTGGTGTCAGGGACCTCAACCTCCTCGTCCGAACTTTGGGTCACACTGCCACTGCTTTCTACAGGTTCATATTCTGACCCGCTGGATTCGTCAGATGAGGGTTCCCATTCCTCATCCGACTGGGTCAGAATCCTGTAGGCCTCTTCAGAAGAATACCCCTTGTTTGCCATTTGGTCAATTAATTTAGGGGGTATTCCCTGAGACTACCCAAGAAAAAAAGCAAGCCTGTCTTATAAATGGGAGGCTAGCGAAGTACCGGATGCCGCTGCAATTGATAAAAAATATCAAAACAGATTTTTTTATCGCCGCAGCCCTTGTAAAGTGATTGTGCAGTGATAAAAAAAAAATAAAAAATTTTGTCACTGCGGCGGGGCGGGCGTGGGTGAACGCACGTGTGGGCGACCGATCAGGCCTGATCGGGCAAACACTGCGTTTTGGGTGGAGGGCGAGCTAAGGTGACACTAATACTATTATAGATCTGACTGTGATCAGTTCTGATCACTTACAGATACTATAAAAGTACCAATGCTGATTAGCGATACGCTAATCAGCGAATCAGTGACTGCGGTGCGGTGGGCTGGGCGCTAAACGATCGCTAACTACCTAACCAAGGGGCCTAAACTATCCTAAAACCTAACAGTCAATACCAGTGAAAAGAAAGTGACAGTTTACACTGATCACTTTTTTCCCCTTTCACTAGGTGATTGACAGGGGTGATCAAGGGGTTAATTGGGGTGAAGGAGGGTGATCTGGGGGCTAAGTGTAGTGTTGGGTGTACTCACTGTGATGTGTGCTCCTCTGCTGGGACCAACCGACGAAAAGGACCAGCAGAGGAGCACAGAAGCCACTTAACACATTATATTTATAAATATAATGTGTTAACTGGCTTCTGATTCGTTTTTTTTGAAAATCATCAGCCTGCCAGCGACTATCATTGGCTGGCAGGCTGATGACGAACTTGTCTTTTAACTTTTGCCGGCCCGCGATGCGCGGGCCGGCTTTGCCCGAAATCTCGCGTCTCGCGAGATGACACGCCGGCGCGTGCACTCGGAATAACAGGGCCGCCGAAAAGACGCATTCCTGCGTACGGCGGTCCTGTAGTGATTAAGGAAAAGAAGCTACAGCCAAAGGTAAGAGCCCTATGTAGGGAATAGTCGTTATAAAAGGATTTGAACAAGCTTAAAAAAAAAAAATGGGTTTTGGGGGTGACAGAAGCCCTTTTAAAGAAAAATCGCAGCATGCTCTACATTTTGCATTTTTTTCACGCAGCCCTGGCCCTATAGAAGTGAATGGGGCTTGTGTAAAAAAACAGCAGACATATGGATGCAATGCGTTTTTCACTGATGGTTGCTAGGTGATGAAGATTGTTTTTTTTCAGTTTTTCTTCAAACCTTATTGCATCTGTGCAGAAAAATGCGTTTACTGAACCCAATCACCTTTTGCGTGCAAAACCATCAGTTTTTTCCTGAACGGATCATAGTAACATAGTAACATAGTACATAAGGCCGAAAAAAGACATTTGTCCATCCAGTTCGGCCTGTCATCCTACAAGTTGATCCAGAGGAAGGCAAAAAAAACCCCTGTGAGGTAGAAGCCAATTTTCCTCACTTTAGGGGAATAAAAAATTCCTTCCCGACTCCAATCAGGCAATCAGAATAACTCCCTGGATCAACGACCCCTCTCTAGTAGCTATAGCCTGTAATATTATTACACTCCAGAAATACATCCAGGCCCCTCTTGAATTCCTTTATTGTACTCACCATCACCACCTCCTCAGGCAGAGAGTTCCATAGTCTCACTGCTCTTACCGTAAAGAACCCTTTTCTATGTTTGTGTACAAACCTTCTTTCCTCCAAACGCAGAGGATGTCCCCTCGTCACAGTCACAGTCCTGGGGATAAATAGATGATGGGATAGATCTCTGTACTGCCCCCTGATATATTTATACATAGTAATTAGATCTCCCCTCAGTCGTCTTTTTTCTAACGTGAATAACCCTAATTTTGATAATCTTTCAGGGTACTGTAGTTGCCCCATTCCAGTTATTACTTTAGTTGCCCTCCTCTGGACCCTCTCCAGCTCTGCTATGTCTGCCTTGTTTACAGGAGCCCAGAACTGTACACAGTACTCCATGTGTGGTCTGACCAGTGATTTGTAAAGTAGTAGGAATATGTTCTCATCACGGGCATCTATGCCCCTTTTGATGCAACCCATTATCTTATTGGCCTTGGCAGCCGCTGCCTGACACTGTTTTTTGCAGCTTAGTTTGCTGTTTATTAAAATTCCTAGATCCTTTTCCATGTCATCATGACACAATCCCGATCGCTCGTGTGAAAGAGGCCTTAGCTGAGAATCACTCTAGTGCCTTAAAATAAAAAAAGATAAGTCTATGATTCTTTTTTCAGGCTGTTGGTATTTGACCAAGTCATGTCATTGTGACAGACTGCTAATCCATTCATATCAGTATATTGAGCTATAGACTTGCAAGTTTGTGAACTGCTCAGTATTTTCGATATTTCTGCATAAATTTGACCTAAAACTACATCAGATTTTCACAGAGGTTCTAAAAGTAGATCAAGATAGCAAATCAAACAAATGAGTTAAAATATTAAATGTAGTCATTTATTTGTTGTGGAAAATTATCCAATATCACATGTTTGTGAGTGGCTAAAGTATGTGAACCTTTAGGATTGGCAAATAATTAGAATATGAAATTAGTCGGGTGTTTTCAGTCAATGAGATGACAATCGGGTGTGAGTGGTCGATCTGTTTTATTTGAATAACATTATCAAAGTTTGATCTTTATAACACTTCTGGAAGTGTATCATGGAACAAACAAAGGAGATTTCTGAGGACCTCAGAAGAAGAGTTGTTGATGCTCATCAGACTGGAAAAGATTACAAAACCACTTCTTAAGAGTTTGGACTCCACCTATCTACAGTTAGACAGATTTTTATACAAATTAATGAAATTAAAGACCATTGTTACTTCTTCCCAGGAGTGTTCAACCAACAAAGATCATGCCAAGAACAAGCTGTTTAATAGTCAGCAAGGTAACAAAGGAACCTAAGGTAACCTCTAAGCAACTAAATGCATTTTTCATATTACCTAATGTATATTTGCATCAGGAGGACTCTGAAGAACTATGGTGTACATAACAGGATTTCAAGGAGAAAGCCACTGCTCTCCAAAAATAACATTTCTGCCCATCTGCAGTTTGCCAAAGATCACCTGGACAAGCCAGACAACTATTAGAACAATTTTTTGTGGCTGGATGGGACCAAGATAGAACTTTCTAGTATAAATGAGAGGCATTAAAGAAATCTAAACACTGCATTCCATCATAAAAACCTCATCCCATCTGTAAACATGGTGGTGGTAGTATCATGGTTTGGGCTTGTTTTGCTGCATCTGGGCAAAGACTGCTTGCCATTATTGATGGCGTAAGGAATTTTAAATTAAACCAGTAAATTCTGAAGGAAAATGTCAGGACATCTGTCCGTGACCTGAATTTAAAGAGAACGTGGGTCATGCAGCAAAACAACGACCCAAAGCACACAAGTGATTCTACCAAAGAACGATTAAAGAAGAATAAAGTTAGGCTACTTTCACACTGGCGTTTTGAATTCCGTTTGTGAGATCCATTTCAGGGCAATCACAAACTGTTCGAAACGGATCAGTTCAGCCCCGATGCATTCTGAATGGATAAGGATCCGTTCAGAATGCATCAGTTTGGCTCCGTTTAGTCTCCGTTCCGCTCTGGATGCGGACACCAAAACGCTGCTTGCAGCGTTTTTGTGTCCGCCTGACGATGCGGAGCCAAACGAATCCGTCCTGACTTAAAATGTAAGTCAATGGGGATGGATCTGTTTTCACTGACAAAATATGGTGCAATTGAAAACTGATCCGTCCCCCATTGACATTTAAATGTAAGTCAGGACGGATCCATTTTGACTTAGACTTTTTTTTAAAGAATAATGCAAACGGATCCGTTCTGAACAGATACCAGTGTTTGCATTATAGGTGCGGATCCGTCTGTGCAGATACCAGACGGATCCGCACCTAACCCAGGTGTTAAAGTAGCCTTAAACATTTTGGAATGGGCAAGTCAAAGTCCTGAGCTTTATCCAATAGAAATGTTGTGTAAGGACCTGAAGTGAGTAGTTCTTGTGAGGAAACCCTCAAACATAAAGAGTTTTTTTTTTTTTTTTCTTTTTTTGGGCTTAAATTCCTCCAAACCAATGTACAGGACTAATCAACTATTACTGGAAACATTAGTTGCTGTTGCTGCTTCACAAGGGAGTCACACCAGATACTGAAGGCAAAGTATCAGATACTTTTGTCACCCACAGACGTAATATTGGATAATTTTTCTCAAAAAATAAATGTATTATTTTTTTTTTTTTTTACTTATTTGTTTGATATTCTCTTTTTTTACTTTTAGGAATTTTATATAGTTGTAGGCCAGTTTTATGCAGAAATATAGACAAGGATTCACAAACTTTAAAGCACCACTGTATTATTGCTGTTTTTCAATATAATATCCCCTGAATCCTGACCTAGGCCTCATCCAGTAAATCCAGTTTTCTCTGCTCTGCATTGATGAGGAGCAATGACCCCGAAACAGTTGTCTGCCAATGAGGTGTTGGCTTAGCTATTAACCAATGTCATGTCTCAAGGCATGTTTGAAAGGTCGAACATTGACTTATAGATAGTTACTTTATATCTGGTGACATTAGAAACATAGAATGTGTCGGCAGATAAGAACCATTTGGCCCATCTAGTCTGCCCAATATACTGAATACTATGGATAGCCCCCGGCCCTATCTTATATGAAGGATGGCCTTATGCCTATCCCATGCATGCTTAAACCCCTTCACTGTATTTGCAGCTACCACTTCTGCAGGAAGGCTATTCCATGCATCCACTACTCTCTCAGTAAAGTAATACTTCCTTATATTACTTTTAAACCTTTGCCCCTCTAATTTAAAACTGTGTCCTCTTGTGGTAGTTTTTCTTCTTTTAAATATGCTCTCTTCCTTTACCGAGTTGATTCCCTTTATGTATTTAAAAGTTTCTATCATATCCCCTCTGTCTCTTCTTTCTTCCAAGCTATACATATTAAGGTCCTTTAACCTTTCCTGGTAAGTTTTATCCTGCAATCCATGTACTAGTTTAGTAGCTCTTCTCTGAACTCTCTCTAGAGTATCTATATCCTTCTGGAGATATGGCCTCCAGTACTGCGCACAATACTCCAAGTGAGGTCTCACCAGTGTTCTGTACAGCGGCATAAGCACTTCACTCTTTCTACTGCTTATACCTCTCCCTATACATCCAAGCATTCTGCTGGCATTTCGTGCTGCTCTATTACATTGTCTTCCCACCTTTAAGTCTTCTGAAATAATTACTCCTAAATCCCTTTCCTCAGATACTGAGGTCAGGACTGTGTCAAATATTCTATATTCTGCCCTTGGGTTTTTACGCCCCAGGTGCATTATCTTGCACTTATCCACATTAAATTTCAGTTTCCAGAGTTCTGACCATTCTTCTAGTTTTCCTAAATCCTTTTCCATTTGGCGTTTCCCTCCAGGAACATCAACCCTGTTACATATCTTTGTGTCATCAGCAAAAAGACAAACCTTACCAGCGAGGCCTTTTGCAATATCACTTATGAAGATATTAAACAAAATCGGTCCCAGTACAGATCCCTGTGGAACCCCACTGGTAACATTACCTTGTTTTGAATGTTCTCCATTGACTACAACCCTCTGTTGTTAGAGGCAGAGCTTGCTAAGAGCTGATTTGCACACCCTCTTCCCAGAATTCCAGAGGAGCATAGCCTGGCCTATAAGACTCCTCGTGCCAATTAAGGTTAGTATCCCTGATCCCTCTGCAATATAAATGAGCTTCCTCCCTCAACTACTGGGTAACATAATATGAATGTCAGCCACAATTCTTTCTGCTTTTTGTAAATATTTTATTGCAAGTCTCCTTTTTCTTTTATTGCTCACTATAGCATAATGTATGTCCTCTAAAGTTTTCAGCACTTAACTGTAACACCAGATCTCATGGATTTCGACCTGCAGTGTGTTATTACAGGAAGTTACATTTTCACATCTCTGGCTCTAGTTTAGGAAAGTGGGTTTTTTATTTGGCTTTTGAGGTGATTTAAGCCAGATTTATCAACTATGACTTTAAAAAAAAAAAGTAGCAAAAATTGTTCCAATCTTACTGCAGCAAAGGGGTGGCATAAAAAATAGAGTAACACCTCAAGGCAGAACTTTTAGACCTGCGATAAATTTGGCACAAATTTCAGCAATGCAGACTACTGTAAAACTGACTTCAAAAATGTTCCTGATGATAAATATTCCCTTTAAAGAGCTACTTAATTATTGACCAAGAATATGCAGCCTCGCAAAAAATGCCTCTTCTCTACCCATATGTGGGACTTTATGTAGATGTTAATGCATTTTCACAGCAGATTTTGCACATCTGTAGCAATCTGAGCTGAAAATCTGCAACTGAAATTGACAATGATGGAGATTTTAAAAATCTGCACCACTGGTTAGCCTCCGTGGGAAAGTTGTCAGCATGTGGATAAGATTTTGCAAATATAATTCACCTGCCTAGTGCTGTAAACCATGCCAATTCGCAGTTATTCCTCCATGAGTGGACCTACTCAGAGTGAGTGCCATAACGTGTCATCCCTGTGTTCATGTTCATGTGACAGTATCTTCCTCAGTCTCTGCATGATGGATATCTAACAAGTAGATTTACAAAATAGATTGCTTTACTCGTATTTTACTGACCTTAAGGCCTGATTCACACGACCGTTGTGTGTTTTGCGGTCCGGAAAACTGACAAGAATAGGACAGGTTATATTTTTTTTTGTGGACCGCGGAACGGAGCAACGGATGCGGACAGCACACAGAGTGCTGTCCGCATCTTTTGCGGCCCCATTGAAGTGAATGGGTCCACATCCAAGCCGCAAAAACTGCGGCTCGGATGCGGACCAAAAACAACGGTCGTGTGCATGAGGCCTATATGTGTTTTCTCCTATCACCCATGATGGCTACAGGCTCCACCTCCAATGATAAGAAAATGGCAAATAAAAAAACTGTGAAATTTCCTACCTTTTTTCCTCAGTGATTTCCTGTACTTGGTAGAGTAGACCTTTTGATTCCAGGTGCTAACCAGGGGGTGAGGCAGAGTAGTTTCTCTCTGGCTATAATTTTCTATTCTGCTGTTGCCTGCCAGTCTCAGGTGCAAGATACAGGAAGTTCCTCCTGCTGCCCTACACTGAAACTATTGTTAGTGCAGGAGGTGGTCCCTCCATAGGTGTTATAACCAGCGGGTGAGAACCCACTGTCCCACATGACCAACAATGGTGAGGAGAGACTTTCCCGAGGGGTGTAACAAGTTCTATCTCAGAGGGGAATTGGAACACAAGGTAATCAGCAACAAGTGTGAACCCACTGGACTGATCTCCAGGTGACCCAATACACTAAGTGTTTTTGTTTTGTTTTAAAACTCTTTTTTTATAAATTTTTTCAGCAAATAAGACAAATATAATGACCGTTTGACACAAGGAATGCATATCCATTCAAATAGGAGATAGAAAAGAGATGACATAGTGAGCATCATAATCAAATATATGACGTTATAGTCGTTGTTGTAGTCAAACATTTCGAATAAAGTATATCTATATGAAAACATTTTAGTCATGTAGCACTAATCTCCACGTGTTAAACCTTAAACCAAACTCAAAACGGAAAAATAGGGAGGGGGTCTGAGGGTAAACATCAACGTTTCCAGGGACATTTAGGTGCCAGGGAATTGCTGTCTGCCAGTCTCATCCATATATACACAGACCCGCTCATTACAACGCAAGAGGCTGCTACTCAAATAATAGACATGTACTTAAAAAGTACTGCGGAATATAATGCAACTAAATCAATATGAATCGTCGATAGGATCTCCATGGGTTCCATATGACTTTAAATTGAAGTGGGGACCCAGAGTCCCAATGCACTGCTCAAGCCGACATATCTGATAACACCTGATAATCCATTTCTGGATCACAGGGGTTATTTGCTGCTTCCAGTGGGTCGCAATGATAAGTCTAGCTGAGGCCAGCAGAGCAGCACACAAGATTCGCACACAATACACTCAGTGGATGCTGGGAGGCCAGAGGCTGATCAAAGGGGAGCATAATCAGGGTACAAATGCAGAAGTCAGGGCAGGCGGCAATCAGGCAAAGTCCATAAACGTAGATAAGGGTCAGGGCTGGTGGCAATCAGGAAAAATCTATAAAACGTAATCTAAAGTTCGGTACATAGAATGACAAGAAACAGCAGAACACCTTAGCTCAAACAGGAAACTAGACTAGCTAGGAACCTACTTGCTCAGGCTCCTCCCAGGAGGCGCCTTCAAATACACATTGCAGACCAGCCATAGGCAGGGGAAGATGGAAGACGTGTGCATGCTTTCTCACAAAAGGTGGAGAGACACGGAAGTGCACGCCCTAACAAACAGTACAGGACTCTGAGCGCAAGCTCTACTCAGAGCGGAATGGAGTATGCCAGAGACTACATAGCTCCACCCATTCCAGCAAGGAAAGAAGAGCCGGTGTGGGGTTTTTACAACAGTTAAAGGAGTTCTCCGGGAATAAGAAAATGAAAATATTTAAATATTACTTTATTATAAATATATTCCCAAATACCTTTCATTAATTATAACGTCTCGTTTTGTCTAGGGATCAATCATAAGAAGAAACAAAATGGCCGCTGTCCTATTAGTACACAAAACCTGTCCTAATCACAAAGGAGAACAAGTTACTTCACCACACTGAGCTAAAGAGCTGCATCGTCCTCCTCTCTGCTCTGCTTGTCAGAGATTATGATCCGGAGTACAGTTTAATATGATCTTCACCTGAATCTTTGTGGAAATGGAGTTCATGAGTAGACCTTAAGTACAGAGAGGACAGGACCGACTGTGGTAATGGAGACTGTATACAAGAGCTGCTGCTCATTATCCACATCCCCACCTCCTCTCTGTACTTCATGTCTCCTCATGAACTCCATTCCAGAGATTTAGCTAAAGATCTTTTCAGCTGTATTGAGGATCATAATCCCTGACAAGCGGAGCAGAGAGGAGGATGAGGCAGCTCTTCAGCTCAGTGTTATGAAGTAACTTGTCCTCCTGTGTGATTGATGTCTGTACTAATAGGACGGCGGCCATTTTATTTTTCCTAATCATTGCTCCCTAGACAAAACGAGCCATTATAACAAAATGTGTAACGAAATCTGAGGTGAATAGACAGATCTCATAATCTCCTAAATTTACATTATCAATAGCTAATTGTATAGCAGTGGCTAATTGATCTATTAAGCAAATGCAAATGGTGCCTCTAGATGCCAGCCCGTCTGAAGACTAGGGGTGACACTCCATGTTCTCAGAGGAAGCCCCCATTTAGCACTGGACTGCTAATTGCAAACTATTTGGGCATCCTAATGAAGACCTGGGAGGGGATACTTAAAATGCACAGCCACCCTAGACATGTTGGCTGCTAGACCAGTGGGTGGTCTAAACCATTCAGTAGATGAATGAAATAATATCAGAAGCCATAACTCCGACGTCATGTCACCCACAGCCTCAGAACCCTAATAATTGTGTTCAGCCTGACATGGGCTTCGGGCAGAGTCTATGCGCGCCATACTGGACAGGAGCCATTTCTCTCTATTCAGGATCTGGCCTTCTGGAATTCATAACTCAATCACATTTGGTGTCTGTATGACCGGGACGAAGCGACTCAGATTATGGGATCATACCTGTACCCGCAGTCCCTGTCATACAACGAGGAATCGCCGTGATTCATATTGCCACCTCAGTCAGTCTTCTGGGAAGGTGGGGCAGAAACCTCAATAATATCAGACGTCCCAGAAGGCCGGACCTTAAGGAGGGAGGTTCCCTCACAGCCCACCATTCGGCTGAGGGGGGATAAAAATGGGTGTTTAGGAACAGGTAATTGTCAGCCATTTTGGGGATCCACATCGTTTGGAGTTACTGCCCATATCTTCAGCTGTCCCCACAGCCGGAATATGACTGCTGCATCTCAGTAAGCCAATATTCAGTATTTTATCCCGTTTATTTTATCTGTTTTACTGCATTGTTATTGTATGTACATTTTTATCTTTTATCTGACACACTTTCTTTTTGTCTTGCACTGCACTATTGTGTGATAAATAAAAAAATTGATAAGTCCCTTCCTTGTGGTCTTATAGAACTTGCTCTTTCGGAGGGAATAACATTACCAGTAGTGTTTCAGAGGATTTTAGGTCCCATATAGATAACTTGTGTTACTGTATATACTGAGTATAGGCCCCTATTGCCTTATAGTATAGGTGGTGGCAGCTATTGTGATAGAAAATATTGGGGTGTTAGAATCTGGGGGGGTAAGTTAGCATAATTCCGTCATCTAGAATAGGTGGGCGGGAATTTCTGTGGTAACTTAATGCTCACTAGTATAATTCACCCAAGTGACGTGACCCGAGAGTGGGGATCGTCACAAAATGTATTTGGGAATATACACTGCTCAAAAAAATAAAGGGAACACTTAAACAACACAATGTAACTCCAAGTCAATCACACTTCTGTGAACTCAAACTGTCCACTTAGGAAGCAACACTGAGTGACAATCAATTTCACATGCTGTTGTGCAAATGGGATAGAAAACAGGTGGAAATTATAGGCAATTAGCAAGACACCCCCAATAAAGGAGTGGTTCTGCAGGTGGTGACCACAGATCACTTCTCAATTCCTATGCTTCCTGGCTGATGTTTTGGTCACTTTTGAATGCTGGCAGTGCTTTCACTCTAGTGGTAGCATGAGACGGAGTCTACAACCCACACAAGTGGCTCAGGTAGTGCAGCTTATCCAGGATGGCACATCAATGCGAGCTGTGGCAAGAAGGTTTGCTGTGTCTGTCAGCGTAGTGTCCAGAGCATGGAGGCGCTACCAGGAGACAGGCCAGTACATCAGGAGACGTGGAGGAGGCCGTAGGAGGGCAACAACCCAGCAGCAGGGACCGCTACCTCCGCCTTTGTGCAAGGAGGAACAGGAGGAGCACTGCCAGAGCCCTGCAAAATGACCTCCAGCAGGCCACAATTGTGCATGTGTCTGGTCAAACGGTCAGAAACAGACTCCATGAGGGTGATATGAGGGCCCGACGTCCACAGGTGGGGGTTGTGCTTACAGCCCAACACCGTGCAGGACGTTTGGCATTTGCCAGAAAACACCAAGATTGGCAAATTCGCCACTGGCGCCCTGTGCTCTTCACAGATGAAAGCAGGTTCACACTGAGCACATGTGACAGACGTGACAGAGTCTGGAGACGCCGTGGAGAACGTTCTGCTGCCTGCAACATCCTCCAGCATGACCGGTTTGGAATTGGGTCAGTAATGGTGTGGGGTGGCATTTCTTTGGAGGGCCGCACAGCCTTCCATGTGCTCACCAGAGGTAGCCTGACTGCCATTAGGTACCGAGATGAGATCCTCAGACCCCTTGTGAGACCATATGCTGGTGCAGTTGGCCCTGGGTTCCTCCTAATGCAAGACAATGCTAGACCTCATGTGGCTGGAGTGTGTCAGCAGTTCCTGCAAGACGAAGGCATTGATGCTATGGACTGGCCCGCCCGTTCCCCAGACCTGAATCCAATTGAGCACATCTGGGACATCATGTCTCGCTCTATCCACCAACGTCACATTGCACCACAGACTGTCCAGGAGTTGGCAGATGCTTTAGTCCAGGTCTGGGAAGAGATCCCTCAGGAGACCGTCTGCCACCTCATCAGGAGCATGCACAGGCGTTGTAGGGAGGTCATACAGGCACGTGGAGGCCACACACACTACTGAGCCTCATTTTGACTTGTTTTAAGGACATTACATCAAAGTTGGATCAGCCTGTAGTGTGTTTTTCCACTTTAATTTTGAGGGTGACTCCAAATCCAGACCTCCATGGGTTGAAAAATTTGATTTCCATTTTTTTTATTTTTGTGTGATTTTGTTGTCAGCACATTCAACTATGTAAAGAACAAAGTATTTCAGAAGAATATTTAATTAATTCAGATCTAGGATGTGTTATTTTTGTGTTCCCTTTATTTTTTTGAGCAGTGTATTTATTAATATTTAAGTATTTTCTTAATTCCCAGAGAACCCCTTTAAGCTACCCTCTGCCCGCACTTGTCAGCGTGGCAGCAGGAGGAAGTGAAGGAGACCAACGCCTGTGCCTGCGTGTAGGGGCAGCAAAGCAGGCACAGAGCTCTAGGTTAACAATAGGGTTAAGTTCCTCTTATTTAGGCCTCATGCACACGACCGTTGTTGTGTTCCGTTCCGCAAAATGGGGTTCCGTTGTTCCGTGATCCGTTTCCGTTTTTGTTTCCGTGTGTCTTCCTTTATTTTTGGAGGATCACCAGACATGACTGAAAGTAAAAAAAAGTCTAAGTCAAGTTTGCCATGCAAATGATAGGGAAAAAACGGACGCGGATGACAATCTTGTGTGCCTCCGTGTTTTTTCACGGTCCCATTGACTTGAATGGGTCCGCAAACCGTTTTCCGTGAAAAAAATAGGACAGGTTATATTTTTTGAATGGACTGGAATCACGGACGCGGATGACAAACGGTGCATTAGCCGAGTTTTCAACGGACGCATTGAAAGTCAATGGGTCCGCAGAAAATCACGAAAAACAGAACAACGGACATGGAATAAAACAACAGTCGTGTGCATGAGGCCTTATCCTGATGCTGCCTTTGGTGAGACAGCATAGCAGTCCAAAAAGGGTATGTATTTCTTTTCACAAACAAGTACTTTAAAATCTCATATCATCATTATAAAAACCACTGAGTGTACAAATGGGTCACCTTACTTGAGTTTCTTGCTTTATTTGAGGCAATAGGAAGACTAGGTTTTAGTGCTGACAGATTCAATAAAAATAATGGATACCTTTCTGGATAAGACTGGTGTATAAACTAAAGCCATCCATAAATGCATTAATGGTTTGATTAAACCTGAATGATGAGGTGTTTCTATAAAGTTCTCAAAACTGTTATTAACTTTTTGGATCGCATGTATTGTACCAGATATTTTCACAAGCAATTTGTACCTTGGTAGAGATCTGTATACAACGTAGTATGTGAATAAAATAAAAAATGGATCCTTGCCAAGAAATCTCTGGGTTTGTGGTCTGGTATTGTTTTGGTCTTTGGCAGGTGATGACCCCTGTCAATTATGTCCTGCATTGAACAAGAAGGTAGGAAAGTTTTGCCTAGCTGTAAAGGATAGACATTCAGTTCAGATGGTTTAACCGTTTCCTCTATTCCCCTAAATTTGTTATTGCTACATGAGTGCTCTACTAAATCAGCAGTTTTCTATTTCATCACTTCATCCTTTAGGGAGCTTTGAGTATCCTCTCCCATTTTAGCCTGGGATCTACTCTATCCCCAAGGTTATCAACTTGTGCTGATATTTCTGTACCAGAATGTTCCGATTTCTGTGAATAATGTTTTTAAAAATTAGGAGCAGTTGTTTCGTGAACACATCTTAAGCTTGCCCTATCTATAGCTTCAATATTATCTCTTCGAGAAGCATGCTCTGGAAGAAAGAATAATAAATCGGTCTCTACCGTTGTATCCTCTAGGGTTGTAGACAGCCTGGGCTAGACTTTAGTTTAAGGGAGTTGCAGGTGGTGAGCTAGGTTGCGGTTTTTTATCATCCCATGTGGAATTGTGCCAAAGGCTGTAGTTGAACGTAATTGAACGATTAAGAGTCCCTGTATATGTTCTCCATATTGGCTCTGGCCATGTTGGTAGGACCTATACTGTGTGGCAGAAGTTTTCCCTTTTTTGTTTTCCTTTTGTTAATGTTCTGTTTTCCCTGTAATTAAAGGGGGTTGTCCGCTTTTTACTATTGATGACCTATCCTCCGGATGGGTCATCAGTATCAGATCAGCGGGGGTCCGACTCGTATGAGCACTGCCATCAGGGTTAGGTCATCAATGTTACAAAAGCGGACAAACCCTTTAAACGGATGTTTGGCCTAGGAGCCGACTACCCCAATGGGGTTAACCTATGCTAGATAAAAAAAGGGAAAGGGAGAAGAAGTTATAATTACACTGCACTACCACTGCACGGGAGATTGCATGCAAGTAAGGCTACTTTCACACCAGCGTTTCTGGGTCCGCCTGTGAGATCCGTTTCAGGGCTCTCACAAGCGGCCCAAAACGGATCAGTTTTGCCCTAATGCATTCTGAATGGATAAGGATCCGTTCAGAATGCATCAGTTTGGCTCCGTTCCGCCTCCATTCCGCTCTGGAGGCGGACACCAAAACGCTGCTTGCAGCGTTTTGATGTCCGCCTGACTATGCGGAGACAAACGGATCCGTCCTGACTTACAATGTAAGGCTACTTTCACACCTGTGGATCCATCTGGTATCTGCACAGACGGATCCGCGCCTATAATGCAAACGTTGATATCCGTTCAGTACGGATCCGTCTGCATTACTCTGTCAAAAAAAAGTCTAAGTCTAAATCAAACGGATCCGTCCTGACTTACATTGAAAGTCAATGGGGGATGGATCCGTTTACAATTGCACCAATATTGTGTCAATGTAAATGGATCGGTCCCTATTGACTTGCATTGTAAGTCAGGACGGATCCGTTTGGCTCCTCATCGCCAGGCAGACACCAAAACGCTGCAAGCAGTGTTTTGGTGTCCACCTCCAGAGCGGAATGGAGGCTGAACGGAGCCAAACTGATGCATTCTGAACGGATCCTTATCCATTCAGAATGCATTGGGGCTAAACTGATTTGTTTGGGGCCGCTTGTGAGAGCCTTGAAACGGATCTCACAGGCGGACCCAGAAATGTCAGTGTGAAAGTAGCCTAAGTCGTTGGGGACCGATCCGTTTTCACTGACACAATATGGTGCAATCGAAAATGGATCCGCCTCCCATTTACTTTCAGTGTAAGTCAAAACAGATAATTTTTTTATATTTTTTTTTGTTCATGGTAATGCAAACGGATCCGTTCTGAACGGATACAAGCGTTTGCATTATAGGTGCAGATCTGTCTGTGCAGATACCAGACGGATCCGCACCTAACCCAGGTGTGAAAGTAGCCTAAAACATTGAAGAGAACGCAGTGCTTGCACTACTGCTGTGGTTCATTCAATTAGCTGATCTTTCGCTATACGTTTTAATGCCTCGATTTCCATGCAGTTTTTATTTGCCAAATTCTGTTTAAATGTTTGTTTACGGAGTTATTTTGCACTAGAAACAATGTGTTTGTACACCTGACAGAGCCTGTTCGGCAGTACACTGGGCCCATGAGTGCTAAACAGCCTTAGGACCTACAGTCGTGGCCAAAAGTTTTGAGAATGACACAAATATTAGTTTTCACAAAGTTTGCTGCTAAACTGCTTTTAGATCTTTGTTTCAGTTCTTTCTGTGATGTAGTGAAATATAATTACACGCACTTCATATGTTTCAAAGGCTTTTATCGACAATTACATGACATTTATGCAAAGAGTCAGTATTTGCAGTGTTGGCCCTTCTTTTTCAGGACCTCTGCAATTCGACTGGGCATGCTCTCAATCAACTTCTGGGCCAATTCCTGACTGATAGCAACCCATTCTTTCATAATCACTTCTTGGAGTTTGGCATAATTAGTGGGTTTTTGTTTGTCCACCCGCCTCTTGAGGATTGACCACAAGTTCTCAATGGGATTAAGATCTGGGGAGTTTCCAGGCCATGGACCCAAAATGTCAACGTTTTGGTCCCTGAGCCACTTAGTTATCACTTTTGCCGTATGGCACGGTGCTCCATCGTGCTGGAAAATGCATTGTTCTTCACCAAACTGTTGTTGGATTGTTGGAAGAAGTTGCTGTTGGAGGGTGTTTTGGTACCATTCTTTATTCATGGCTGTGTTTTTGGGCAAAATTTGTGAGTGAGCCCACTCCCTTGGATGAGAAGCAACCCCACACATGAATGGTCTCAGGATGCTTTACTGTTGGCATGACACAGGACTGATGGTAGCGCTCACCTTTTCTTCTCCGGACAAGCCTTTTTCCAGATGCCCCAAACAATCGGAAAGAGGCTTCATCAGAGAATATGACTTTGCCCCAGTCCTCAGCAGTCCATTCACCATACTTTCTGCAGAAGATCAATCTGTCCCTGATGTTTTTTTGGGAGAGAAGTGGCTTCTTTGCTGGCCTTCTTGACACCAGGCCATCTTCCAAAAGTCTTCGCCTCACTGTGCGTGCAGATGCGCTCATACCTGCCTGCTGCCATTCCTGAGCAAGCTCTGCACTGGTGGCACTCCGATCCCGCAGCTGAATCCTCTTTAGGAGACGATCCTGGCGCTTGCTGGACTTTCTTGGACGCCCTGAAGCCTCCTTAACAAGAATTGAACCTCTTTCCTTGAAGTTCTTGATGATCCTTTAAATTGTTGATTGAGGTGCAATCTTAGTAGCCACAATATCCTTGCCTGTGAAGCCATTTTTATGCAACGCAATGATGGCTGTACACATTTGTTTGCAGGTCACCATGGTTAACAATGAAAGAACAATGATTTCAAGCATCACCCTCCTTTTAACATGTCAAGTCTGCCATTTTAACCCAATCAGCCTGACATAATGATCTCCAGCCTTGTGCTCGTCAACATTCTCACCTGAGTTAACAAGACGATTACTGAAATGATCTCAGCAGGTCCTTTAATGACAGCAATGAAATGCAGTGGAAAGTTTTTTTTGGGGATTAAGTTAATTTTTATGGCAAAGAAGGACTATGCAATTCATCTGATCACTCTTCATAACATTCTGGAGTATATGCAAATTGCTATTCTAAAAACTTAAGCAGCAACTTTTCCAATTTCCAATATTTATGTAATTCTCAAAACTTTTGGCCACGACTGTATGTGCACTGCTGATGTGAGTACGAGCTGAGACATTAGTAGACTGCTGTTTCTGCAGTCAGGTCAAGCATTTTGTCCCCACTAATCCTGCTCACTACTGACTCAGCATTGCTGTTGCTAAAAGATTAAAGTGGAAATTAACCCTGTGCTTCATGAAATAATCAGAAAAAAAATTTGGAATCAAAATTGTTATATCGCTAAGGACTGTCATGTCACAACTTAATACGGGTTGTAGAACCTTATCATTTGATTTTCTCCATTATTTTACACCAAAATCTGCTTATATTTTTTGACTTTTAGTATGCTCATACCATTTACCATGTTACAGTCAGTGATATCTTAGCAAAAATGTGTGGTAATGGTTAGACTGAGCAACAGAAAATAAATACACATAGAACTGATGATCTGGTGGATTCTACTCCTTTCTAATCAGTTAGTCCACCCCTGATAATCTGGTAGTTTACACCGAATATTATGGAACTGAGACTCAATCTTTAAATTCTAAATAAAGGCAAATAAAAAAGACCTTCTGTTATTTTATGATTAGCTTTAGGCGAGATTCACATCTGTGACGCGGGTACCAGTAGGAGCCTCCATTTCCGAATCTGACAAAAAGGCAAAATACCACTGCAAGAATTTTATTGCATACATGAACCTACCTTTTAAACAATGGACAATACTTTTGGGTCCAGGAATTTTGACAGTATTGTAATTTAATTCATCCTCTACAGCACAATGACCTAGCACCATATATGTACGGCGCTGGGTTAAATCTCGTTAATATTATATATACTGTGCCTGACATCTCCTTTTCTCTGTGCATAGCGCTCAATGCAGTGCAGTGAATATAGGAAGTGGACCTGTGCTCACCGAGTGTCTAGGATATGGCAGATCTGCAGGGTATAACAAGCACTGAGCAGCTCTGCCTATGTAGAATAGCCCCACAAGGTGCTGTTTTTCCCATAACTTGGGATCCAGTGAAAAAATGCTAAATAAAAAAAAATTGGTGGCCCACCCCCCCCCCCCCCCTTCCCCCCGAGGTGTTTTCATGACCCCATTGAAGAACATCATATGTGCTAAAAAATATATAATAAAATAACATATAACAGAAACAATTTTTAAAAATGCCCACGCCATCACCGTAGTTGCCCTGTGCATGCAAAACTATACATTTTATATATTAAAATGACTGAAACAAAATAGGCAAGCCATTTTAATAATTTATTTTGGTGTCCGTTAATTAAAAAAATTAGGAGCTATAGCTTGAAAATATTACATTTTGAACAGTTTTTTGTAGTTTTCCCAAATAAAGCTAAAAAAAAGAAAAACAAAGTAATTTAATAATAACCCTCACATCTGGAAGAGGCGCAGACCTCCTAGCTGGCTTACATTTAGACCATTTTCTACGCTTAAGGCTTTTTCACACCAGCGTGTTTGCTGGATCCGTCATAGACGGAAAAATGCATCCGTCTTGATAATACAACCGTTTGCATGGATCAGGTTGTATAATCTTTAAAATGGTCATGACAGATCCGTCATGAATAGGGATGAGTGAATCGACTTCGGATGAAACATCCGAAGTAGATTCCAATAAAACTTTGTTAGACTACTGTACGGAGCGAGCGCTCTGTACATTATTAGAATGTATTGGCTCCGATGAGCTAAAATCATTACTCCGCGAAGGCTTGCGAGATTTCGTGTAATAACTTCAGAAATTAATTTCTACTGTTAAAAACCTTTTACCGAACTCGCGGAGTAATAACTTTGGCTCATCGGAGCCAATACATTCTAATACTCTACGGAGCGCTCGGAAAAGTTGGGAGCTGGGAAAAGTTGCAGATTGCGGCGTAACTAACCATTGCGCCGCAATCTGTGCCTGAAATACGCCTGCCTAATATAGGCGTATTTCAGGATAATAAATGACCCCCAAAATCTTAAAAAACATTAATAAAAAGCCTTAGTTGTCATGTATTTTGGTAGTCCAACAAGTAAAGTTAAGACTATTAAACCACCACACATTTTAAATCATGAAATTGTGTCTGGTCATTAAAGGGGTTGTCTCACTTCAGCAAATAGCATTTATCATGTAGAGAAAGTTAATACAAGGCACTAGTGTTGAGCTAATCAATGTATCTGAAGTGGACTCGATCCAAATTTCAGGAAAAATTAGATTCACCGCTAAGCTGAATTTCCTCGCGCTTCGTGGTGTCTTCAATCAAGATGTCCGCAATGGCCTCTCCATGATCAAATGGATAAGGCGAGTATGTTTTTGTTTATTTATTTGTTAACCGGATTAGCCCCTGAAAGGCATTAATTTTAATCGCAGATGCCACAATCAGCAATGAATGTAGCATCTGAGTGGTTCAATGACTGGGGATGGTGCAATCGAATTTCCTTGTGAAATTCGGCGACAGCAGCGGTATCAAATTTTTCAAACCTTCACTTATCTCTACAAGGCACTTACTAATGTATTGTTATTATCCATATTGCTTCCTTTGCTGGCTGGATTCATTTTTCCATTGCACACTAGAGGAAAAAAAAGGACTCGCCTATGTGCAGTGCCATGGTCCCGGCCACCAGGCAGGCCGGTGCTTTTTCCTATAGTGTGCTAGTACAACCACCACTGCTAGATTGCAGGTTTAGTACTCCGTAGCGGGCACTACCATTCCTACACCCTTCTACTGTCTCTAATGGCTAACCAATAATGTAATCTGTGCCCCCCCCCCCTTCCTGTAGCAGGAGCCTTCTAGGGGAAGCAGCTAGTAGAGCACCACGGCTCCAGGCAGTTCACAAACTGAGTATTAAGAAGGTGTAAACAGCCAAAAGCACCCCTCTCAAAGGTACCAGAACTGCCAGAAAGTCCAGTAACCTAACTGAAGCCATAGATTAGTACAGCAGAGAAAGAGAAAGCAAGGTATCCATGCAAGTGCACCCTAAAACCTGCTGGAACCAAGAGAAAGATCAAGTATTGTCTGGATGCAAGTTTATTCAAGTAAAACTATTGAACTTTACCAAGTCTGGACTCTACTTATTCCTCCAACTACAGCTCCTTTGAATGGTATGGAGCCTAACCTGGGGGAGCGACGGTATCCGGGTAGGAAATTTAACTTTACTTATACAGGGTGTCCGACGAAAAAGCAGCCCGTCTCCAGCACGTCGGATTATGTTGACTGCTTGTGCAGCGAGCGCCTCCCCCCAGGGCCCTTTAAGAGTAAAAAGAGTACTTGTTTTTGTGACGCCAGTTGCAATGAAACAAGGGCACAGGGCCCCTTTTAGTGATGGAGTCAATGGTACCCAGGTGTAGGAATGCTAGAGTGTTGTAGGGTGACCTAAATGTTCCTTAATGTTGGTGCACGTGTCACTGTGCTCCTACCTGGATACGCTGGACCCTAGGTATTGGCTCCAAAGGAATGCAAAGGGGGGTTGTTGATGAAGGGGATCATGAAATAAATTGAGTCCAGACCTTGTGATGATGATCAATAATAGCTTTACTCCCAATAAACGTTTCTCCAAACGATTTACAGGCTTTGCCTTGGTTCCAGCAGGTGTTGGCATTAACTGTGGCAGGCAAACTCCCCTCTGCTACATCTGTTTCTCTCTGGCTCTGCTGTACTGACAGGATAGCTGTATAATTTAGCTTTCTCTGGGTGCTGCAACTTCTCTCTGTACTCTGACTCTAAACTGGTCCAGGGATCTTGACTCCTGGCTTCAGGGGCTTCAAGCTGTGGCCTCCATATCCAGCAGAGCTGAAGGTGCTCCAGCTGACTTAGGCATGCAAAAGCACCGTCCCCAGCCCTTGCTGCCTTCCCCTAGCAGGGGGTAAGCTAGACCTTCCCCTAGAAGGGGGTAAGCTTAACTGACGCTAACTAATCCCCACCCTTCCTGCAGGAAGTGGGACATGCCTACCACACCACAGAAGGGGGTGTTAAAATGGAATGGAAAGCTCCATTCTATATACCTGTAGCTCTGCCATTTATGCTGCCACCTAATGGTGAACCAGGCATATTACACGTGAACATAAACAGTAACATAGAAAGATATGTGCACATTATACAGGACCTGTAAATAAATTCACAGAATTAAATTTATTTTAGCCTATTAGAGATGGTAGCAGGGTGCAGAAGTGGTAATGCCACTGGGGCGTTACACTTGCAGCTCTAAAACTAATGCTGCAGAATAAAAAATGTCCTGATTTTTCCAACAAGATGGGGCCACATCCCACACCTTACTGGCACAGGACTCACTGGCACAGGTTCATGAACTGTTCATGGAGGAGAGAACTGTGAGCAACAGGTTATGACCACCAAGTTCCCCATACTTGTCCACATGCAATTTTTTATCTGTGTGGAAAGTGTACGCTAACAATCCACATCCCTTGTATTATCTCAAGGAAAACATCACAGCACAGCACATAGAGATTGCTCCTTCTTCCTATCTACAGCTACTTTGAAATCTTCTGGCCCTAGGGGGTGGAGATGGACCACACCCTGAGCTCCAGAGAGTTAACTCTGGCCTTTTCTGGTTCATGTTAGAACAACTGTTGGTACATAGCATTAACATTACAAAAATGATGTAACAATTACTAAACGTTGCAGATACCCCCAGGTCTGGGCTACAGCACTTGGAATATATACGGTTCTGATGGCTTAGTTCTCATATCTTTTTCCACTTTTTGTCTAGGTGGGTCCACAGCTCTGAAGTCTGTCAGCACTACATATGCTGGGACTTTCTTTTCCTTATCTCCCACTGTGCTCCGATTCATGTTCTGAAGAGGTTTTAGAAAATATCAATAAGGGGAAGATTGCATTTACCAGAAACACTTTTGTTGGGTCTTGAACCACAACCTGTCTGGTACAAAATCTTCACACCATAGCTGCTTCCTCCTGAACCAGGGTTCTCTAAGGGTCCCATAATCAAATGATTAATGAAAAACTATTTAAAAAATCAGGTATCGTGTGATGCTGTATGAAGATAGGAGAATGAAAGTATAAATATATTCAGGCTTTATTTGGTATGGTTTCAACGCATTTCAAAGGCTCACCATCTTCTTCCTCAGGCAAGTATCATATACAAAGTGATAGAACCAGATCAGTTGCAGATCAAAAATATTAAAACAACAAATTAGACAAAAAAAAGGCAAAATAAAAATTACATCAAGACTAAAACTGCACAAAAATTGTATACATTTTTCTATTTCTTCCTGAAAATATGGCAAAGCTTAAAGGGGTTATGTGATTATTCTGATTAAAGATGAGCGAATCAAAGTTGATGAAGTGGAATTCGATCCGAATTTCAGGAAAAATTAGATTTGCACCGAATCCGAATTTCCTCAGAATTCGAATTTCCTCACGCTTCGTGGTAACGAATCACATTTTTTTTTTTAAATGGCTGCTGCACGTGTTAGGACATGGAGCAAGGAACTCTGGGAAAGAGGGATCACCCACAATGCCATGCATGCAGCCAATCAGCAGCCAGCCAGCCTTGTGATGTCACAGCCCTATAAATAGTCTCAGCCATCATGGATTTATCCATTTTCCAGTGTACTTGGTGCAGGGAGAGACGTCAGCAGGCGCTAGGGACAGTGATAGAAAAGACCTTAAAACTTTTATTTTGCTGTATAGAAGTTAAGGGAAAGGATAGGGAGGAATCATTCCACAGTATTGAAGCAGAACAGGGTTCAGTAGGGGAGTTTACAGCCTGGGTAATAGGAACAATCCTATTACACCTTGCTGCACTGACTGCGGATCCAAAATGCCATTATACAGCTCTGTAATTCCAGCAAACCGTTTTTGTTATTTGAGTGCAAGTGCTGTTTGATATCGGCATTAACAGGGTTTATTACAAGGAAATATTTCTACGTCTTATTTGCCCTTGTGCGGTGCAGTTATATGTTCTAAAGCATTTTTTGGCTTGTATTAGTGGGGAAAAAAGGGCTTATTAGCCGTTGTGTGGTGAAGTGAGAAAATTACAGCCCTTTTTGGCGTGTAATCTTGGCACAAAATATATATTATTTGCCGTTAAGCGGTACAGTTATATGTTCGAAAGCCCTTTTTGGCGTGTATTGGTGGCAAAAAAAAAAATTTGCCGTTCAGCGGTGTAGTTATGTTATAAAGCCTTTTGTAGCGTGTATTAGTGGCACAAAAAAAAGTATTAGCCGTTGTGTGGTGACGTGAGAAAATTATAGCCCTTTTTGGTGTGTATTAGTGGTAGTGTTGATCACAAATATTCTAATCGAGACTTTTTATTGCGAATATCGGAACTTCGAGAATTCGCGAAGATGTAGAATATGGTGCTAAATATTCGTAATCGCAAAAATGCAAGATTTTTTTTTCATCAGTAACTTGCTTGTGGGCCAATGAGAAGGCTGCAATATCTTTGTCAGAGCTTAGCAACAAGGAAAGTTGCCTACCCCTTACTACATAAGAACCTCCCCAGCAGCCATTTTCTGCAGTTTTTTTGCAGTTCAGAGAGAGACAGCAGTGACATTGCTGTGCTCTGTGCTTTCATCTGGATCCTATTCATTATCCAATTACATTAGATAGTTGGCTCATATATATACAGTCAGGTCCATAAATATTGGGACACCAACACAATTCTAACCTTTTTGGCTCTATACACCACCACAATGGATTTGAAATTAAACAAACAAGATTTAACTGCAGACTGTCAGCTTTAATTTGAGGGTATTTACATCCAAATCAGGTGAACGGTGTAGGAATTACAACAGTTTGCATATGTGCCTCCCACTTGTTAAGGGACCAAAAGTAATAGGACAGAATAATAATCATAAATCAAACTTTCACTTTTTAATACTTTGTAGAAAATCCTTTGCAGTCAATTACAGCCTGAAGTTTGGAATGCATAGACATCACCAGACGCTGGGTTTCATCCCTGGTGATGCTCTGCCAGGCCTCTACTGCAACTGTCTTCAGTTCCTGCTTGTTCTTGGGGCATTTTCCCTTCAGTTTTGTCTTCAGCAAGTGAAATGCATGCTCAATCGGATTCAGGTCAGGTGATTGACTTGGCCATTGCATAACATTCCACTTCTTTCCCTTAAAAAACTCTTTGGTTGCTTTTGCAGTATGCTTTGGGTCATTGTCTATCTGTACTGTGAAGCGCCGTCCAATGAGTTCTGAAGCATTTGGCTGAATATGAGCAGATAATATTGCCCGAAACACTTCAGAATTCATCCTGCTGCATTTGTCAGCAGTCACATCATCAATAAATACAAGAGAACCAGTTCCATTGGCAGCCATACATGCCCATGCCATGACACTACCACCACCATGCTTCACTGATGAGGTGTTATGCTTTGGATCATGAGTAGTTCCTTTCCTTCTCCATACTCTTCTCTTCCCATCAATCTGGTACAAGTTGATCTTGGTCTCATCTGTCCATAGGATGTTTTTCCAGAACTGAAGGCTTTTTTAGATGTCGTTTGGCAAACTCTAATCTGGCCTTCCTGTTTTTTGAGGCTCACCAATGGTTTACATCTTGTGGTGAACCCTCTGTTCTCACTCTGGTGAAGTCTTCTCTTGATTGTTGACTTTGACACACATACACCTACCTCCTGGAGAGTGTTCTTGATCTGGCCAACTGTTGTGAAGGGTGTTTTCTTCACCAGGGAAAGAATTCTTCGGTCATCAACTACAGTGGTTTTCCGTGGTTTTCCAGGTCTTTTGGTGTTGCTGAGCTCAGGTGAACGGTGTAGGAATCACAACAGTTTGCATGTGTGCCTCCCACTTGTTAAGGAACCAAAAGTAATGGGACAATTGGCTTCTTAGCTGTTCCATGGCCAGCTAGAACAGAAAGGAATTACTGTTTCTCTGCTGTCCATACATACATGCTACAGACATTGTGCTGTGATGTCATAAAAATACTTAGTGCACCAATCAGTTATATCAACTCAGACCTGATAAAATGTGAAGTTGCATGTATTGCGCAATAAATATACGCATCATTAGTGCCAATTTGCGCAATCGTGAAAATAACGACTGGAGATCACGAATTCCAGAATTCGCTAATTTATTGTGAATATGATGCGAAAAATTCGCAAAATATCGCGAATATTGCCTATGTTGCTCATCACTAATTTAGTGTAAAAAATATATATATTTGCCGTTCAGCGGTGCAGTTATATGTTCTAAAGCCCTTTTTGGCATGTATTAGTGTAAAAAAAAGGGCTCATTAGCCGTTTTGTGGTGAAGGGGCCTGCTGCTGAATTGACCATCGAAAAAATTATGGTAAGGGACTGCTGCTGAGTTGACCCTCCAAAACATTAGGAGCGAGGGCAGCATAATAAGCATGTTGATATGATGGAGGAGGCGGCCGAGAAAAGGAAGATTGAACCATATACCCTTTTTTGTGGTGGAAGGGGTGCATGGGAATAACCTAGTAAGGCTACTTTCACACTTGCGGCAGGACGGATCCGACAGGCTGTTCACCATGTCGGATCCGTCCTTCCGCTATTTCGCCGTGCCGCCGGACCGCCGATCTGTCCCCATTGACTATAATAGGGACGGGGGCGGAGCTCCGGCGCAGCACGGCGAAAGCCGCCAGACTAAAAAGTCCTGCATGTCCGACTTTTTAGTCCTGCGGCTTTCGCCGTGCACCGCCGTGCTGCGCCAGAGCTCCGCCCCCGTCCCCATTATAGTCAATGGGGACGGAGCGGCAGTCTGGCGGCCCGGCGAAATAGCGGAAGGACGGATCCGACATGGTGAACAGCCTGTCGGATCCGTCCTGCCACAAGTGTGAAAGTAGCCTAACATAGTACGTAAGGCCGAAAAAAGACATCTGTCCATCCAGTTCGGCCTGTTATCCTGCAAGTTAATCCAGAGGAAGGCAAAAAAAAATGAAATGTATACAGTGAATACAGTGTATTCAATGCATCATAAAAGCCACATTTAAAGTGCCTTTATGTTCAGCCGCTTTCCTCTGGTGGAGTAGAGAAGTCAGGGGTAATCCAGGCCTTGTTCATTTTGATAAGTCAACCTGTCAGCATTTTTAGTTGACGGGCAGATGCGCTTATCAGTTATTATGCCCCCAGCAGCACTAAATACCCGTTCTGACAAAATGCTGGCGGCAGGGCAAGCCAGCACCTCCAAGGCATAGAGCACCAGTTTGTGCCACGTGTCCAGCTTGGACAGCCAATAGTTGTAAGGCACAGAGGGATCACTGAGGACGCTGACACGGTCTGCTATGTACTCCTTCACCATCTTCAAAAAATTTTCCCTCCTGGTGACACTAGGCCGCGCATCAGGGTGAGGGTTCTGGCGGGGTGTCATCAAACTGTCCCAGGTTTTGGAGAGTGCTGCCCTGCCTCTGTTGGAACTGCTGTGTGTTCCAATCCTCTCCACTCTTCAGTTGCCCAAGGAAGTACGGACTCTGCTGCCAGCGTTGTCAGATGGAAAATTTAGGAGCAATTTATCCTCAAAGACCTTCTGGTATTGCACCATTTTGCTAGTCCTCTCCACCACAGGAATGAGAGATGAGAAGTTCTCTTTATAGCGGGGGTCGAGAAGGGTGAACAACCAGTAATCGCTGTTGGCAAAAATTCGTATAACGCGAGGGTCATGGGAAAGGCAACATAAAGAAAAAATTCACTCACTTTATACTTCCATGAGTAAAAGACAGGGCTGGAGCATTCATGCAGTAAATCACAGCAGGTGTAGCAGCGACGGCCGTTTCACGCTGGACTAGCGCTTTATCTGGCCACTGACATCAGCACACACCTGTGTGCTGACCTTTATACCTCAAAGCGTCTCTGCCATGATGACAATGGGCGCTTCCCTGAACAACACATGTTCCTAAAACGACACAAGTAGATGCATGATGTATCATTGCAGAATCAAATTAAATCATTCCTGTCATTTAATCCTCCTGGGCCTAAGGCTGCTGTTCTCATAATCCATCTCTCTTCCTTTTGGAGAAGCGAGCGGTGCTTGTCACCACCTTGGGGCATGTGTGTAACCAGCTCAATCCCTGAAAATGAGAGACTCCTAGTATCGCCCCCATGCTGCGTGCGGACATGCTCAATGAGTATAGGGCGACCTTTTTCTGTTCTAATAGAGTTGATATGTTCTCTAAATCTCTCGGAGGGGTCGTATTGTCTTTTCTATATAGAAGGCTCCGTACTGGCACTGTATTATATACACCACATAGTTACTCCTGCATGTAATAAAGTGAGATACCTTGTATGACTCGCCACCAAAACGCAGAAACTTAATTTAACTATTGTACTTGTAGGAGCAACAACCGCAGCGATAATTACTTACTGGCTTACTATTGGACAACCAGTTGCCTGTTTTTAAACTTCGGACTCCTCACTAACTTGTCCTTAATGGTGTGACACCGCTTAAATGTGATAAGGGGTCTGTTTTCAGTAAGACCTTGCAAACTTTCCTCATTTTTAAGCATATCCCAATTATCTTTCATGACATGCTTGATTAAATCCGCCACCGGGATGAATTTTAACACAAATGCAAATTTCTCTTTGCTATCCTGCATATCAACGGTTTTCCTATATAGTAACTGATCTTGCATCTGCAGAACCACCTTCTTGTGGGCTCCATCCACCTCATGCTCGGGGTAACCCCTAGCAACCAACCTATCTTTAAGTTCTAAGTTCTGTCGGGCGTATCCTTCCTGTGTGTTGTTAATACGCTTTAAGTGAACAAATTGACTATATGGAATGGACTTTTTAACACTACATGGGGGGAAACTGCTGTGGTGCAATAGAGAATTGGTAGCTGATGGTTTGCGGTACCCGCTAGTTTGTAATCTTCCATCAAGCACTGAAATTGACACATCCAAAAACTCTAGCGATGTCCCCCCATAATTAAGCGTAAACCTCATATTGATATGCAGCCAGCCAGTAGCGTAGGGGCAACACGTGAGGTGCACGGTGGACCGTTGAGGGGCCAAATAATAACACACAGTTCATCAGTTTACTCACGGTTAGCAGATAGCCTCCCTGGGCTGGCAGCACAGTGTTTAGGTGGACAGCACGAAATCCTCCGGGGCACGCTCTGTGGTAGGGAAGCATCAGCCAAGATGGTGGTTGAGGTGCCCTTGATGTTAGGGGTGCTTGTTGTGGCTGAGTCCCTTAATGGTATTTGTCGTGATGCCAGTACCGTTAATGGTGGTACAACCAATAGTAGTAATAGTGAGGTAGACAGTGGTAAGGTGCAACTCACAACTTTACTGATGTTGGTTCCAGTTGCAGTAGGTACACCAATCAAAATGCAGTCTTTTGTTAGCAGAAGAGTTAATCCTTGAATCCACTGTTTATAGGCTTTCTTGGCTGGATTCAGCTTAGCCGGAAATTTCTGTATCAGTGTAATTTGATGAGATTGCCGGAGGCTATGGCATCCTTCACCTGAATATCCAAAGGTCTTTAATGCCTGGTTGGTGGCTTTTATCCTTTGGTTGTTAATCCTTTCCTTCCTTTGTCCCTTTCTGGACTAGACTTTAACTGAGTAGAAGAGCTAGATCTGCCCTCTCTCAAACTCAGCAGAATCACTTGAGATCAATGAACCATTATGTCTAATCTCCACTGACTAACTAGGCCTGACCTAGGTATTTATACGACCTAAGTGCTATCCCCATCTAGTGGTGGGATGTATAAATTACACCAGACCAGCCTATGAACAGGGATACAACAGGTGTTGCAGTGCAAAATAACATACAATATGAAACTGCAGTTTTAAAGCTATTTTGCAGTTCCCACGTGTTCCTGAGTGGGACACTGCACATATTGTTAATATGGTTGAGGTAGGTCAAAAAATCTCGGCACTGCGCCTCTGTGCTAGACCATATAATGAACACGTCAGCCACATAACGCAAAAATAGATGTAAATAGCGCAAAAAAGGATTAGCAATAGAAAAATATATATTTGTCCTCAAAAACAACCAAATACAAGTTTGCGAAGGTGCAAGACACCGGCGTACCCATGGCTGTACAGAGTCTTTGCCTGTACCACTGTTCGTCAAACCTGAAAATGTTTGAAATTTGTTGATACTTTTTTAAGTAACACACGTGGCAGTGCCACCCAGCTCGCTCTGTACTCTTACTCATATATAACATAAAGTCAGCCGTGTGTTCCAGAGTCCCAACAGACAAGACTTCACTGTCCTCATCAGAAGGATGGCTCTCAATCTCCTCATACTCTTCCTCCTCTTCGGCCCATCCACGCTGAACAGATGGAATAAACCTGCTATGGGTGCTACCCTCTGTAGCGGAGGCAACAGTCTGCTGCTCCTCCTCATCATCATCCAATTTGCGCTTAGAAGGCGAACGGAGGGTAGTCTGGCTATAACCCTGTGTACTGTCTTCCCCCATTTCCACCTCTTCCACGTGCAAAGCGCCCGCCTTCATTGTGAGCAGCGAGCGTTTCAGTAGACACAGAAGTGGGATGGTTACGCTGATAATGGCGACATCGCCACTCACCATCTGTGTTGATTCCTCAAAGTTGTGTAAAACCTCACAGAGGTCAGACATCAATGCCCACTCGTCGCTTGTGAAGAGTGGAAGCTGACTGGAAAGGCGATGACCATGTTGCAGCTGGTATTCCACTACTGCCCTCTGCTGCTCACAAAACCTGGCCAACATGTGGAACATCGAGTTCCAGTGCGTGCTCACGTTGCACAACAGTCAGTGAGCTGGCAATTGCAAGTGCTGCTGCAGCATTGCCAGACCGGCGGAAGCTGACGATTACTTTCGGAAATGGACACTCACGCGGCGCACCTTCACCAGTAGCTCAGGCAAATTGGGGTAGGTTTTAATAAACCGCTGAACCACCAAGTTGAACACATGGGCTAGGCATTGTATGTGTGTGAGCTTGCCGAGCTCCAAAGCCGCCACCAAGTTACAGCCATTATCAGACACAACAATGCCTGGTTCTAGGTTGAGTGGCGAGAGCCACAGCTCAGTCTGGTCCCTTTTCCCCTGCCACAGCTCTGCGGCGGTGTGCTATTTGTCACCAAAACATATTAGTTTAAGCACGGCCTGTTGCCGCTTCCCCACTGCAGTGCTTCACTGCTTCCAGCTACTGACTGATGGCTGACTGGTGAAGCAAGATGAGAATTCAGACTTGGAAGTGGAGGAGGAGAAGGGTGGGTTGCAGCCACTAATGTAGGTGGTGGTGGAAATCCTGAAGGAAGTAGGGCCTGCAATCCTTGGCGTCGGTAGCACCTGTGCCATCCCAGAGTACGACTAGCTCCCGGTCTCCACAATGTTCACCCAGTGTACCGTCAGGGAAATGTAGCGTCCCTGGCCAAAAGCACTTGTCCATGTGTCAGTCATTAAGTGGACCTTCCCAATAAATGCATTGGTCAGGGCACAGGTGATGTTACAGGACACATGTTGGTGTAAGGCGGGGATGGCACACTGGGAAAAATATTGGCGGATGGGGACTGAGTAACCAGGGACCATCACGGCCATCAGGCTGCGGAAAGCCTCAGTGTTCACAAGCCTAAATAGCAACATTTCCAGCGCCAGCAATTTTGAAAGGTACACATTTAGTGCTATGGCCTGTGGGTGGGTGGCTGGGTATTTCCGTTTTCTTTCAAAGGCCTGGGGTATGGACATCTGTACGCTGCACTGGGACACATAAGTGAATGTGCTAGTGAAGGTGCATGCGAAGGTCCAGGTGCAGGAGGCATACGGGCCTGCGTCTTGGACAGGGGATTGGCCAGCATGTAACACAGGGTTAGAGGAGGCCCGCAGACACAGATTTTGGACTCAGGCCTTCGGGCCCACCTATTAGGGTGCTTTGATGCCATGTGGCGGATCATGCTGGTGGTGGTGAGGTTGCTAGTGTTCACTCCCCTGCTCATTTTAGTATGGCACAGGTTGCAAATGACAATTCTTTTATCGTCCTCACTTTCCTCAAAAAAGCGCCAGACTGCGGAACACCTAGCCCTTGGCAAGGGAGATTGCTGCAAGGGGGTGCTCCGGTAAACGGTTGCGGGCCTGTTTGGTGTGCCACCCCACTGCCTCTTCCTGCCTGCTGCGGATCCCTCCCCCTCTGTGCTGCTGTCCTCGCTCTGCTTGCATTGAAGTGAATTCATTGTCTACCACTTCCTCTTCCACTTCCTCACTCTGATCATCCTCCTTACTTGTTGACCTAACAACAATCTCACTTATTGGCAACTGTGTATCATCGTCGTCGTCCTCCTCGTCCTCGTCCTCCTCCTCGTCCTCCTCCTCCTCCTCGTCCTCCTCGTCCTCCTCCTCCTCCTCGTCCTCCTCGTCCTCCTCCTCGTCCTCCTCCTCCTCCTCCTCCTCGTCCTCCTCCTCGTCCTCCTCGTCGTCCTCCTCGTCGTCCTCCTCGTCCTCCTCCTCGTCCTCCTCCTCGTCCTCCTCCTCGTCCTCCTCCTCCTCCTCGTGAAACACTAATTGCTGTTCCCCACTTCTTGTGACTGTGGATGCTCAAGAGTTTGGGCATCAGTGCCCACGATCTCCTCATTTCCCTCTTCAAGCGGGCTTGGCGAGAGGCCCAAATCAAGGAATGGCAATGAAAAGAGCTCCTCGGAATATCCGAGTGTGGGATCACTTGTTTGCCAAGACTCTCTATGATGGGAGGAAGGAGGATCAGGGTGAGGATTCTGTTGAACAGACTCTTGGTTACTGAGACTGGGCTTTGTGGAAGACAGGATGGTGCTTAACAGACTGGAAGCATTATTTGCTGCAATCCAACTGACCACCTGGTCGCACTGGTGTGACTGCGAGAGTGGTGTCCTGCACTTCCCTGCAAACTGAGACATGAAGCTAGGTATCGTGAATGAGTGTGTTTCTTGTGCTCTGGCAGCAGGCACAGCTTCAACACGCCCAGGGCCATGGCCTCTGCGCGCACCATCGGCAGCACGGCCACTTCCCCGTCCCTTACTGCTCGCCTTCTGCATATTAAATGGTATATATGCTTGCAAGTATGTCGCACGTACAGTAGCGCAGGTTTTGTAAGTGTGTGCGCAAATAAATGAAACTGAATGTTGATCAAGCACCGTAGTGCTCGCTGGCTCTGGCCGAACACATTGTGATATTCGGGTGCTCAACCGAGCACCTGAGTATAATGGATGTCAATGGGAGAACCCGAGCATTAGACCAGGTACCCCCTGCTCTGAAGAGGGGAGGGTGCCTGGTTCATAAGAAAATGTCAGAAATTGTTGGTCACATCACCGATTTTAGAGGAAAAATTGATAGAAAACATTCATTCCTGAATATTTACTTGTATATAAAGGTTTTTGAATCAATAAAACAAACTTTCTTTTGTGGGTTCCATCAGTGGCGTTGCTAGAAATGATTGGGCCCCACAACAAATTTTTTAATAGGGCTCCATCCCACACAATTTATTTTTTTTAGCCACCCTTTCCTTTCATGCCATCCCCATTCCTGTGGCTAGTAAAGATCGCTCTCTCAGACCAGGGCAGCTGTTCCATCCGTTTTATACATGGTCTATACTGTCACTGTATATAATTTCATTGTGTAATACTGTTGAGGGGGCCCTGACTGAATCTGTTAGTCCTCCTCCTGGATGAGCCCCTCCTGGGTCAGGGCCCCAAAGCTGCAGCTTCCCCTTCTTCCCCTATAGCTACGCCCCTGGTCTGCATTAATCTGCTTTGCAAACTACTATTCTTTTGTCGTCCGCACTTATCTCAAAAACGCGCCATACTGCCGAACACCTACCCCTTGGAAAGGAAGATTTACGCAAATAAATAACTCGTGTGCAGTAATTCTAAGACCGACGCCTGTCATCTGCATGTCATACTGATTCACAGTATTGTTTCACTACCACAGCAGACTCCCTATGCGTGTTACTGCAAGGCACATTGTTCTACACCACTATAAAGGCTCTCTGCAGACAGGAAATAGCGTTTTTTTTTTACGCGATTCACTGCAAATAAATTCGGATCGAACCAAATTTATTTATTTTTTATTCGGCGAACCGGCCAAATAGAATATTTGAGAAAGTCGCTCATCTCTAGTGATGATTAATGTAAAAAATGAAAATCAGATATCTGAGAATCCTGGCAATTATTCCACTCCTTACCAACTTCCATTTGTGACCACATTAAAGAGTATCTACAAGAGGGTTAAACAGACATTACATAAACACTGGAATATTCTTTTGTCCTATCCCATTTTGAAAAAGCTACATCCTGAAAAACCTACTAGTTTCCAACTGTGTTTTGACTTCAAATGATTGAGTCTCACCTTTGGTGGCACACTGACAAACTAAAGGCCCTTTTACGATGCTCGTTACCAATAATCTGCCCATGTAAAGGTGCCGCCGATCACCCATTCATGTGGACAACTAAATCATTTTTGGGCAGCAGATCGTGCTGTGTAAACAGGTGCACTTTCAGTAGCAAATGTGCCTAAAAGTTGTGTAAAACTCCTTTTTTTAATATTTTTTTTACCAAAAACGGAAGCAAATGTGCGCTATTGACTGTGTATGAGGATGAACGATGACGGTAACGATTGCTTGTCCCTATACAGTAGAAGTGATTGCTGCATGTAAATGCTGCTTTCTCCTCCAGTGATGAGCAGGCAGAAATCTCCCAAGAATCTCCTGCCCCATCTCCTGTTTTTGCTGCAAGGGAACTCATTTCCTTTGCTGTCACAGTAAAATAACTACTTTTCAATCTACTGTCACCAAAGAGGCTTTCTCACTTAAAGGGAATGTGTCATCAGAATATGACCTATTGTTTAAATCACGTTTTTATGTTTAACATATTTTATAATAACCATAATATGCTGCAGTTTTTGCACTGACCACTAAGCCTAATAATTGGCGCCACCTCTTAGTCTGTACAGATCACTTTACTGCAGTTACCTGCTTATCTGCCATTCTAATACTGCTTGTAAAGATATCACCTCTGTATCTAGATAAGACAAGGTCCACCGTTCACAGTAGGTGATTGACCTGTGCAGAAAAGATAAGCTTTGACACAGAGGATGCCCAGAAAACTCTTCCATGGAAGCAATTTTCTTAATGTTTTTTATATATGCTGTTAAGAAAAGTTGAGATGGCCGCCCCCATAATAATGTTCAGGAAATTGAATAAATCTGCAATCAGAAAATTAAAACAGATTAGAAAAAAAAGGATATGTGTGGCTATCTGGTTTTAACTAGCAGAAATTCTGCTTAAAGTATAATATTCATCACACTATATAGTATACTTAATACAATGCCCTTGCGGACTTCAATATGTCAGGAGAATCATTCGAACCACAATGAAAAAATTAAGTAAACATTGCTGTAAGAGGTGTAATGAATCATGTTATTATTTATTATTAAAGCGATATACATTCCATAGCGCTGTACATATGAAAAGGGGTATACATACATAATACAGACAATTGCACTAATCATAAACCGGACTAGTTACAGACTGGTACAGAAGGAGAGAGGGCCCTGCCCGTGAGGGCTTACAATCTACATGATCTCTCCTGACATATGACTTTAGCTCACAATTGTGATTGCTCTTCCCTAAGGGTCCATTCACAAGTCCGTAACTTGTTTTGCGGATCTGCAAAACACAGACACGGCAATGTACGTTCCGCATTTTGTGGACCGCACATCGCCGGCACTAATAGAATATGCCTATTCTTGTCCGCAATTGGGAACGGAAATGTGGACCCGGAAGTGCTGGTCCGCATTTCCGGAGCCGGGCTGCACATCATGCAGCCCCATAGAAATGAATGGGTCCGCAATTCCATTCCACAAAATGCGGAACCAAATTGCGGACGTGTCAATGGGGCCTAACACTGATCATTTATTAAGTTTCTGATATTGCTCACAATAAGAGCTCATGCACAAACATATTTTCTTCCCGTCCTTTTCCGTTTTTTTGGGGGGGGGGGGTTTGCGGACCATATGCGGAACCATTCATTTAAATGGGTCTGCAAAAATGCTGTATTCCGTTTCCATATGTTCGTTCCACAAAAAATAGCACATGTCCTATTATTGTCCACAATATGGACAAGGATAGTGTCACAACTTGGTTCACTGTGTCGCCTTCCGTGTAGGCTGGCTGCATGCACCCTTGCGTACTGGCTGCAAGCTGAATTCCTGTGCAGGCTGGTTGCTTGGGGCTGTGGGGGTCAGTGAACTCGCCTGTGGATGTTGCTATCCTCGTGTCAGTCTGTCTGCGGGTTCACGGGTTGGTTGTGCTCTGACGTACTGGCTGCGGGTTTCTCCGTGTATGCCGGCTGCCAGGGGCAACAGCCTGTGCTGCAGTCTGTCTGTTATGGTCTGTTCTGGACTCTGGTTCTGTAGGGGTTAACTCCCCTGTTCTGTGGCTCGGTGGGGCTTCTCAGGGTCCTCGTTATGCAGCTTTAAGTTCCTGTGAGCTGTGGGGCTTGGGGTCAGTCTGTCCTGTTCCGTTATAGGTGTAGCTCCATGCTGCTGACCCAAGGGGTCTTACCATCTGCCCGTTTGTTTGGTTCCGCCTAGGTATACATTGCTGTATTCTGTAAATTGTTTATGCTATGTCCTGTTCTGTCTGTACCTGCCCTGTAATATGTTATGTTATGTTCCTGGTCTGTTCCCTGTTCGCCTAGCAATGCGTAACTGTGCCTGAGAGCCTGGCAGTGCTTAACTGCTTCCGATGTATCCTGTCCCATGTCTGTCCTGCTGTGTCCGTCAGCTTAGCAGAGCTTATCTGCGTCTGTTTCTGTCCATGTCTGTATCTGCTTGTTTTATGTCTTCCTTCGGAAGAGGGTCCCTGACTTCCCCGGACGGGGAATCGCCATCCATGTGCAGCTCTGTCTGTGGCTGCCTAGCTGCTATTGCTTGCGGTGCAGGCATCTGCTTCTGCCTTTGCTATGCTTTGCCTGTCAGTGGGATCTGTATCTGATTCTGTATCAGTATCGCTGTCTGACTTTGCTGGTACCATTGTTGGTATCTTCTGGTCTGCTTGACCAGCTGCCACTGACTCTGTAAAGTTCTGGAGTCGCCCCTGGCAACTAGTGTGGCTCAAGTCTATCCTAATCACCAGAGGCGCTAGTGAAGACCTGGTGTTGCTTAGTTACGCCCCTCCAGAGTATTGCCAGTCAGTGGCACAGTGGGTACACACCCGCTGGTTCATTACAGATAGGATTATTCTATTAGGGACCAGCTGTTCCGTTCCGTAAAATACGGAATGCACAAGGATATCATGCATATTTTTTTTCTGATCCGTTTATTGCGAACCACAAAATTCATACAGTTGTGTGCACGAGCCCTAAATTCAGTAATCTAATAAACCGAGTCCTTCTGGATTTATAAATGGCAAACATTGCATCCAGAAGGACTGAATGAAAGTATTGAAAGGGTTAAAAAGTAACGGACACCTCACATATATATCTCTGGTTCTTTTTACATATATATAGACCATTTTTGTGCCAGTATTTAATACAGTTTTATTTGTTTTATGTAGCGGTTTTATTGGTTTATTTTTATATTTTTGAACTGCAACTGATCTGAAGTCTGTTACTTTGTATATGGTACTTGCCTGAGGAAGAAGATGGTGAGTCTTTGAAAAGCTTTTCTGTACAGCAGGCATGCTCAACCTACGGCTCTCCAGCTGTGGCAAAACTACAACTCCCAGCATGCCAGAACAGCCTACAGCTATCAGCCTACAGTACGGCATTGTAGGAGTTGTAGTTTTACAACAGCTAGAGTGCCGCAGGTTGAGCATGGCTGCAGTACAGAATAAAGCCTGTATATATTTATTGTTCACAAAATGGGGTGGCTCTACCAATCAATAGGATGGAATGGTGCTCAATATCTGTGTGTTAACTCCAAAACACCAGAGGGTTAGTTTAAATAGTAATAGAAGATATGGCACTCGTATATCTGGAGGGCTGCTCAAACAAACAACTTTATTTGAGTCCAACATATGCCACAATATTTAAAAAGTCATATTGTTAAAAAGTCATACAAGATACGGAAATTGTACAGAAATTAAAAAACTAATGAATAAAACATCACAAAAATGACGATTAGGATAAAAATCACTTGAGGTATGGATTAACTAATTAACACATAGGTCAGACAGCATATAGGTGCTTGGCATATCCACCACGATCAAATCTGGTTATCGATTATTCGCCAAAACAAAGTTCTCAATTGAATGGTCACCAAATATTAGATTAGTATAATCGCCAAATGTTAGTAGTATAGTGCACTTACATAATTTTCGATTCGATTATTAGTTCGAGCGACTGAAAGAGTGAATATTTCATAATAGTAATTCTATGCAATAGTTCACAGGCTGATCGAAAGGTAAGTAAGGATGAGGTAAGATGAGGTAAGTAAAGATGTTCGAACAGCTTTACCTCCTTATCAGCAACCATCTGAGAGACAGATTCGTCCCATACACAAACTTGTGCTCGTTAAACTTCCTGGAGTGATATAGTTCCATTTCCACCTTGACCGGAGCAAGCCAGGATTCGAACACGAGGGACGCTGAAGGAGCGGAGACTAAAGGAACAAGCCACACTTCGATGTTGGAGGTAAGGGATTAATACAGCTTGTGAACAGGTGGGACGCCACCTAGAGCTGAACTCCCGAATAACTTAAATTTCAACCAGCCTGTGAACTATTGCATAGAATTACTATTATGAAATATTCACTCTCTCAGTCGCTCGAACTAATAATCAAATCGAAAATTATATAAGTGCACTATACTACTAACATTTGGCGATTATACTAATCGAATATTTGGTGACTATTCAATCGAGAACTTTGTTTTGGCGAATAATCGATTTGATCTTGATGGATATGCCAAGCACCTATATGCTGTCTGACCTATGTGTTAATTAGTTAATCCATACCTCAAGTGATTTTTATCCTAATCGTCATTTTTGTGATGTTTTATTCATTAGTTTTTAAATTCTGTACAATTTACGTATCTTGTATGACTTTTTAACAATATGACTTTTTAAATATTGTGGCATATGTTGAACTCAAATAAAGTTGTTTGTTTGAGCAGCCCTCCAGATATGAGTGCCATATCTTCTATTACTGTATATTTTTATACTTTCGTTCTCCCATCTTCATACAGTGCCCCATGATGCCTAACTTTTTAGAATTGTTTTTTATTAATCATGCATCTCTGGATGTGACTGAAGTGTAAGACATGGTGTCATAGCAGTGTTGTGCCTCAGCTCTGGATGCGACTGGAGCCCAAGCAAATTTTGTAACAGCAGGATTTTGACTGCGGCTCTGAAAGGTGACTGGTACAAAAGACATGATAAAACGGCACTATTACTAACTAGGAGATTCCTTTCAACAAACTGGCCACACTCCCTATGTAGAAAAATGTCCACTAGCATCAGAGGGGGGAGAGGGAAGGGGAGAAGACATGGCTGCAACCTGAGAGAACAATGCACTGATTTCTATTGTATTTTTCATGTTCTGCAATTGTGATATCTGATGAAAAAAGCACAAATAACAGACATGTTAAGGAAATTGTTACATTCTGTTGATTGTAAAAAAAAAATTGTGTATGGGTTTTGGCTTTATTTACCCTTTAAAGCTAAGTGTGTGACAGTACAGGCTGTTTCTAAGGACCTATTTCATCGTCACTCAGATGACACTAGGACAGATTTTCGAAGTAAACAGTGATAGTTCCCTTTCAAAGAACATCGAGACCTGAGAGGAAATAATACAGAAAGTACATAAGAAAATTGACTAACCTGTATGTATATGATTAGAGTTGAGCGGACACCTGGATGTTCGGGTTCGACCGAACTTCACAAAAAAGTTCGAGTTCGGGACCCAAACTTGAACCCGAACTACATTGAAGTGAATGGGGACCCAAACTTTAGAGCACTAAAATGGCTGTAAAAATGCCATTTGCAGCCCTCTAGCCCTTTCCATGACATCAAAATGTGGTATAGAGCATGGCAAGTGCTCTGCAAACAAATGTGTATAGGGAAATGACTTTAAGTAACATAAAATACATAATAAAAAATAATAATCTTGATCTAGGAGGACGAGGTCCATATGGAGTAGGAGGTTGAGGAGGCGGTGGATGTGGCAGTGTATGTGGAAGCTGCGGTGGAGGAGGAGGAAGCCTACACTGCTTTTTTGTTTTAAATTTATTGTTATTTTTTTAAATTGGTGTACACCCCAAAACATTGGTAAATATAGCCTGTGATAACCCCCTCCAGTCGTGCTAAACACACGTTCAAACAATACACCAGCTGCAGGGCAGGCCAGCACCTCCAAGGGGTAAAGGGCAAGCTCAGGCCATGTGCCCAATTTGGAGACCCAGAAGTTGCAGGGGCTGACCCCTGTCAGTCAGTTCATGTAGGAGTGTGCACACTTACTGCCCCACCATGTCGCACGTCCCCGTGATGTTCACGATCCAATTTGATATCTGCTCTATCAACTTTCAATGCGCCTACCATGGTGATCACGGGTGGCGGGCAATCAGGGTTCCAGGCCGGAAAGGGAGAGACCCGTCATTCAGTACGTGTAGGCGTGTGCACACATACTGCTCCACCATGTTGGTGAAATGCTGCCTCCTGATAAGACGTTCCATATCAGCTGGTGGTGCTGGTTGTTGTGGTGTGCTAACAAAGCTTTTCCACATTTCGGCCATGCTAACCCTGCCTTCTGAGGTGCTGGCGGTGCCCCAGACCTATTCCTCTTCCTCTGCCTTCGCCTTGTGCTTCCACTGTGCCCCCGCTGTCAGGTGGGAATGCCACCAGCAGCGCGTCTACCAGCGTGCGCTTGTACTCGCGCATCTTACGATCACCTCCAGTGACGGAATTAAGGACGGTACGTTGTCCTTGTAACGGGGATCCAGCAGCGTAGCCACCCAGTAATCAGCACAAGTTAGAATGTGGGCAACTCGGCGGTCGTTGCGGAGACACTGCAGCATGTAATCGCTCATGTGTGCCAGGCTGCCCAGAGGCAACCAAAAGCTGTCCTCTGTGGGAGGTGTATCGTCTGTGTCCTCTGTATCCCCCCAGCCACGCACCAGTGATAGCCATGAGCTGGTCTGGGTGCCACCCTGCTGTGAACATGGTTCCTCCTCCTCCTCAATCTCCTCCTCATCCTCCACCTCGTCATCCTCCAGAACTGTGCCCTGGCTGGACAATTGTGTACCTGGTGTTTGTGGGTGCAGGAACCCACCCTTGGAGCCACTTGTGAATGACTGGACGGAAACCCTACGAAATGATCCCTCTTCCTCCTCCTCCTGTGCTACATCCTCTTCCATCATCGCCAGCAGCGTTTTTTCAAGGAGGCAAAGAAGTGGGATAGTTGTGCTAAGAACTGCATTATCGGCACTGGCCATGTTGGTGGAGTACTCGAAACATCGCAACAAGGAACACAGGTCTCGCATGGAGGCTGGTGAAGTGGTGCTGTTCCGCCGAGCGACTCACCAGTGCGTGCTGCAGCTGAAACTCCACTGTCGCCTGCTGCTGCTCGCACAGTCTGGCCAGCATGTGCAAGGTGCAGTTCCACCTTGTGGGCACGTCCCATTTGAGGCGGTGAGCTGGAAGGCCGAAGTTACGCTGACAGGCAAGCAGCAGCAGGGTGAGAACGTCCAAAGCGCGCGCAGACGGCCCGCACTTTATGCAGCAGCTCTGACATATCAGGGTAATTTTTAAGGAATCTCTGCACCACCAAATTAAGCACATGCGCCAGGCTAGGGATGTGCGTCAAACCGGTTAGTCCCAGAGCTGCTACGAGATTTTGCCCATTATCGCACACCACCAGGCCGGGCTTGAGGCTCACTGGCACCAACCACTCATCTGTCTGTTCAAGGCCCGTCCACAGCTCCTGCGCAGTGTGGGGTTTGTCCCCCCAAACAGATACGTTTTAAAACTGCCTGCTGTCGTTTACCCCTGGCTGTGCTGAAGTTGGTGGTGAAGGTGTTACACTGACTGGATGAGGAGTCGGTAGAGGATGAGGAAGCGGAGTAGGAGGAAGAAGCAACAGTAGGCAAACTGAAGTGCCCTGCAATCCTCGGTGGTGGAAGGACAAATGTAACATCCCAGAGTTATGTTACTAAACTCTTTTTCCCCGCTACTATTTGTTGGTAACATGTGCCTTGTCATCTAATGTGATTTTATTTGATATTCTTCACAAATGTGCATATTCAAAGCCTGTTACATGTATTTTGCTGTAATTTCCATGTACACTAGCAGGTCGCAGCAATATGTTAGCAGGGCCTTAGACAGTTTAGCATATCTAGACTGGAATAGTACATTCCAGTTTAGCTCCCCCCTCTTTGAGGAGGTGTGGAATGTTCCCACATCCTGCCTCATGGGGAGGAAAGGAAGTTATAGTTAGTGTGCCAGCCACCCCGGCTAGGGGAAGGCTGTGCTGGTAGGAGCTCCCAGTTCTAGGGATCCCAACCCAGGATTGTGTCTCGGCTGAGACCAAAGATCTTCATGCCCAGTCTGAGCCCTTCAGCCTCGGCTGGTGACAAGCAAGCAGCCACCTCCAGAACTCCAGGAAGAGCCATTCCCTGTAAGCATAACTGTGAGTACCATCCAGAGACCAGGAGAAGCCGAATTCCTCCTCAGCTAGTCAGTCCCACACACAGCAGAAGATAGACAGAGCAGAAGATAGATTCCTGCCATATTCTCCAGGCACATGATAGGAGCAGAAGAGATATTGATCCCTGCCATACATTGCCAATACCTGCTGGGACCCAAGGACTATTGCTGTATCTCGTATGGATTAAAGCTGCAACCAGTAAAGACAAGTTGAATTAAATCCCAAGTCTGGATCTCAATTATTGCTACCGAAACCCTCAATTACTGCTACTAGAAACACACATTTATTGCAAGTGAGCCAGGATCCAGGAGTCCAGCCGTACCAAGGTAGGAGACACCGTTCACACTATACCTACTACTACACAGAGACATTACCCCACTCTGGCTTTCCTAGCCTGGTACGTGAGTTGCAACACCTTAAAGGGCCCTGAGACTGTACCCTGCGCACGCTGCAATTGGCGTCACAAACAAAAACAATAGACTTCTATATCCATATCCGGACCCACTGCATAATTTGGCGTCCGCCTAACCGTGCCACGGTCCTGCTCATTGCACATGCGCAAAGCTGCCTCACTGCATTTACCCAGTGTGCTGTTATGGAGATATAACATCCCTGACCGTGCTTACTGGTCCACGTATCCGTAGTGAGGTGCACCTTGCCACAGATGGCGTTGCACAGTGCACACCTGATTATGTCCCCTACTTGGCTATGCAGGGAAGGGATGGCTTGCCTGGAAAAGTAGTGGCGACTAGGTACGACGTATTGTGGGACAGCCACCGCCATAAGGCCTTTAAAACTGTTCGTCTCCACCAGACGGAATGACAGCATTTCAAAGGCCAGTAATTTAGAAATGCTGGCATTCAGGGCTAGGGAATGCAGGTGGGTAGGGGGGTACTTCCTCTTCCTCTCCAGGGTTTGGGAGATGGAGAGCTGAACGCTTCCGTGGGACATTGTGAAGATGCTTGGTGACCCAGGTGGTGGTGTTACTCTGTTTGCGGGGTGGAAGGTAGCACGGTCACTCCAGAGGTGGATGAAGAGGCCGAGACTGCAGCAGAAGAGGAAGCAGGAGGAGCCAGAGACCTTTCTTGGTTTTTGAGGTGTCTACTCCACTGCAGCTCGTGCTTAGCACTTAAATGCCTGGTCATGCAGGTTGTGCTCAGGTTGAGAACATTTATGCTTAGCTTCAGGCTCTGATTGCACAGCGTGCAAACCACTCATGTCTTGTCGTCAGCACATTGTCTGAAGAACTGCCACGCCAGGGAACTCCTTGGAGCTGGCTTTGGTGTGCTCAGTCCCTTGCTGCGGTGGGCAGTAGCAGGCGTACTGTCTAGAGGACGGCCGCTCTGCTTTTGCACCCTGCTCCCTCTTCTGCTGTGCTGGTGGCTCTGTGCGACCACCGCCTCTTCCTCCGAACTACATAGGTCACTCGCATGACCTTGATTCCATGTGGGGTCGAGGACCTCATCCTCCTCCTCATCTTCCACCCAGTCTTCACCCCTGCCCTCCTTGTCGGTCTGCACACTTTCGAAAGCCCCAGCAGTTGGCACCTGTGTTTCGTCATCATCCGAGATGTGCTGCGATGGTCCTCCCATGTACTCATCTTGAAAGATAAGTGGTTGGGCATCGGTGCACTCAATCTTTTCCACTTCTGGGGCAGGGATAGGTGGATGACCCTGGGAACCCCTGCTAACAGAGTCATCAAAAAACAGAAGAGACTGCTGCATGACTTGGGGCTCAGACTGCTTGGCTTATTTGCAAGGAGGTGAGGTGAAAGACTGATGGACATCGGCTGCAGATGCCAACTCCGATCTTTCAGCAGGAGACTGGGTGGGAGACAATGTGAAGGAACTGGAGGCACTGTCAGCAACCTAATCTACTATCGCCTGTACTTGTTCAGGCCTCACCATTCGTAGAGCCGCATTAGGCCCGACCATATACCGCTGCAGGTTCTGTCGCCTACTCGCACCTGTGGAATGTGTTTCACTTGTTCGTGTAGCTGGCACAGATCGACTAAGTCCTCTCCCTGCAACAGGAGCTCCACCAGCAGCACCACGACTTGTGCCACGTCCCTTATTTGACGCTCTCCTCATATTTCTCAAATTTAGGATCTTGCCCTAAATGGGTGTTTAATAGCAAAATAGAACAACAGTATGTACAGGGTGTATCTCGCACGCCCTGATCCAGACTAGGCCTCAATTAAATTAGTTTGCCCAAAATGGCTGTATTTCAAATACCTGAATAGAACCACAGTATCTAAAGTGTGTATCTCATACGCCCTGACCCACACTGGGTCGCAATTAAAGATTTGTACCCAAAATGGCTGTATTTCCAATAACTGAATAGAACCACAATATGTAAAGGGTGTATCTCACAATGACATATGCAGCAAAGGCTGCAAAATAAACTTTTTTGCCCAAAACAGGTGTTTGTTTAATAACTGAATATGACAGTATATAACCCTTAAATTTCACAAGTGGTGATGCTGCAAGGGCTGTAAAATTGTGTATTTTGGCAAAAAAGTGTGTCTTTAAAAACCCAGAAAATGATGGCTGTATTTCTAGCTTAAATTGCACACTGACTAATCCTGCAAATGTACCAGATGTTGTATATTGCCAAAAAAAGGATGTTTTTTTTTTTTTTTACAACCGGATTATTAGTGCAGTTTTTCAAGATTGGATTTCAATGTCACAAAAGCTCAGATGCAGTGCTGGTGCACTGAGCTTGCATAAAATGGCCGTCGCCACCGCCCACCTAACTAACAGACGGATAAAAGTTCTTTTTTTCTGTCACTGGGCTCAGGGCAGGGTAAAAAGATTGTGCCCTGCACCCACACAACTAAATGTATGTCGATCGCTGAGTTAGATTCACGTTCTGAACAAAGAGTCTCTCTTATTCTCTCCCTGAAATCACCAGCAGCATCCTCTCCCTACACTAAGCGCAGCAGAATGACATGCAGTGCTACGTGACTCCAGCTTATATAGAGCATGGGTCACATGCTGCACTGGCCAATCAAAGCCATGCCATTAGTAGGCATGGCTGTGATGGCTTCTAAGGTCTCACAGTTAAACGCTTGTTGATTGGCTGCTCTGCACCCTTTTAAAAAGCACCAAGAAAGCACCGAACCCGAACTTTTACTGAATTGTTCGGGTTCAGGTCCGGGGTCCAAAAATCCTAAAGTTTGGTACGAACCCGAACTTTACAGTTCGGGTTCGCTCAACCCTATATATGATGCATTATGTGCTGTAACCTGACTGTACCATACAAATGTTTGTCAGCTAGAGACCGGCAAGTATTCTATATAGAGCTGTATTTACTGCTTAAATGACAATGGAGCCAGAAATATGGATCTATAGTTCAGCCAGTCTTTTATGCAAAACTGAGGTGTCTGTGAAAAGAAATACACCCCTTGGTTAAGTACATTTTGATAATTTGTAACCAAACATTAATACTTAAATTACAGAGCTGATTCTACTGTTACAAAAATAAAGTCCTTTATCTGCAAGTACAGTATGTATCTCTAGATAAATACATGCAAATACGTGTGTATGACCATTTTTACTTTTAGCTTTTTTGTGATGGTTTATTAAAAAATAGCAAAAATGTAAATCCTCTTTAAACCAACCTTTTTCAACCGGTATCTTTCTAGGCCACTTGGTGGTGCTGCACCCCAATTTTTGCTTTAAAAAGTGGAAGTAGTAGGAAGAAGCCCCCTTGTGGATTTGTGTGAAACTGCAGGATAAGCTGTGAATAACCATTTTGGAACCTCATAACTTTAAAATGTGTTTATCACCAATTGTATAGTATTTTAAGTTGTCATGAGACTGAAGTATGATGTCCAAAAAGTGCTCCTTGTATGCCGCTCTATAGATTCCACATTATAAATAGTTCAGTAGCTGTAGTATAGTACAGTGTGATCATAGGTAGAATACCAATCTTACAATTAGTAACAATACCAGTAACTCTTTGATCATACTGGAGCGTTGAGCTTGGTATTGTAGTAGCCGTAATACAAAGTACAAAGCTGGTAAGCAGGCTTGGTTTATACTGTAATTAAACAGATATGCGCACCATAGGGTAATTCTGCGAGTACCAGAAAGTGAGAGAATAAATTGCAAGGCTCACCTTGTAGGGTTGTGCTAATGTTAGGCACAACTCTAATGTATGCTCATCGGAAGTAACCTGAAAACCTGGAAAATGGCGGTCTGCAGCCGTGGGAACAGAAAGGATCTTCTTATCGGAGATGCCTGGAATCCCCAAGAAGGTAAGTAGTTTGCAGAAGTAAAACGTCCCACGGCACAAAGGACCATCCACAGGTCACCAGGATCAGGAGTACAGTATTTTATTGCAGCAATACAACGCGTTTCGGGGAATCACTCCCCTTCATCAGGTACAAAGGGCTGCACATATACAAGGAACAGAAGCTAAAATTGCGTTGATATTAATTAGAGAAGTGAAAATGCATATTGATTTATAAAACATGATGATAATAAAACGTATTTCATGAAAGGGAAATTGTTTGATTCAAGAGTAAAAATTAATAAAATGGACAAAAAAAGGGGGACAGGTGTGCATAAATGTACACATCATAAATAAATCCAAAAAACAGAATAAATTTATGGACCTAAAGATGAAAAAAGAGATATTAACAGTATTGAGGAACGGCTGATGGTGATGAGTAGGGGAATTAATTGGGTTGAATATCTGAGAAATGGGGACAAGTGATTTAAGATATATGTGACCTCAACTGCCTATCAGACTCGTGTTTGAACTATGAATAAGAAAATGAGGGGAAAAAAAAAAAACACAACAACATAGTGAAGTACTTGATTGGTTATAGATTAATTTCTAAAGCCTCATTTAGGCCCTGAGGGTTCAGGCTGTTTAATTTATAAATCCAAAACATCTCGCGTCTTTTGATCGTCTGCATGCTATTCCGGCAGTCTATGTGAATTCTGTTCTATAGGGGTAATAAAAATGCCCGGAAACAGGCCCTGATGATGATCAGCAACATGTCTCGAGACACTATGGTGCATGAATTTCTTTTAAATGTTTGAACGGTGCTTATTCAGCCTGTTGCGTAACGTTTGTGTGGTGTGTCCAACGTACTATAATCCACATTGGCATTCGAGTACATAGATCACATTCTTTGACCCGCAATCCAACTGCTGTTTAATGTTAAAAGTTTCTCCAGTGCTATTACTTTGGAATGACGTGGAATTACGTATAGAGAGGCAACATAGACACTTCGGTTGTCTACATTTGGAACTACCCATCGGACATATCCCCGTTTTCACCCAGGCAGGACCTCTGAGATGAGCATCAGAGCATTTCATGCTCGGATGCTCTCCCTTGCCCTATTCGGCATCACTGTTCCCTGCATTCCTCAAGGCATGTGGCTGCCATTGGCATGTCCTGGCAGCCACATGCCATGTAGAACGCAGGCAACAGCTTGATAAAGGGTTATCCAAAACAGACCCGAAACATTGCCAATGTCTTGTTTGCACCACATGTTAATGCTTTACTGCACCTCATATGGCTGAACAAAAATGAAATAAAGAAAATTTTAATATAAAATGCAACGGAGTGCAGTCTGAAGTTGTTTTGACAATATTGTCTCCCAAGGGTGGAGAGGGACAGACGAGCACCTAACAAAAGCCTCCTCTGGATAAGTGCTGTGGCCAGGAATTGTTTGAATTATTGCGTCATAGTGATTATTGATGTTGTGAGTTCCAGTCTGACCATGAGTCTGTAGCATACCAAACCACAGGAGAAATACGTGAGGCTCACGGTGGGCCGATGGGATGCAATAGTTCATGTACTCAATGTTAGCAGATGCCTCCCTGGGCCGCCGTATACGAAATTCTCCGGGGCACTCTCGGTTGCAGGAAACACCAGCCAGATGTTGGTGAGGTGCCCTTGATGGTAATTGGTGTTAGGTACTTTTGTGGCTGGGCCCCTGGTTCGTGATGCCACCACCGCCAGGTGCAAAGGTTGAGAGTAGTAGTAGTAAGAACAAGGAGTCGGTTGTTGTAAACTAGTTGAACATTTACTGCAGATCAATAGTCTCTGGACAGTTGGTAAAGTTCATCAATGGAAAGCTTTTTGTATGGCACAAATAATAATGAGTTCACTGGTAATCCTATTATCAGGTAGTGGCAGTTGTCAATGGAGGGATTCTTCTAATGCTGATACTTTACAGGCAAGGATCCTGGTGGTAAATCCAAGTTCACTCTAAAGCAATCTGGTACTAAAGTATGCTGATATATATAGTTACTATGAGCTATCCTTTAAGGGCTATCTCCCTTGCGGCAGGCAAACACATCTGCTTAATTATTTGCAGGATACTCCTATAAATAGGTTTAGATTTTTCCACTATGACCCAGAAGGCTTGTGTAGTGGATAAGGACAATTCTGCCCACTAACTGTCCATTTGTGTCCAGGCACTCGGAAAGCTACTCCTGGTCACTTGTGCTGATGAGGTCCATAAGCTAAGTTTAGCTGTTACCCTCGCTAGGCTCTCTGCATCTTTTGTACATAGACTCACTGTCTGGTCCTCCATGAGGAAGGATCTGTAATATATGTTGATCCAAAACATGTTGATGAAATGAGCCTCATGTTTGGTTTTTCCTAATAAAACACGCACTGCGAGGTGAAGCTGGACAATTTACTTTTTTCACTGTCTGGTGCTTGGTTGCTGTGGTTGTCTTCTCCAGGCCCAGAGGAAAGGAACACAACTTCATGGTGACTTTAGCCTGTTTCTCTCCTCCATCAACTTGCTTCTCCTCCTCCTCCTCACTCTCCAACTTCAACTAACTCTGACTAACTTCCTGTCTAGACACACCCAAGCTATATGTATTATATGGTGCCAGCACCACCTAGGGGCGAGTGGGTGTAATGACATTGCCAGCCAGATAATAGGAAACGCCATACACTGCAATTAAATACATACATATTCAGATGTTTAAAGTGTCCCATTTACACACATATGGGGCGCTACAAGTCCACTGCCCTGTACTCGCATGATGCTCTGAGTAGACCTGAAGTGAGACTGTAACTCCCCGCAACAGCATGCGGCCATCACATGAACCATTTTTACTAGACTACGTTTGCCCTAGTAAATTAAGCCTAAGTGTACACATGCACTTATTTGTGTAATTTCAGATGAGCAGGTCCAGTGTGGAGAGGACACTCCAGATTTCCTGTTATGGACGCTGCTCCTTTCACAGTGCTATTACAATGATTTATAATGCTGTGTGTCTCTGCCTGCCTGTCCTTGCATCTACTGAATTATACTTGACTTGACAGCATTATATCAGTAAAATTCAGTAGAGGCAATGTCAGACAGAGATGCACAGTATTATAAATCATTATAATGCCATGCAGTGTTGAGAACAAAGCAGTGTCCATAATAGGAAATCACGCTTCCACATGGACACTGCACTGAACTCTGCATGAAATTATCTGAAATGACCCTTAAAAGCTATGTACACCTTTTGGGTCAATCTTTTTCAAATTTTGCATTGTACTCATTTTGAGGTAACAATCATTTTTTCATATGGTGTTTATTAAAAATATGTTTTCCTTTTTTGTGTACATAGCCGAGACGCTCTAGTAGCAGTTTGGGGATTTTCTGTCTTTTCCGTCACCTGAGGAGCAGACGGACTCCTTATCTCTGCTCTCACATTATAAACACTCATTATAGGGCAGTTCTTATGTTACTGATAAGAATGTACTTAAATAAGGGTTTAGGACCTCCTAGTAGTTTAGAGATGAGGTTTATTAGATGACCCGCACAAAGTGAAAGTACCAGTCACACAGTTAGAAAAACGGTTAACTCTTTGTGACAGAACAGCTTAATATTGAAAATATTATTTTAACCAAAAATGAGTAAAATGCAATGATAAACAAAAATTGCCTCCGAAGGTACACATAGCCTTTTAGTATAGTCAATCTAAATTTGACCTAAACAGGCCACTATAGATGCATTTTTCTAAGGCTGAGTTCACACTTTTCTTATTTGGTCAGTTATTTCAATCAGTTATTGGGAGACAAAACTAGGTGCAGGTACAAATCTTTTTTTTCGTTTACGTTCTGTTTTTTGAGCTCCGTATACGGACTGTATATGGAACGTATACAGAACTATTTATTTAAATGGATCTGCAAAAAAAACGGAAGGATAGTACTGTTCTATCAGGGCCCAGCTGTTCTGTTCCGCAAAAAAACGGAATGCACATGGATGTCGTCCGTATTTTTAGCGGATCCGTTTTTTGCGGACCGCAAAATACTAAAAAAGCTATATGGTCCAGTGGCGTCGCCAGGGGGGGCCAGAGGGGGCCACGGCCCCCCTACATCATGCTGTGCCCCCCCAACTAAAATGCCCCCCACAAGTGAGCCGCCGCGGCCGCAGTCGGGCACAGGGAGATGAGCGCTTCCATTGCGCTCATCTCCATAGTCATCTGCCGGCCTGTGCTGCGGCAGTGCAGGGAAGGGAGAGGCGTGTCCCTTCCCCTTCCTCTGATAGGCTGCAGGCACTAGGCCGGCAGCCTATCAGAGGCCGGTGCAGGTAAGTATGATTTTTTTTTTTTTTTACAACAGTGTTACTGGCACATTAAGGGGGGGGGGGTGGCTTGTTACGGGCACATTGGGGGGCATGGCTTATTACTGGCACATTGGGGGGGGCTTATTACTGGCACATTGGGGGGGCTTATTACTGGCACATTGGTGGGCATGGCTTATTACTGGCACATTGGGGGGGGCTTATTACTGGCACATTGGGGAGGGCTTATTACTGGCACATTGGGGGGGCTTATTACTGGCACATTGGGGGGGCTTATTAGTTTCACGTGATGGGGGGCTTATTAGTGGCACGTGATGGGGGGCTTATTAGTGGCACGTGATGGGGGGCTTATTAGTGGCACGTGATGGGGGGCTTATTAGTGGCACGTGATGGGGGGCTTATTAATGGCACGTGATGGAAGGCTCTTGTTACTGGCACGTGATGGAAGGCTCTTGTTACTGGCACGTGATGGAAGGCTCTTGTTACTGGCACGTGATGGAAGGCTCTTGTTACTGGCACGTGATGGAAGGCTCTTGTTACTGGCACGTGATGGAAGGCTCTTGTTACTGGCACGTGATGGGGGGCTCTTGTTACTGGCACGTGATGGGGGGCTCTTGTTACTGGCACGTATTGGGGGGCTCTTGTTACTGGCACGTGATGGAAGGCTCTTGTTACTGGCACGTGATGGAAGGCTCTTGTTACTGGCACGTGATGGGGGGCTCTTGTTACTGGCACGTATTGGGGGGCTCTTGTTACTGGCACGTATTGGGGGGCTCTTGTTACTGGCACGTATTGGGGGGCTCTTGTTACTGGCACGTATTGGGGGGCTCTTGTTACTGGCACGTATTGGGGGGCTCTTGTTACTGGCACGTGATGGGGACACTTATTACTGGCATGTTATTGGTGGGCACTATAGGGGCATCTACTGAGGCCACAAAGAAGGGGTATTTTATATGGGGGGCTCTGTACAGTAGCATTTTACACTGGGACACATTATGGTGGGTACTATGGGGAAGGGGGGAGAGGAGTACTATGGAGTCATCTATGGGGGGGAATAAGAAGGGGTATTTTTTTACTTGCAAATTATGGGGGACACTGAGGGCATCTACTGGGGCACGATATATGGGGCATTTTATACTGGTACATTATGGGGGGCACTAGGAGGAAGGGGGAGAGGAGCACTATGGGGGCCTTTACTGGGGGCACTATATAGGGGTATTTTATACTGGCACATTATGGGGGACATTAGCTCAACTAGGGGCATTACAAGGGGGTATTTTTTGCACTGTCACATTATAAGGAGAATTATTTCTACTGGGGGGGGCATTATGGTGGGCTTTATTACTCCCCCATGGTATGACCCCCTAGTAGCAGCACCAGCCTCTCCCTGCTCTGCTATCCCTCTGCCCCTTCTCCAAATCCTTATTATGAAATCTTTCTCATTAGGATGAAACACAACATCAGCTCTGCAGAGCCCCCCAGCCAAAGTCTTGAAGTTGTGTCTGAGATCCCCAAGGGCCAAGCCAAGTAACTGTAAGTTTTCATGTGAAATATGTTTGTTATACACATATAGCATACACTGTGCCACACAATGTACAGTATACCGCTACACTGTGCCACACAATGTACAGTATACCGCTACACTGTGCCACACAATGTACAGTATACCTCTACACTGTGCCACACAATGTACAGTATACCGCTACACTGTGTAGTCTGTTTTATAAGCACCCTTGTTCTGTGGCGGCGGACAGAAAATAATCTGGAAGTGCCCCTCCCGAGACCAGGCTCTGGATCCGCCACTGGACCGCTCACAGGAGTGTACATTTCTTCTAAACTGTAATCCGTATCCTCTGACCTGCAGAAATCAGCACTCGCTCGGTAACAACTAACAGGCAGTACCTGTAGGCTGTAGCCTGGCCCTGTTACCGAAGCTAACCGAGTGGTGTAAGGTTAAGGTACTAGTAGAGATGAGCGGCCTCTGAATCCGGATTTAAAGTTACTGCAGGATATGGATTACAGTTTAGAAATGTCAAATGTACACTCCTGTGAGAGGCGGGGAGGGGGATCTGTGGATGACACTGTTATAGAGGGGGAAATGGGGATGACACTGTCATGGGGTGGATCTGTGGATGACACATATAACATAAGATGCTATATACGGTATGTGTCATCCACAGATCCCCCCCCCCCCCCCATAGCAGTGTCATTCACAGATCTCCCCCCCCTCCCCATAGCAGTGTCATCCACAGGCAGCTAGGACATGTTGAAATCTGAGTGATTTTTTTATTTATTTTTTAAACCACAGACAGCAGGACTTTTCTTCCGTGTTGCGGTTTTAGGTATTGGGTAAAGCATCGGAGCATTTCTAAGCGTACTTGTGTAAATGTATCGTTGTTATAGCTGCCCCCCCTACTTTTGTCCTGGCCCCCAGTGTGCCCCCCCAAAATTTGAAAGCTAGAGACGCCACTGATATGGTCGTGTGCAAGAGGCCTAACTGATGAAATAACTGACCAAATAACTGAAGTGTGAACTTGGCCTAACTGGCCTAGAGTGGCAATAGTATTATTTTTTTTGTTATGGGCTTCCCTTTTGAAGGTTTTTTTATATTTACAAGTTGTCGTTGTATTTGTTTATATATTTTTTAATCATTCAGTAATTGTGAATATTAATCATCCCAGCACCTATCTGTCTAATTCCATTTTATTTGTTATAAACCATACGCTGGACAGACAGTAGAAGGTGTATGCATGTTAATATGAAGAGGGCATTGTTAGAAATCTACATTTTTCTATTTATTTATTTTCCATGAGGGACAACTTGTAATGAGCCACTGAACCATGAATTATCGTGTCTTTTAGCAAATAATTTTTTATGCAACCAGGCCAGTATCAAACTGGTAAAGGCCACCTGAATATATGTGTATATACAGTATGTGAATAAAATATACAGATATAAACTATCTGTTCAGCCGACAGCTGTTTCACCCAGTCCTCCCAAACATATACACACTGCGTATGTGTTTTGATTGGCGAGAAAAAAAATAAGGCTAGTTTTACATCTGCATTTACCTGATCGGCTGTTCATTGAATGGAATTCCCTGTATCGGGCATGGCAGGATAATGCCATCCACCGCCAGACCCCTTTGATTATAATGGATTCCATCTGGGATTCTAATGATTTCTGGCACAAGTGGTGGTATTAGCAGGAGGAAAACCGGTACATACACCAGTTCTTATCTGGCCCATTCCTGGCACTCCTGCCAGACTACTGCTGGATCCCATTATAGTCAATGGCGTCCGGCGGTTAATGGAAATATCTAGTTATGCGGAATATGGTAAACTTTCTAAACGGCCTTCTGGATCAAGTAAATGCAGATGTAAAACTAGCCTAAGCTGCTGCCCTGACGATGGCTTATCTCCTTGAGACATCAATCCTTGAGACATTTTAGATTTTCAGGGGCTAATAAATATCCAATGTCTGTAGCCAGGTTAAAGGGGTTCTCTGGGACTTTAATATCGGTGACATATCCTCAAGATGGGTCATCAATATCAGATCGGCGGGGGTTCGACACCCGGCACTCCTGCCCATCAGCTCTATGAGACGACGCAGTGCAGTCTCCCGTCTCTCTTCCTGTTCACCGCTGCTGTCTATGGAAAAGACCGTAGACCACAGCAGCGGACAGGAAGAGAGAAGGAAGACTGCACATGCGCACTGTGCGCGCTTGTCTCTTCATATAGCTGTTCGGCGGGGGTGCCGGGTGTTGGACCATTGCCGATCTAATATTGATGACCTATCATGCCAAGAACGACCTGATTTTAGTTGGGTACAGTCAGTCTCTGCATGATGAAAATATATATATTTTTTAAAACTACGTTTTTAGTTTATTAATTAATTGGATTAAAGTATAGGGTCCACAACCCTGCATATTTCATAACAGGCAAATTGAAGCACAGGGAGCATTGTTTATATTGATCACATTTTTGAGAGGGGATATTTGTGAATACCTCAATTAGTCAGATGGAAAATATCCATTATGCCACCCCAAGTGTGGATACTGAATATGTTCTTAGCTTAAATGGCATATATTAATGTACCGTAACACCAAATACAGCTATATTTTCGTTACTTTTGTTTTCTTATTTTGTGCAGGAGGTGGTAGTATATTGAGAGGTATCGCCAAGTCACTAGCAGATTTTCAGGCTGAAGCTTCTGATCATCAAACTAGGCCGGACAGAAATCTTCTCCATCTGACGCTTGACATAAATGTAAGTATAAATTATGTCATCAAAAGTGTTTCTTTAATGTCTCCAGATTGTGCGTCTAAAATCTGTCATGGGATTATAGATCATACAAAACCCGCATCCAATCACCTTATCAATACAACTAAAATAAATAAATAAGACACGTGGACACTTTTATATGGTGGAAGATTTTGGCCACGACCAGCTTTATTAAAGAACAGCTTAAACCAAATAAACATTAAACCATGTACCAATATAACCTTTATAACCACATAACGGTCCAGCCATAAGCTCGGACCATCCAGCTTAATACCATAGTTTAGACCAGCCATAAGCTCGGCCTAAATACCCAAATAACTAGTCCGCTCACCATTCCAGTGAGCGACTTTACCCCTCCTTCTAATAAAGCAGTCGTGACGATATAGCAAAATTGGGCGGGCGGGCGTGTGCAGCTCCAGACTTGCGGTTTGGCTGACAGCTGGATCACTGACAGCCACCGCAATATATACATAGAGAGACCCCATCCCCATAAATCAACAACCAATGCCCTAACTGTTGCTGGGCATCAACAATTAATCTGCCCAGCAACCATCATCTATAGGTGCCCTAACTAGCCAATCCACCTCCCCCAGTAACACTGGCTAAATTTAGCCACCCTGGCCACCACTTTTGGCGGGAAAATCTCCCGCCAAAACCTCACCTAATGACCTTGCCATGATCATAATCCCATGCGGATCCTTCCATATTAAATTCCAGGATCCTATCATTTCTTAAGAGGCATGGACGGAAGGGACAGGGATGTAATATTACAACTTTACAAATCATTAATGTGGCCTCATGTGGAATATGCAGTTCAGTTCTGAGCACTGGTTCATAGAAAGGATGCCCTGCAGTTAGAAAGGGACAAAGAAGAGCAGTGGATCTAATAAGAGGCATGGAGGAGCTTAAGGGCCCTATACATGGGCTGAGGATCCGCCAGATTATGGCTAACGAGCGTTCATGTAAATGCAGTGGTCTCTTTCACTGACTAGCAGACGCTTGTCAGGAAGGAACACTTCCTTCCTGACAAATGATGGCTTTATCGTCCTGTTTAACTTAATATAATATAATTATATACAGTGCCTTGAAAAAGTATTCATATCCCTTGAACTTTTCCACATTTTTTTCACGTTTACACCCACATACTTGGGGCTCGTGCACACAAACATATTTTTTTGCAGCCCATATGCAGAACCATTCACTTCAATAGGGCAGTAAAAACAATGGAAATTACTCCATGTGTGTTCCGTGTCCGTATGTCCACATGACCGTTCCGCAAAAAAATAGAACATGTCCTATTGTCCACATTAAAGACAAGGATAGGACTGATCTATTAGGGGACGGCTATTCCGTTCCCCAAAATGCGGAATGCACACAGCCAGTATCCATGTTTTGCAGATCTACAATTTGCGGACCGCAAAACAGAAGAGTCGTGTGCATGAGCCCTTAAATGTATTTTACTGGGATTTTATCTGATAGACCAACACAAAGTAGCAAGTATGTGTGAAAAAAATTGATGCATGGCATTCAAAATCTTTAATAAATAAAATACTGGAAAGTGTGGTGTGCATTTGTATTTCAGCCCTCTGTGCTCTGATACCCCTAAATAAAATCCAATGTGACAATTGCCTTCAGAAGTCACCTAATCAGTAAAGAGTCCACTCATGTGCAATTTATTCTCAGTATAACTACAGCTGTTCTGTGAAGGACTCAGAGGTTTGTTAGAGAACATTAATGATCAAACAGCATAATGAAAACCAAGGAACACACCAGACAGGTCAGGGATAAAGTTGTGGAGAAGTGTAAAGCGTGGTTAGGTTATAAAAACTAAAATATCCCAAGCCCTGAATGTCTCACGGAGCACTGTTCAATCCATTATCTGAAAATGGAAATGGTATAGCACAACTGCAAACCTACCAAGACATGTTCTTCCACCTAAACTGACAGCCTAGGCAAGGAGGGCACTAATTAGAGAAGCAGACGAGGCCCATGTTTTGGGCACGCGTCATCAGATTAAAGTTCCAAAGTTTACCCTTTCACTTTATCCTCCTCTTTTCTGCTGTATTGTTCAGCAGATGCCCAGAAAGGCACCAGTCTGGTAAATGCACAGAAAGTGGTGACGTGGTCTTTACTTTGCAGTGTGGCTAAGATGTGACATGACATACAGATGAACAGTACAGGTATGTCACGTTAAAAATACATTAGGGTCTATTGCCAGATATTTTTCACATTAGACAGCAATTTATAATGAATAATTTAAACATTAAAAAACACATATTACAGGGGATGTATCCCACCATGATATCCCTTTAATGTAGCTGGTGCTGCGATGGCAGTCCCCAGCCGATCTCTGGGAGAAGTTTTGGCCAGCAGTCAATTTGTAACAGCAGCAGAAATGCAGTATTCCAGGATGGTGTCGCCTCCTAATCAGGCCTATCAATAGGGGTTCTCACTGCATATATCCTATGGACAACCTGCTTTGGAGACCTGCATATAAACATGTAATGGCACACAACGTCGGATGCTGCACTTCCTTCACTACTTCATGGTCAGACACTCTTTCCCCAGTGTGTCCGAAGCCTGCACAGTCCTCTACAGGAACACACCTGGGGCCAGATTTATCATTCCTCTGACAGCTCACTCCACTTTAACATATGGCTAAAGTCAGTTTTAGCCAAGTCAGATTTATGATCGGCCCTTTAAGACTGTAATAAATGTGGTTTGACGGTAGCAGTTTATCCGTCAGTAAGCAGCTTTACAAAAGTCGCACATCTTTACGAAAAAGTCGCACGTTTTTATGAAAAAGTCGCATGTTCTATTAAAAAGTCTCATAAGATAAGCATGGTCCTCACTGGAGTGAAATTGGGACTTTTTTGCGACTTTTTTGCGACTTTTTTAAATAGTCCCAATAGTAAATCTGTCTAGAGATTCATTTACATAAGAAAACACGCCCACTTTCAGAAAACTGGCGAGCATAGTGCAGAGCAGAAAAAAGTCGCAAATTTGTGCGCAGTTTTAGCGTTTGGGACTTTTTTGGGACTTTTTCACTCCATTATTCTGACTTGAGCTAATGATAAATCTGGCCCGTGGTACTTACCTGGGACTCCTATCTGCTGTGTGCTAGAAGTATCCTCACCTGCAGGGGGAGCAGTACCACACTCACATGTCATGTAGCTGAGCCGGTACATTGAGATTCACATCAGAAGGCAGTGCTAAATATAACTGGGTTCCATCAACATCACAGCAGCTATTAAATGTAATCGTTTAGTAAGGATTAGCAACAATGCATGTTAATAACTGTGACACACGAAAGATAGAATCAAAAGGATTACATAAAGCTAAACGATGAAAGCTTACTTGTAAAACACTAGGGCAGAGTACTGCATGCAAAAAGGAAGGAGACAGACAGCCAAAGGGCTGCTCACCTGAATTTGTTGAGTTCAGGACGCCACCACCTAAACTGCTTTTGCAACTTAACAGGACCGGCCTCTTCGTCAGACCGATCCTTTTGTCAGAAAACAACCAACAAGGGGCCTAGCTACAGGGGGTGCAGAGGTAGCAGTCGCTACCAGGCCCAGGAGCCTGAGGGGGCCTAAAGACCCTTGTGGCGCATAAGAAGACACCCGTATTATAGAAAGTGCGTGCTGGTCAAGTTACACTTCTGGCTAGAGGGAAGGGGTTATGTCAAGAATTTGGCATGGGGGGGAGGTGTTTCAATTTTTGCCTCAGGTAGCAGGAGGGCTATGTGCTTCCCTGCCCTTGGCCAAGGGTCCTAAGCTGAACTCTTGCACCAGGGCCCATGAGCCTTTAGCTACGCCCATGCAACCAACATTTTATCTGACGAAAGAACCAGTCCGGTTCTGAAAAACATTAAGAAGTAAAGCCCTTTCATTGCACTGCTGTGTGGGCTGAGGAAGCGCCGCTGTCGAGCCCTGAACTTCCTCTATTATTTTCCTATAGCTGCAAGATGTGCTACTGCAGTAGAACCTGACATTACAGTTCTTGGTGCAGTCTTTTATCCAGGGGGCTATGGGTGTCATAACTTTGTCCATACGGTGCCGACATCCTGCAGTTCTGCATTCACTTCAGTCCCTGTCCTCAGTTAATCCTTAAAGGGGTTGTCTCACTTCAGCACATAGCAGTTATTATGTGGACAAAGTTAATACAAGGCACTTACTAATGTATTGTGATTGTCCATATTGCCTCCTTTGCTGGCTGGATTCAAGTTTCCATCACATTATACACTGCTGTTTTCCATGGTTATGAGCAAATCGAAGTGGAATTCGATCCGAATTTCAGGATAAATTCGATTCGCCTAAAAGCCGGATTTCCTCGTGCTTCATGTCAGCGAATCGATTCAACCTAAAATAGTATAAAAAAAAAAAAAAAATCAAACTTCAAAATCCTGTGCGGCGCGAGATTACATCATCAAGCCAGCCGGAGTAATGACGTCATGCGTCACCACGCCAGGTGGCAGATCATAATGAGGTAGTTATTATGGGGGACGTCAACTACCCAGATAGACTGGGAAACTGAAACATGTACATCTCATTAAGGAATCAGGTTCTTGGCAATAACCAAAGACAATTACTTTCCCCAACTGGTTCAGGACCCGACTAGAGGGACACCTGGGAAATAGTGACCATAAAATAATAACCTTCCAATTGTCATCTAAAAGAGTGTTTCTTCAGGGAAGAACAAAAATACCAAACAAAAGCAAAATTTAGCCAAATAAGAGGCCATAGGCCCAACTAACTGGTACAAAGTCCTCAAAAATTAAAATACAGCCACAAAATGGGATATTTTTAAAAGCATCGTAAAATCTAATTGAGAGGTACATACCTTACAGGAATAAAAGATTAAGGAACAAGAAAAAAAACTATGTGGATACGGTAAATAGAAATGTAAAGAAAGCAATAAATGACCAAATGAAAAAAAAAATAAAAAAAAAAATATATATATATATATATATATATATATATATATACTTGAGAAAGGCTTCATGTTGGAGCCGAAACGTCGCGTCACCACTGGGTGAATAAAAAAGTAGCCAAACTAGAGACTGAGAGATTAATTGCGAAAGAGAGCAAAACTAACCCTAAAATGTTCTTCAATTATATAAATGGTAAAAAGTATAAATCTGGTGTCAGCCCTTTACAGAGTAATGAGGGGGGGAGTTGCAGACAGCGATGAGGAGAAAGCAAAGCTATTAAATGTTTTTCTCCACTCTATTCACTGAAGAAAATAAACTGTCAGATGAAATTCAGAATGTAAAAGTTAAGTCCCCATTAAAAGTGCCCTGTCTGACCCAGGAAGAAGTACAGTGGCGTCTTAAAAAGATTAAAATAAACAAATCGCCAGGACCAGATGGCATACACCCCTGTATCCTAAGAAAATTAAGTAATGTCATAGCCAGACCCTTATTTCTGAGATTTGCGGACTCTATACTGACCGGGAATGTCCCACCGGATTGGCGCATAGCAAATGTGGTGCCAATATTCAAAGAGGGTCTAAAAACAGAGCCTGGAAAATATACCCTGGTTGTGGGTAAACAGTTTGAAGGTTTTCTAAGAGATGCTATCTTGGAGTACCTCCATGAAAATAAGTGTATAACGCCATATCAGCATGGCTTCATATGGGATCGGTCATGTCAAAATAATTTAATCAGTTTCTATGAGGAGGTAAGTTCTAGACTTGAAGGTAGTGAATCAATGGATGTCGTGTATCTGGACTTCTCCAAAGCATTTGACACTGTACCGCATAAAAGGTTAGTATATAAAATGAGAATGCTCGGACTGGGAGAAAACGTCTGTATGTGGGTAAGTAACTGACTGAGTGATAGAAAACAGAGGGTGGTTATTAACGGTACACACTCAGATTGGGTCACTGTCACTAGTGGAGTACCTCAGGGGTCAGTATTGGGCTCTATTCTCTTCAATATATTTATTAATGATCTTGTAGAAGGCTTGCATAGTAAAATATCAATTTTTGCAGATGACCCTAAACTGTGTAAAGTAATTAACACTGAAGTGGACAGTATACTACTACAGAGGGATCTGGATAGATTGGAGGCTTGGGCAGAGAAGTGGCAGATGAGGTTTAACACTGACAAATGTAAGGTTATGCACATGGGAAGGAATAATGCAAGTCACCCGTACATACTAAATGGTTAAACACTGGGTAACACTGACATGGAAAAAGACCTAGGAATTTTGGTGAACATCAAACTAAGCTGTAGAAACCAGTGTCAGGCAGCTGCTGCCAAGGCCAATAAGATAATGGGTTTCATCAAAAGGGGCATAGATGCCCGTGATGAGAACATAGTCCTACCACTTTACAAATCACTAGTCAGACCACACATGGAGTACTGTGTACAGTTCTGGGCTCCTGTAAACAAGGCAGACATAGCAGAGCTAGAGAGGGTTCAGAGGAGGGCAACTAAAGTAATAACTGGAATGGGGCAACTACAGTACCCTGAAAGATCATCAAAATTAGGGTTATTCACTTTAGAAAAAAGACGACTGAGGGGAGATCTAATTACTATGTATAAATATATCAGGGGTCAGTACAGAGATCTATCCCATCAGCTATTTATCCCCAGGACTGTGACTGTGACGAGGGGACATCCTCTGCGTCTGGAGGAAAGAAGGTTTGTACACAAACATAGAAGAGGATTCTTTACGGTAAGAGCAGTGAGACTATGGAACTCTCTGCCTGAGGAGGTGGTGATGGTCAGTACAATAAAGGAATTCAAGAGGGGCCTGGATGTATTTCTGGAGCGTAATAATTTTACAGGCTATAGCTACTAGAGAGTTGATCCAGGGAGTTATTCTGATTGCCTGATTGGAGTCGGGAAGGAATTTTTAATTATTTTTTTTTGCCTTCCTCTGGATCAACTTGCAGGATAACAATTTTTATTTTTTTGGCCTTATAAACTATGTTACTATGTAAGATGGCGGCGACCGTCGCAAGCAAATGGAGGCGGTAAGTTTTATATTTTTTTTATTTTACATAGTATTGGGTGCGAATATTCGAATCGCTATTTATTTATTTTTTTCAAGCGGATTTCGCCACTTCGAGAATTCGGGAAGATCTAGAATATAGTGCTATATATTCGTAATTTCGAATATTCTAGATTTTTTTTTTCATTTTTAACCTTGCTTCTTGCTTGTAGGCCAATGAGAAGGCTGCAATGTCTGTGTCTGAGCTTAGCAACATCCCTAGCAACCAATAGGAAAGTTGCCTACCCCTTACTATATAAGAACCTCCCCAGCATCCATTTTCTGCAGTTTTATGGAGTTCTGAGAGAGATAGCAGTGTCATTGCTGTGCTCTGTGCTTTGCTGTGTCATTACATTAGTTAGTGTGTGTGTGTGTGTGTGTGTGTGTGTGTGTGTATGTATATATATATATATATATATATATATATATATCTATCCAACAAAGAAAAACAGCAGCACCATGTTGTGAATCTAGGTGCAATTTCCTCAGACCACGGACAAAGCAGTCATCAGTAGTTATAGTTCTCCAAAAAAGAGGCAGCACTCCAGTATATTGAAGGTGAAAGACCCGCTTTATTGTCCCTCTGCAACGCTTCAACTGCTCATTGCAGTCTTTATCAAGCATATAAAATAGTGCCAAAACATCCACTTTTATACCCACAATACCTTGTGAGCCAAGTAGTGATAATTATGCAATCAAGTAGAAAAACATATATAAAATACATAATCAAACCAGTGATCAAGAGGCCTTCTATGCAACTTATAAGGCCATAGTTGCAAATAGTTAAAAATCGCATATTTCATTGTATATTCAAATAAAGTGCTACAGTGCATAAATTGATCAAAGTGATCACCTGTGTGTGAAAACATTCATTAGTGAATAGCCAATCGGCCGCATAGACTATAGAAAAACGACTTACACAGCAATGTAATCGGATGGCGCCAACCCCAGCGTCCCATGTCTGCCAATTGCCATGTCCGGTAACCAGGACACCCTAAGTCACGCGACCCGTGACCTGACCACATATTTCAGATTTTATCAGATCTGATTGATCTTTTTAAGCTCATCACCGCAGTGGAAAATGATGGCAGCCATATATAGTGTCTAATAGGTTCATACTTGGGAGCATGATTGGGATTGTTTTTAATAAATCCAGAATTAAGATAATCGGACTGTGGATAAGTTGTGGTTGGAAGGTTTTTACTTATGGTCTAAAGATGAGGGGCAATGGGGTGGACCTTGGTCCTGATGGTGTTTGGTGCTGACCGTACCTTACACCTTGGTGCCATAATTGATGTGCGGCGATGATCACTGCAGTGATATAACCGCACTAACCACACACCCCCCTCCTCCCTCTGTTTAATATAGTCACTGTAGTGGGTGTTCCCGAATAACTTCTCTTCTGGGAACGCATCACTTTATTTCTTCCTACATGTACGGCTTGATATCCTTACTTTAGTAGATTCACTATTTGGTATCTTTATACCAGACAATCTTCTCATGCCCCATAGGTGATTTTCAAATCCCCCTCTATGTCTGTCCTCGGCTGTGCCCTTTCACCTCTAGGTGGCTGTGGCTCGCTAGATCTGGGACGCAGTTCGGTTACCGGGTCACGGCTCACGTGATGCGGTCATGTGATTCTGTGACTTGGTGACGCGGGTGCCGTTTCTGGCGTGTCACGTGCACCAATGGTGTAGGCCAGTTACCTGTTCAAGCCTTGCGATCTGCGTCACTGATCACGTGTGGTCAGGTGATGGGTCACGTGACTTAGTGTGTCCTGGTTACCGGACATGCGCATTGGCACCCATGGGACGCTGGGGTTGGCGCCATCCGATTACATTGCTGTGTAAGTAGTTTTTTTACAGTCTATGCGGCCGATTGGCTATTCACTAGTGATTGATTTCACACACAGGTGATCACTTTGATCAATTTATGCATTGTAGCACTTTATTTGAATACACAATGAAATATGCGATTTTTAACTATTTGCAATTATGGCCTTATAAGTTGCATAGAAGGCTTCTTAATCACTGGTTTGATTATGTATTTTATATTATATGTTTTTCTACTTTATTGCATAATTATCACTAATTGGCTCACAAGGTATTGTGGGTATAAAAGTGGATGTTTTGGCACTATTTTATATGCTTGATAAAGACTGCAATGAGCAGTTGAAACGTTGCAGAGGGACAATAAAGCGGGTCTTTCACCTTCAATATACTGGAGTGCCGCCGCTTTTTTGGAGAACTATCTATATACACTGCTCAAAAAAATAAAGGGAACACAAAAATAACACATCCTAGATCTGAATTCATTAAATATTCTTCTGAAATACTTTGTTCTTTACATAGTTGAATGTGATGACAACAAAATCACACAAAAATAAAAAAATGGAAATCAAATTTTTTAACCCATGGAGGTCTGTATTTGGAGTCACACTCAAAATTAAAGTGGAAAAACACACTACAGGCTGATCCAACTTTGATGTAATGTCCTTAAAACAAGTCAAAATGAGGCTCAGTAGTGTGTGTGGCCTCCACGTGCCTGTATGACCTCTCTACAACACCTGTGCATGCTCCTGATGAGGTGGCGGACGGTCTCCTGAGGGATCTCCTCTCAGACCTGAACTAAAGCATCTGCCAACTCCTGGACAGTCTGTGGTGCAACGTGACGGTGTATAGAGCGAGACATGATGTCCCAGATGTGCTCAATTGGATTCAGGTCTGGGGAACGGGCGGGCCAGTCCATAACATCAATGCCTTCGTCTTGCAGGAACTGCTGACACACTCCAGCCACATGAGGTCTAGCATTGTCTTGCATTAGGAGGAACCCAGGGCCAACCGCACCAGCATATGGCCTCACAAGGGGTCTGAGGATCTCATCTCGGTACCTAATGGCAGTCAGGCTACCTCTGGCGAGCACATGGAGGGCTGTGCGGCCCTCCAAAGAAATGCCACCCCACACCATTACTGACCCAATGCCAAACCGGTCATGCTGGAGGATGTTGCAGGCAGCAGAACGTTCTCCACGGCGTCTCCAGACTCTGGCACGTCTGTCACATGTGCTCAGTGTGAACCTGCTTTTATCTGTGAAGAGCACATGGTGCCAGTGGCGAATTTGCCAATCTTGGTGTTCTCTGGCAAATGCCAAACGTCCTGCACGGTGTTGGGTTGTAAGCACAACCCCCACCTGTGGATGTCGAGCCCTCATATCACCCTCATGGAGTCTGTTTCTGACCGTTTGAGCAGACACATGCACATTTGTGGCCTGCTGTAGGTCATTTTGCAGGGCTCTGGCAGTGCTCCTCCTGTTCCTCCTTGCACAAAGGCGGAGGTAGCGGTCCTGCTGCTGGGTTGTTGCGCTCCTACGGCCTCCTCCACGTCTCCTGATGTACTGGCCTGTCTCCTGGTAGCGCCTCCATGCTCTGGACACTACGCTGACAGACACAGCAAACCTTCTTGCCACAGCTCGCATTGATGTGCCATCCTGGATAAGCTGCACTACCTGAGCCACTTGTGTGGGTTGTAGACTCCGTCTCATGCTACCACTAGAGTGAAAGCACCGCCAGCATTCAAAAGTAATCAAAACATCAGCCAGGAAGCATAGAAACTGAGAAGTGGTCTGCAGTCACCACCTGCAGAACCACTCCTTTATTGGGGGTGTCTTGCTAATTGCCTATAATTTCCACCTGTTGTCTATCCCATTTGCACAACAGCATGTGAAATTGATTGTCACTCAGTGTTGCTTCCTAAGTGGACAGTTTGATTTCAAAGAAGTGTGATTGACTTGGAGTTACATTGTGTTGTTTAAGTGTTCCCTTTATTTTTTTGAGCAGTGTATATATAATACAGATAGTGTTAGATAGTCAGTGTAGGTTAGATCCTGATATAGTGTAGCTGATGGGTTCCAGTGCAGGGTGTTATTTTGATAGGTTCTGCTGTCCATACATTCATACATAGTGCTGTGATGTTACAAGTTCACAACAATACTTAGTGCCCCAATTAGTAATATGTAGTCAGACCTGCTAAAATGTGAAGTTGCATTAATTGCCGATTTGCGCAAGCGCGAATATATTGGAGCACTCTATCTGCATATAAAGCTATTATAATGTTCTGCCGTGCCAACCATTTTCTCCAATCTCAAGAAACTGCTAGCAGCTTGAAAAATGTAGCAACAGTGACCCACGCCTGTATTGCGCTCGCAATACGCGCATATTACATTGCCGATTTTCGCAATCAAGAAAATAATCGCAAATATATGACGAATATTCGCCCAAATATTCACAAAATATCGCAAATTCTTATATTGCCCCTGCAATCATGTATGAACGCGGCATCTGAGGGGTACAATGAAAAATGACGGGGGCGGCACTATCGCTGCTCCCTGTCATTGCACCCGCTACTTACAAAAAAATGCGCTAAATGATGAAGAAATTTGTCTCAAAGCAAATTTTTGGTGAAATTCGGTGAATCAGCCGAATCAACTTTTTAAGAAATTCGCTCATCTCTAGTTATGACCACCCTGCAATTCATCAGTGGTGGTCGTGCTTGTACACTATAGGAAAAAGCACTGGGCTCTCTGGTGGCCGGGACTGTGGGAGTGTGCATAGGCTGCTGCATTTTCCTATAGTCTGCAAGCAGTGTGGTCGTAACCCCTGGAAATGAGCAGTGTATGATGTGATGGGGAAAATGAATCCAGCCAGCAAAGGAAGCAATATGGATAAGTAAGTGCCCTGTATTAACCCTCACCTACCGTGTCCTTCTCCCATACCTTGTAGATTGTAAGCCCTCGCGGGCAGGGCCCTCTCTCCTTCTGTACCAGTTTGTAACTCGTCTGGTTCATGCTTATTGCAATTGTCTGTATTATGTATGTATACCCCTTATCATATGCGCCATGGAATGAATGGTGCTATAATAATAGATTTAAAAAAAATTCCTCTACATATTAAATGCTATTTACTGAAGTGAGACAACCCCTTTAAAATCTAATTCCTGTATCTCCCCCATTTACACTCACTCACAGTAAATAAGGGTGATGCCTCCACTGGCAAAGCAGATATTTTTTTTTCTAGCTGAGGCTACATGCACATGACCGTATGTGTTTTGCGGTCCGCAAAAAAAACTGATGACGTTCCGTATGGCATCATTTTTTTTTTGTTTTTTTTTGCTGATCCATTGTTTTAATGCCTATCCTTGTCCGCAAACTAGAAACAAATATGACATGCACTATTTTTTTGCGGGGCGGCGGAACGGACCTACTGATGCAGACAGCACACGGCGTGATGTCCGCATTTTTTGTGGACCAATTGAAATGAATGGGTCCGCATCTTATCCGCAAAAAAAAATAATGGAACGGACACTGAAACAAACAACGTTCGTGTGCATGTAGCCTAATAAAGATATCGGTGTGAAATACTAAAAAGTAGAATAAATTCGCACACATTTTACATAAATGGTACACCATTGTTTTCCTCAGTCACTGTAAAATCAATTTCTAAGGTGAGATACGGTAGCAACCAAAGAACATGGTTCCAAACGTCATGCATGTTATGAGATGGTCAGGTCCCTTGCCTGCTTCCTAGGATCTGAGTAGATAATGCTTGGTCACAGTATCTGGTCTGCTAGCACGCCTTCCTTCCTAGAGCTGACTGTGTCAGACCCTCCCACCTCATTAAATACCTGTTACCTGAAAGTTGGGAGGTAAAGTAACATGAAACCGGCCTCCTCCAGGCCGTCTCCAGACTATGACATTTACATTCCGTAGAAAGGCTGCAGCAAGGCGGAAGAAGGAGCTCTTGTCCAGATTCAGCTGAGAGGACTTGTATGCTTGTGATACACAACTTATTTTTGGTCTATTTTTTTTTTCAGTGACAAGTTGGCTGTCTCCTTTTTCTTTTTGTTGTTTTCCTTTTCTTGGTTTTTAATGAGTGGCGTGCTGAAGCCGGAGGTGAACAGAGAAGTCTTTTCACAACTGTCAAGCCGGGTCATTGCTCAAAAAACTCTGTCATATGTATGTGATTAAGCTGCCAAGCAACTAGTGAGCTCCCGTATGAAAAGCAGGAAGCTGGGATCTGCAGGCTACTACTCTACACCACGGACAGTTGACAGGCCAGGCTTTATTTTCTATTCCTCACTTGTGATTTTTCTATGGTGTGACTTTGTGGAGACTCTTTTTGGAGCTCAGTACAGGAGACGTATTTTATAGAATATTTTTGAAATCCTCATTCCTTGTGTGTTGAGAAGTCACTTCTCCTTGGATTTAAATGGCCGTTTTGTCCGCTCTCATTCAGAAGATCTGCTGATCCTGAGGTTTTTTCCCTTTTTTTATTTTTTTAAACTTTGTTGCTCTATGGACATGGAAGGGAAAGACAGCATTACTAAAGAGCCAAATTCTCCAGCAAATTCAACGAGCAGTTCTTCACCATCTGTGCGCAGTAAATTTTCCATTAAGTCTTTTTTTGGAATCGCTACAAAGTTGGAAAATACGAAGCCCAAAGAGGAAAGTGCTGTTCTCAAAGCATTTCGCTCACTAGGAAATAAAGCCGAAGAGCAGACTAACCAACTGGATGAGGTTGAGGCTGAAAATGGTGAACTCCTAAGGCAAACAGACACCGTTGTGGATGGTGCAGAGAAACCTAAGGAGTTAACAGAACAAATTGAAGATGAACAAATTAGCCAGGAAGCACAAATTATAAGTGAAGGGGATTTACACCTTAAGGAGGATTCACAAGTCTCCAGAGAACAAGGTAAAAGTGACGACTCTGAGGAGGAAAACAAAGAGCTTCATCCACAAATAGATAACCTGGGAGGGACAGAAGCTCAGGTTTTACAAGAGCAAGAGGATGAAAAGAAGGGAGTGTACACAAAGCGTCTGAAAGCTTCAGACATTTGTGAGGATGCTAAGTCTGAGATGATCTCCACATCAGACTCGGCACTAGCCGAAACGGACTGTGACCAGGATGGTATGCTGGTACGTGGTACTCTAGTTAACATCTCAAGTGATTCCGAGTCGGACGGCGAAGGCTCCAAGCAAGATAGATGCCAAAAAGAAACAAAGACTTCTATGTCCAAGCTTTTATCTAATTCTCAAGTATCATTGAACAATGGCCCCAAGCAGGAACCAGAATTGCAAAAGACTAAAGGTACTACTGTTAGCATTGAGAGAGAGGGCCAGCCTGAGCTGGACCTAAACAGGCCAGAAAATGAAGGGACCACTATAGATGAGAAGAGGGTTGCTGACGAAAATATAGGAGGGAGTAGTCCAGTTTCTCAAACGCCCGTCCCTGTTGCCAATACTCCAGATGAGAAGCCATTCCAGCTCCCTGCCATTTTTAGTGGTTTTCATGTGCACAAAAAGGGGACCTCTACAGATGACCTAGAAACAGTTGAGGTGAAACAAGGCGATAGTGACTTGGCTTTGCTAAAACTTTCCCAACCTGTGCAAAAATCCAAACTTCCAAACGGGGCTGCGATCCGGAAAAAGGAAGTAAAGTCACCAGTGGAGCCTAAAGCAAGCTCCAAATTCATGGAGCAACTTTCCCAGCTGCTCAGCTTTGACTTGCCAAAGCAAGACGAGAAGGAGGAGGATTCACTTCCAGGTCAAACTGATAATGGTGACCAAGACACTCCTGTTGCAGAGGAGAAGCCAGAGTCTTCTGCACTGGAAGCATTTAAGTCTTTCTTCACAGGTGCTTCAAAGAAGGCCGCACCACTCGAGCCTCTTGATCTAGAGGCTGTGAAGCGGAAGCAAAAGACTGAGAAGGAATCGTTGAAGTCTATCTTTGAAAAACCCAAATCCATAGATGCTGACCAGGCTATTGACAGGAATGTATGTTTTTTTTTTCTGTTTTGTTTGATTTCGCTATATTCACACTACAGTAAAAAATAACAGCTGGTAAAAACTATTACTGTCCGTTTTGAAAGGCCCATTTTGCATCCATGTGTGCATCTGCTTTCCAGCGTGTATCTGTTTTTACCGGCTGTTAAAACTAATACAAAACAGCCATTAAAAACATATACACGGGGTAGATAAAGGGTTGGCCCATCTCATACATTGGGGGCATATCGCTAGGACAGAGCCCGCAAGGTGAAGGAGAGCGAACCGCGCATACGCAGCCACCTTCCATTAATTTCTATGGGACTGCCGAAAATAGCCTAGCTATTTCCCTCAGCACCATAGAAGTGAATGGAGCGGTGGCCACGTTTACATGGTGCTCTTACTATTTATTTCTATGGGACCTTCGAAAATAGCCAAGCGGGCTGCTCGGCTATTTTCGGCACTCCCATAGAAATTAATGGAGGACAGCCCCACATGAGCAGTCCGCACTCTCTCACTTTGCGGGCTCCGTTCTCGTCATATGCCCCAAATGTATGAGATTGGCCAAACTCTTTTAAAGGGCATCTGTCAGCAGATTTGTACCTATGACACTGGTTGTCCTGTTACATTTCCTCTTGGCAGCTGAAGGCATCTGTGTTGGTCCTGTTCATATGTGCTCGCATTATTGAGAAACATGAAGTTTTGCTATATGCAAATTAGTCCCTAGGAGCAACAAGGACGTTGCTATTACTCTGAGACTCGGCTCTCTCTGCAACTGTACTTCGATTGACAGGACCAGGCAGTGCAAATGTGATCATGCCCGCCTGACCCTGTCAATCAAAGTGCAGCGGGCACGGCAGTTGCAGAGAGAGCAGAGTCTTGAGGTGTAACGGGAAGGCACCCATTGCTCCAAGAGGCTCCTTTGCATATATTAAAACATAATTTTTCTCAGCAATCCGGGTACATGGGACCAACCTTAAGATTTTTTAAATCCCAACCCCTGCATGCCCTTGGTATTTATCAAGCCCCCTGCAACACTCGCTCCTCTCTGACACTGCTAGCGCTGTGACGTCACCATGCTGTGTGCATCAGGTCCTGCTGCCTCTAGTAAGGTGCCAATGTCCCTGCACGTGGCAGTGGATAAAGTATTATTTTTATTTTGTTTAACTCTTGAATGGCCCTTTTTTGTGCACTCCCATCTAAATGAGACCTCTTAAAATGGGCCTTTTAATTTCAAATGGGGGTCCATCTGGCCGTGAAAACTGCCAAATATAGGACATGTCCTATTTTTTGAATAGCCCCATAGACTTTAGTTGTCTCTGCAAACGTCTGTTACATAGCCATTTCATGTGAATTTTGTGAATGTGACCTTAAAGGGTTAGAAAAAGGTATCCCCTGTCTACAACGATTAGATTGGTGGGGGATCTTGCACCTTGTGGAGTACTCCTGAAATGGACAGAGCGGCTGGTCAGGAATGTGCGCTGCCAATCCATTCATTTCTATGGGAGTGCCGGAGATAGCCAAGTAGAAATCACTCGGTCGATTTCAGGGGCGGGGGGGTCCATTGGGGTACAGGGCCTCTGTTCTCATGATTGTGGGTGTCCCAGCAGTAGGACCTTCACTCTTCTAATAGTTATCCCCTATCTTGTGGATAGGGGATAACTTTCTCTAACTAGAATACCCCTTTAATGCTACAAAGGTAATGTCAGTAATACAGTGCCATAGATGACTAGGAGTCCATTTGTCACCCCTGTGTGTGTGTGTGTGTGTGTGTGTGTGTGTGTCCCGGACTTTACATAGATGCACATGTAGACTGCTCCCCTGGAAGTATATGGCTTGGCCTGTAGAGGAAGTTTCTCCTAGAAGCCTTGCATCATGACAACACATTGAGTACGTGCCCCTTCTGTCCCATTCGGTGTGCAGGCCCTGATTGTAAGGACTCGTATATGTTTAATTAGACTAACTAGGGGCAAAATTTAGTTTCACTTGCTTGTTGTCAGTTACTTAAATATTCTGCTGAATATCCATCCATGAAGTGACCACACCTAAGTCTTCTGTAATTTCCCTTTATCATCGCCTGTCAAATACGAACATCTGTTCACATGCACTTTCTGTGATGGTATTTTTTGGGGGGATAATTAATGCATCCTATAACCGCTTTGACTGCAAAGTGATTAATTAGTTTAAGGCCTCATGCACACGACCGTGCCGTCTTTTGCGGTCCGCAAACCGTGGATCCGCAAAAAACGGAAGCCGCCCGTGTGCCTTCCGCAATTTGCAGAACGGAACGGGCGGCCCATTGTAGACATGCCTATTCTTGTCCGCATCACGGACAAGAATAGGACATGCTATATTTTTTTTGCGGGGCCACGGAACGGAGCAAAGGATGCGGACAGCACACGGAGTGCAGTCTGCATCTTTTGCGGCCCCATTGAAGTGAATGGGTCCGCATCCGATGTGCAAAAACTGCGGCTTGGATGCGGACCACAAAAACGGTCGTGTGCATGAGGTTTATTTTGTTCTATTTTCTTTTTAATATTCTTTATGAAAATTGTTGAATTCCATCTAATTTCAGAGAGGTATGAGGACATAGTTTACATGGACCGTGCAGGCAGTATATAGAGACTTGACTGTTCCAGTAAAGTTTACAAGGAACTTGCTGGTGACCTAATGAACTTCTTTTAAAGGGGTCGTCAGGCTCATATAGATTTGTTCAGACTATATTGGTAATATAAGAATTGTTGTTGTTGGCAATTGGTTTTATTTGCTTTTTTATGTCTCCTCATTGCATTAATTTCTATTGCAGCCAGACCATAGTCCATCTGACCCAGAGGATCGAACCCCCGGGAGATTGCAGGCTGTGTGGCCACCGCCGAAACCAAAGGATGAGGAGGAGAAAGTGGGTCTGAAATATACGGAAGCAGGTACGCCAGCATCTGATCCTCAACAGCATTTCCAACTATACCTGTAACCAGGGGTGCACCTAGCCTAGCGAAAACTGAACCTAACTTAACCTTTTGCCACTATGCAAGCGCTCATTGCCAATGGCCCCCCTCTTGCCCCTACCTGGTGCTGCCTGAGCGATCACCTCACCTAGCCTCATTGGTAGTGCACACTAGTGTTGGGCGCAAGGATTCGAGTTGTAAATATTAATAGCGAATATCGGCACTTCAAGAATATTAAGAATATAGTGATATATATTCCTAATTTCAAATATTCTCGATTTTTTTTTTCCATCAGTAACCTCCCTTCTTTCTTGTGGGCCAATGAGAAGGCTGCAATGTTTTTGTCTGAGCTTAGCAACATCCCTAGCAACCAATAGGAAAGTTGCCTACCCCTTACTATATAAGAACCTCCCCAGCAGCCATTTTCTGCCGTTTTATGCAGTTCTGAGAGAGAGAGAGAGCAGTGTCATTGCTGTGCTCTGTGCTTTCCACTTATTACATTAGATAGATAGTTAGATAGCTTATATATATATATATATATATATAAAATACAGATAGTGGGAGATAGTCAGTGTAGGTTAGATCCTGATATAGTGTAGCTGATAGGTTCTGCTGTCCATACATACATGCAGATCTGCTAAAATTTAGTGCCGATTAGTGCACTCGTGAATATATTGGATCACTCTAGCTGCATATAAAGCCATTTTTGATGTTCTGCTGTGCCAACCAGTTTCTCCAGTCTCGGTGGCAGCAGTGGTGACCTGCCCTTTCTGTGGCTTGTGACCAATTGACCTGAAGCTGTGAGGTATGTCCCCACAGCGGCCAGTAATTGGCTGCAGCGATATCAAAAAGGATGTTGACAGAGGGGGACATGAGCAAGGCAGCAGAGGGTGGGGAGCAAAGTGGCCGGGAGCCAGTAAGTAGGGTGTTTTTCAAAAAACCCTCAAAAGGTGGCTAATCTCTTTAAAGGTGCATTTCCTGGAGAAACTGATCCATTATGTTATAATGGCATAAGGGTCCTTGTGTGATTTCTGTCTACCGGAGACTGTGTATCAGATTGATCCACCATTTATCCCCGATCCAGTGGATAGGTACAGAATGCTTCCGGCCATCATACTATGTCCAGAATTGAGCGGTACCTATAAGTAAAGTGCAGCGAAGTATATGATATCTTGTAGTAATGCAGTCTAGCTCTTACATCGGAGCTTGGTTGAATGTGTACACTGCCTTTATGGTTTTGCTTTGTGATCACCAGCTTCCAGAACAAATATTTCATTCACTACACTGCGGATGTGACATAATGTTCTTTGCAGTCGGTGTTTAAATAAAATTGTATCATTAACCTACATGAGATAATTGTCAGCTATTAGTGTTGCTATGTTTGGTGACTTGTATAAAGGTGGATTTACACCTCCAGATAATTGGGCAGATTATCTGGAACAAACATTCCTGCGAACGCTCGTTCTCGACAACCTGCCCGTGTAAAGGTGCCGCAGATCACCCAATGATTGAGCCAAACGTTCGTTCATCGGGTGAAATGGTGGTTAGTGGGAAGTAAATGATCGTTTCTGGGCAACAGATTGTGCTGTCTAAACGGCGATCTGTTGCCCACAAACAATGCAGCTGTATGAGGATGAGTGATTGCAATAGCAACCGCTTATCCTCATACTGTGGAGGTGATCGCTGCAGCTCTTCACCTCCACTGAACAAGCAGCCGACTGTCGGGAAGGAACACCCTCTCCCAGACAATCGGCTTTAGCTCTCTGTGCCTCTACGTCAGTGGTGGGCTGTTCGGCGTTGTAGGAGTGTACTGGAGAAAGAGGATCCCCTATACTTGAAAGGGGATTTCCAGTAATTAATATGACCTATCCTCAGGATAGGTCATCAATAAAGATGGGTGAGGTGAGCTTTGAATGCTACATCCGAAGCCGCTTCACTAAAAAAATTGTTAAAATACTGTACGGAGATTCGTCTCTATACAGTATAAGAATGTATGGGCTCCGATGAGCACGATCTGTAGCACGATGGCTCCCGGTAAGGGTACATTTTAACACTAGCGTTTTTCTTTTCTGGCACTGAGTTCCGTCCTAGGGGCTCAAATCCGGTAAAGAACTAATCAATTTTATCCCCATGCATTCTGAATGGAGAGCAATCCGTTCAGGATGCATCCAGTTCAGTCTTTTTTACTGACCGTAGCATGTTGTATTTGTACCTCCGGCCAAAAATCCGGAACACTTTGACTGAATTTTTTCCCATTGACTTGCATTAATGCCGGATCCGGTGCCGTGTATTCCGTCAAACCGGATCTAGCTTTTGCATGTTAAACCCGGAAAATTTGCAAAAAAAGTTAGTCCATAAATGGCGGATCTGTTTTTTCCAATGCATTTTTTCGTTGTGATCAGAATCCTGATCAGGGTTCAAATGTAATCCGTTTTCACACGTTTTTCCGGATCCGGCGGGCAGTTCCGGCAACGGAACTGCCCGCCGGATTCAAACAACGCTAGTGTGAAAGTACCCTAACAGCTGATCGTCAGGGGTGTCCTGAGGATAGGTCCTCATTATCCATTACTGGATAGCCCCTTTAACTACAAATTGGGGTGTATCCGGTTGTACTGCTGCATTAATCAGCTCAGCCTGGCTTGTGCAGTCTTCATTCCAAAGAACTAGCCACTCGTTAGTCATTGCAGAGATCTAGATCATTGTGTGTAATTAGCCATGACACCGTTTCTGTATGCACAGGATTAGGTCAGGGCAGGGTTTTTTAAGCCAGTGATTCTTAAAAAAAAAAAAAAAAAGTTTGCATTCACTGACAGCGAAAGAGATTGTGTACTTGGTGAGGATTGTATTAAAGGTATTTTCCAGGAATAGAATACAATGTCCTCAGGATAGGTCATCCATATTTGATTGGTGGGGATCCGGCTCCTGGCACCTCGCTGACCAGCTGTTTGAAGAAGCTTTGGTGCCCCATGCTGCTGCTGCTTTCTAGGCCGGTGACATCCTATTTATCAGTCACGTGACTTATTTGCAGCTGATTCCCGCTCTAATTGCTATTTTGTATAGGAATTAAAAGTATTTATTAAAGTAGACCATGTCAGGAGAGGCGAGGGTATTTCTGAAAATAGTATTTTTTTTTCTGACTAATCCAGTGCTATCTGCAGGATACAGAAAAAAGATACTGGTAAGGTTTTACTCAACCCTTAAAGGGGTTCTGCCTTAGTAAACAAAAGATTTATACCTACCTGCTCCCCACAACTCTGGTCTCCATTTTCTGGTCCCCATTTAAATATGCTGCTGCATGGGCACGGTCACATACTCTGCTGCAGCCAATGATTGGCTTCTACTGTTGTGTGCCGCTTGTGGCCACACTGCCATCATGAAGCAAGTGGGGAGCATATTTAGTATATAAATTTCTGCAAAGCGTAATGAACCGTAGTATTTCATCACAAGGAGGCACAGAAAGCTTGATGGTTGCAAACACATACACTGGTGGCACACTAGACTTGAGGGTTACAGAACTTAAATGTAGCTGAACTAAACCTTGATGTACTTTTCTTGAGTGGTTCTTCACCAGAGAGCAGGGACCATGCGATACTCCTCTGATGATCCATGGGTCAGGTTGCATCAAGAGGGATGTTCTTGACCATCTCTTTGTCCTATAGCAGACAGGGCAAGCAAGCAGGTTGCTGCTCCAACCACTTGTCTTACAGTCAGAAAAGGTGGAGTAGGAGGGGGGCAGAAATCGCTAGTGGAGGAGACCGGTGCACTAATGCCATCGCTCTTCCCCATACTGTCTCGTTGTTTCCCTTTGATTATACAGCACCATCTGCCACTGGGAAACGATGATCTTTTGTGCTCCACAAAAGATACAATTACCCGAGGAACAAGCGTTTTGCTCATTCATCGGGTTATCGGCGGTGCATTTACACTGCCAGATCATCGATAACCAGCATTACTAATCATGTTGGTTAGCGATGATCCGTTCAGTTGCCGGCCTGTAAAGACTCCTTTACAGAAGCCAACGTAGACACAATGGACAGGAAGGGAGCTCGTTGACTTCTATGGGAGAGTTTTTCTAGGCATGCTCTGTGACCTGTGCAGAGGTCAGGAGGGAGTAGATAAGCTGTGATATCACTCATTGTGAATGGTGGATCTTGTGTTCTCAATATATGCAGGTAGTATGTCATTGTTATCCTGTCTGTGATGATAATATGATGACTGCTGAAAAGTGATCTGTATTATTAGGCTTAGTGGGCAGTGCGAAAACTGCAGGATTGTAGAATTTGTGTTTTTAAAATATAGATTGTGACATGGAAAGGAAATAGATTCAAAAATGATTCAAACATATGTTTAGCTTAAAAACTTGATTTAAACAATGGCCTTTTTCACATGAGCGTCCGGCCTCAGAATACGCACGGATTCCGGTTGCTACATACACCATCATTATTGCTTCCATTCATTCATCTGGATTTCCATAGGTATTCCTTCCTTCCCGTATTTTGATGCACTCCCATAGGCTATAATGGACGTATTTGAAAGCAAATACACACAAAACGAAGACAATGCCGCGGATTTCAAATACTGATGTACATTATACGCCCATGTAAAACTTGGCCTGAGGGGAAGCCTGTGGAGTCATTTACAGTTTAATTTCTAGTTATTTTTATTAGAAAAATTGTATTTAGAAAAATTCCAGTCTGTATACTGCATATACTACTATGATTCTAAATGGTCGTTTTAATATTTAGAAGATTTGGAACTTTTAAAACTCTGCCCAGATACGGCAAATATGGACATTTTACTACTTTTATTGTGCTGAGCTCCAAAGCTTGTATCTGTGTAGCCGATGTTTATTATATCAGACACTTTCACGTATGAAAAATTGTGGAGTTACTAGATGAACCAGATGTTTAAACTTTCACCTTACAATTCATTGCCTAGATAAGATGGGAGTAGGACAGTGAGCCATTTAGGCGGACACCCTTCTATGTTTGAAGCAACTCCTTCTGCAAACATGACCACGCAGAAGGTGACTCTCGTGCCGAGGCTGAACTACGCTCTGCACTTCTGTCCTCTGCTATAATGAGACTTACTGCAAAGGTCCGACTGTAAATGATTAGATCTCTGTAACACGAGACATGAAATAAAAATTAGTTTATGGAAAAGTGTGACAACTAATATGGTCGTCTTGGCAAATCTTCCCAGCAATGGAATTTTACCCCTTGGAGTAGCTATTTTTTTTTATTAGGGTGTCTTGCCAATCAGGAGTCTGTCAGATCAGTGTGAGCTGTACTAACACCCAGCTTTCCTAGAATCTAATAAGAAATTGTCAGAAATGATCGTTTATCAGTTTGACAGAAGAGGACCACTCAAGGAGGGACTTTTTCATTTTTTGACCAATATGTTTTATGGGAAAATATGGCAGAAACATGACCTGTAAACCCAGGCTAACGTTAGTCTTATGTTGTAGTATTGCAACCAGTATTAAAGGGGTATTCCCATCTGGATATGCAATAAATGTGCAATAGGTGCGGGTCTCCTCTGGAACCTACTCTTATCTCATCTGAGGCTGGCAGGAATGGAAAGGTGGGTATTAGGGTTGAGTGAATCGAAGTATCCTTTGATCTGAATTTCAAGGAAAATTTAAATTCACCTCAAAGCCGAATTTCTTTGTGCTTCGTCATAATGATGATGAATCAATTTCCCCTGAAATGGCAGTAAAAAAAAATTATACTCACTCACCTCGTCCATTTGAGCACAAAGAGGCCGCTGTGGCCATCTTGATTTAAGATCCCACATGAAATCTCATGCCATGGCGGCCTCTTGGCGCTCAAATCAGCGATTTGAGTGTGGCGTCTGAGGGGTTCAATGACTGGGGTTAGGGCTATTGCCGTTCCCCATCATAGCGCCCTCTACTTACAAAGAAGTATGCTTCGTCAGAGTAATTCGACACAAAGTGAATTTCGGCAAAGCTTCACTAGTGGATATGCATGCACTGCTCTCAGTTCATTTTAGGGCTTCAAAAAAAGCTATTAGGCCCCTTTCACACGGGCGAGATTTCCGCGCGGGTGCAATACGCGAGTTGAACGCATTGCACCCGCACTGAATCCGGACCCATTCATTTCTATGGGGCTGTGCACATGAGCGGTGATTTTCACGCATCACTTATGCATTGCGTGAAAATCGCAGCATGCTATATATTGTGCATTTTTCACGCAACGCAGGCCCCATAGAAGTGAATGGGGTTGCGTGAAAATCGCAAGCAAGTGCGGATGCGGTGCGATTTTCACGCACGGTTGCTAGGAGACTATCGGGATGGGGACCCGATCATTATTATTTTTCCTTATAACATGTTAGATTTTTTTGCAGGGCCACGGAATGGAGCAACGGATGCGGACAGCACACGGAGTGCTGTCCGCATCTTTTGTGACCCCTTTGAAGTTAATGGGTCCGCATCCAAGCCGCCAAAACGGCAGCTCGGATGCGGACCCAAACAACGGCCGTGTGCATGAGGCCTAATACTGATGAAAAATACCGACCAGATCAGTGATTGAGCTAAAATCAGGTGTGGGTCAAAAACACAGGACAGATCCAGATCTTCCCATTGTACCCGATCTCTGTGTAGGATCCACTCCAATCACTGATAGGAATCACTGACCAAACACTGACTGTGTGAAAGTCCCTTTACATAGGAGAACAGAGCAGCAGATTGTTGGGAAGGTAGCCCTCCTTCCTGACCATCTGATGCTTGCTGGTGGAGGAGAGCGGTGTATTTACATGCAGCGATCTCCTCCACAGTATAGGAAGGAGCAATCACCAATGCCATCGCTTGTCCCCATACTGACTCCTTGTTTGCCGGCAGCAGATCGTGATTAGACCGCACAATCTGCTGCTGGCAAATGCCGATTTTTTTTTTTTATGCACAAAAACGATCAGAGCGTTTTGCTCGTTCATAGGGTATTCGGCGGTACATTTACAGCGGCAGGTAATCGCTAATGAGCATTCCTAGGAACACTTCTTTGCGATTGTCTTTAGGATTCTCGGCCCTTAAGAAATTGCTGGGCTAGGTTTTAGACGGAAGAGGATACAACACATTGGTAAAGTGAGAGGTTACTTATGTGCCGCGGTGTCGAGGCCTCCTTCGTTTCCTCAGTCGATCCTTGTTCTCTTCTCTAATCTCCAGACTGAAGGTTTCCTCGGCATTGTTTTCCACCCAGGATTTGCGGGGCATTTGCTGCAAACAAATCTCCTAATCCTTCCCTCTTGTTGACTAATGCCTTTTGAATAGACACCGGTCTGTGTACAACTGCAGAGCATATAGAGAGGACAACCTATTGTTCTCTGCAATCAACCATTTCCGGATAGGGAGCGGCTTACCATACGGTGTATTCTTCTAGGAGATTTTTGCTACTATTCTTCTAGATTAAATACATTTTAGCTACACTATGTCTCATGTAGTTTAGGATGCTTTACAGCAAGGATCTTTATAGGGATTAGGTCACCACCAGGTACGTGCTGCCCAGTGGCGTACATAGAGAAGTAAGGTCCCCATAGCAAGGATCAAACCAGGCCCTCACATATGACAGAAGGGTTTCTGCTTAAACCCCATTCACTGACCCTTGTGCCATTTTTCCACTGCTTCATTTGCTAAAAGTTGTTCCTTTAGAGCAGGGATGCTCAACCTGCGGCCCTCCAGCTGTTGTAAAACTACAACTCCTAGCATGCCCGAACAGCCTACAGGTATCGGCTCACAGCAGGGCATGGTGGGAGTTGTAGTTTTACAACAGCTGGAGGGCCGCAGTTTGAGGATGCCTGCTTTAGAGGGTAGAGTCCTGACCAAGTTTTCACCCCCAGTAGAAGAGGGGATAATCCCAACTAAGACTGGGGCCCCTCTTGCCCAGGGCCCCATAGCACTTGCCCTGGTCTGGCGCTATGGTAGTTACGCCCCTGGTGCTGCCCCATCTGAGGCCGTCCTGACAGACATGCTGATTTCAGAATTATGCCGGTTATCCGTGAAGCGTGTTCGAATGAAGTTTTCTTTATTCGCTTAATCTCTATGATATGATGCTGGATTAATTCACACACACATTTTTGGCCTAAAATTTATGTGCAAATAAAAAGCACACTTGTGCAACATCTGCGGAAAAATATACGCTGCTGGTGGTGCTGCACAATATGGTTCTTACACACCTGTCAACTGTAAAAAAAAATTTAAAAAAATTAAAATTACTGTCTCTTTAAAATGTGATGTGCAGTGCAATAGTCTACATGTGTGTATACTGTATATATGATAAAACGTACAGCTCCCGGCACCCTGCTGAAGAGGCCCCAGTGACCAGTGCGGCCTCCTTAGTGCTTACAAAGCACAGCGCCATCCATTGGATCGTATTGCAGCTTGGTCCCGGGCCTATGAAGGCTTCTGTATAACATATTGTGAACCGAAGGCGAGTAACGCCCTTTCTTCAATGGTTCCGGCTAACGGCTAGGAGGATGCTACCCTGACCATCAAGACTACCATTTCCCTCGCATAACCATTTGGGGGAAATGGCCAGGTGAGAGTAACCTGGCTCATGATATTTCTTAATGCTCTAGGTTAAATATCTCGCTTTAGGTCATCAGTATTTAAATCTCAGAAAACCCTTTTAAGTGTAGATTTCAGTATTTTCATCACAACAACAAGTAGTTTTTAATCCAGTAGTAGCTGATGAGCTTGGGTATCACTGATGAGCTTGGGTATCGCTGATGAGCTTGGGTATCGCTGATGAGCTTGGGTATCGCTGATGAGTTTGGGTATCGCTGATGAGCTTGGGTATCGCTGATGAGCTTGGGTATCGCTGATGAGCTTGGGTATCACTGTAATTTATTTCTTTTTACTTACAGAATACCAGTCTGCTATCTTACAGCTGAAGAGGGAGCACAAGGAAGAGTTGGAAAGTCTGAAGGTAACTAAATGGACTTCTTCTGGCAACCTAAACGCACTCTGATTTTTGTTCCCTTTCACACCGTAATGTACTTGTGCGCAAATACTTTATATCAGCATAACCAGTGCAGACAGGTAATGTAGACATTATAGACCTTGGGTATGAAGACCATAAATCATCCAATGAAATCTAGTATTTGCAATTTAGCCTGACGAATGGAAGTTGAGACGGTTGGATGCATGGAGCAGTTTTGGAAGATTGCAGTATTAATTCAATCCACTTGAGGGCAGTATTACTCTCCAGAAGCCTCCTAGTTGTATAGCTGTGCAGATATGAGAAGTGCTTTGAAAGATCATTCCTATTAGCCTAGGGAGCCAATCAGGTTTGTTTACATCTATTCAGGAAGAATGTCTATAGATATCAAAAGAACATACCCCAAAAAGCTAGGGGCGTTGTGTCCGATAGGTAAAAGATACAGATGGAGCCATTTCTAGCTTGAACTTTAAAGGGGTTTGTCCAGGATTAGAAAAACATGACCGCTTTACTCCAAAAACAGCATCATCCTTGGGCGTGTCGCATCTCATCTCCACGGGTGTAACCTGCTGCAACATTTATTCAATGTGTTGTGTCAAAATAAAGATGGCTAAATTCCATCCAGTTATAAAGGAAGTCAGTGACCGATGTGTATTTGCCTAGGAATAATGTTACATACAGTACGTGTGCATCTCCTTTGGTGTGAATGTGGCCGTAGAAAGTTTTGATCTGCGCTATATGACAGAATTGTCTTTTTAAAGGGGTCGTCTCACTTCATCAAATGGCATTTATCATGTAGAGAAAGTTAATACAAGGCACTTACTAATGTATTGTGATTGTCCATATTGCCTCATTTGCTGGCTTTGATTCATTTTTCCTTCACATTATACACTGCTCGAGGGGATGGGATTTGCTGTGCATGCGTGTCTATGCACACTTCCACTGTCCAGCCCACTATAGAGGCCAGCACTTTTTCCTATAATGTCCAGGCACGACCACCATTGCTGGATTGCACGGTGGTCATAACCCCTGGAAACGAGCAGTGGAATAATGTGATGTAAAACTGAATCCAGCCAGCAAAATAGGCAATATGGACAATCACAATACATTAGTAAGTGTCTGGTATTAACTTTCTCCACATGATGAATGCTATTTGCTGAAGTGACACAACAGTATATATTGGGGAACAGCATTTTTTATGGCCAGATGATGGATTACAGATTATGTTCTGTTTAAGAATTAGCGAAACGTGGAATTTTGGGTTCACCGGGTTCGGACGAACTTAAGGTCAAAGTTTGGGTTTGAAACCCGAACCCCCATTGAAGTCAATGAGGACCCAAACTTCACTTTATTATTTTCCGTTCTAACATGGTTATATCGAAAAATAACGTAATTCTTATGACTGAATGCAGAAGGGAAACTTTTAGAGGCATTCCATTTTGAATTCTGTCCTAATAGCAGTCTATGGGATCATACCTCAGTGAAAAAGTCCAGGTTCGGGTCTGGGTGCCCGAACTCACAAAGTTCAGTACGAACCCGAACTTTGCTAATGGGTTCGCTCATCCCTAGTTGTGTTGTAAAACCTGCTTGTAGGTTAGCAGATAAGCCATGGGAAGCCAAATATAGCGTGTGGCATTTATAGTGAGGCCCTTTGATAATGTTACTATTTACAGCTGAATATTGGGGAATTGCCCTCACAACTGCAATTGCACAACCATGTATACACCATGCATCCCAAGTGGAGGTACTCAGAAAGACATTGTGGCCCTCTTAACATGATTGTTTACTGCCTGTGTTAGGCTCCATTCACATATCGGTCATAGAGTAGATATTCCATAGAATGCAACCTTCTCCTTATTTTCAAGCACTAACTCCATGTCTCTGTACCTGTCCAATCAGTGATGAAATATAAGGCCACGAGGTGACACCCCCATGTGACGAGGAGAATGGTAATGCCCAGTTGTCAGTTTATTCCTAACTTTCTAGGAGGAATAACAGAGGAACAGAACCACAAAGTTATATGAAAAGGTGCCCCAGAAATATCTTAATTGGACACTTTGGGGGGCATACACAGTTTTCTTGCGCAAATCTGTCACAGATTGCAACGCAACGGTTATTTGCGCCACAATCTTCTACTTTTCCTCTTTCACATCAAGCCTAAAAAAAGGGAGCGTGGGTGGAGAAGGGGGTGAGCCGCCAGCTAATTGTGAAATCTGTAGTGGCTGTATTGGGTTACTGTAATTCAGCTCCCACTCAAGTGAATGAGCGCCGAGTTGCACTAACCCAGCACGGCCAGTACACGGTGGGTGGAGCTGTGTCTGCCATTAGAAGAGATGCCTCATGGGCTGTGGAAGGAGAAACCAACTCAGGAATAAAGCTGTGCTGATGCATGTGAGCTAGTGAAGGCAGCAGCATCTTGGATACACATCCTTCACGTTCACATCCTGCTATTTAGGTGCCCCTGCCAGTCGTTGTTTGCAATGCTGCAGTGGTGATGGCATGTCAACACACGTGACCGCTGCAGCCTGGCACTGACCTCAGCGGTGCCCTATTTTTTCTCAATCTCTGACAACCCCCTTTTTAGGTATAGGTTCTGTAAAACTTGCTTAATTAACAATTCCACAATCGACTATTACATTCTCTTGAGGCTGCTGCCACACTTCAGGTGTTTTTATACAATTATTAAAGACACAATCAGGTGTGGATCTTAACGGATTCATTACCGGGTGATTTTTCCATTTTTGTGAGTTAGTTTTTCATGTCTCTGTACAGTATTGAAATGCATGGGCTCCTATGAGCTGAAGTCTGCTTTGGTTCTGACTGGTACCTCGGAACAGAAGCAGAGTTCAGTTCCAAGAGTTCTAAAGTGGTTTTCTATTTTAAAAATCAACTACAATGAAGTCTCTCGCGACTTCGCCAATAACTGACTTCGGCTTATCCGAGCTCTTACATTTTAATACTGTACGGCGACTGATCACTGTACAGCATTAATCCAAAGTTTTGAACGAATCGACTTTGGATGTAGCACTACGTGCACTATGTCCTGATCTTGTGCACGATCAGGACAAAATGCACAACGGGACCCGGAAGAAAACCAGGGAAGGCGAGTACAGCCAGCGCAGCCCTGTCCTCACATCCATGTGACTCCTGCATGCTAATCATTAGCATTCGGACTATAAGACGCACTGCCACTTCCCCCATTTTGGAGGGGAAAAAGATGTCTTATAGTCTGAAAAAATTGTGTATATGTGTGTGAATAATATATATATATATATATATATATATATATATATATACTTATATACTTTTTAAACTTTTTGTTCCACTTTTTTTGAGCCCCAAAATCAGCCCAAACATGCAAGCCATTTCTACACAGAATACGAAATGTAGTATATTCCAATGGAGTGCTTCCACCTGCAGACCTTCATAGGAATCTACCAGTAATAGGCCTACAAGCCTTGTACAGGCTCTGGCCTAATACTACTAAGGACCAACTTCCCTAATCTCGGCAAAGGTAGGTTGTTCCTGCCTAGGAAGCACGTGTTTCCGGGTTTTGTAACTTTCAGATACCGTGGTCAGATTTGACCACAGCATCGTAGAAGTTAAATGTCTGCGATCTGCATTATCCACTCCTGGTTTTGGCTTCAAAAACTGTGTTAAAAAACCTGATTTTGTGGCAGCATCCTTGGTAGCAAGAAAATTACAATAATACACAGGCTGGGACATTTAGAACCAGGCCATGTCTGCTGATGGATATGCACAGCAAATGCCTTGTGTTACCAAAACACTATTGCTACTTGTGTGATCAATTATACTGTTGTAAGATAATGAGGAATTATTAGTTAAGCAAGTACCTAATTATTATTAGCTTCCACTTAGCTTATCCTACCATTAGTGTCCTCAGGCATTATAGATCGTCTTCCCAGACTCTCTCGGTTCCTCTTGATCTCTGCATTCCACAAGTGATGGGACATTCGAGGAGACCTCATTATGACAGTAGTGAACTTGGACGGCTTGAGCTGTGGCTGATGTGCAGAATAGTATGAGGTTGTGATTATTACTTCAGTATTTCACTATTTGTTTTTTGCAACACTGTTCCATACCAATGGGAATAGGGCAGAGGATTACTTCACCGCGCAGTAATGCAATCTTCTGGAGTCAAGAAATGAGGAAGCAACTAATAAGGGAAAGTTGTAATGAGTGGAGCAATCATCCTGTACCAGACAGCCAAGTGTAGTTCATGTGTATGTGGTTATCAGGGTGACCCTGCATCTTAGTTCAGGGACACGAAGCATAGTGTGTGTTATCGCTAGATCCTTAGGCTAATTTCGCACAAGCGAGATTTCTGTCCAGATGCGATCCAATGGGTATATGCACATGGGCATGGTTTTTTTACTGATCATCTTTGCGTTCAGGAAAAATCACTTTATATTGTATATTGTCTGTTTTTTTTGCAGCCAGGGCTCCATAGAAATTAATGGCATCTGGATGCAATTCGTTTTTTCCCTGATGGTTGCTTGGAGATGTTGAGTGTTATGCCTCATTCACACGTCAGTGTTTGGTCAGTGATTTCCATCAGTGATTTTGAGCCAAAACTAGGTGCAGCTCTAAACACAGAACAGGTGAGGAGCTTTCTCTTATACCTTCTGTCTGTGGAGGCTCCAATCCTGGTTTTGGCTTACAATCACTGATGGAAATCACTGATCAAACACTGACGTGTGAATTGGGTTTTATTCTTTAGTTTTTCTTCAACCACGTGAAAAACTGATTCGCTCATAGACTAAACTGATTGTGGTTTGATATTCTAGCCATATGCCACCAATGTGTAAGAGGCGCACACCCCTTTTAAGGTCTCATACTTCTTTGCAGCCTCACTCAGTACACAGCACATTTATAATGTAGCAGGAATTAATAGTAAATGTCCACAACTTTCACTTTGAAGTACACGGTATAATAAATGCAGTGTGTCCAGATATATAGTATATACAGTAATGTACTGATATGTAAGGTACGAGGTATAATAAATGCAGTGTGTCCAGATATATAGTATATACAGCAGTGTACTGATATGTAAGGTATAATAGTTGCAGTGTGTACAGATACAGTATATGGTATAAACAGCAGTGTACTAAATTGTGAGGTAAACAGTATAGTAGATGCAGTGTGTACAGATATATAGTATATACAGCAGTGTACTAATATGAGGTACGAGGTATAATAGATGTGATGTGGACATATATATAGTATATAAAGCAGTGTACCTGTCAATACACTGCTGTATATACTATATATCTGTACACACTGCATCTATCATACTGCGTACCTCACATATCAGTACACTGCTGTATATACTATATATCTGTACACACTGCATCTATTATACCTCGTATCTCACATATCAGTTCAGTGCTGTATATACTACACTGCTCAAAAAAATAAAGGGAACACTTAAACAACACAATGTAACTCCAAGTCAATCACACTTCTGTGAAATCAAACTGTCCACTTAGGAAGCAACACTGAGTGACAATCAATTTCACATGCTGTTGTGCAAATGGGATAGACAACAGGTGGAAATTATAGGCCATTAGCAAGACACCCCCAATAAAGGGGTGGTTCTGCAGGTGGTGACCACAGACCACTTCTCAGTTCCTATGCTTCCTGGCTGATGTTTTGGTCACTTTTGAATGCTGGCGGTGCTTTCACTCTAGTGGTAGCATGAGACGGAGTCTACAACCCACACAAGTGGCTCAGGTTGTGCAGCTTATCCAGGATGGCACATAAATGCGAGCTGTGGCAAGAAGGTTTGCTGTGTCTGTCAGCGTAGTGTCCAGAGCATGGAGGCGCTACCAGGAGACAGGCCAGTACATCAGGAGACGTGGAGGAGGCCATAGGAGGGCAACAACCCAGCAGCAGGACCGCTACCTCCGCCTTTGTGCAAGGAGGAACAGGAGGAGCACTGCCAGAGCCCTGCAAAATGACCTCCAGCAGGCCACAAATGTGCATGTGTCTGCTCAAACGGTCAGAAACAGACTCCATGAGGGTGATATGAGGGACCGACGTCCACAGGTGGGGGTTGTGCTTACAGCCCAACACCGTGCAGGACGTTTGGCATTTGCCAGAGAACACCAAGATTGGCAAATTCGCCACTGGCGCCCTGTGCTCTTCACAGATGAAAGCAGGTTCACACTGAGCACATGTGACAGACGTGACAGAGTCTTGAGACGCCGTGGAGAATGTTCTGCTGCCTGCAACATCCTCCAGCATGACCGGTTTGGCATTGGGTCAGTAATGGTGTGGGGTGGCATCTCTTTGGAGGGCTGCACAGCCCTCCATGTGCTCGCCAGAGGTAGCCTGACTGCCATTAGGTACCGAGATGAGATCCTCAGACCCCTTGTGAGACCATATGCTGGTGCGGTTGGCCCTGGGTTCCTCCTAATGCAAGACAATGCTAGACCTCATGTGGCTGGAGTGTGTCAGCAGTTCCTGCAACACGAAGGCATTGATGCTATGGACTGGCCCGCCCGTTCCCCAGACCTGAATCCAATTGAGCACATCTGGGACATTATGTCTCGCTCTATCCACCAATGTCACGTTGCACCACAGACTGTCCAGGAGTTGGCAGATGCTTTAGTCCAGGTCTGGGAGGAGATCCCTCAGGAGACCATCCGCCACCTCATCAGGAGCATGCACAGGCATTGTAGGGAGGTCATACAGGCACGTGGAGGCCACACACACTACAGAGCCTTATTTTGACTTGTTTTAAGGACATTACATCAAAGTTGGATCAGCCTGTAGTGTGTTTTTCCACTTAAATTTTGAGTGTGACTCCAAATCCAGACCTCCATGGGTTGAAAAATTTGATTTCCATTTTTTAATTTTTGTATGATTTTGTTGTCAGCACATTCAACTATGTAAAGAACAAAGTATTTCAGAAGAATATTTAATTAACTTAGATCTAGGATGTTATTTTTGTGTTCCCTTTATTTTTTTGAGCAGTGTATATATCTGTACACACTGCATCTATCATACTGCGTACCTCACATATCAGTACACTGCTGTATATACTATATATCTGTACACACTGTATTTATTATACCTCGTACCTCACATATCAGCAGGGCCGGACTGGCCTACCGGGATACCGGGAAAATTCCCGTTAGGCCGGTAGCCTTGACTGCCGCACGGCCGGCTGTGCCGACAGCGAGGAGGCTCCTTGGCTGGTGCAGTATATATTATGCAGAGTGAGTGACTGACAGAGAGAGGAGCCCATCCCCTGCCCCCAACAGCAGGCTCCGACACGGACATTGCCCAGAGCCTGACTCCTCTCACACATGTGACTGATCACATGATCATGACATCACGGAAGGTCCTTTAGCCTGGTAGCTGCTTCTTGTCCGGCTGTTCAGGGCTGTGTGTCAGGTAGGAGGCCGAGTACAGAGGCTGGTGATTTTATCAATAGGAGTTTCAATAGGAGAGCGATTGTATGCAAAGTCTTTCTTTACTGCTGAAACAAAGACAGTTATGTGTGCAGTTTAGGACACATGAGGGGACATTAATAAAGTAATGCTGTGACACATAGGGCCATGAGGGGGACCAGCATAATATGCTATATGTGTCTCATTCACACATACATAATATTTCAAATAACCCTCTGTACCCAGGAGGTTCAAAATTAGTATTTCAATAGTCAGCGACTAAAAATTCCTGTTTCTGGTCTTCTCATTTAATATATAACTTTTATTCTTTCTTTATTAAACAATACATTGCCACGAAAACATAAAGTGAAATGTTAAAAATACATATGGAGGGCTATTATATTTGGGGCTAAGGGTATAATGTCTCTACTTTGTTGGTAGATCAGAAGGATATTACTACATATCTCTCAGAGCGGAGTGTAGTCTATATAATGATATAAACTATATCACCATAATTAATGTCTGCAATGTCAGCCGACACCAGGCATTCTGTCATCTAGACTGCACTCTATTAGCTGATTATCCTATAGAAAGTGCTTCTTTGGATTATATCTGGCCCCTTTCTAGGAGTCTCTCAGTAGCTGTGCTCTTAGCACTTTTTTCTATCTACACTGCCCCTGTCATGTAATAAGGTATGCTCGGCGTCTGCAGGCTGCCGTATTCCTATTCCTATTGCCTACAGAGCAAAAATCACAAATAGAGAAGATTTACTGAAAACATCTTCCCCAAAAAGAATGAGATCATCCGGTGCATGGGAACCTTTGATGGCTATAATAGAGAAATATACCGTATACTGGAAAGATATTGGCACATTATCCAGACAGATAGAGACTTAAAAACAGTACTTACCGTTAATCCAAGTATAACTTCTAGAAGAGGTCCAAATCTGAAAGATCAATTAGTGCATAGTCACCTAAAAGAGAAAGAAACAGAAAACATCTTAACTAGAGGTAAATATCGAGGGTCATCACCCTGTGGAGACTGCTCCTTTTGCAAATACATTCCGCGGATTAAAAAAATTATAAATCCTGATGATAAAAAAGAATATGAGATCAGACAATTGATCACATGCAAAACACAAGGAGTAATATATATATAGCATCCTGCCCATGCCCTAGATTATATGTGGGTAAAACCACACAGGAATTGAGACTCCGTATATCAGGCCATCTAAGCTCAATAGAAACGGAGAAAGACACACCGATCGCAAGACATATAAAATATGTACATGAAAACAAAACATCAGTCTTACGCTTCTGGGGTATTGAGAAGCTAAATATGGGTCCTAGAGGAGGTAATCTCGATAGGAAGCTTTTACAGAGTGAAGCACGATGGATCCAGAGACTCAACACCATGAGTCCAACCGGCCTAAATGAAGGCTTCACCTTCACAGCATTTATATGATATTCAAGAAGGAGATGACCCCTCATGGTGTTGAGTCCTAAAGGACTCCTCCATAACTTTATAGTACAACTGATTGTCTCTCTCTCTCTTTGGTTAAAGGAAATAAAACATTATTAATAAGTAATAGAAGCTAATATGCTCAGGAAAACATAGGGCAACAATATCCAGATGTACGGTGAAGAATAGGCACATAGTCAAAGATACGGTGCCTTGGAATGAAAAACATATATATATATATATATATATATAAAGTATAGAAAAGAAAAACTAGTCTAACTTGCGGACACTACGCTAAGTTAGCTTCAAGTCTAGGCAAAAAGTAGGCTAGTGACTATGTTCTGCCACCAAAGAAAATGGAGGTATCCTATAAAAATGATAGACGAATATCAGTCTAGTGAATATATACATAGTATATGTTTCCCACATAAATGCAAACCTCCAGTAATTGTTGGAAAATCAGGACTCCCAGTACTCCTCCGACTCCAGCGTATATCTGGATTGTCTGTTCTTTGAACAAAGTCCGAACGCAAGCGCACTGACCACTTGAAATGTTGAAACTTACTAAGTCTAAGCACGTGTGTGTGGATTTTCGAATGCAGGCATAAAAATTCCATCTCGATTGATACCTGCGTACATTGAGATTGCCCATCTCCGGAGACAAAGTCTGAGCACATGTGCAATGACTATCCAACTCAAAATTCTCTAAGTTCCAGCGCATGCGTCTTTAATCCATAGATATAGACGCAAACCTCCTCTAAGTTTTAATGCCTGCGCATATCGAGATTGCTCGATTCCCAAGACAAAGTCCGAGCGCAAGCGCAGTGACCACTTTAACCGGAGTGCTGAAACTTTCTAAGTCCTAGTGCATGCGCCTTGAATTCATAGACACTGATTTGAACCGAGACACTGATTTGAACCGGAGTGCTGAAATTTTCTAAGTTCTAGCGCATGCGCCTGTAATCCCTAGACACAGACGCAAATTTACTCTAAGTCCCAACGCATGCGCGCTCAATCACTGAAGCCGAAAAATATCTAAGTTTCGGACGCAGGCGCGAAATAAACTGATTTGCCTAGAAAGCTGACACCGTGACATAAGAGATGGATATGATTGGCCCGAACGGATATCACTCAACAGGAGATGGAATTGTTAGGGGTGATCAAAAGGTGAGATCCGCCCTAAGGGTATAAAGGACCTCCTATAGGAAACGCTCGTGTTGATAGTAGCTCCATTTCCCCTGAAGACGCCGCATCTAGCGGTGAAACATGTCGGGGAGCTGCATTTTTAATACTTTTAAAAATTATGGTAGGGCAAACAACGGAATAGGAATACGGTGGCCTGCAGACGCCGAGCATACCTTATTACATGACAGGGGCAGTGTAGATAAGAAAAAAGTGCTAAGAGCACAGCTACTGAGAGACTCCTAGAAAGGGGCCAGATATAATCCAAAGAAGCACTTTCTATAGGGTAATCAGCTAATAGAGTGCAGTCTAGATGACAGAATGCCTGGTGTCTGCTGACATTGCAGACATAAATTATGGTGATATAGTTTATATCATTATATAGACTACACTCCGCTCTGAGAGATATGTAGTAATATCCTTCTAAACTACCAACAAAGTAGAGACATTATACCCTCAGCCCCAAATATAGTAGCTCTCCATATGTATTTTTAACATTTCACGTTGTTTTCGTGGCAATGTATTGTTTAATAAAATAATAAAAGTTATATTTTAAATGATAAGACCAGAAACAGGAATTTTTAGTCGCTGACTATTGAAATGCCAATTCACACATATAGCATCTTATGCTGGCCCCCCTCATGGCCCTGTGTCATAGCACACATCCCCCATAACAGTGCATAATCCATAGGTCCCCCATAACAGTGCCATCCACAGATCCCCATAACAGTGCCAACCACAGATCCCCATAACAGTGCCAACCACAGATCCCCATAACAGTGCCAACCACAGATCCCCATAACAGTGCCAACCACAGATCCCCATAACAGTGCCAACCACAGATCCCCATAACAGTGCCAACCACAGATCCCAATAACAGTGCCAACCACAGATCCCCATAACAGTGCCATCCACAGATCCTTTATAACAATACCATCCACAGATCCCCTCCATAACAGTGTCCTCCACAGATCACCTCCATAACAGTGTCCTCCACAGATCCCCTCCATAAGTGTCCTCCACAGATCCCCTCCATAACAGTGTCCTCCACAGATCCCCTCCATAACAGTGTCCTCCACAGATCCCCTCCATAACAGTGTCCTCCACAGATCCCCTCCATAACAGTGTCATCCACAGATCCCCTCCATAACAGTGTCATCCACAGATCCCCTCCATAACAGTGTCATCCACAGATCCCCTCCATAAGTGTCATCCACAGATCCCCTCCATAAGTGTCATCCACAGATCCCCTCCATAAGTGTCATCCACAGATCCCCTCCATAAGTGTCATCCACAGATCCCCTCCATAAGTGTCATCCACAGATCCCCTCCATAAGTGTCATCCACAGATCCCCTCCATAAGTGTCATCCACAGATCCCCTCCATAAGTGTCATCCACAGATCCCCTCCATAAGTGTCATCCACAGATCCCCTCCATAAGTGTCATCCACAGATCCCCTCCATAAGTGTCATCCACAGATCCCCTCCATAAGTGTCATCCACAGATCCCCTCCATAAGTGTCATTCACAGATCCCCTCCATAAGTGTCATCCACAGATCCCCTCCATAAGTGTCATCCACAGATCCCCTCCATAAGTGTCATCCACAGATCCCCTCCATAAGTGTCATCCACAGATCCCCCTCCATAAGAGTGTCCTCCACAGATCCCCCTCCATATGAGTGTCCTCCACAGAGCCCCTCCATATCAGTGTCCTCCACAGAGCCCCTCCATATCAGTGTCATCCACAGAGCCCCTCCATAACCGTGTCATCCACAGATCCCCTCCATAACCGTGTCCTCCACAGATCCCCTCCATAACAGTGTCCTCCACAGATCCCCTCCATAACCGTGTCCTCCACAGAGCCCCTCCATAACCGTGTCATCCACAGATCCCCTCCATAACCGTGTCCTCCACAGATCCCCTCCATAACCGTGTCCTCCACAGATCCCCTCCATAACCGTGTCCTCCACAGATCCCCTCCATAACCGTGTCCTCCACAGATCCCCCTCCATAAGTGTCCTCCACAGATCCCCCTCCATAAGTGTCCTCCACAGATCCCCCTCCATAAGTGTCCTCCACAGATCCCCCTCCATAAGTGTCCTCCACAGATCCCCCTCCATAAGTGTCCTCCACAGATCCCCCTCCATAAGTGTCCTCCACAGATCCCCCTCCATAACAGTGTCCTCCACAGATCCCCCTCCATAACAGTGTCCTCCACAGATCCCCCTCCATAACAGTGTCCTCCACAGATCCCCCTCCATAACAGTGTCATCCACAGATCCCCTCCATAACAGTGTCACCCACAGATCCCCTCCATAACAGTGTCATCCACAGATCCCCTCCATAACAGTGTCATCCACAGATCCCCTCCATAACAGTGTCATCCACAGATCCCCTCCATAACAGTGTCATCCACAGATCCCCTCCATAACAGTGTCATCCACAGATCCCCTCCATAACAGTGTCATCCACAGATCCCCTCCATAACAGTGTCATCCACAGATCCCCTCCATAACAGTGTCCTCCACAGATCCCCTCCATAACAGTGTCCTCCACAGATCCCCCTCCATAACAGTGTCCTCCACAGATCCCCCTCCATAAGAGTGTCCTCCACAGATCCCCCTCCATAAGAGTGTCCTCCACAGATCCCCCTCCATAAGAGTGTCCTCCACAGATCCCCCTCCATAAGAGTGTCCTCCACAGATCCCCCTCCATAAGAGTGTCCTCCACAGATCCCCCTCCATAAGAGTGTCCTCCACAGATCCCCCTCCATAAGAGTGTCCTCCACAGATCCCCCTCCATAAGAGTGTCCTCCACAGATCCCCCTCCATAAGAGTGTCCTCCACAGATCCCCCTCCATAAGAGTGTCCTCCACAGATCCCCCTCCATAAGAGTGTCCTCCACAGATCCCCCTCCATAAGAGTGTCCTCCACAGATCCCCCTCCATAAGAGTGTCCTCCACAAATCCCCCTCCATAAGAGTGTCCTCCACAGATCCCCCTCCATAAGAGTGTCCTCCACAGATCCCCCTCCATAAGAGTGTCCTCCACAGATCCCCCTCCATAAGAGTGTCCTCCACAGATCCCCCTCCATAAGAGTGTCCTCCACAGATCCCCCTCCATAAGAGTGTCCTCCACAGATCCCCCTCCATAAGAGTGTCCTCCACAGATCCCCCTCCATAAGAGTGTCCTCCACAGATCCCCCTCCATAAGAGTGTCCTCCACAGATCCCCCTCCATAAGAGTGTCCTCCACAGATCCCCCTCCATAAGAGTGTCCTCCACAGATCCCCCTCCATAAGAGTGTCCTCCACAGATCCCCCTCCATAACCGTGCAAATAGACCTCTAGCACAATTCCCTTAAAATATTGCATCGCATATCGTTATTGCATCCTGATTGGGAAAAGCTGGACTACTATGATAATATAAACAATGGGGGTTCTACAAAAGAGCTATTGTAGGGCAAAGTTCATATTCATGTTTACACACATTTTAAAATTAATGCTTTCGCTTTTTATAAACAAGTAAATAATGACGCAATGCTGTGGGGCTGGCATGCAACTTTTTCCAGGGCTGGTTTTTTTCCCCAGTCCGGCCCTGCATATCAGTTCAATGCTGGATATACTGTATAGCTGTACACATTGCATCTATTATACCTCTTTTGTGTACCAGAGCTTTTTTGTAACCTCAGTCCGGCCCTAATGGCATACAATATAACTTGCAGCAGCAAGCACAGTTCATGGAGCAAGGGGAGGGGGCCAGGAATGGGTATTGGGATGTGCTATAAATGGGCCATGGGGGCCCAATTTAGATTCTTGCTATGGAGCCCAGCAATTTTTATGTACTCCCCTTTGTTGTGGTCACCCAGGAAGGAAATATCGGTGGTTACTAGACAACCTGAACCAGCACAGGCCATAGAATGAACCAAGAGGACTGCACCATCTGTGGCTTAGTTCATTGCTTGCAAAGTCACTAATTAAACTCTGTTAATCTAGCTATTATGGAGGACTGGAGGCCTCCTTATCATGCGCTTACTAGCTTAGTGCCTTCATGTGTCATGTTCTCACATAAGATTTGGGAATTTGGTATGTGTGATACAGGCGACGTGTTACGGTCACACTTCCTGATAACATGGCTTTCACACCAGAATGCTTGGAGTTCCTGATCTTTCAGCCCCATAATCGTTCGTTGATCCCGATCTTGGCTCAGCATGGAGTACGGAGTCTTTGATGAAAGCTTTGAGAGACGGGTGTGCTTTATATCTTTTGCAGTTTGCATGTTTAATGGTGCTTGGCTGTATATGTTGTTTAGATTCCTATGGTTTTAATGATACTTGGAACATCACAATGGAGTTCTCGATAACATTTCTGTACGCCGTCCAGAAAGGAACTTTTGAACCGATCTGCCTTAGGTTTGAGCTGCATTTTCCTCTGGTGTTCCTCTGTCTATAGGGTGTAAAACGATGTTGTTTGCTTGATCATAAAGCATGACCCAGGAATGCTTTTTATGTGCACTATGTTAGCTAGCTATGAGCCAAGTGCAGTTTTTGATTTGCTTATTGAATCTCGCACCATAGTCTTAAACTAGCATATTTTAGCCCTATTGTTTGTATCGCACCTAGTTATAGTTGCTTGGTATAGAAATGTCTATATAAAAAGAATATAAAGATGTAATGAAGTTTAAGTAAAGTTCTACTTTGGAACCCATTGCCTTCACATTATTACGGCCCTGAGGCTAAAGGCTAAATTTTTAATATAACTTTACAATAAAAGGGTTTTGTAGAAGAGAAAATATATTTTCCAACCAACTATTAAGAAATGCTGAGTTAATAGATGTGATCTCCCATATCCATTGATTAGCCAAAGAATTTGTCACTGTCCAAGATCGAAGTTAATGGATTTGGACCGCAGGGTCACTCGTGGTGTCACAAATTGTACTAGAAAAAGTCTTTGTAGCAACCCAAATGTACTGAGGTGTAGCAGTGGCCACCATCTCCTGTCTGTAGAGGTTCTTCATAACTAACTCTGTAGTCCTTGTGTATTGGTTTATCAGGATGGTATGAGGGAAACATAAACCATGTAACACTTAAAGGGCTTGTCCGGCTTCAGAGCTGAACCTAGACATACCTCTGTTTTCACCGGAGCATTTTACCACAGGTCGAAGGCTTTTTTTTTAGGAGATTCTGTGACATGCCTGGCTCTCCATAGGGACTGCTTAGCGGAGGCTTCCGCCTAGCAGTGAGCCCGGTGATGTCACTGGCACTAATGGGCGGGCTTTAGCTCTGCCCTAGCCTGTAAAACGGCTAGGGCAGCACTAAAGCCAGGCCATCAGAGTCGGTGACATCACCGGCAACACTGCTAGGCGGAAGCCTCCACCTAGCAGTGCAAAAGCATAAACCTAAAAAAGCCATGAAATGCTCCAATGCTCATATCAGGGGAACTAGAAGGGTGAAAATGGGGGCATGTCCGGGTTCAGCTCTGAACAACCCCTTTAATTTGGCCCTGAGGTGGCGCTGCAGAGAAATGTAACATTTTCTGCTGAGATCCTCCACAAATTTCATCTAATCATCGTGGGTCCCTGCAGTGGCAGACCCTGTGATTAGCTAATAATTAAGCTCCGAGAACCTGTTTAACAAAAAAGTTATTACCAAGAAGACAGCCTTATGACAGAGTGTTCATAAAAATGCTAGTTCCCAATCATTGCCCAGTGTGAACAGGACAGCAGTCAGCCGATAAACGAGGAGGTAGTTATTTTATGTGAAGGCTGTTTAAATGAATTCCTGTTCATTTATTTTATATTGGTCAGCGCTCAATATGGTCCCACATCAGATGGTGTAAAACCACAGTTATTTTTGCGTTTTAGAGAATTCATTATACATTTTTTATTAGTATTAGACTGTGCCATGCCTGTAGTACAGCATACCTGAATACGAGCTGTCCTTTACAAGTCTGAAAGTTTAGGCCATCTGTCAGCAGATTTGTACCTATGACACTGGCTGACCTGTTACATGTGCTCTTGGCAGCTGAAGACATCTGTGTTGGTCCCATGTCCATATGTGGCCGCAATGCTGAGAAAAATGATGTTATAATATCTGCAAATGAGCCTCTAGGAGCAACGGGGGCGTTGCCGTTATACCTAAGGTCTCGGCTCTCTCTGCAACTGCCGTGCCCTCTCCGTTTTGATTGACAGGGCCAACGTCAATATGCCTGGTTCTGTAAATCTAAGTGCGGCGGTTGCAGAGAGAGCCGAGCCTCTAGGGAACTTAGATTGTGAGTCCCATTGGGGTCAGCTTGATGCTAATGTCTGTAATGCGCTGCGGAATATAGTAGCGCTATATAAGTGCATAAAATAAATAAATAATATAACATAGAGGCTTTTGCTTGTCAATCATTCTTCCAAAAGAGCATTGAGAGTTTCCGGGAATTAGTGGAGCAGCAGCCCCTTTGTTCTAGTTATCAGTAGATGTCTCCACTCCTGAATCCCCTCAGATCTTCTGACATGTCTCTATAACATACCAGAAAGTTGATACACATACACTAAAACTTAAAAAAATAAAAAAAGTTGATTTATTCACCATGCACTGATCTTGAGTTACGACATGACATTATTAATACTGAATCTACCTTTGTTTTCCCAATGGAAATGATCAAAGTACATTGCATATATCATCCCTTGGCTTCCCGGAGGGCCTACAGTGCTGTAGAGGTGAAGACCCCTTGTGCATCTCCACATATGGTCCCATGTACTTGGACTCCAGTCTCTCATTTTATGGATGCTGGCTGAGCCCTGATTGCATTTCATCTAAACTCTGCTCTTGTGACCCCTGATTGGTGTGTTTCTCATTTTCTAGCTACATGTTTTCTTCTGGAGCTGATTTAATGTCTTTCCCTCGCTATTTATGTGCTTACTGTACAGAACACATTGCAAGATACTGAGACGTATAGTATTTGGCAGGAAGGAGTGTATTGGGAATGCATTGCCAGGTTTCCGATTTTTTTTTTTTCAATAGTGAGCGGTTGTGAAGGTTTCACTATAATGCTTCATCAGGAAAAATGTGATTGACGCTATAAGCCGCCTAGTACACGGGCACACCTATTAAAAATGAGGTTTATAGCTAAAAACCTTACAATCGGTCTACAAACATTTGCAACCAGATGCCATTGGGAACTGCTGGCGGTTATCTTGTGGTTGTATTCTCTCATTGTAATTCCGTTCAAGGCAATCGGTCATGGATCAGAAGGCCTCATGCACATGAACGTGTGTCGCCTGTGCCTTGTGGCCTGCGCTGACGGATGCAGACCTATTCAACTTGAATGGGTCGTCGATCCGTCCGCACCGCAAAAAAATAGAGCATGTTCTATTTTTTTTTTTAGGTCCGTGGAGGAACGGACTGAAATGCCACGGGAGCGCTCTATATTATTTCCATGGCCTTCTGCCCCATTCTCCACTCCGTATATTCTGGATTGCAAACCCATTCAAGTGAATGGGTCCACATCCGTGATATGATGTGCACACAGCCGGTGCCTGTTTATTGCGGACCCCCTGTTTGCGGGCCGCAATACGGGCACGGCCGGAACACATTCATGTGCATGAGCCCTAAAGTGGTGTTAAATAATGGAATAATTCTTTGTGTCAGCAGGAAAAACACATTTTTCAGTCCCCAGCAGGCTAATAAGGTGCTTTGTGAAAGTCTAGAATATCAAGTTCTAGCCTTCTGATTAAAGAAACCCATACATGAACGTTGTCTGAACCCGCCAATTTTATCAGAATCGAATGACCATATAATGTGTTTGGTGGTGTCCAGACTCTTCCCCTGATTGCAGACGTCAGGGGAAAGAAGAATCAGACATGTTGGATGTAAACCCTTTTTTTAGAGCTGGCGTGAGCGTGGAAAAGTCGCAGATAACCTTTTGCGCTGCAATCTGCAACAGTTATGTACCCAGCTGGTGGCCATAAGGAGGCCTTGGGCAGCGGCCTACAGGGAAATATGGCCAGTCTGCCCATGGCTGGAGTGCTGAAGGTTGCTGATCCTTGCAGTAGGGTGAAGCTTGCATTGGATAATTTACTCAATGTAAATGGTGCAAGACAACAAAGGCGTGCAAGACATCGGTAAGTGTAACATGTCACGTATGAATCGGCTTGTAAGAAATAGGTCCTAGTAGCAAATAACTCGCTACATTCTGTTGAATGTTCAGGGCTCTTTTGTATTAGGGATCCATTTTCCTGCCCCTTGCATACAGCAGTTATTTGGTTAAAGTCTACCGGATATGGAGTTGTCCTTTTGAGGGAGATATACTGGTATAGCACATACTGTACATGGATGATGTCCTCTTAGTTTGAGGGCCATCATCTGCTGTACCAGGGCTAATATCCTATTTCAGTGAGAATCCAGACAGATAATCTGGTATTTATTCAAAATGTTGATACTATACCTTTTTTTTTTTTATATTTTGTTGTAAGGGGATAAGGTTTAAAAATGTTTTTCACCTAAACAGAAAAACAATAACAGAAAATTCAGTTTTGTATGTTGATAGCTGCCATCCCCCACATGTAGGGGGTAATTTACCTGTGGGTAAATTTATAAAAATCCCAAAAATTAAAGTTTCATGCAGAAGTGTATATACTGTATACGGTATAGCACAGAATAGTGCAGGAACTATGATCAGATCATTAAAATAATTTAAAATGCCTCCCTATATTGGATACTGATCTGACCCAGACTGTGTACGTTACTCAAGGAAGTTTGCTTGTAGGTTTATTACAAGAAGGGGGAGAATGATTGGTAATATAATCTCTCCTATTTTATTTTGGATACAGGATAAAATACAGCAATATAATTGGTTACAAACCATAGGCTCATAAGATGTCAGCAGCCACTATGCAAAAAAATGGAACAGATCAGGTCATGCCATATTGATAAGAAATATCATGCATAATCCTTTAATTTACTGTGGTTCAACGTATGTAGTATGTTCTATCGTATGGGAACCCTGAGATCTCCAATATATTGGCAGTACTGCGACAACCCCTCTGCCCCCCCGATATGAGCATTGGAGCAGTTCATGCTTTGATGCTATCCTTTGTCCTGCCCTTAATGGCTTTTTTAGGAGATCCTGTGACATTCCGGGGTTTCCATAGGGACTGCTAGGCGGAGGCTTCTGCCTAGCAGTGAGCCGATGACGTCACCAACACTAGTGGGCAGGCTTTAGCCCTGCCTTAGCCTGTAAAACAGCTAGGGCAGCACTAAAGCCCGCCTTTCAGAGCCCAGTCACTGGGAACACTGCTGGGCAAGAGAGAGCATTAGAGCATGAAATGCTCCAATGCTCATGTCAGAGGGTCCAGAGGGGTAAAGATAGGGATATGTTTTATAGGTACTCTCAGGGGACATAACATTCATGGAGATCTATAAACCAGTAAGGGGAGGAGATTGGATATATAAGTCAATAGGGGGGTATTTTGGGTCATGGAACTAGAAACTAGAGCATCATCAAAAGCTCTAAACTTGCACCTTTTTATTTGTATATATGATAGTAATAAGTTGTGAATTTGCCCTAAATTTCCCAAAAAGATTCTAATGAACCCAAATATTTTTGTGACTCATTTCAGGCGAATGAGAAAGAAGAGAAGTACGCTACTTTAAGTTTCTGGGTTATATATATGTGTTGTCTGGGAAGGGGGGGGTACTTTTTCTAATTAGAATCTTTTGCCAACAGATGTAAGATGTACCCATTTTCTTATATATTCCTGAGAATACCAGAGGAGCATTGACTGGTTTACGATACTCCTCATTCATACTCTGAGCCCTCCATAAGGACAAATGGCACCCCAACCAAGGACACTGAAGCAGCCAAAAGATTAGATTTTCTTTGCTCAGCTCTGTTGAAGGGTAGTTGGATAGAAAGAGCTGAGTTCCTGGTGTGAGACAGTTTTCTTTCCCCTTAGTTATGTGAGGATTAGTGTTGAGCCAATCAAAGTTCACTAAAAATTTGATTCACTGCGAAGCCGAATTTTCTTTGTGCTTCGTTGTAATAAATAGATTTTTCCCTGAAATGGTGGAAAAATAAAATAAAAATCGTACTTACCTCATCCATTTAAGCAAAGAGGCAGCTGCAGCCATCTTGCTTAAAGATCCCACGTGCAATCTTGTGCATGGTGACGTATGCTGACATGAAGCTCATGCACCGTGCAAGATTTTGCGTTGGATCTTCAAGCAAGGTGGCTGCAGCAGCCTCTTCGCAATCAAATGGATGAAGTAAATACAATAAAAAAAAATTATTGGCAACCACTAAAATGCTTTAATATGGAACTCAGATGCCGCAATCAGCAATGAATGCGGCATCTGAGGGGTTCAATGATGGGGGGGGGGGGGGGGGGCACAGTGATAATATCACTGTGCTGCCTCTGCTGGCCTCTAATAGGTTTCAGGCCTAATTATGCCAGAAAGCCCATTTAAAAGGTTGAGCAATGATTGGAAGGCTATGCTGTATTTGTGAAACACTCAACTTTTTTTGAATCCTTTCAGAAAGAAAACTGAATTGCACGTTTTTTTTTTTGTTTTTTTTTTCATGTGTGGAACACACTCTATTGATTTGCCTGAAATGAATTGTAAAATCTTTTGGTTTGTTAGAATCCAAATGTTTTGGAAAATTTAGCATGGATTCCATATTGATAAAATTAAATCACTCATCTCTAGTATGTAAAAATTCTCTCATGTCTATATAATGTTAATTTTTTTTTATAGCCTATGCTGATATGTGATATATACTGCTCTGCTTATGTTTGTTTTCTAACATAAAGAAAATTATAAACCGTACATGAGTTGCTTTTTGATCAAAATGCATAAGCCCACTCACCACGTCAAAGTGACCTCTTATGAGTCTGTCCCTGCTTCTCACTCCTTTTATTCTACTATGTTTTTTTAATTAGCGGGCATCTGCATAAGGGTTAATTCCTACTTGGTTTCAGTTAGCACCTTGGATCACATGGCGAGGTGAGTTTTTGAGATCTGTTCACATAGGGTACTGCTGCATGGTGGCTGTGGCGCTGTGCCAGTGTGTTGGTGTAGCCCAGTGCCATGGGAAGCTTAGCCTGACAGCAGGAGTGTTGTTGATTGCACTGCCTGCAGGTGGGGTATTGTGGCAGCAGTGGTCGTCATGTGGCACTGCTCCAGTTTACAGTAGGGACCACTCGAAAGAGGTCACCTTGACGTGGTGAGTGGGCTTATGTGTTTTGATCAATAGGTATACAAAGTACCTCATGTACTGCCTATAAATTATACTGAGGAGCATCAATGCATGACATGTAGAGATAAGCAAATTTTATGTTATGAAATTCGTTCACGATTCGTTTGGTGGTAAAAGCAGAATTGCGTTATGTATTCCGTTACCACGAACCATAACGCAATTCTATGATGGAATGTATAACGGAATGCCTTTAGAGGCATTCCGTTATTCATTCCGTCATATTACAAGTCTATGGGCTGCAAAACAGATTTGTCCCGTTTCCGTTATGCAGGGGAGTCCTCTCCTGCATAACGGAAACAGGATGGATCCGTTATGCTGGCCATAGACTTCTATTATGACGGAATGAATAATGCAATGCCTCTAAAGGCATTCCGTCATAGAATTGCGTTCTAGTCCGTGGTAACCAAATCCATAACGCAATTCTGCTTTTACCACCAAAAGAAGCGTGAACGAATTTCATAACATGAAATTCGCCCATCTCTAATGACATGTGGAAGAGTGATCCATGTTTTTTTCTTTGTTAGAAAATTGTGTTTAGATTGTAGCTATGCTTTTTTTTCATAATCCTATTAGGGGTTAATAATCTGGACTAATTTGAACTACAGCTGTGTCCCAGGAAGTAGTAATAGTTTTAAATCCAGTCCCATTTCAGCAGACTTTGGCTATGAGTAAGGACATGTTGAGCTGTCCAAAACCTGTAAGCATCTGCATCCCTTGCTGGAAGAGTTACTTGACTGTGGTGCATGAAATGGTTTTAAAGGGATTCTCTGCTTTTCCTGTATTGATGACCTGTCCTCAGGATAGGTCAACAATATGAGAAAGGTGACCCCCCCACCTATCAGCTGTATACGCAGCACTGTGTTCTCCTCCCTGTTTACCTGCTCGCTGTTGACACAGCAGCGCCAAGAAGTCCAATTCACTTCAATGGGACGGCTTCTTCCTATTCAAGTAAATAGGACAGAATTTCAATGGGACGGTGGAGCTGTAATTACACCTGCTCGCCACTGCAGTTTTGACGGCGAGCAGTTAAACTGAGAAGAGAATACAGCTTTTGAACGCTCTGGCCCCGCCGATCGCATGTTCATGATCTATCCTGTGGGTCGGTCATCAATAAAGCAAAAACAGACAACCCCTTTAAAGGGAACCTGTCACCAGTTTTATGGTGTCCTAACTAAGGGCAACATAAATAAGTGATTGATTCTCTTAGCAAAATGCTGGGTCACTTTCTTTAATTGACCCAGTCAATCTGCCAACATCTTGTATTGAAAAGCTCCAGCTGATAATGATGAGTCCTGAATATTCATGAGCTCCTGACTTTCCCCGCCCACCTGCTGCTGAATGACAGTTTGTTTCCATATGAACCAGCAGCAGGAGGGCAGGGGAGTGGCTATAGCTCTGAATTAAATATACGCTGGACTCAATGACATCACGCTGGACTCAAATCAGCTCATTAGCATGCGGCATCTTTGTGTGTATATTATGAGATAACCATCTGTCACACCAGTAAGTGAATACATCTCTAAGGTACTTTTTAGTAGTTAATGATTGTATATAATTAGTTAGATTATAATCAAATATCTGCTATTCGAAATTAGTGACTTTTAAAAATACCTTTATTTAGTTATAGTGCGGGTATAGGTATGCATATACCAACAGAGTGTACTACAATTTCAAAAGGATTATATATAAATTACTTTTGACAGGGGAGTAGTGACCCCTAGCTAAAACGTATGTTAGTGACACAAAAACTATCAGTAAACTACGGCGGTTCGAGGATCAAAACAAAAATTAGTACATGGTCTGAGGAGAAAAGGGCAGGGCAGACAAGATGCTTACCCTAAAGGCCCTAAAACCTGCTCAGCCCAGGGTAACCCCCTGATGGTGGAGGTTCCCTGTCCCCGAACCTAAAACTGTCAAGTCCCTAGGTTGACCTTAACCGGGGAAAGGTAATAGATATACAGTAACGGTATCAAAAAGAATATACCGGAGGGAAAAGGTGGTTCAGATAGCCAGGGTCGCCACCTGTCCTCTCCGAAATTCAAACAATACATATAATAGAGGTCTGAGTTATAAGATGTGTATATTTTAAAATGTGCGTACTGTTTACTGGAGAGGAATGGTGATCCCCCGAATATCTGGACCCCCTTCCACTCACTTTTTGTATTCATTATATGTATTGTTTGAATTTCGGAGAGGACAGGTGGCGACCCTGGCTATCTGAACCACCTTTTCCCTCCGGTATATTCTTTTTGATACCGTTACTGTATATCTATTACCTTTCCCCGGTTAGGGTCAACCTAGGGACTTGACAGTTTTAGGTTCGGGGACAGGGAACCTCCACCATCAGGGGGTTACCCTGGGCTGAGCAGGTTTTAGGGCCTTTAGGGTAAGCATCTTGTCTGCCCTGCCCTTTTCTCCTCAGACCATGTACTAATTTTTGTTTTGATCCTCGAACCGCCGTAGTTTACTGATAGTTTTTGTGTCACTAACATACGTTTTAGCTAGGGGTCACTACTCCCCTGTCAAAAGTAATTTATATATAATCCTTTTGAAATTGTAGTACACTCTGTTGGTATATGCATACCTATACCCGCACTATAACTAAATAAAGGTATTTTTAAAAGTCACTAATTTCGAATAGCAAATTATGTTAAAACCCATGTGATAATATAATCTAATAAAAATCAATTTACTAGGCAATTTTTTATAATCAAATATCCACATGACAGGTTCCCTTTAAGGTTTGTTCAGTAACTAGTGGTACCAAAATGTATACTCTTGGAGTATAACCTGACCAGTCACCTATGTACCTGTGAGTTTCATATATATATATTTTTTTTCAGAAGGACAGAATAAGGTTTTAACCAGACAGCCATAATGCGGGCACTTTTTAGCATCTATATTATGTTTGCAAGTTCTCGTCTGATCTTGGTTTTATGATTTTAAAGGCGTTAAGCCAGAACTAAGGGGAAGGTAGCAGAGAAACTTCTGAGCATTTTAGTCCACAACTGAATGCAGGAGGTGGGGGAAAAAGGATAAACAGTAGGGGGCGCAACTAGAGAGGAAAAGGAACATAAAAAATGAATAATATTTTTATTGCATGTGTATTGCAATATTGCTTAATTTGCAATCCCCTATTTATTGCATAGTAATGCTTTTCATGAGACTAATAACCCCACAGTTATCTACAGAAAACTTTACAGCACTTGATACAAAGATATAGAAAATAGTTTGCTGTGCCCGTTATGTACTTGGTACTAGTTACCTACTGAGCGGAGGTTGATGGTTTTTATATCTTGAAAAGGTTTAGATTACTTAATTTTAAGGACTCCCTTATTGTGTATGGATGTCTTTCTTAAACCTGTCTTGAAAAATTGGTTGCTATGTTTTCTGAACAAAAATGGTTACTTGTCTTAATGCTGACCAGATGCAAGTTGTTTAGTCTCTTGCCAACTGCCAGATAGACATTATTAATTGAGGGAAATTTGATGATGATGAGAGAGCCTCGCAGAATTACCATTTAATGACCCATGCCACATTACATAGAATTTTTTTCCAGCTTGCTCACAAATAGAATTGTTCTAGGACTACAAAACATTGTTGGGAAAATATGATGCATTATTAAGTCCTCACAAAAAGTCTGAGAGGCATTTTATCAGTCATCGGTTTCATCTGTTCTCCAGATCCCTAATATGTTGACTTCATTAGAATAGGAGAGATTAACATTAGTAGAAAAGTTTACAATATGGAAAATAAAATCTGTCTTTATGCCGTTTGTTTTTTGTGCGATGTTGCCAATGTATACAACTTTGCACATGGCTAAAGTCAAAAGCCGAGATGCTCAGAACACAGTTTATCATCCAAGCCATTAGTTTATTCTTTGTTCTTTTTTTTCTTGCAAGACTTATTGGCAAAGCCTTCCCCCACAACATGGATTTTGTGTGGATGATTGTATTGAGGATTGCACTCTGGAACAACGTAGTATAATCAGTGATACTGTCATAGGGTTCTGGGAAAACCTATGTAAGTTTGCAACTGGCGACAAACATGGCAAAGATTAATCCTGTCCTTGTGCATCACAGCTAAATACTTTATTTTTCCCCCCAGATACTTTGTGACCTTTCATTGGCTAACAGGTGGCATTTGAAAGATGTGACCAACCATGGAAGTACATTTTTTTTTGTACCAATGAACTAAGCTCCTTTTATAAGCAAAATATTTTGCTCTATTTAAAAAAAAAAATAATCCATATAACCGGATGTTAATGGGAGATTCTTAATTGCTTTGAACAATGTAGTGATCCTCTTCTTGGCAATAGGGACTAGCATCTGAGAATCATTTTTCAGTAATGACTTAGGCCCTGCAAGGAAGCCCATGTAGTCCCCACAGAGTTTCTACTAAGTTTAGGGTCCTTTTATATGGCTGAATCTTGGCCATATAGAGTGCCGATTGACGCTTGTTTAAAGAACTTTTACTGTATAAAATCTTAGCCTTTTGGTGGCAAATGCCTGCTGGTGTATGCACACACACTGCATAGGGTTATGTGATCCTTCTTCTTCATCTTTCCTGTCTTCTGCTCTGAAAAATGTCTGCCATTTTGAGAAAATTCACCCAAATTGAACCGCTGAAAATTTGGATTTGAACCAAATTTTTGGACAACTTGGGTCGAATTCAGTTTGATTAGAATTTGTTTGCTCATGTAGATCTTTTGCATCTTAACCAGTTTGTATAATCAGCTCATTTGATATAACTTTACTTTATTCTGCAGACTAATATTCTCATTCTTGTTCTGATTTTTTTTCCTACAATGCTGCTTCCTACAATTCCTGTAATATTTGTGAAATGCTCATTGCTTAATGTCCTCTTGTGTTCTTCATATCTCTTTTGCTTGCTTTTCATAGTCACAATTTGAAGTTGAAATTTTTAATGTACGAGGAGAACAGGCTGTCCAAACAACAAGACTGGAGGAAACCATACAGAACCTACAAGAGGAATTGGAAAATAGACAAAATAAGGGAAAGGGTCAAGTCACGGATGCTTGTGTTTCAACCGAAGATGACAACATACCAAAGACATTCCGCAATGTTTATATACAGACTGACAGAGACACCTTTCTAAAACCCAGTAATGAGGAGACCAAAACTCAAAAGAACAACCACATACTTCCTAAGAAGTTGAACATCCCATCACTGAATCAGAGCCTAGTAAGCCCTGCAGAAACTCAGGATCCATCTTTCATTGTGCCTCCACCACCTCCCCCCCTTCCCTTTTCCCTGGGAGATCAGTTCAAACCACCCCCAGCTCCTCCTTTTGCCAGTTCAGATTCCATTCCTCCACCTCCACCTCCACCTTTGCCTGGTTTTAGACCTCCTGCGCCGCCTCCACTACTTGGCTTTGGGCCCCCACCTCCGCCACCATTACCTAATTCTGGCCCACCGCCGCCGCCACCACTTCCAGGCTCTGGTCCTCCTCCTCCACCACCACTACCAGGTGCCGGTCCTCCTCCACCACCACCACCTCCAGGATCTGGTCCTCCACCACCTCCTGGTTCATTCTTTGGGGGATTTTTATCAAGACAAATGCCACCCCGCAAACCCCCAATAGAACCTGGTTGTCCCATGAAGCCTCTTTACTGGACAAGAATACAGCTTAAGACCAACAGGTAACAAATTGCAAGTTCTGGAGTGTATTGTTGAATCTATTTGTCTATCAGTCTCTTTATCTGTGGTACAGTGCTGATGACATATTATAATTTGTTGAATAAAATAAACTAAATTAGTTTAATTGGTAACTTTTAACATGAAGTATTTTGTAGCCCCATTGTTTTTGATGCATTTGGTTAGATGAAGCCACTTTAATGCTAAACACTGTAAATATGGTATATGACATGTCCTCAAATATTTGATGTGATTTATCTTATCACATAAATCTAGTGCCAAGTCTAACTTGTGGGATTCGTTGAAGGAGCCACCAATTGTAGACACCAAAGAATTTGAAGACATGTTTTGTAAAGCCAGTGTTCAGCAGAAGAAAAAGCCATTATCAGAGTCTTATGAGAAGAAGACAAAAGCAAGAAAGGTGAATTCTAGTTAATTTCTTATTTGCTTTGGTTAATGTACATTCAGAGCTAGCATGTGATAAGTCTGTGTACGTATATACAGTATGTGATGGTGTGTGTATATATGTACAGTATGTGTGTATAAATTTATTTATTGTTAATCACCCTTGTAACCTAACCAAGTCTGCCAGTGTTAACTATATGTTGCCCATGCATTGCCATTAGGTATACATACTGAACAAAAAAATGTCCTTCAAAAATAAATACTAACATTTAATGCAATAACCTTTAGATTTAATTGCTTTAGCAACTTATTAACCCTTTGCAGTGGTCCTCTGGGGCACTGCATATATGTCACTGTTAACATGTTTTTACTATGATTAGCAAAAATCTGGAATTTAAAAAAAACTAAAATACAAAGGAAATAAACGAGAAAGCACCAAAATAAATTCTACCAAATACAAGTGATCTAAACATGTTTTTATCCTCTAATGATTGAACTGAGGAATACAGATATCTGCAGTGGTATAATACCATATAATTTGTATGTTACTTGGACATATATTTGTAACAGTGGCTGCTCTGCCCCACTGTTCCCCTGCTTTCCGCCACGATCCCGGGCGCCGTGTTCAGCTGTGATCTGTGGCTGGTGCTTCCCATTCACCACTGCAGTCCTTAGGAGCCGGTGCGCGTCACTTCCTGGGCTTTATGGGTTAGGTCATGTGACCTCGCTGACCTATCCTAGCCCTCCTGCGCATATATTAGTGGCTCAGCCCCCTTCCCAGATGCCTTAGTGTCAAGGTCCTTGTGTCCTGCTAAGGTTCCTGGTTTCTGCTAGTGTTCCTGACTCGTATCTGTATTCCTGGACTCTGCTACCTGTTAGATCCCTATCTGCTTGCCTTGACTCTCCTGTTGCTGACCCAGATTGCCTGACCTGTACCGCCTGCCTTGACCTTTTGCCTGTCTGACTACACCTCTGCCTCATCCTTCGGTCCTGCACCTCTGGTACATTTCTCAGGAACCTCCTGGTACGCCTGGACCAGCTGCCTCATGTGCCTATCCTCCTCAAGAGGTAGCAACCTGGTGTTCCCCTCGGGAAAGTCTATCCCCACCATCAGGGGTATTGTGAAGATCCAGGGGTTCACTTAGACAATGCCCTTAGAGGAGGTAGGACACGTGGCACAGTGGGTTCACACCTGCTGGTTCGTGACAATATGTAGACTAAAAGTGTAGACACTGTGGATTGGCACTGTCTCGCAACGTGATTGACGATTTCCACATTAAGGGGGGTTGTCTAATCAGGAACAGCCCCTTGCAAAATAGATGAGCCATTGTGATCACCTGATCACTAAAAGTTCTACTCCCGACTCACCAGTCAGGCATTTCCTCTGTAGGGAGTGTATAGGAAATATTATATTAAAGGGCAGTCATTCAGATGAATGGCCATCCATGTAATATAAGGACAACTGTGAACCACTTTCCTAGCGAAGCTATCCATACTGACTCAAAGCGAGGGTCCCAAGCAGAGAATCCCTTTCTTTGAAGTTACGGTAATATACCCCAATAGGGCATTTGGAAAGAGGTTATATTTGAGGCAACTCTTTAAAGGGAATCTGTCACCCCGATTCTGGACAATAATCTACAGTAATACATGAGTAGTACTGCAGATAAGGAGTCCAGGTCACTATTTTTTAGTTTCCTACTACCCCTGGTTCACCCACTGTCAGTGCTGTCCTGAAATATACAGTCCGGACTGCTGTTCTGTAATAGAGAGGACTCCTGTGCACATGCACTGCAGTACTATGTATTTCAATTCAGCTTTGAGTGCTGACAGCGAGGCAATGGGGGCAGTACAAAAATAAAAAAAATAGTGATGTGGACTCCATATCTGCAGTACTACTCATATATTACTGTAGATAATAGTCCAAAATCGGTGACTGATTCCCTTTAAAAACCATACATAAAGAAAATTTTATTTTCTAATCTACAATATGGAAATATTGTCATGAGTTCCACATAGAAAAGAAAGGTCAGCAGTCTTCATTAGATATAATGATAATGCTGGACTAAAGGGTATGTACACTCTTGTAACCATTTCTTTCCTCTGAACCACCTGAAATAATAATAAAATAAAAAACATGAGACCACTAACCTATTGCTTGTGTGTTGGCAACGAAAAGGGAACAGACTGGAGAGTCTCTTAAGACTGGTGGATCAGACGACATAGGGTTTGTTTGCAGTCTGTTACCATGGAGACACGTAAGTCTGCATAGGGATTTTAGACACAAAATGGTAGAATATATTTTATTAAGATTCCCTGCAACCTTGCTTCATTTTTTTTTTCATTTTAAATTCATTGGCTGGTCCTCTCCAGACGGTGGGTTTCTGGAAGCTGCATCCCGAACCTGAAGCCTGGGTGGGCCTCCATAATACTTGACAGTTGTTGTGTTACACACAACCCACTCAGGTGAGCTGTGAGCACCTTTCATCACGGAAGATGAGATTATCTGACCATACAGTCTGGACATCATTACTTTAGGGGGAACTCTGTGCCTTTTTTTTTGGGAGCCCTTTTATTTTTCTTTCTAGCTTGTATGGTAGTAGGATTTCTACCCTGAGTGACAGTTTGTGTGGCAACGGAATTAAAATAGTGTGAAAAATATGTCTATTTGTAATAGATATTGTATAATATTGATATTTGGACATTGCATGGGCACTATGTGATAGTATATTTTTTGCGCTCTGTGGCATTTTATTAAATTGCTAGCAGAAAGGGGCCTACCTTGCTTGTTGCCCAGTGGCTTATTTTATGTAATGTCAGCACTATCTTTAATAGAAGGAGAGTAATAATAGAAACCACAGAAGTCTGCACCTATGTATATAACCTTGATTAATGTCTAATAAAAATAGACCAAACAGTCATAATGTTCAAAGATCCTCATGTTGCTGTAGTACCATGCCTAATCGAGCTCCTATCCTGGACCCTGATCGCCGTCCTTTCCCTTTGGATGCCCTGTTATAAGACCCTTTGTTGCCTGATTGGAGTTGGTAAGGATTTTTTTCCCCCTAAAGTGAGGAAAATTGGCTTCTACCTCACAGGGTTTTTTTTTTGCCTTCCCCTGGATCAACTTGCAGAATAACAGGCCGAACTGGATGGACAGATGTCTTTTTTTCAGCCTTATAAACTATGTCACTATGTTGGTTTAATCTGGGTCAATCAGAAAACAGGGAGTGGAAAATAACCCACAGGGTACGAAAGGCAGTAGAGAATACACATAAATATGCTAATACTGCACCTCTGGTTAAGTGGGAAAAAAACCTAAATATACATGTTAATAATTTTTTTTTTTTTGAAAAGTCTTTCCTCATATACAAATTAAAAATATGATCGGTGGAACTTATACTTTAACTTTCTCCTATGTTCCTATTATTTTCTGTTCTATTTAAATCGCTGTAGACTGGACAACAAAATCAGACCATGTGTGGGTTTGTATAGTGTTGTGGTCCCACACCAGGATGTTTTTTGGGATATGAACAATTGTGATCCATCACCCTGCATCTGTCAGCACCATGATTAACATATCAAAGCTCAAGACTGGGTTAGCATAACTGCCTCACTGGCGTCTTCTCCCCCTTGGACCTCCCTAATTGCTTGCATGTGTTTTTGGAGCTTTAAAACAGAAGTACAAGGGTTCCGTGTTTGTAAAGAGATGTGGCACCAAAGCTTGAGTAGGGATAGTCCCATGAGAGAAATTCTCTGTGAGGGTCATGCAGTCATAGCTCGGAGGCTTTAGATCATAAGCACAACAGAAAGGTGTCTATTTACAGATGGTAGAATGTCATTCAGGTTGTACAGCGCATACAAATCATTACTGTTCATTATTTTACAGTACCATTTACCATGTTCTGACACACGTGTATTTTAATAATCACCATTACCACGTTTGGTGCACCTCTATAAATGTTACATAGTATATATTACAAACAAATGCTCTCATTTTATCCTATATAAGGCCTCTTGCATTTGACTGAATTATGGATCTGTATTGTACATGTGCAGTGACCAGAGGAGAAGCGAGGATGAGAGGAGTGGTAGTGGCTATGGTTGTGGTAATAGTACTCAGCGCACAGTGGCACTCTCAACCCTGGTGCTCCCTGGGGCGGTGCAGCAGTGAATGGAGAGCTTCCCTCAGGGCAGTAACTCTTGTCTGATGGTAGTTGGTGTAACCTTGATGTTAGGTGGTTGGCAGGGTGGAAGTCAGAAGGTTAGATGTAGGGACCGGCGGAAGGTGCAGACAATGACCAGGCACAGTTTTATTGAAATAAATGTCTTTTTTACTGAGGATACAACCTGTATATCACATAAAGGAGGGCCTTATTCATATTGTGGTACAATTCTTGATAAGTAGGGGAGATTTGTTTTTCTGCATGGTAAACTTTGTGGTAGATTATGTACCTTTAGCTTTTATTTACATTCTTCCTCCTTTCTCTCCTGACGTACTCAATCGTTTACTAATGTTTATGGAAAAGTGGCCAGACTGTCTTACCCTAGTAAATAGGGACTTCAACTGTGTCATTAATCCCAAGATCGACCGGATTACTACGGATGAAAATATTTATCCTTCTGAATCTAATCAGGGGTCTCCATTGGCTCGATTCTGTCAGGAATCGGGCCTTGTAGATGTGTGGAGTGTTTTGGGACAGGGAAGAAGAGCTTATTCCTGTGTGACTAGATCTGGGAATTGTATGTTAAGAATCGATCATGCAAGATTCCTAACTTCTGTCATTTAAAAGCAATCAGGGAAATGTTCAGGAGAGGTCTCTGCAATTCGGGTTTGCATAAAACCTGTTTTTAGGGCCTGTGTTGCTGGAGTGGGGAGAGAAGGGTGGGCCCCACTCCATCCGGACAGTCCGGGTTTTGGGCTGTCAGGTAATTACTCCTCAGGTGTGCTAGCCTGATATAAGGCTGAGAATGCAGACACGGCTCTCTCACCCTGGGAACAGGTTACCTGCATGGAGCCTGTGAGAGCACTTCAAGAGGTATGGACTTTGCTATTTTGTTTAAGTGCTTGGTATTAGGCCGGCACTTGGTCAGGGAGGTTTCATGCTGTATAGTTAGAGCCGGACAGGCTTAGGATTTTTGTTTGTTATATTTTATGTTCTGTACCTCAACCTGACAATAAAACTGGCTGAGGTCATTTTAAAGAAGTTCCTGCCGTGTGAACGGCAACTTCTTCGGTGTGCCTGCTAAACTGTGCCTGTCTACCCAGGAGACGACAGCCCCGCTACCTAATCCCTTACAATTGGTAAATGAGAAATATTTGTCGCTCTCTGATCATGTTCCGGTATCCCTTCAATGGACTCTGTTTGAGGATAGTGAAGGGTCAATACCCCCCTTTAGATTAAATCCGTACTAGTTGTCTGTAATAGACAACCATAACTGGATAAAACAGGAGATGGCACACTATTGGAAGGTTAACTATATATCTGCCAAAATCCAATTTGTCTGGGATGTGTTTAAGGCCACGGTAAGGGGGCTATTATGTAGTACTATTTCCCATCTGAGAAGGGGATATGAGAGGAAGAAGAGGGCTTTGAAGGCAGCGGCGTTATGCGGGATGGAACAGTTCCCCAGGGAAAGGACAGAGAAAAATTGGAGGGATATGCAAAAAGCAAGTCAGGAGTACTCTGATTTTCTCCTGGACAAAGGTCAGCAAAGGCTCTTTTTCAAGGGGCAAAAACAATTCTGTGAATCGGGCTGTCCAGGATAACTCCTTGCTAAGGTGATATCTAACAAAGACTCAAAAAAATAAAATAAAATACATAGCATCCCGTCATCAGAGGGTACCATTATTGTAAATCAGGAAAATATAAAGGGAGCCTTTATAAAACACTTTTCGGAAATATATAAAACTAGTAATAATAGTATGGATGATGAGATGGAGTTCTATTTGAACTCCATCAAACTTCTGACTATTACTGGAGTACATAGGAACATCCTTGATGAAGAATTTTCCATTCAGGAACTAGAGACTGCATTGAAGGCTTGTTCTGGAAACTCGTCTTCCGGCTCAGATGGCCTCCCCTATGAGATCTATCGTAAATATAGTGGTGTGATATTCCCAAATTTACATTGGGTAATTGATAACTCCCTGGAGGAGGGTATTCTACCTGAGTCAATGGGCGAGGCGGTAATTGTATTAATATTAAAAAAGGGAAAGAATCCACTAGATATGGAGTCCTACAGACCGATATCGCTCCTGAACACCGATGTTAAGCTTCTGTCAGAAAATGCTGGCTATTAGGCTCTCTAAAGTTATCCCTTCGATTATACATCCTGATCAAAATGGGTTCATTCCTAACAAAGGTCTCCATCATAATCTCCATTGTCTATTTGCAAATATACAATCCTCTGGGGGGATTCCCGATCCATCCTGTGTTTGGATGCCTCTAAGGCGTTCGACAGGGTGGAGTGGAAATTCCTTTGGAAGGTGTTAGAAAGGATGGGATTCGGACTTAGATTTATTAGTATGGTAAGGCTTTTGTATAGCTCCTTTACTGCAAGACTGAACTTTAACGGTAACTTGTCTCCTAGTTTTTTGTTGTCTAGATGTACACGCCAAGGTTGTTCTTTTTCACCCTTATTGTTTGCCATTTATATTGAGCCTTTAGCACTCAGTATTAGACAAGACACAATTATTGAGGGCTTTGGAGTATTGGGACCAGAGGATCGGATCTCCCTATACGCGGATGATGTAATATTCTATATAAATAAAACCAACACTACTCTCCCAAGAGTTATCCATCTAGTTAATTATTTTGGGGATGTCTCTGGTCTAGATATTAATTGGGCAAAAACCACCCTTATGTTATTAGATAATTTTGAGTATTTGATTGAGGTCCTTCTTAAAATGTTAAGTCGTTGAAACCGTAGAATATCTTGGCATGACGATATCGCCTAGGATTGAGGATTATATTCAGCTTAATTTGATACCATTGATAAGCAAGTTGAAATAAAAAATTGCTATATGGTCGCGACTATTCTTAACTAGAGCTGACAGAGCTTTCTTAATTAAGATGGTGATCTTGCCCCAACTTCTTTATATTCTCAGGAATTCCGCAGTTTGGATCGATGACAAGTTCTTTAAACTGCTTGAGAGGATGATGAATGATCTACTTTGGGGAAGAAAGAGAGTGAGGTTAAAATTGGAACATTTTTACAAACCACTGGAACAGGGAGGATTGAATCTTCCATATTTCAAGTTTTTTTTTATAGCTGGGCAGTTGTTATTTTTGTTGTGTAAAGCCTTGGTAGACGATCTCCCTTTGATAATGTTTACATTTCTGGAATCTGGGCGATTGATTAATGTTGAAAAAGAGTATAGAGTAGCTCAGAAACTATTTTCCAGAGCTTGGACAACTATCAGAGGATGGATGGGGATAAAGGGTTCTCTGCGGTGTACCCCTCTTTGGCACAATTTTTTCCTACAGGATATTGATAAACTATTTGGTGACAGATTTTGGCAAAAAAGTAATATTATCTATCTTTCACAAGTGGTAAAGCATGGAAGGGTACTCCCTCTCTCGAGTCTGGTACCACTGGGGAATCTAGGTAACCTAAGTTGGTTTTGTTACATTCAGCCCTGTTAAGGGTTAAACAGGCTTCACTTTTAGAGAGAGACACTTCTTTACCTTTGATCGTTATCTTGGGAACCTCTGATTATAAGGGTAAGATTTCCCAACTATACAAATTATTAATTAAGAAACTGTTTCTTAATGTTGTTTCACCAGGTCAGAGGGCTTGGCAAAATGACTGTCCTGTGGTTATGTAGAAAAAGTAGAGGGCCACAGCAGCATATCCAACAATTCTTCTTTATTTAAGTCGATCACCGCACAACACAGCATAAAAACAGCAGCAACGTTTCGGCTAGGAATAGCCTTTGTCAAGCATATTTTACAACTAAAAACACAGCATATAAATCCAACATACTGGTACCACCCACAATTATAACGATCCAATCGACCATGATGTTCTATGTCACACCTACCTAACATGTAATCACCATGCTGTTGAATAACATTAATTAGCTGTTTCAAAACATGTATCAGTTGTATCCACATATTCACCTGTGTGGGGTTGTAGCGTGCAGACATCCACATAACGGCTGGCGTCTCAAGGTAGGGAGTGCGCATGCCCGTGAGTGTCATCAGAGGACGACACATACAGAGCGACGCCGCAACCACTTATGACGTAAGCATCAGCGTGGTGGCTAGCGTCCCAATGTTCACACAGCGCAAGTCCGTAAGTGTCATCAGAGGGCGGTCGGCTTGCGTCACAATGCCGCACCTACTTGTGACGTGACAGGCTAACGCGTGACAGGGGAGGCAACATAGCTACCAATGAGAAGCGTCCGCACCGCTAAAATAAAAAACAAACAGCGTGCAGGGCAAACTACAGGATACATTAACACATAATAATAATATAGTGTGCAGTGTACCTCGGTTTAAGGAAAAGTCATTATGTCAATGTGGAGACGCTACAACCCCACACAGGTGAATATGTGGATACAACTGATACATGTTTTGAAACAGCTAATTAATGTTATTCAACAGCATGGTGATTACATGTTAGGTAGGTGTGACATAGAACATCACGGTCGATTGGATCGTTATAATTGTGGGTGGTACCAGTATGTTGGATTTATATGCTGTGTTTTTAGTTGTAAAATATGCTTGACAAAGGCTATTCCTAGCCGAAACGTTGCTGCTGTTTTTATGCTGTGTTGTGCGGTGATCGACTTAAATAAAGAAGAATTGTTGGATATGCTGCTGTGGCCCTCTACTTTTTCTACACGCCTATGGATTGCCTTGGATCTGTGATCTCCTGCCCAGCTGTTGCATGACCTCCAACATTGCTCTACACTAGCCGCTTGCTGTGCTTCTCCTGAACACCTTTCTTTCTCCATGTCCTGTGGTTATATCACTGGGGTGGGCAAACATCTATTCACGTATTTAAAATTAGTTTTGCACAATTTTAATCACATAATGATTAAATTTAATATTATACATAGACTCTATATCACGCCGATTTGGCTTAATAAATGTGGTTTACGAGATTCCTCTAACTGCCCTCGGTGTGAATCACAGGGGGCAGAATTCCTGCACATCTTCTGGTCGTGTCCAGATTTAAAACTATACTGGGACTCAATCCGTAACTTTATTACCCAAAAATTTAAGATAGTAATCCCGTTGTTCCCAGAGTGTTGGATACTGAATGATTTCTCTAACCTAACTTGCCTTAAGTACCGAAAGATTCTCTTGGTTAAAATTATGTTTTTAGCCAGACTCCTAATTACTAGAGTTTAGATTTTTCAAAATACTCCAAGACTTAATGACTGGATACTAGTGATGAGCAAGCACCAAAGTATTCGGGTGTTCAGCCCCAACACATTGCTATATTTGTGTGCTCGGCCGAGCACCCGAGTATAATGGAAGTCAATGGGAGACAACTGGGCACGCCCTGCTCGAAAGAGAAGAGGGTGTCTGGTTAATAAAAAAAAAAGTTTAGAAATTGATGGAAACCCCATCAAAATGGTTTGGAAACAGCATTAAGAGGATAGCTGGATGTGTCTTACACTCCTATTATGTACAACATACAACCACACAAAGGCTATATGCCAAAAGCTATGTATGTGCTAGCCATCAATCTATCCATGAGACAGATGACAGGCTTAGTCAGCATACCTTACAATGGCAGCCTTGTGCACCATGAAATAAATTATATTTATTACTTGATTAAGAGGAGGAGACGCATCGTGGGGCCCGGGAGGCTGAGTTTGGTTGATCGGGGTGGGCATGGGGAGAAAAGTACAATCTAATGCTCTTATTAATTATGTAATTGTTTTATATGTTTCAAATAAATAAAATATTCATTAAAAAAATATATGCTTAATGGACCATTTTTCACACACATTTCCTTAGAGAATTCAAAATGTGGTAGATGTACCTGCTTTGCTTGAATTGAAAGACAGCAGAAAAGATCCTTGCATAACTAGCCTTTAAATCTGCACCAAATTGCAGTAAATTGGTGGCCAAGTCTTCAGCAAAATTCTGTGACCAATTGGGCATTTACAGAATGAGGCAATAAATAAACTATTTGCGAACCTAGCCAAAATTGTGGATGACCTGCAAGGACTTGTGGTTTGGAGATCATCTGTATTTGAGTGGTCTATAAAAATGTTCTCTGTTGTGAGGCTCAAGTTAGTAATGTTAAACGTACTTTATGTCCTATTCTAATGCCATTGTTTATTGGTAGATTTCCTTGAGAAACTAGAGTATAGCATAGCAAAAAATGATGCCAGCTTGTTAAAATTTAGATAAGACCGGGCACCAAAGATTAGATAGCTAATTCTTCCACCACCCACCCTCTACATCTACCTCATGTGCCAGTTTCATTTCTCTACAGCAGTAGAGAACAGTCTCTGATGATATGCTTTTGAGTTTTTGTTTAACCAGACGAGTCTTGACTCCTTGATGAGATGAATAACAATAGAATTCAATCATGCAATTACATCCCACATGTATAATTTGAATGCCAAGTCCGTGTTAACTTACGTAAACTATTTTTTGTTAAACTATCTTTTTAATCCCGCATGACATTTACTAAGTTCCCTTGATAGATTGCCCCAATACATTGCCAGATGTAAAAAAACATTTCACATGTGTCCTACCCAGTTACAAAAATAGATTCTGTTTACATTTTCATCTAAAAATCCAGTGGCGTCTGCAGAACCCTCAGATGCTGCTGGATCCATTTTGTGCAATGGATTGGTAGGGGGGAGGTCAAACCTGATGGTGTAGGCTAGTTAGCTACATCCTGTGGCTCAACAGCTACCATATTTAAGTCAAGAAGTTTTGGCCTCGAACAGTATGTCTACATGGGATGTAAACTGCTGTGGAAAAATCAGTTGTGGATTAGAAGGAGGAATTTCCAAGGATTTTACCCTCTACTTTACTAGGGGTGAAATTCTTGGTGGAAATCCTCAGAACATGTTTTACATGGTTTAGATTTAAAACCTGCATGGCATGTGTAGGTGAAGGTTCTCATTCATCCAGGTCATGGTATATCAGTAGTAATAAGTCAGAACTGGAATTTTCTTTTCTCAAAGACATTTCAATAGTCTTTTAAGTGGCTTTCTCAGTTAGAATGGCTTGAACACCTCAAAGGGCTCAAAACTTGTAGGTATCCTGAGTGGGATTTTGTTAAAACTGAGCAAATAAGAAAAAGCAACGTCATTATTGTCATTGAAGGTGCAAAGGATGGCAGAAGGAAGAACTTGTTCTTCCGTATATAGCTGGGGTATCTTAAAAACTCAGAACTTTTAATAAACATTACTTCCCTGTCTGTTTAAACCTGGAAACACACTGAGGCAGCAACTGGTTCACCCAAAAGACCCAATGCCAAAACACAAGAAGAGCAATATTGTGTATCCAGTCCAGTGCAGTGAAGAGTGCCAAGAATTGCACATGGGGGGAAACAAAACAGCAGCTGCATCAGCTTACAGACCAGAAAAGAAGAGCTAGCACCTACGGTCATAGCTGTGTACCTACATATTAAGGACAAAGGACACTCATTTGATTACAGCGAGGTTTGTGTCTTAGACACCAAAGAGGACTGGTTCAAAAGAGGTGTGACAGAAACTATTTATGTTAAATTGGAGAACAAAGATTGAATTGAGATGGAGTGTGACTTCTGTTGTCTGCTACATATTAAGCTGTTCTAACTCCTCTCCTAAGACAGTTTAATGAAAATGCAAGTGACATGTGACATCTTACATCCATGACTGAAGCACGAGTTACCAGTAATTCTTTCCTGGAGATTTCTCATACAAGCCATTCTAATTGAAAGAACCAGTTGGATGACTACTGAAACGTCTTCAAGAAAAGATGTTGCTCTTTGGTGCAAGGACCAAGTCAGTTTTTTGGCTCTGCTATTAGTGTGGTATGGCTTTGTAAATACTGGAAATAACTGCAGTCATGTGCGAATTTTCTGGTTTTGAGTTGGTCTTTCTGATCCAATGTGCAAAACACTCCATCAACAAGTGCAATAGCCAGGCACGGGTGGATAATATTTTAGTATTTATTGTGACGCCAATTGCAGCATGCGCAGGGTACTATACCACGGCCCTTCCAAGGTGTTATAACGCATGTCCCAGATCAGGAATGCCAGAGTGGGGTAATGGCCTATAATGTCTCTGTAGTGTTGTGGTAGTTGTGTCACGGTGTCTTCTACCTGGGTACAGCCAAACTCCTGGCTCCTGGCTCACTTGCAATAAATTTGAGTGTAGTGATAGTAGGAGTAATAGAGGAACTTTGCAGAATAAATGATGTCCATACCTTTAGATGAAGTTCAAATGTTGCTTTACTTGGGATAACTTGCATCCGAGCGGAATACAGCTTTGTTCTCTTGGTCCCAGCAGGTTTTGGCAATGATTTGCAGGAATGAGTACTTCTGCTGTGTGGGGGCATACTAGCTGAGGAGGAATAGACTTCTCCTAGGACTCTGGACTTATCTCACCGATGGATTCTCAGGGGATGCTTTCTTCTGTAGTTTCTGCTTTCTTCATCCAGCAGAGCTGAAAGTGCTCAGACTGGGTATATGGCCAAGTCTCAGCCGAGACTAGGTCCTTGCTGTCTTCCCTATGCAGGGGGACTCCCCACACACACAAACCCTACCCCTAGAAGGAGTTGGGCTACACTCCTCTCTAACTTCCTTCTCCACCAATGCTGCAGGATGTGGGTCGAGCCCACCTCTCCACAGAAAGGGAGCTAAGCTGGAATAAACCAGTCCAGCTCAGATACACTAAACTGTAACTTGTACCTGCCAATGATTTGCTGCCACCTACTGGTAACCAGGCTAATTACATGAACAATTGCATTTAACATAGATTTATATGCACATTTGTGGAAGACATGAGCAAAATCATATCTGATGACAGTATAAAGGCTCCTAGGAGATAGTAGCGGGGTAGAGGAGTTTAGTAACACAACTCTGGGGTGTTACACAAGCACATTGGGTCCAAAAGTTTTTGGCATTCAAATAAATGTATTTAATTAGTTTGGCATGTAGCTGCTTCATTTCTTTATTTTTAGATCACGTAATCATGCTGGGCATATGTGGGCCTTCACTGTGGACTTATCAAGGAAGCATTTAGTACTACAGAAGTTTTTGACAGTGGTTCTGGTCAGTCAAGTGAGTGTTAATGGCTTGGTTTCTCTCCACGGGGCCTGGTCTTTCAAGTAATTGTGACCATATGTATTGGTGTTTAGGGGCCTGAACTCCTTGGCTGAGTCTTATGTGGACACCTCAAATATTTAGAATAAAAGGATTTTGGGTGTGGGGTGTTTATCACTGAGATTTTTTTTTTCCAGTTTTTTTTTTGTGCTGAATATTTCTGTATTTGCTGAACATGTTTACCCATTCATCACTGGCAAAGCCTGCACAGTTTCATAGACTTGTTTTTTTGCTCTATCTTGGCACTGGCTTATTCTTTTCTTTTCTCCTGACAAAATTAACATTACTTTAATTAACATCTATGCTATTACAGGAAGCCTGGTAATAGCTTGTAACATGTAAACAAGTCAGAGGTTTTCTGTTTCAACCTGGCTCGAGTTTACTTTTGCCAATTTTTGAGTTGTTTTTAGCATTTATTATTGATCTATGAGTTAAAGAATACTGTGCCATCTTAGTCTATGGGTGGATTGATGGTAAAATGAATGAAATTCATTGGAATGGGGCTGAGCTGCTCCTAGGCTACATGACATGAGCCTGTCATCACTCGGCCTAGGAAAAGCAAAGAGAAGCCTACAGTGCTCACAGGAGCACCACTGACTTCTCAAACAGCTGATCAGCAGAGGTTCCAGATGTCAGGCCCCCACCAATCAGATACTGATGACCTATCCTTAGGATAAAAATCTCGGAAAAACCCTTTAAAGATGATACATTCCTTTTGTATTTTAAACGCATGACGTCAATCCAACTCCAGTAGCAGGCAGGCCGTGCGGCAGTGTAACGTTACTCACTACGTCATGCGCCTGCTCCGCCTGCTTCATTCATAAAGTGGGAGGAGCAGACGCGTGATGTAGTGAGTGACGTTACGCTGCTGCCCGGCCTGCTAGCTACTGGAGTTTTGAGTGAGTACTACGTGGATTGCGATACTGCTTCATAGGATTTCTATAGTTTAACAAAGCTCCCATGCCTACAGGTTACATACGAATACTACAGTGAGTGGGGCCCAGTGTAATAGAATACAGTGACTGCACCGGGCCCCGCTGCCGTTCCAATATCAGTTGCCAGCCCCCGCCCCCTGTATTGGGGGTCATTCACTATTCACACAAGGACACTGTTATGGGGGGATCTGTGGATGACACTTATATAGCATAAGATGCTATATATGTGTCATCCACAGATCCCCCCCCCATAGCAGTGTCATCCACAGATTTCCCCCCCATAACAGTGCCATCCACAGATCCCCATAACAGTGCCATCCACAGATCCCCATAACAGTGCCATCCACAGATCCCCATAACAGTGCCATCCACAGATCCCCATAACAGTGCCATCCACAGATCCCCATAACAGTGCCATCCACAGATCCCCATAACAGTGCCATCCACAGATCCCCCCCCATAACAGTGCCATCCACAGATCCCCCCCATAACAGTGCCATCCACAGATCCCCCCCCATAACAGTGCCATCCACAGATCCCCCCCATAACAGTGCCATCCACAGATCCCCCCCATAACAGTGCCATCCACAGATCCCCCCCATAACAGTGCCATCCACAGATCCCCCCCATAACAGTGCCATCCACAGATCCCCCCCCATAACAGTGCCATCCACAGATCCCCCCCCCCCCCATAACAGTGCCATCCACAGATCCCCCCCCATAACAGTGCCATCCACAGATCCCCCCCCATAACAGTGCCATCCACAGATCCCCCCCCATAACAGTGCCATCCACAGATCCCCCCCATAACAGTGTGCATCCACAGATCCCCCCCATAACAGTGTGCATCCACAGATCCCCCATAACAGTGTCTTCCACAGACCACCATTAGTTCAAAACCCACCAAAAGCACACCTTTTGGTTCAAAATATTTTTTTTCTTATTTTCCTCCTCAAAAACCTAGGTGCGTCTTATGGGCCGATGCGTCTTATAGGGCGAAAAATACGGTATTTAATTAGTTGGGCATGTAGCTGCTTCATTTCTTTATTTTTAGATCATGTAATCATGCTGGGCATATGTGGGCCTTCACTGTGGACTATCCAGGTAGCGTTTAGTACTACAGAAGTTTTTGACAGTGGTTCAGGTCAGTCAAGTGAGTGTTAATGGCTTGGTTTCTCTCCCACAGGGCCTGGTCTCGCAAGTAATTGTGACCATATGTATTGGTGTTTAGGGGCCTGAACTCCTTGGCTGAGTTTTATGTGGACACCTCAAATATTTAGAATAAAGGGATTTTGGGTGTGGGGTGTTTATCACTGAGATTTTTTTTCTGTTCTTTTGTGCTGAATATTGCTGTATTTGCCAAACATGTTTACCCATTCATTACTTGCAAAGCCTGCAGTTTCATAGACTTGTTTTTTTGCTCTCTTGGCACTGGATTATTATTTTCCTTTCTCCTTACAAAATTACCATTACTTTAATTAGCATCTATGCTATTACAGGAAGCCTGGTAATCGCTTGTAACGTGTAACCAAGTCAGAGGTTTTCTGTTTCAACCTAGCTCGTGTTAGATTTGCCAATTTTTTGGGTTTTTTTTAGCATTTATTATTGATCTATGAGTTAAAGAATACTTTGCCATCTTGGTCTATGGATGGATTGATGGTAAAATGAATGGAATTCACTTGTATGGGGCTGAGCTGCTCCTAGGCTACATGACATGAGCCTGTCATCACTCGGCCTAGAAAAAGCAGAGAGAAGACTACAGCGCTAAAGGGAGCACCACTAACTTCTCAAACAGTTGATCAGCAGAAGTTTCAGATGTCAGACCCCCACCAATCAGATACTGATGACCTATCCTGAGGATAAAAATCTCGAAAAAACCCTTTAAAGATGATACATTCCCTTTGTATTTTAAGGAAAAACAATTTTTATTTTTATCTTTTACATTTTCAAAATTACAAAAAATAAAAAGGTCTCTGAGCAAAACTTTGTGCACCCTGCATGGTTAGTACCTAGCAGCATCCCCTTTGGCAAGTATTGCAGCTTGTAAATGCTTTTTGTAACCAGCCAAGAGTATTTAAATTCTTGTTTGAGGGATTTTCCAATTCTGTGAGATTCCTGGGCCATTTTGCATGGACTGCTCTTTGGAGATCTATCCACAGATTTTCAATGATGATCAAATCAGGGGACTGTGAAGGCCATGGTAAAGCCTTCAGCTTGTGCCTTTTGAGGTGATCTATTGGGGATTTTGAGGTGTGTTTAGGATCATTATTCATTTGTTTTCAACTTCAGCTTTTTTACATTTGGTGTTGTTTGCTTCCAGAATTTGCAGTAATTTTGACTCCATTCTCCCCTCTACCTGTGAAATGTTCCCTGTGCCATTGGCTGCAACACAAGCCCAAAGCATGATTGATCCAACCACATGCTTAATAGTTGGAGAGGTCTTTTCATGAAATTCTGTGCCCTTTTTTCTCCAAACATACCTTTGGTCATTGTGGCTATAAAGTTCTATTTTGACCTCATTGGTCTACAGGACTTGTTTCCAAAATGCATCAAGTTTGTTTAGATGTTCTCTTGCAAACTTTTGATGCTGAATTTTATGGTGAGGCTGCAGGAGAGGATTTTTCTGATGACTCTTCCATGAAGGCCATATTTGTGCAGGTGTCACTGAACATTAGAGCAATCTACCACAACTCCATAGTCTAAGTCTTCCTGAAAGTCTTTTGCAGTCAATCAGGGGTTCTGATTTGCCTTTCTAGCAATCCTATGAGCAGCTGTCTCTGAAATTTCCTTGCCATTCCAGACCTTCTCTTGACCTTCATTGGTCCTGTTAACTGCCTTTTCTTAATTACAGTTCGAACTGAGGAAATGGCAACCTGAAAACGCTTTACTATCTTCTTATAGCCTACTCCTGCTTCGTGGGCTTCAACCATTTTCATTTTCAGAGTGTTAGGCAGCTGCTTAGAAGAACCCATGGCTGCTGTTTTTTGGGACAAGGTTAGAAGAGTCTGGGTATTTATAAAGCTTTGAAATTTATCACCTACCTTTCCTAACGATGATTGTGAACAAGCCTTGACCCTAACAGGCTATTTAAAGTCTGAGACCTCTGTTAAAGTTATCTGAGCACTCAAATCTCCTTGGGTTCGCATATTTTTGCATGGCACTTCTTTACTTTATTTTAATACAAACCCAAATACATTCAAAGTCGATTCGCATAAAACTTAATTCTAGTACTGTACGGAGCAGGAGCTCCGTACAGTATTGGGCTACATGCACACGAACGTTCAGTTTTGTTTTTTTGCGGATAGGATGTGGACCCATTCATTTCAACGGGTCTGCAAAAAATACGGACAGCACACCATGTGCTGTCCGCATCAGTATATCCGTTCAGTAGCCCCACAAAAAAAAATAGAACATGTCCTATTCTTGTCTGTTTTAGGCATTGTTACAATGGATCCGCAAAAAAAAAAACAGATGGCATACAGATGTTATCCGTTTTTTCTTTTTTTGCGGAAACTCAATTTGCAAACCGCAAAACACATACGTTCGAGTGCATGTAGCCTTAGATTGTATTGGCTCCGATGAGCCGAAGTTATTGCTTTGTGAAGTCTCGCAATAACTTCATAAATTAATTTGTACTGTAAAAAAAAATTCCTTGGAACTGAACCAGAGTTCGTGAAACGTTTTTTTACAGTACAAATTAATTTATGAAGTTATTGCACGAAGTCTCGCGAGACTTCACGAAGCAATAACTTCGGCTCATCGGAGCCAATACATTCGAATACTGTACGGAGCTCCTGCTCTGTACAGTATTAGGCTCCATTCACACGTCCGCAAAATGGGTCGCATCCTTTCCGCAATTTTGCGGAAAGGGTGCGGACCCATTCATTCTCTATGGGGACGGAATGGATGCGGACAGCACACAGTGTGCTGTCTGCAGCCGCAATTGCGGAGCGCGGCCCCGATTTTGGGTCCGCAGCTCCGCAAAAAGATAGAGCATGTCCTATTCTTGTCCGCAGCTTGCGGACAAGAATAGGCATTTCTATGGGGGTGCCGGGCTGGTGTGTTACGGACGTGTGAATGCAGCCTTAGAACGACGTTTTATGCAAATCGACTTCGAATGTTTCATCCGAAGTCGATTCGCTCATCCCTAACAGGGATATTGCTTAAAATGTTGAAAAGTGTGTTTCATCATTTTATCTTCAACTTGCTTAAAGTCGTTGTCCCATCGCAGACAATGGGGGCATATCACTAGCCACTGTATCTAAACTTATATAATACACACGTATTTTTACACATAATTATATAGATATAATAATGTAATATAGTTGTTATATATAGTGTGTATATACAGCAAATCTAGTTAATAATTATTATAGTTGTTAATTATAGTATGATATATATATATATTAATTATAGTTAATAATTATATATTATAGTTACATAAAATACACATGTGACATGTTTTGAGTAACAGCTGTTGTCCTTTTATTACTGCACTAATTTGTTCAAGGGTTAAAAGCCCCCTGGATAGAAAATTGGCATAGAAAAAAAAAGGGTCTGTTGGACTCCAGTGCTGTAATCAATTGCTTAATTGTATCTGTCACATCTAATACAGAGTCACCCTTGAAATACCATTTATAAGCAGCCGCATTCTTCTCTAACATTTAAGTGACCACAAACATTTTGTCCCAGTATAAAACTGGAGAACACACGTCCCATATTTACTCCAATCATCTTTTCCGAGTGATAAATCATCCACAGATGCGTCTGCACTGAGCCTTCCATCTGACCAGCAATGCGATCTCATGATTTATCTGGCGTAGCGATGTCTTTACTGCACCCAGACAGATAATATGGTTGCCTTATACAACAAGGTCATTTATTTTGAAATATAATCACCTATATCATAAAACAGACAATCCAACTGTTTTCTGAATTATAGTTTTATACTACCACATGCAATTTTCCCGTACTGCAGAAACCTGTATAATATGGCACACAAGGGAAAAACTAAAATTACATTTAAATTGACAAAATTGGATGTATGCAATGTTTTTCTTATTTTTTTTATTTTTATATTTGAGAATGACTGGTTGCCTATATAGTGACATCAGTATTTAAAGAGGTGTCAAGGATTTAAATATTGATACCCTATCCTGGTGGTCCAGACCAGGGAGGGGGTTAATTCTAGTATCATTGGTGGTCAAGGGCAGTGAAAGGGATTAATGTCAGTATTCTTGGTGGCCTAGGGTGGTGAAGTGGTTAATTTCAGTGTACAGAGCGTTGTAGGGAAATGAAGGGTTAATTCCAGTATACTTGGTGGTCTAGGGCAGTGAAGGAATTTATCTAAGGATCACTTGGTAGAGGAGGAGTTAATGCTGCATACCTGGATTCCAGTGTTTACTCACCTCTCCAGGCTCCAGCATTGTCTTGGCTGTAACTAGTGCTCTGCCCAATCATAAGGAGTCAGCTGCTACCCTTATAATTACGGTATGTCACTGAGGTAATAGGAGTATGAATTTCCGAACTTGCAAATGCCTTGGTTTTTCATGTTTTAGGCTACTTTCAGACTAGCATTTTTTGCGGCTCCGTCATGGATCTGCAAAAACGCTTCCATTACAATAATACAACCGCATGCATCCGTCATGAACAGATCCGGTTGTATTATGTCTTCTAGAGCCATGACGGATCCATCTTGAACACCATTAAAAGTCAATGGGGCACGGATCCGTTTTCTATTGTGCCAGATTGTGTCAGAAAAAACGGATCCGTTTGGCTCCGGTTCGTCAGGCGGACAGCAAAACTCTGCAGGCAGCATTTTGGTGTCCACCTCCAGAGCGGAATGGAGGCTGATCGGAGGCAAACTGATGCATTCTGAGCGGATCCTTTTCCATTCAGAATGCATTAGGGCAAAACTGATCTTTTTTGGACCGCTTGTGAGAGCCCTGAACGGATCTCGCAAACGGAAAGCCAAACCGCTAATGTGAAAGTAGTCTTATTGTGTTTTTTCAGTGTTTTGTGTATTTGCTCAAATTGTGGAAAACTGTTGAGACCTTTGTGTCTCTGTGCTTAAAGCCACATTTGGAGCTGGGTGAATGAGGTATGCTGAGACCTGTAATTCCATGCTGCCATTGCCAAACTACAGAATTTGTTTTGCAGACTGTTTAGCATGGCTTGTTGAGTTTTTTGTGCTGAACATTTTTCTTTGCTAGGATCCAAAATGTCTAAGCTTACATGTACAGTAGGTTCTCTAACTTGGCCACCTTTTGGCTGGTTTGCTTTAGACCACTTTTTTACTCCAAAATTGTGGCGCATGCCCTAAAACGCACAAAATTAATGGTGCAAATATATGGTCTAAAGTAACCAAAAGATGGTATAAGTTTACCAAATCCATCAGTGGGAACCACTGATGCATTTGGTGCATCACTGCCTGGTCTAGTATTAAGGGGGTTGTCCAGTTTTTTTTTTTTCATATTGATGGTTTTTCTCTGTTTAGTCCTGCTTTTCTCTGTAAAGTTGCTTTTACACACAGCAGATTTTGTTGCAAAAAGTTTCTGCCACTGAAAATCAGTTCCATTCACCTGCCGCATGTGAAAGAGTAAGGCAGGATTTAGAGCATTGTTATATAGGTTGAAGACAGGGACATCTATAAGGTTGTTTATTATACTGAACAATATGCTCTTCATTACAGATTATAAAATTGCTGGATGGAAAGAGATCGCAGGCCGTAGGAATTCTAATATCCAGCTTACACCTTGACATGAAGGACATTCAGCACGGTAGGTGGTCATTTGGCAAATCGTTTCTTAGTTCCTGTCAGGCCTTCTTGGAGTTGGAGCTAATACATAATTGTTCTTGCCCATGAGATTGAAATAATATGGCTTAATTTGTTTTGTTTGTGTCCTAAACAAAACCCAAATCTTTTTATATTCGCTTTGTATGAAGCTGTGGTCATAAGTATGGTGGTTTTTATCTGGTGACAAGATAATGTGTGGCTACATTGGATATGGATGTAGCGAAAGCAGAGGGAGAATCTTATTTGCATGTTAATACATTTTGTTTCATGTTAAGAACACAGTTTGTAAGGCAGAAAAAGACGTGTCCATCCAGTACAGTCTGCAGTGCTGAGCCGTAAGAATCAATTTTTCCTCATTTTAGGGAAAAATTCCTTCCTGACTCCAAACAGGAAACTCCATTGATCAATGACCCTTCTCCAGAAATCTATTAACTATAACCTGTAATATTATTACACTCCAGAAATACATCCAGGCCCAGCTTGAACTCTTTTAGTGAACTCACCATCACCACCTCCTCAGGCAAAGAGTTCCATAGTCTTAGTGCTCTTACCGTAAAGAATCTTCTATGTTGATGGAGAAACCTTTTTTCCTCTAGATGTAGAGGATGTCCCCTCATTACTTTCACAGTCCTGGGTATTTATAGATGATTGGAGAGATCTCTGTACTTGACCCTGATATATTTTAGCATAGTCATTAGATTACCTCTCAGACATGTTGTTTTTTTTTTCTAAACTAACCCCAATTTTGATCTTGCTTATCTTTCTGGATACTGTAGTCCACCCATTCCATGAATTACTTTAGTTGCAAACCTTTGAGCCTACCTATTATGCCTTTATTATTCATTTGTTTTTAAAACTATGAACAGTATTCCATAGGTAAGTAAACACAGTTTACACAGAATTAAATTAAGTAAGGGACTAATTTCAGTACTAGGCAACATCACAAACCCTCAACAAGCCCACTCAACATAGAACAGATACATCTACACAAAAAAGCGGAGTCTAAGAAGGCTCCAAATATATAATGTTTTATTTAAATACATATATGACATAATTAAAATAAAGACTAAATACATCAAGAAACAATGTGCGTTATACACCTGAGGGAAGTTGACAAAATTACAATACTCATATGAGGAGATTGGGGTGCAGTAATTTTACATCCCTTAGCCAAGGGTTGACATACGGTCAAATGTATGAAGTAGATGCTAGTGCATCCCATACCCCAATACATACAATGATTTTGCATCCCTTAACATATGGTTAAATGTATCAAATAAATGCTAGTACATCATAATATAGCCAATGATTTTACAACACTTAACTAAGGGTTAACGTGGTCAAATGTGTCAAATAGATGGTAGTGCATCATAATACGTATAACATAAAAAACAAAGATACACCTCATACTGAATGTAACATCTATAACATACCCATGAAATGGGGAGATAACCTCAGGAGAACCGCACACCCCGACGCGCGTTTCGGCAACACCTTCATCTGAGGGAACGGCTCTCCTTAGAAATGTGCTCTATTTAAACACTCAACCCACCAATCAATGATCGTCAGTTGTGTCCACATGTGTGTATTAAAAATAAAATCTATATGCACCTGCTTAATATGGCGCCATCCACATAAGGCCAGAAGCGCACGCCGAGCACCCGATGGCCATTCAGTTAATTATGTCTTATATATGTATTTAAATAAAATTTATTATATATTTGGAGCCTTCTTAGACTCAGCTTTTTTGTGTAGGTGTATAAGTATTCAATAGGTGACTAGTGACAGTGCTAGAACTATGGTCATGTCATGTGCATCTATGCCCTTTAGATAATGATACAGTAGTAATTCTAAAAGTTGCGCTCAGTTGAATCTCCTGCCAGAGGCTTAAAGTGTACCTGAGTTTTAAATAAATATAAAAATTTGCATAATGGCTGTGCATTTTTGTACAATCATAACTGTGTAGGAACAGTTATGTTTGGGCTTTTCTAGAGTCTGTCAGCCATATTATGCCCTGTTTCAGCTGCACAGATAGATGCATTTCTCTCACAAGCAGCTGTTGTCTCCCTTCTGCCAGTACTGTATGCAGTGACCTCACTTCTCTTACTTTCCACTATGTTTGTTTTCTTCTACCGAGCTTAAAAAGCTCATAAGGAGGGGTAAGTCACAGTTACAGAAAGGAAGGAGACTCCTGTGATGTTTAGAAGCAGTTGTTTTATCAGACCCAGGATCTCAGCTATGCCCATATTTCCTGTGAGCCATCGTCTGAGTCTGTTACCAGGGATGGATCTTGCCTGACAACAAGCAGGGGACTGCAACTTAGGTAGAAATGAGACCCCTAGTGGCCATAACTTTACAGCTTTTTTTCTGGTGGATGCAAGCATATTTCTTAAAAGAAGTGATTTAGAAATTTGAAAGTTACACCATTAAATGAAATTAAATTGCGTGAAAGTACAGTGACTCTTTAAAGTTATGACCACTGTAAAATCCCCCCTACTTTGCTGCTACTGTACAATGTTCTATGTAGATGTTCTGAATAGAAAATCTGCAGAGCTTCCACCATGTGTGGCTCTATCCTTAACCGGATGCAGCTAGTAGTTCGTATAGCACTTTTGCAGAGGCAACTATACTTGGCTTCCGGTGTTGTATTATGGCCTCGCAACTTTTGGCTGCATGTTGTGACTCACCCTGTCAAATTTGTACATTTGTTCCTTTTTTTGGAGTTTAAAAGGGTATCTCCTAGCAAAACAATTATTTTTTATTTTTTGGTGAGGTGGGGGGGGGGGGATCACTTACAGATTCTAACAAATACTTTAATACTTTAAGACACCACTTCTGCAAATGACTACATTATGATGCTGGCTTCTTAAAACTGCACAAGTCTATTTAATTAAGCATAGCATCTTGATGTAAGGTATATACAAATCCTCATCTTGATCTGTTCTGCCCAATCTGTATGATTAGATAATGATCTGCATTTTGTACATGCTTATCTGGCCATTTAGATGAGGTTTTTGAAGTTTCGCATACAGTTTGATGCAATATTTAGCTTTTCAGCTGCCTGTAACATGGGGAAGGTGTGTGTCGAGCGCATAACCTACTGGATACAGATCCATCTGTATCCCATTACAACAGGAATGACCTCAGTCTTTGAAGTACAATGCTTGTTAGTTCAAGGGCCACTTAGATGGAAGTATTACAGGGGCTTTGCTGTGTTTTACACAGTTTTCCCCTCCACTCCCTCCAGGAATTAGCACCCCCAGCCCCCCTGCCCCTTGCCCTCTTGCTGATCATTATTAAGGCTTTAGCTACTTTTTAATCAGTTTAACACATTGGTGAGTTTCCACTTGATGACTGTGACTGGAGCTTAGACTTGTGGGACCATAGGGGAGCGTGCTGGGCCTCTCATTTGTCAAGTGTGGAATTTATATATGCATTGGCCACTTTGGAGTAAAAAGAACCCATTCACATGGTGATGATGTATTTTTTAATATATTTTACAACTCCATTTTCTATGTTTCTCCGACATTGATGTCATGCTATCCCTTCATGGACATTTTAGCCCTGCACAAACTGTAAATTGCAAAGTACTGTAGCTTGTAGTAAATGCAATTTACAATCCATAGATTTTTGTGGCAAAATCTATTGAGCTTTAAAGGCTATGGGTGTGGTTATCATGCTGGGGAATGGAATACATCCACCAATGTCTGAGACTGGCGTAGAAAAGTTGCAGTTTAGGAAAATTGCATTGGAACAATTCAGTGCAGCAACCTTTACTAAAGAATAGTTTACATAGTGGTCAAGTCAGGAGCGGTGCTCCAGCCGCCTTTAGCAAATAGCAGTTTATCTCACAAGACAGGACCATAGACTTAAAGGGGTTGTCCAGGAATTGATAATGGTGACCTATCCTCAAGATAGGTCATTGTTATTACATTGGTGAGGTTCCAACTCCTGGTACCACCACTGATCAGGTGTTTCAGGGAGCCACCATGCTAACCGGAGCTCTGGTGGGCACAGTCGTCTCCTGACAACTTTCCAAGGACATCGCCATACATTGTATTGTGGCCAGGGTGGATAAAAATCAGATTTTTTTAAAAATATAAAATGCTTTTTGAGGAAAATATATTACCATCCAAAGGTTATTCCATCATGAAATAAAGATTTGTTTTTTATTATGTAGAAAAAGGCTGTATATGTTTAATTTTTTTGGTAAATACATTCCATTAATCCATTCACAATGTCATGCTCTTCCAGAGGTTTTTGTAAGATTATTGGGCAGTTTCTCTGCCTACAAGATATTATCACAGATGCTTGGTTTAATTTTGCAGTTCTCAAAACTGAATTTGACAGAGATCACATGCCTCTTCTTCACAGCAAAAATTTTATAACATGAACAGAGTTGAGAAAAAGACCTTAATCCTAACTTCTACAAACCTATGAATGCAGAATCAACCTAATCAAACTAATATGAAAAAGTTATTCTAAAAATCTTCATCTACTTGCATATTATAAGTTATACCAGCAAGAATTAGTCTTTATGTAGAAAACTATGATTTAAATCAAGCCTTACTGACTAGTGATTTAAATTGTGATTTAAATCAGTTTGATTTAAATCAAATCCACCCTGATTGTGGCTATGCTTGGTATTGCAGCTCAGTCCCATTGACTTGAATGAGGCTGAGCTGTAACTAGGCCATGTGAATGATTTACGATGATGTCACATGGCCTAGTAAGAGGCCGCGGCACTCATAGAGCACCGGCCTCTTCTAACAGCTGATCGACGGGGGGTCCCCAGTGTTGGACCCCCACCAATCTGATATTGATGACCTATCCAGAGGATAGGTCATCAATATAAATTCCCAGATAACCCCTTTAAACGTTAAATTAGCCAACTTACAACACAGTATTGGTGGTTACCATAGGGTACAGGTGCAATTGTTCCCCAATTCAAGGGTTTGTGGCTGTGTAGTGACTATCATGCAGAGTCTCCTTTTAAAGGGGTTGTCCAGCCATTAATATTGATGACTAGGAGTGGGCGAATCGTGCTTTGGATCCAAGATCCGAAGTCAATTTGTTCCCCATATTCGTTTTAATGCTGTACAGAAACAGGGTTGAGCATGACTTGTTCACCCCTCACTCCTAGTCATCAATATTAACAGCTAGGTCATTAATATCTGATCAGCAGGGGTCTGACACCTTCACCGATCAGCTGTTTGACAAGGAAGCTGCACACCGTGCGAGTGCCGCTTCTTTATCATTACACTGTCTCGTCTCCAGTGGAGCAGGGGCATAGTGTAATTACAAGTAGTCGCTCCATTCACTTGAATGGAGCTGGTACTTGTATTACACTGCACCTCCTAGATGAAGTGCAGTGTAATCAAGAGGACGTGGTGCTCGCTTGCAGTGCTGCCTCCTTGTCAAACAGTTGATCATCGGGGGTGCTGGGTGTCCAATATTGATGACCTATCCTGACAATAAGTCATCAATATTAACAGCTGGACAACCCCTTTAAAACGTGCTGAAGTCATGACTGTATCATTGCAGTGTCTCCCCTAGACCTGCTTGTAGCCCATGCTCTCGGCGCTAGTTGGTCCTACAGTGTCAGTCACTGTTTAGGTGGTGTTGCCACACAAACAGCTAATAATCCAGTTGAATAGCCTCTGTGCTATGTTGCACCCTCTTCCAGCACCCTCACAGTGTCCTGCCTGGTTGCAGCCTTTAACAGAACCTCCTCACTGGAGGTGGTGGAGTGGAATTACATATGCATATGCTCTACAAGACCCTCAAACTCCTCAAAGGTATTAAGGACAACGTAAATTAGAGAACCACCACACTTTATGTAATGCGTTATTCAGAATACACAGTATAACTACTAAACATATTATATCCTATGTGGACAAAGGTATTGGGACATCTACACATTACTCCTACAGGAGCTTTTATAACATCCAATTATAAATCCATAAACCGTAAAAAAAAAAATAAAAAAAAATGCTTCCACTCCTCTTCTACGAAGGCTTTCCACAAGATTTTAGAGTGTGATTGCCAGAAATTTTGCCAATTCATCCAGAAAAGGATTTGTGAGGCCAGACACTGTTGTTGAACAAGATGTCCTGGCTCACAATCTCCATTCCAGTTCATCCCAAAGGTGTCAGATAGGGTTGAGGTAAGGGTTCTGTGCGTGCCAGTCAAGTTCTTCCACACCAAACTCGCCCAACTATGACTTCATGGACCTTGCTTTGTGCATTGGGGACTCAGTCTCTCACTTCATAGCTGATTTTATGTGGTTCCTAAATGTTTCCACTTTGCAATTATACCCCTCACAGTTTATTATGGAATACCTGAGGTAATAAATCTCACAAACTGACTTGTTTCAGCGGTGGCATCCTATTACAGGGCAACTCTGGAATTCAGTGAGTTTTTGTGTCTGTCACACAGTTGAGGAGTTGCACAAATGCTACAACAGCAAGATGGTTGGAAATGTTATAAATTATATTTATGTGTTCTTAACACCATGCATACATAAGCCCCCAATAGCTGTTTTTCATGTTTGTGCTTTCTTTCCCTTTGTCTGGGCTTCAGAGTATCCTGACAGATCCATTTATATTCTCCACTTCCTGTTTTGTTGAATACCTAACTTTATCGATAAACAAGCCTGGCTGCTCTGCAGAGTGACTGACTGGCTGACCCCCTGCCACACTGTTCAGTCTCTGCCCACTACACCTCCTACACCCATACATGAATCCTGCTAGTCTATATCTTACTCATTTTCTAAATCACATCACTGATAGTCCACAGGTTCTTCCCTCACCATTTCAAGAGTGGAATAAGCAGCTTGAATCTGCAAACACATCCAAAGACATCTGTATCTAATCCTATCATGTACGATACAGCCTGCCGCGCCTGATACATAGCCTGTTGTATGTGATACTGCCTGCTGAGCTGTGTACCTAATCCCATCTCTTACTCTGTCTGGTGTGGTGTGTACCTAAGCTTATCAATCATGTCAGATACTGTATGCTGTGCCTCTGTATCTAAATCTATCATCTGTGATACAGTCTACTGTTGCTGTATCAAAGATTCTCATGGGTGATAGTGCCTGCTGAGCTGTGTATCTAAAGCCTCATGCACATGTATCCGTTTTGCAGTCTGCAAGTTGCAGGTCCGCTAAATAAGGATACTGTCTGAATGCGATCCACATTTTTTTGCAGACTCATTGACTTTTATAGGTTTGAGGTCTGTATTTTGAGAACCAGAATAGGACATGTTTTATCTGTTGTAGAACTGCCACATGGATGTGGAAAACATATGGACGTCATCGGTATGCTTTGCACATCCGTATGTCAGTTCTGCAACAGATAGAACATGTCCTATTCTGGTCCTCAAGATGTGGACCTCAAACCCATAGAAGTCAATGGGACTCCAAAAACTGCGGATCGCTCATGGATGGTATCCTTATTTAGCGGATCCACAACTTTCAAAGCGGATACGGTAGTGTGCATGATCCCTAATCCTTTTTTGGTACTGCCGGCTGAAGTGTTTATCTTGGCCTATCGTGTGAGACAACCATGATCAGTCCGGGGAACACGGTCTGTGTGTTAGCAACATCTGCCAGGCTCTCCGCATTCTCCTGACCCAAACTGACTCTATGATGGTAATTTATGATACAGTCAGTCTCGTATCTGATTGGGGTGTATGTACATGATGAGGTGAGTGCACGACAATTGCCCCACGGTCAGATAAAACTGGTTGTATTATATATTTACTTATAATATATAGTACAGTCATTTCAGGTCAGGGAAGCCGTGGACGGCCTGGAAAATGTGGGCGACACATGGATCGTGATTCCTAGGCCAATCACGGTCGTTTGCATGAGCCCTATAACTCATACTGAGCTTCCATAAAGGTGACATCCACAGTGCCCCCCCATAACAGTGACATCCACAGTGACCCCATAAGTGACATCCACAGTGCCCCCCCATAACAGTGACATCCACAGTGTCCCCCATAACAGTGACCTCCACAGTGCCATCCATAACAGTGACCTCCACAGTGTCCCCCCATAACAGTGACTTCCAAAGTGTCCCCCCATAACAGTGACCTCCACAGTGCCCCCCCATAAGTGACATCCACAGTGTCCCAGCATACCGTCAGTACAGAGGCTGATTGCTATGCTGTGACTTGTATATCACACAGAAACCTGTACATTAACAAGTCAACCGGCGGTCCCAGCGCATGTGCACTAGTGTGCAAGCAATGGGATCAAGGAAAGCTGGGAGGAGGCAATGACGTCAGTGATGACGCACTATCTCCTGCTTCGGACAGGAAGAGAAGAAAGCGAGGCACTGGAAGCCCATAAAGCCCTGCAGGAGCGGTCACGTGACTGTGAAGAGGATCCTGGGAACGCCTGCGCTGCAGAGGGTAAGTATAGCTGTCCTAATTTTCTCTCTTCCCAGGTAAAGTTCAAGGAAGAATTTTGACCCTGGGGCTGGAGAACCCTTTTAATGAAGGCCATTTAACATGATTAATACATTCAGTGCAAAGATGTTAATAGACTTTAAGCAAAAAGTTCATGAAATTTAGTTATAAATAATCTGTGTTGCTTGCCTTCAGGTAAATTCCTAGAGGGTAGCATGGCAGAAAGGGGGGCTTTTTATCGGGGACTAAATTTCTCCAACCATTTACTAAAGTAGGCATGCTAGAAGACGTATCGGCTAGGCAGGTATATACCATGGGAGAGTGGGCTGTATGTTGTCATCACTAAGTTTACATCATAAGGACTGCTGATTGTTTAGTGAACAATAGACTATCAATCTATACAGTGGTGTAGTGAGTAGTTGGCGCCTGATTGTTACCCTACAATGTATTTTGATGATTTTTATAACTATTTAAAGAGTGATTAATTTTTTTTTTTTTTAAGGGATTCAATGTTACTCATTGGTATATGGGTATTAAATTAGTATTTTTAATACTCCCATAGGATATGTGTGTGTGTGTGTGTGTGTGTGTATATATATATATAATAACCACTTAGTGGATCTTTAAGAGTGTATGTTTAATAAAAATTCTGTATTTTTATACATTTTATTTAATCTAGAGAAATGCTACATATTGGGCAAAATAGATTTACATTTTTTCAGTCTGCATTCAGGATGAAACCGATGAGAACAAGGATGGGGGGCGAGTCATGAGTATTAGCTATATTTCTGAAAGCCCTGTGCACAAATGAACATAATAAAATTTACAGTCTGAGCTACAAGCACAATATTTATCACAGTTTATAAAGTTCAAAGGTGTCTTGATCCTATCACATTGCTTGGACACCAACTGTGCATTCACAATAACCTCAAGTATTCATGGTCTAAATATTATTAAACAAGTCATCCCAAAATATAAATCTCCCTGGATCCTTCTTAAATTCATAAATCCTCCTGGATGTCTCTGTACCTTCAGGGACTTTTTGAAAGGAAATTAATTGAGGATGATGTAACCTTTTAAAAATAGGCTGCACATATTTTTTGTCAAACATAAACAAAGGGAATCAGTCGGCAACTTTTTAGTGATTAAACCAAGGCATGGTGCTGTAGGATTTTTAAACAGTAATCCAACCATGCCCTTGGTAAAATCATCGGGCTGGCCATTTTGCAGAAAAAGAATGTTAATGACAGCATGCGCTGTGTGCGACTAGCATGCTTGGAGTCACAGGGGCGGAGATGGAGCTGGTCATCGTTGTAATCATGTCATTTGACATCCATCTCGACGTCAGCACTAGTTGCTCTAGGATTCAAGCATGGGATGTCATTAGAGATGAGCAAATTTCTCAAAAATTCGATTTGGCTGATTCGCCGAATTTTCCAAAAAGATTTAATTCGATCCGAATTTATTTTCAGCAAATCGCATGAAAAAAAACAGCTATTCCCTGGCTGCAGACAGCCTGTATAGTGGTGTAGAACACTGTGCTTTGCAGTAACACGCATAGGGAGTCTGCAGTTGTAGTGAAACAATACTGTGAGCCAGTATGACACGCACATGACAGGTGTCGCTCTTAGAATCACTGCACACTTCACTGATTTGGGCAGTCACGGGGCCAAAACTGACCAAATAACTCAAGTGTAAACTCAGCATTACAGGTTGTTGATAGCGGCAGGTATAAAGATCTGTGCAGAGGCCCAAGATCCTACTGTAGCTTGAAAGAGCGCACTCCTTCGTCAGCTGATTCCACATAGATGTCTACAGAACCTGTTCTATTAAACGCTTATACAAGTAGAGCCCCCATGACAGAGTAGAGAGGGTGTCAGCAGTAAGTTTGTGTTGATGTCACTAATTATTTTGCCCTGATCTGTCAGAACAATAACCCCCAAAAAATGGATTCTGTTTGTTGAGCATCCGCCTTCACTCGGTCAGCATTTGGTCAGTAATCCATCAGTATTGCTAAAGCCAAAAAAAAACAGGAGTGGATCCAAAACGGACATGACAAGTGAATAGAATATTTGCATGTCTTCTGTGTTTTTGTACCCACTCCTGTTTTTGGCTACCAAATCATAAGCCAATTCTGATGGGACCATACAGGCCTTACAGCTGCTACACAGACAGGATCCGTTGTGCATCCCATTTTTCCTTCCTTCTGACAGATCAGAAGAAGGATCAAATAAATGATTGTCAACGAGGCCAAAAAAGGCAAAATAGTGGCCCAGTCATGGAGTGGGGAGGGTGGGAGAACAGCTTGAGAAGTCCACAGAGTGGCCCAATGACATAGTGTTGAGGTAGCAGCAGCATGAGGAGGCCACAGAGTGGCCCAGTGACATAGTGGGAAGGTGGCAGCAGCATGAGGAGACCACAGAGTGGTCCATTTACATAGTGTTGAGGTGGAAGCAGCATGAGGAAGCCACAGAGTGGCCCAGTGACATAGTGTTGAGTTAGCAGCAGCAGCATGAGGAGGCCACAGAGTGGTTCATTTACATAGTGTTGAGGTGTCAGCAGCATGAGGAGGCCACAGAGTTGCCCAGTGACATTGTTGAGTAAGCAGCAGCATGAGGAGACCACAGAATGGCAAGGTGACAGTGTGGAGGTGGCAGCAGCATGAGGAGGCCAGAGTGGCAAGGTGACATAGTGTGTAGGTGGCAGCAGCAGCATGAGGAGGCCACAGAGTGGCAAGGTGACAGTGTGGAGGTGGCAGCAGCATGAGGAGACCACAGAGTGACCCGGTGACAGAGTGGGGAGGTGGGTGGCAATAACTGTACCCTCTGACAATGGTGGGTGTAAGAAGGAGCACTTGGCATCAGATGTGTGGCATCAGGCGGGTGGCAGCATCAGAATAGTAGCTGAGGCAGATAGCCAGAAGAAACTGGTCTCTTTTGTCAAGGTTTGGGTGAGGCAGCATGGATGATCTAATCTGATGTATCAGGCATTGGTGGTTGGAAATCCTGGCTGACCTCCCGCCTGATTAATCTTGACAAAGGTCAGTCTCTCCACATTTTGGGTGGACAGGCGAGTTCTCCTTGGGGTAACTATGTCCCCCGCCGCACCCGCTCTGATGCCACACTACTGGCCAGGCAGGACAGCTTTTCCAGGGCAAATTCAGCCAGTTGCGGCCACAAATCCAGTTTGGCTGCCCAGTAGTCCAGCGGATATTTAATGTGGGGTGGCAGGGTGCTGTCCAAGTATGCCACCACCTCCTGGTTCAGGTTCTGCTCCAGATCTAGCTGCTGGTGAGTAGTTTCTTCACTAGGCGGGTTAGGAAAGCTGCTCATCATCGACTCTAGACTCAAGCTGCTGCTGATGGAGCTGGAACTGCTCCTACCCCCCCCCCCCCCCACCAAGCCACGGTAGCATTGGCAGTGGAACGAGAGTGCAGAGGGCCCCCCTGGTCAGACCTGTGAGAGGGTGGACGATGGCGCAGATATGCAGTGGCCAACTGACTACATAGGATGTATCTATAGTAGTTCAGTTTGTCCTCCCTCACAGCGGGTGTAAAAAAGCCCCCATTTTGGACCGGTAGCGAGGGTCTAACAAGGTAGAGAGCCAGAAGTCATCCCTCTGCCGAATGGTGACAATTTGTCTGTCACTACCCAAGCAAGTGAGCATGCAGCTGGCCATTTGTACAAGTGACTCGGAAGGAACTCCCTGCCTCCATCTCCACTGCATACTGCCACAATGCGCCTGGGTCATCCGTCTCGTCTTCCTCATCTCTCTCCTGCTCCTCCTCTCCTGTTACCTGTGTAGAAAAAACACCCATTTCGCTACATATTGCTTGTGCTCCAATGTCCTCCTCCTCCTCCTCCTCCTCCTCCTCCAGTTCAACCCCCACAGGGCTCATGTGGCCTTGAGATCTAGGCACCACGTCTCCAGTCCCCTGACCAGCCAGATTTATCAGCATCTGTTCCAGGACATGAAGCAGTGGAATGACGCTGTTCATCCTGTAGTCCTGGCGACTGACAAATAATGTGGCATCCTCAAAGGGCCTGAGCAAAAGGCAGGTGTCACACATGAGCTGCCACTGCCTGACCTCAAAGTTACACAGGAGAGTACTCCTGTCCGCTTGGATCATCAATAAATCATTTATGGCCTTTTTCTGGTTGTATAGTCGGCCCAGCATGGTGAAATCCAACAGCCCAATATTCTCTCCCTTGACATCTGCCATCCGCCATCCGGGAGAGTCAGAAGGCCACCATACATACAGTATATTTTAATAAAATTTTTATAAATTTCAGAATTACCTTTTAATCTGTAATTTCTATTCCTTTTTAGATTTGAAACTGTTTGTTTAGTAGCATTTAGTAACACTACTTAACTGTCTTAGTTATAGTTAATCGGGCTCTCCTGAACCTAAAGCCTCTGTAATATTAACATACTAAATATACTTGCAGCACCCCAGAGCAGGGTTGCTGCAAAATGGCAGTTGCTGTAATGTTTTATTGAAAAGTGAACTGTTTTAATTGTATTTGTAAGCCCAACAGCATAGTATTGATAAGTCAGGGTTAACGCCTTGTATCAACCCTTTTAGGTTGTTAGGAGATGAACCTAGGTCCAATGCTTGGTTAGTCGGTCAGTTAAGGATGAGAGAGGCCCTTTTTTTTTTTTTTGTACAAGCTCCTCAGAGCTAGGCCCGAGTTTCAGAGAACAATCATCTCTGAGGCTACAGATACTCTAGCTACTCTACAGCAGAAGTAATCCAAATAAAAAGCAAACTAGAAGGTCCAGAATCTACAAGGTTGTGCATTGGAGCTAGACAGCATGGTTTTCTGCATGTTTACGGCAGAGAGACCTTGCTGATGTGAGAGGGACATTGCTTATACACCCTTCCACACTTTGACACAGTCCTGGCCAGCTGTGTCTTAATTCTGTACCCCTCAGTTGCATGCCTGAGAGACTAGAAAGACAGAGTGAGTACCACAACCCCCATCATTGCTGCTATCCATACATTGCTATTGGGGTGGAACTGCACTGTGATTTGCTTGGAACTGTGCCTTGATGCTGCCAAATGCAAAATAACTGTGGAGCCCCTGTTATGGGTCTTCAACACAGTGAAAGCCAGATATCCCTCAAAGGAAGGAAAAAGCTATTGTTTTGTTTGATACTGTCAAATGTACTACTTCTCCTATTCTGCACTTTAGTAAAGAGGGACTTATTTATTTACAATTGGCCTGGTTACTGATTCTGCCATTCACCGGCCACTGCACCTACATCTCCTGCCTTGCACCTGGACTAAAGGTTAACACCATGTATGCCCCAACATCAGGGTGTGCCCTGAGAGAACAGAAGGGTGTGCCCTCCTATCAATGTACAGCATAGAAGGGTATTGGTGTGAGGATTGCCACTGTAATCCATGTGTACTACCATCATTGCCAAAGCCACTACCACTCCCATCCTGCACATGCTCCTTCCTTCTGGGCTCGCTACATACTCACAATGACCTTTTGTATTTTTTAGTGGGTTTGTAGTCTTATGATACATAACCGGTCTAGATGATTGGTAATAAACTTTTTTTTCGGCCAGAATTAGAAAGACCTCTTTCAGGTCAGGGAGGAAGACGGAGCTTTGATCTCCAGAGCAGAATCATAATCGCATGATTTGTTGTTCCTTTGAAAAAGATTCTGAGCGTGGCTAATTCAAAGAGTAAAGGCTGCAGTTTAAGCTTCTGACGTGACTGTCTTGACATTTTTGTCCAGGATCATCTTGAAATTGATGAATTAAGCACATTAACCTTCGTACTGTATATCACAGGGATTGCAAATTCCTGCTGTGGCTGGAGAAGAACACCCAAGTGTGCCCTGCAACATAATGACATGATGGAAGTCCACATGTTTACCCGCATGGTGGTTACTTTGTAGCGGTGGTGCAGTTACAGCTGTTCATCCCATTCACTTGAATGAGAGGACACTGTAATTACACTGCTCTGCCGCTACAAACTAGATGATCTGCAGGTAATTAATGAAGAGGTTGCAGCACTCAGCAGATGATCGACGGTGGTGCCACCAATCTGATATTTGTGACCTATCCTTAAGCTAGGTCTTTAATATCATGAAACCGGACAACCCTTTAAGTTCCTATTAAGCCCTGCTTAATAGGAACACAGTGATATTGTCAGAGGCCACAGTAGTAAACCTAAACTCTGTAGCATGTATTATCTAAAGATCAAACCCCCTGGGGGAGAGGGGCTAAAAAAAAATGCTGCAATGGAAAAAAGATCAAAACGACAGAATTTTTTCTTATTTTTTATTTTTTTTTGTTGTCCGAAAAAACCATTGAATAAAAAGTGATCAAAAAGAGTCCTTACACAGCTCTTTAGAGGGAATAAAAAAAAGGTTCACAATATGGAATTGTAAAGATTTTTTATATTTTTTTTAAGTATTAAAAAATAAGATAAACGAAAAGGAGGAGGAGCATGGCTGCGTCTGACATGTGACACTAGCGCCATTCCCTCCCTCTCCTCCAGGATTCAGAGTGCGCGGGCCACTCACGTGGTGCAGCCAGGGGGAAGAAGCCGGTGGGGAGACGCTGCGCGTGTGAGCTGGTGCAGCTCAGTCTCCCTGGCCAGAGTCTGCTGTAATGCGGTCAGAGCTCGTCTGCGCTTGTCTGTCCCGGTCTCCTGCATGTTCTTCGGTCCTTCTGGTGGCAATTTGGAGGCATTGCAGCTGGTACCTGGTTTCTCCTGAGGAAGATTGGCGAGAGTGGGGCTGACAGCCCTCAGCAAGTTAACGGTGGGGGAGCAGTTAATAAGGAAGAGAGGACTAATTTTGAAGAGGGAACTGGGATAATGTTATCTCTGGATGTGAGCAAGAAAGATAGCAGCATTGTTTTGTATTTCTTATCTGACTCTTTCAACGTATCCGGCTACCTCCCCTCTAACTACTGCGTTTGGACCCTCAAATATCCTCTACCCCCTAATTCTGGAGATACCAACTCGGATTTGGGAGTGAGACCCCTCCATAAATTGCCGTAACACCTTACTAACCTGCCGTTCTATTACTGGTGTATTAACCCTGGATTGCCAATTCCCTAACCAGTTTATCTTTTAACAGACTTGGACTCTGTATTTTTTGAATATGCCTCCCAAAAAAAAGAGGACCAACTTGGATCCAATACTAATAATGCTAATAGGCGTTTAGCTGGGGGTATTTGACCAGAGTCAAGACAAAAACAAAATGCTTTAAGTAAATATCTGACATCCTCATCTTCTCCACTAAGAACCCCTAACCCTGGGAATGAGATAGGGGGAGGGGTAGAGCTTGGTTTGGAAGAAAATACGTATTTAGACGGCCCTGAAGAGAATGAAGTGGAGGGAGAAAAAGGGGATTCTGACCCAAAAATGGTCACAGAAATTCTTTGTGCGGTTACGAGGTTAGAGAGAATGATGGGGAAAGTGGTAACACAGATTGGAGGCATTCAAACAGATGTGGCGTTAGAGATGATTTGACAAAGGTGAGGGACCGTATTCAAGAATTGGAAAGTAGATGGTCACTGGTGGAAGATTTATTATTTAAACTGGAGAAAGAGATAGTATCTTTAAAACAAATTAATGCTGCCATGGAAAATAAGTTAATAGATTTGTTAGACCAAGCAAGAAGAAAAAATCTGAGATGGGTGGGAATACCTGAGGGAAAGGAAGGTTCGGATTGTGTCCGCTTTATGGAATAATGGATACTGGAGAACTGTAAATCTGAGACTGTTTTGAGTTCCATAGTCTTTGAGAGAGCGCACAGAGTCCCCAATAAAAGAGGAAAGCCGGGGGACTATCCAAGAACAATGTTGACTAAGTTTGTATCCTATAGAGATCGGGAGGTTACGTGGAAGGAGGTCAGAGCCTCTGAGAAGTTTCAAATAGATGGGACAAAAATAAGTGTGTACCCGGATTTTTTTATGGCTACCAGCGCTCAAAGGAAAAAATATAATTGCATAAAAAAGAGATTGAGGCTGGCTGGGGTAAAATATAGTTTGGTTTTTCCAGCCAAACTCTGGGTATTATATCAGGATAAAACCGTATTTTTTCAGTCCCCTAAAGAAGCATGTGAATGGGCAGATTTAAAGGGCCTGCGTGAAAAGTAGTACTGGTTATTATATTTTGTTTTCAGGCGGGGGAAGGTATATGGAGTATAACATGCATGTTAATGGGGCTCTCTGTTTGTACAGAATGGGGAGCAAAATGGGGGGGGGATTGGTTGGGGGGTGGGATTAGGTTTTCCCGAGAGAGTTTTTTTATTTATTTTTTTAATTATTATTATATGAATGATAAGAATTATTTCTGTTAATGTATGCGGGTTAAGAGAGAGGTTGAAAAGATTTGCTATTTTGGATTGGTTTGGGAGGTACATGTCGGCCATCATCTGCCTTCAAGAAACACATGTGGATAAAGAATTGATAAATTGTTTAGATAAAAAATGGATTGGAGCATTCTATCATTCAGTATATACATCATACTCAATGGGAGTTTCTATATTAGTACACAATAAAGTACATTTTGAGTCTATTTCATATAAGGCGGTTGATGGCGGCAGATATCTCTTCTTACATTGTAGAGTTAATGATTTATTGATGGTAATAGCAAATAAATATATATATATATATATATATATATATATATATATATATATATATATATATATATATATACCACCTCCGTATAAACCTGATATACGAGTTGTACAATTATATGACCAAAAGACTAAATTATGTATTTTTGGCAGCGGGGGTTTATAATATAGTGATGACCCAAGTATAGATGGACTATCTAAGGGAAATGTTTTATATCATAATACTAGGTTTGCCAGGTTGTTACTGGAGTTTGGCTGGATAGATATATGGCGCTTATATAATCCTGAAGAAAAGGCATTTTCCTGCTATTCAAGGACACATCAGTCCTGGTCTAGGATAGATGCGATCCTTGGTAACGGGAAATTGTTGGAAACAAATGAAATAAGTATTAGGTATGTTCCCATGTTTATGTCAGATCATTGCGCAATTGTAATGGAGCTTGGGTCCTTGAAAAAACAGATCTCAAAGGCTTTTATATTTAATCCTCATTGGTTCAGCTTGTTAAAGGATAAGAGGAATTAAAGTTTGTTTTTTGTTTTTTTCTATAAATAGAGATTCCGCTAATAAGCAATGGATCTGGGATGCTGCAAAGGCATTCCTGAGGGGAATATTATATAAGAAAGTAATTAACTGAAAAAAAATAAGTAAATGGTAGAACTCAGAGTTTAGAACAGAAATTAACGGACGCCCAAAAATTCTGTGCAGAAGAACCCTCATTGGAAAATTTGAGAAATTGGGGGGGAAAAAATGAAGCTGTTAAAGAAGTACATATGGAAAAAACTCAAACATCCCTGTTTTTCAAGGGGGTTAGGTCTTTTGCGGAGGGGGACAAAGTGGGTAAGCTTTTGGCAAACATAATCGCTAATCAACAGAAAAAAAAAAAGTTGGATAGGCCCAGTAAAAAATAATAGTGGACAAATAATTAAATCTCCGGAACAGATCAGTTCTGCATTTAGTAAATATTTTGATGAACTTTATTAATCTAAAATTATGTACAAAAAGGAAGAATTATATCGATATTTGGATGATATTGCCTTCAGGAAGCTTGATGAGGTTCATAAGATTTAGTTGGAAGATAATATACAGTTGGATAAATTAGTGAGAGCCCTGAATTCAACCAAAGATAAAAAAGCATCGGGAGGGGATCCCGTTTAGGGTATATAAGCAATTTAATTCAGTCCTTCTCCCGGAATAATGGAGACCCTTATTGAGGCCAAGAGATCCAGAAAAATTGCCTGAATCAATGGAAGAAGCCCCTACAGTTTTGAGCCTGAAACCAGCTATATCATCGGGGTGGATGATGCCATCATCTACCTTCTACACCGAGCTCTAACTCACCTGGAGAGGCCTGGAAGCACTGTGAGGATCATGTTTTTTGACTTCTCCAGTGCTTTTAACACCATCCAACCTTGACTTCTAAGGGACAAGCTGGAGATGACAGGAGTGGACTACCACATGTCACATTAGATACTTGACTACCTCACAGAACTCCCACAGTTGGTTAAATCTCTGGTTAAGTCTCTGACAAGCTGTTCTGCAGTAGGGGGCACAACAGGGAACTGTGTTGTCACCGTTCCTCTTCACCCTCTACACTGCAGACTTCTCCATGAACTCCCCAGGCTGCCACCTAGTTCTCTGATGACTATGCCATAGTCCGCCTTATTATCACAGGTGAGGACGACTCAGAGTACAGACAGGGGACACAGTATTTTGTGGACTGGTGTCAGCGGAACCAGCTCCAGATCAACGCGGGCAAAACCAAGGAGCTGGTGGTGGATTTCCGCAGACACAGGCCCTCTGCTTTGGTTCCGGTGAACATACAGGGAACAGACATTGAGGTGGTGGACTCTTATAAGTACCTGGGTGTTCACCTGAACAGCAAACTGGACTGAAGCCATAACAATGATGCTCTTTTAAAAATGAGTCAGAGCAGACTCTATCTGTTGAGGAGACTAAAGTCCTTTTGGAGTGCAGGAGACGCTCCTAAAGACCTTCTTAGACCCAGTGGTGGCATCAGCCATATTCTATGGTGTGGTTTGTTGGGGGAGCAGCTTATCTGTGGCTGAGACAGAGATTAGATAAGCTCAATAAAAAGGCCAGCTCTGTCCTAGGTTGTCCCCTTGATCCAGTGCAGGAGGTGGGTGACAGAAGAACTCTAGCAAAATTAACATCACTGTTAGACAATGTCTCCCACCCCATGCATGAAGCTGTTGTGGAGCTGGAGAGCTCCTTCAGTGACAGACTGCTGCATCCTAGGTGCACGAAGGAACGTTATCGTAGGTCCTTCCTACCAGCAGGTAGGATTTATAACCACTACTGTTCTCAAAAACCCAGTAGTGAATTTTTTTTTTTAACTCTGTAATTTCTAATTATTTTTGCTCCTGTTGTAAATGTAATTGCTGCTGTTATGCCAAAATTTCCCCACCAAGGGACAATAAAGGGATTTTCTTCTTCTTGAAAAGGACCTATTAAAACCAAAGTCGTATAGACCTATTTCGCTGCTGAATATTGATATTAAGTTACTAGCTAAGGTATTGGCAGATAGGTTAACAAAAGTAATAAAAACAATAATAAATTAGGATCAAACAGGGTTAATTCCTGGGTGATTGATATATTCCAATATTAGAAGATTTTTGAATATAGAAGGAAATAAAGATAAAAATAGTAGAAAAGCAATATTATCACTAGATGCAATTAAGGCCTTTAATTGTATAGAGTGGAAATATTTGTGTGAGGTTCTAAAACTCTTTGGGTTTGGGGAGTCTTTTATAGGTTGGATAAAATTGATTTATTTACATTCTATAGCGAAGGTGGCTGTGAATGGAGTGAGGTCCCTGCCTTTTGCCCTTTTTAGGGGCACTAGGCAGGGATGTCCCTTATCGCTGCTGCTCTTTGCAATCGCAATAGAGCCATTAGCGATAATTATTAGAGAGAATGAAGGTATCAAGGGATTCCAATATGGTAATGTTAGGGAGAAAATAATGCTATATGGGGATTATATTTTATTGTTTTTAGCAAACATAGATGAGGAGATGGTCAAAGTGATGGAAATATTTGAAAGATTTGTATATTATTTGGGACTCAAAATAAATTAGGAAAAATCTCACCTGATGTTATTAGGGGATGAGCTAGGTGAGGACTGTTGAAGTTCACGGGGTGGATAGGAAATTATATTTGGGAGTAAACATTGCAAGTAATATGACAGAATATGTTAAGTTGAATGTGTACCCTCTTTTAGATGACGGAAAAGAAAATACACAAGTTTATCAGATTAATGCGTCCCATCATAGATAATGGTAAAGATGATTTTTCTTCCTAAGATTCTTTATGTATTGCAATGTGCTCCAGTATGGTTACCAAGTAAGATTTTCACTTGTATGGATAGGTTAATGAGGCATTTTATTTGGAAAGAGGGGAATCCAAGGATAAGGTTAGAGATTCTACAGTTACCGTTTAAAGAGGAATGGCACTTTCAAATTGGTATATATATTTTTTAGTCGCACAGTTAGGTTTTTTGAACGAGGGTAAAATGTCACCTATTTTGTTTTGGCACTTAAAGGGAATCCGTCACTAGCAATTTACCAATTTTTTTTTCCCATGAATCCATGTTTAACAGAGTACCTTTTTTCCATCTGTCTGATTCTTTTGATTGTCCGTCTTGTCATTTCTTCAAAAACTCGATTCTTATGATATGTAAATGACGCTGTAAGGAGCCCAGAGGGGCGTTCTTCTTTCTCCACGGTGCCCAGGAACGCCCCTCTGAAGTGCCGTGCCCGGCAAAATTTGAAAACTAATAACGCCTCCAAGTTCATCTAAATCCCCTCCCAGAGGCGCGGCTAAGTTCTCAACACCCCCCCCTCCTCAGCGCCGCGCTCTGCGGCAAACACCCCGATCCTCCTCTCGCCGGCATCCCAAATCCCGCGCAGGCGCAGTGCCGTCACTCATCTCATCATAGCGCAGGCAATCGCCGGCACTGCGCCTGCGCGGGATTTGGGGGTGTTTGCCGCAGAGCGCGGCGCTGAGGAGGGGGGGGGGGTGTTGAGAACTTAGCCGCGCCTCTGGGAGGGGATTTAGATGAACTTGGAGGCGTTATTAGTTTTCAAATTTTGCCGGGCACGGCACTTCAGAGGGGCGTTCCTGGGCACCGTGGAGAAAGAAGAACGCCCCTCTGGGCTCCTTACAGCGTCATTTACATATCATAAGAATCGAGTTTTTGAAGAAATGACAAGACGGACAATCAAAAGAATCAGACAGATGGAAAAAAGGTACTCTGTTAAACATGGATTCATGAAAAAAAAAAAAAGGTAAATTGCTAGTGACAGATTCCCTTTAAAGAAATTGGGTTGGAAGGATAATCAACTTAAGGGTCCATCCACACGTCAGTATTTTTACCTTTCCAGATAAACGTTCCTTTTTTTTGCGGATCCGTTTTTCAGTACAACCTTCCGTTGTTTTACTAAAGTGCTTCCGAATCCGTTCCGTGTTTCCGTTATTCCGAGTTTTTTTTTCCATCCATTTTCCTGTCAACGGATCCGCAAAATCGGATGACATTCGGATGGTTTTGTGCATGTCATCCGCATTTATGCGGATCCATTGACTTGAATGGACAACGGACCCGAAAAACGGACAGAAAGTAGGACAAGCTTAATTTTTTTTTCAGGATCCGCATACTCGAAAATAGGAAAACGGAACGGATTCCGTGATTCGGACAGCACTATGATTGGTGTCCGCATTTTTGCAGAGGCAATTGAAATTAATGGATCCGAAAAAACGTTCCGATTCAAATCGGAACGGAAACAGAGTGTTATAACGGACGTGTGATGGACCCTTATATGATGGAGGTATTAGAATCGGGAATATTTGGGTGTATAAATATTGATAATTATATTTTTTAATTAATGGGTCACGTTTGGAGTCCGATTAAAAAAAGTTATGGATATTAAAGGATATACAGATTTTACTGCTATATGGAATAATAATAATTTGCGAGAAATACAGAAAATTCAATAAATTGGGAAAATAAAGGTATTCGTTTGTTGGTTCAATTGTTTCACAGGGATTTATTAAAAGATTTCGAAAAACACTTAAAGAATTTTGGATTCCGAATAAAGAATTTTTGAGATTTACAGTTGAGAGAAGCAATTACCGTATTTTTCGCCCTATAAGACGCACCTAGGTTTTAGAGGAGAACAAATCACCAAATTAGATACACACATATAATATAACACCATAGTTTATTAGTAAGACAAATCATACAACATATAACATATCACATAATAATTTAAATAGTAGCAATGCATAAAGGTACTATGACAGTGTTCGTTCCGCCCGGTCCCCCGACACATTGTGAAGCATTAATGCAGTTACTGGCAATGTTATTTATGGGATCTGTGCAATATTGTTTGTAGCTATATGGGTATATATGCGCACTTTATAAGATATTAGGGACATGATGGTCCAACATTCATTTATACTATATACCCTTTGCAGATTTGACTATGCGGTCCTGAATGGCCGGGAGGACTAATACTGTAATAGTACCTTTTATGCATTGCTGCTATTTAAATTATTATGTGATATGTTATATGTTGTATGATTTGTCTTACTAATAAACTATGGTGTTATATTATATGTGTCTTTAATTTGGTGATTTGTTGTGCATTTTCACACATATTACAGTTTTTATGGATTGTTATATTTGGTAGTTCTTTTTTAGAGGAGAACAATAAGGAAAAAAATATTTTTCATTACACCTCAGGTCAGACCACCAGTCAGACCCCCAATGTTAATAAGACCCCAATCAGACCTCAATGTGAATGACCCCCAATCAGACCTCAGATAAGAGCCCAATGCCTCTCATCAGCCCCCGGTAGCCTCATATCAGCCCCCAGCAGTGTTATTTGAGCCCCCAGCAGCCTAAAATCGGCCCTCATTGCCTCTCACCAGCCCGCAGCAGTAATATTTCAGCCCCCATTTTTTTGTCACCAGCCCCCAGAAGTGATATTTCAGCCCCAATTTTTTGTCACCAGCCCCAGAAGTGATATTTCAGCCCCATCACCCTTATATGGAATAAAAAAAAAAAAATCACTTACCTCTCCTGCTCCGGATGCCGCCGCTCCTCACCGCCCGCGCTCTGTCTTCCTCCTCCTCCTCTGTCTGCTGTGCTATGAACTGGCACGCACAGCATGAGGTCACAGCGCGCCCTCACACTGTGAGCAGCTTTCACAGCAAAGGACCAGGAAGCGGTGAGTACATGCAGCACGCCAGACCTGCAGGGTATAGCGAAGTGAGGTCACGGTTATGGGCAATCGAGGGTTGCTCACTGTATTGGAGAACCCTGGGCAGGCATGCGGCAGTGAAAGAGAGGTAGACACAGTTCCTCTGGGGCACACTCGGTATGTAGGGACCAGGCCTCATGGTGGATGAGGTGCCCTGGATGTTACAGGTATTTTGAGTGCCTGGGGCAAGGTCCCTGTTGGATTCGTGACGCCAGTGCCTGTAACGGTGGCACACCGATTTATAGTTGGAATAAGTGAGGTACACAGGTGGTATAGTGAACCAAACGTAGCTTTACTTAACAGTCCAACTTTGTACATACAGATGGTAATGCAGTCCTTTAGATCAAGCAATTCAGAAGCAGGCTTATTCCACAAGATGGCAGGTATTAATTATGCAAGATACTCAGAGGGTAAATCCACAACACACTCAGACTCAGGTTGTACCTTTCCTCAGAAATAGCGTACACTGTCCTTTCTAGAACTCCTGTCTGGTTTCAATCCCAAGGCCCGGATGCCTAAATGGTGGCTTAAATCCTTGGTATATACACTGCTCAAAAAAATAAAGGGAACACAAAAATAACACATCCTAGATCTGAATTAATTAAATATTCTTCTGAAATACTTTGTTCTTTACATAGTTGAATGTGCTGACAATAAAATCACACAAAAATAAAAAAATGGAAATCAAATTTTTCAACCCATGGAGGTCTGGATTTGGAGTCACACTCAAAATTAAAGTGGAAAAACACACTACAGGCTGATCCAACTTTGATGTAATGTCCTTAAAACAAGTCAAAATGAGGCTCAGTAGTGTGTGTGGCCTCCACGTGCCTGTATGACCTCCCTACAATGCCTGTGCATGCTCCTGATGAGGTGGCGGACGGTCTCCTGAGGGATCTCCTCCCAGACCTGGACTAAAGCATCTGCCAACTCCTGGACAGTCTGTGGTGCAACGTGACGTTGGTGGATAGAGCGAGACATGATGTCCCAGATGTGCTCAATTGAATTCAGGTCTGGGGAATGGGCGGGCCAGTCCATAGCATCAATGCCTTCGTCTTGCAGGAACTGCTGACACACTCCAGCCACATGAGGTCTAGCATTGTCTTGCATTAGGAGGAACCCAGGGCCAACCGCACCAGCATATGGTCTCACAAGGGGTCTGAGGATCTTATCTCGGTACCTAATGGCAGTCAGGCTACCTCTGGCGAGCACATGGAGGGCTGTACGGCCCTCCAAAGAAATGCCACCCCACACCATTACTGACCCAATGCCAAACCGGTCATGCTGGAGGATGTTGCAGGCAGCAGAACGTTCTCCACGGCGTCTCCAGACTCTGTCACGTCTGTCACATGTGCTTAGTGTGAACCTGCTTTCATCTGTGAAGAGCACAGGGCGCCAGTGGTGAATTTGCCAATCTTGGTGTTCTCTGGCAAATGCCAAACGTCCTGCACGGTGTTGGGCTGTAAGCACAACCCCCACCTATGGACGTCGGGCCCTCATATCACCCTCATGGAGTCTGTTTCTGACCGTTTGAGCAGACACATGCACATTTGTGGCCTGCTGGAGGTCATTTTGCAGGGCTCTGGCAGTGCTCCTCCTGTTCCTCCTTGCACAAAGGCGGAGGTAGCGGTCCTGCTGCTGGGTTGTTGCCCTCCTACGGCCTCCTCCACGTCTCCTGATGTACTGGCCTGTCTCCTGGTAGTGCCTCCATGCTCTGGACACTACGCTGACAGACACAGCAAACCTTGCCACAGCTCGCATTGATGTGCCATCCTGGATAAGCTGCACTACCTGAGCCACTTGTGTGGGTTGTATACTCCGTCTCATGCTACCACTAGAGTGAAAGCACCGCCAGCATTCATAAGTGACCAAAACATCAGCCAGGAAGCATAGGAACTAAGAAGTGGTCTGTGGTCACCACCTGCAGAACCACTCCTTTATTGGGGGTGTCTTGCTAATTGCCTATAATTTCCACCTGTTGTCTATCCCATTTGCACAACAGCATGTGAAATTGATTCTCACTCAGTGTTGCTTCCTAAGTGGACAGTTTGATTTCACAGAAGTGTTTGACTTGGAGTTACATTGTGTTGTTTAAGTGTTCCCTTTATTTTTTTGAGCAGTGTACATCTTCCTCTCGTATTAAATCCTTGCTTTGCTTTCTAAAGCATCTGCCTATCAGTGTTACTTATCTTTGCTTGTAATATCCTTGCTTGAATGATGGACTGTGGGTTTCTCCCAGGAGGTTCTGTCCTGCAACTGGGGTGTCTTCAGAGCTAACTAAGGCTCTCTTGATCCGCAGGTAGGCTAGGATCCCTCTACTAGCCTCCTGGTAACAACTAGTAGCCTGGGCTGTCTAGCTGCATGTCAGGAGGAGGCCCTCAGCTTGTCTCTGGCTGGTGCCTTCTAACTTCTGTCTCTGCAGACTCCTGACTCTGAACTAACTCTCCCTGTCTGGGCCTGGACATTTATACTAGGGGCTCCCTATCTCCCTCTAGTGTCTGGGATGTCTAACTACACCCAACTAGGCCTGCTAAGCATTAACACAGGGGAACATTGCATATAAAAACACATTAGAAAATACATTAAATGCACAATTAAATATAACATTTCTGTCCCTTGTGAGTAGAAGTAACATGCACACCAATTGACCCTTGTGTAGTGCCCACGCCTATCTAGTGGGACATTACATACAGAGCCTTCACCGCTTCCCGGTCCTCCGGTACTAATGAAGCGCTTCCATAATGGAAGCTCTTCATTAGTATTCTCCCCATAAGACGCAGGGGCATTCCCCCCCCCCCCCCACACACACACACTTTTGGGGGGGGGGGAAATGGGTCTTATGGGGCGGATTGGCCATAGGCTTTACAGGGAAAATACCCAGGGGTCACTCAAGCCCTTTTATCTGCCAGCGTCCACACATGCCATCCTGAATTCAACTGATGTGGCCTGCATCTCACCACCTCAGCACCCTGTGTCATATCTTAATCAGAGCCAATTGAAGGAGGAGTACAGAAAATGGCATCTACTTATGGCAACAACAAACGGATAACTTTTGGGGCAATATATTGGGCTGCACTGTGGTATATGGTTCTGATGAGACAGAATTTTGCAGGGATTGCTGATCCTGACTAATTGTATTGCCTCCGCTACAACATGTATTTTTTTTTCAGGTCTACTTTAAGTTCCCAGTCCACCCCAGCCTGCAGCTCAGAGCGGGTGCTGATGGAGAGTCATGTGACCAGTCCCATCCATTAGTGGCCTCCGTTTAAAGGAGTTGTGTCACTTCAGCAAATGGCATTTATCATGTAGAGAGAGTTAATACAAGGCACTTAATAATGTGATTGTCCATATTGCTTCTTTTGCTGGCTGGATTCATTTTTTCATCACATTATACACCGCTCGTTTCCATGGCTATGAGCACCTCTGCAATCCTTTAGCAGTGGCCGTGCTTGGATGCTATAGGAAAAAATGCCGGCCTGTCTGGTGCCCGGGACCACAGGAGCTCACCTAGGCTACTGCTTTTTCCTAGTGTGCAAGCACAACCACTGCTGATGGATTGCAACCATAACCATGGAAACGAGCAGTGTAGAAGGTGATGTAAAAATGAATCAAGCCAGCAAAGGAGGCAATATGGACAATCACAATACATTAGTAAGTGGCTTGTATTAACTTTTTCTACATGATAAATGTCATTTGCTGAAGTGACACAACCCCTTTAATAGCACTATAGACAAACTGTACAATCGCTATTTCTACTGTCCATCTACTAGATGCTTAAAAAAATTGATAATTCCCACTCCAACCAAAACTGTAGTTGTCCCATCAGGCAAACTATACATATTTTATAACAACCCACACTAAAGAGGGGACCCATTTAATTTAGGGCTTGGAGGCATCTGCGTTGAGCTTTCCCTTCTTCTTATTTGTCAGAAGAAGAAAATAACAGATCTGTTTTAATCCTCACTTTAATGCGTTGTGTTCAGTTTGCATCAGTTCCATCGGACGTCACCTATTTTTATGGGAGAAAACGTCTGCCTGGTGTACTTTTTTCTCCTGTTAAAAAATAACTGATATCTGATGGAACTGATGCAGACTGAACACAACGGATGCCCAAAATAAGACTGATCAGTTTTTTATTTTTCATTTTTCTGTTCTGACAGATCAGAAGAATGGAAAGCTTAACGCAGGTGTGAATTAAGCCTTATTTTGGTGTTGGTGTGCATGTTTAAAGTGTAAAAAGCTATAGTTTGAAAACAAAATTACTTTTTTGAACAGTTTTCCCAAAATACAACTAAGGCCCCTTTCACACGGGCGAGTATTCCGCGCGGATGCGATGCGTGAGTTGAACGCATTGCACCCGCACTGAATCCTGACCCATTCATTTCTATGGGGCTGTGCACACGAGCGGTGATTTTCACGCATCACTTGTGCGTTGCGTGAAAATCGCAGCATGCTCCTCTTTGTGCGTTTTTCACGTAACGCAGGCCCCTTAGAAATAAATGGGGTTGCGTGAAAATCGCAAGCATCCGCAAACAAGTGCTGATGCGGTGCAATTTTAACGCACGGTTGATGGGTGACGATCGGGATGGGGACCCGATCATTATTATTTTCCCTTATAACATGGTTATAAGGGAAAATAATAGCATTCTGAATACAGAATGCATAGTACAATAGGGCTGGAGGGGTTAGAAAAAACCACTCTCCTTAATCCACTTGCTCGCGCAGCCCGGCATCTCTTCTGTCTTCTTTTTTGCTGTGTGCAGGAAAAGGACCTGTGGTGACGTCACTCCGGTCATCACATGGTCCGTCACATGATCTTTTACCATGGTGATGGATCATGTGATGGACCACACACGTCACCACAGGTCCTTTTCCTGCACACAGCAAAAAAGAAGACAGAAGAGATGCCGAGCTGCACGAGCGAGTGGATTAAGGTGAGTTTAATTATTTTTTATATTTTTTTAACCCCTCCAGCCCTATTGTACTATGCATTCTGTATTAAGAATGTATTAGTTTCCCTTATAACATGGTTATAAGGGAAAATAATACAATCTACAGAACACCGATCCCAAGCCCGAACTTCTGTGAAGAAGTTCGGGTTTGGGTACCAAACATGCGCAATTTTTCTCACGCGAGTGCGAAATGCATTACAATGTTTTGCACTCGCGCGGAAAAATCGTGCATGCTCCCGCACCTTTTCCCGCAACGCCCGTGTGAAAGAGGCCTAAGGGTATGTTTACATGTGTGTTGAAGCCTCTGTCACAGGTTTGTCAAAAATATCGGAGAGAAAAGTCCTAAATGCTGGACTGTTTTCTCCACTAAAAAATATTCTCCAGAATGAAAACCAAGTGGATCTCTTTATAGTCAAGGGGATCTATTAGGTTCCATTTTTGTCCATTCTGGTATTCCCATTATTCTGCTTCTGTAACGGAGCAGAAGAACAGAAAATATTAGCAGTGATGTGAATAAGCTAAAAAAAAAAAAAATCTATAAAAAACTGTCATGTAAAAAAAAAAGTTGCAAAAATTTTGACAGTCCAACAAATAAAACAAAAAGTTAGGACCACCACGTGCGCTAAATAACGAATAAGTGTGCAGTCATTAAGGCCTTATTAGACCTTTTCATTAAAGGGCTAAACTGTCAGATTAGTGGATAGTATTTAGTTGTGGGCTAGAGCTGTTCATAGGGCCCACAATAAAGTGGTCCGGTGCCATTATTGTGCTGATCGTGGGGATCTCGGAGGTCCATGGTCCGTACTATGTTGTCTAGGTTCTCAGTAGAGCTTTGTGCTGTACATCTGTGCTGTGAACACCTCTTACAGCAACTAAGGGGTTATTAGAGCTGCTGTCTGTCTGGGCTGAGCTGCTGGGGAGACCAGTCTAGATGCGCTCTGTGTGTCTCTGGTGCCAGAGACTTTGTGCTGACGACTTGATGTAACAACGGAGTCTTCTGATCCCCCATAAGACCCTCCATGTTCTCCGCCTCATGAATCAGCAGGCATCTTATAGACACATTTAGGGAGGGAAGTGTCTGAAAAGTCAAGTTCACATGAGACTGTTAAACAAGGCTGAAGAATAATCATTAGTCTTCCCTGCCTCCTCTCTGACACCTTTTTTTTTAGCTTTCGGGCTCTTTCACACTTGCGTTCTTGTCTTCCGGCATAGAGTTCCGTCGTCGGGGCTCTATGCCGGAAGAATCCTGATCAGGATTATCCTAATGCATTCTGAATGGAGAGAAATCCGTTCAGGATGCATCAGGATGTCTTCAGTTCCGGAACGGAACGTTTTTTGGCCGGAGAAAATACCGCAGCATGCTGCGCTTTTTGCTCCGGCCAAAAATCCGGAACACTTGCCGCAAGGCCGGATCCGGAATTAATGCCCATTGAAAGGCATTGATCCGGATCCGGCCTTAAGCTAAACGTCGTTTCGGCGCATTGCCGGAGCCGACATTTAGCTTTTTCAGAGTGGTTACCATGGCTGCCGGGACGCTAAAGTCCTGGCAGCCATGGTAAAGTGTAGTGGGGAGCGGGGAGCAGTGTACTTACCGTCCGTGCGGCTCCCCGGGCGCTCCAGAGTGACATCAGGGCGCCCCAAGCGCATGGATCATGTGATCACATGGATCACGTCATCCATGCGCATGGGGCGCTCTGACGTCATTCTGGAGCGCCCCGGGAGCCGCACGGACTGTAAGTATACCGCTCCCCCGCTCCCCGCTCCTACTATGGCAACCAGGACTTTAATAGCGTCCTGGGTGCCATAGTAACACTGAACGCATTTGGAAGACGGTTCCGTCTTCAAATGCTTTCAGTACACTTGCGTTTTTCCGGATCCGGCGTGTAATTCCGGCAAGTGGAGTACACGCCGGATCCGGACAACGCAAGTGTGAAAGAATTTGCTAGAAAGGGGATTTTCAATCACTGATTACTTTATTCATCTGAGCTTATACGAACAAAGATCCAACGATGGGCTTCATTTGCTGAAATGAAAGAGATGATATACCCTAGTGATCCTTATTGGACTTGGGATCTTTGCTCCCACTAGTGGCACAAAAGAATAAGAGGAGTTAGACTTAGAAAAACATATAATACACTGTTCTGCCTCTGGTGTACCAATACAGGCAGCCATAAATCGGCCTTTGACTGCCGAATGGGCATCAGGAAGGCCAGGGGTAATATGATAGTTTTCAGTGTCTTACTGGGTCCCTTCAGCTCAAATCTGAGTGTAAAACTGTCTGCCTTCCCAAATATTGATGTGTAGATTAACCTTTGGCCAACTAAGGAACTGCTTGTGTAGTCATTCCCGTAGATAGTCTTATCATTTAGAATTGTCCATTGGATGAACCGGCGGTGGACACGGATAGCTGAGAACCCCCAGGCAAGAACTCCATATAGGCTCTTGCTCAACAATAAATTATAACGGCGAATCATCGTCACAATCCACCAGTAGTTGTGAGCCATGACATTCATTACATCAGTCCCTTGCATGCAATTTAAAGCTTATATTACACTGGCCGATTGTTGGCTGCATCATCGCTAACGACCGTTCGTACCAACGCTTGTTAGTGACGATCTGGCAGTGTAGTACTGCCACCGATTACCCAATGAACAAGCAAATGCTTAAAAATAAGCAGTCTAGCTCAATAACTGCAAAAATGATGGGTTAAATAGATGGCAAAAGATGGCTATGTAAGAGAGTGTAGTACTTGCTTACATAGGTTCTCTGTTTTAAAAATAAATATGAAAAAACTGTGAAAGGTTCTTTTTAAGATTTGTACAGTCTTGGCCCGGATTATGTATTTTAAAACTTAGGGTCCATTCACACGTCCGCAATTCTGTTCCGCATTTTGCGGAACGGAATTGCGGACCTATTAATTTCTATGGGGCCGCAATATGTCCTGCCCGGATCCGGAAATGCGGACCCACACTTCCGTGCCCGCAATTCCGATCCTGAAAGAAATAGAACATGTCCTATTCTTGTCCGCAATTGCGGACAAGATTAGGCATTTTCTATTAAGTGCCGGCAATGTGCGGTCCGCAAAATGCGGAACGCACATTGCCGGTGTCCGTGTTTTGCGGATCCGTGGATCTGCAAAACACACACGGACGTGTGAATGGACCCTTAGTTATACTATGGAACGTGTAGATGAAAACCGAATTGACAATATGGTGAATATATTTAGCAATCTCCCTGCTAAGTGTGGGGGATGCATACTCTTTTAACTCCCTGAATTGCTTTAGATTGCCTTTGTAAATAATTAGGATTGATACTTCCTGAAGGCAATTTCTACCTGACATTTAAAGCTGAAGTATTTATCCTTCCGAAACGCTGGGATAAATATGGATTACTTGAATGAACGTTTTGCTGCGTTCACGTAGAGAGATTGCATTTCTTTATTTACTCTGTTGGTTGGGAATGTGCCATTATTTGCATTCTCCACTTGTTACACTAATTGGACATGACTCTTGTATGAGTTTTTAATTCAGCCAAAGGAGAATGACTACAAATGATGTTGGTATAAAACCCTTCTTTGAAGTTCTATTCCCCCCCCCCCCCTCGGATTTCAGAACGTTGCTTCCAGGGATTGACTTCTGGCTTTTGCAAATGTTGCAAATAAAGTGCATTTGGCAACACCAATATCTTTTCTTCAAGACCGTCCTTTTGAGTGGTTCATTTATCTTAATTGTGCTTGATCTTATCCACTGGATGTTTCCTGCAAATCGCTGGCAAAATTACTAACGTTTTTTTTTTCCAGGTCTCTCGATCCAAGAAGATACTTTGCTTTCAAAACAGAGAATGATCTTGTATTAAAAATTATGAAATGGTCAAGTCATGCATCTTCAGCTTGTCTCTGCACTGTGAACTTCTTCAGTGTTCAAGAACAAATGAGCATGAAGGCTTATGCTCAAAACCGTATGACGGCTATGGACAGCCTCTGAGTAGTACAGTCATCATATGGCACATACAATGTTGGACTATATGCAGCAAGCCCACAACAGAAGTGCTGTGAGGAGAATGGGTGTGACAGTGGATATGCTGGTGGTAGTAGTACTCACAGATCACAGCGTCCACCCCCACCCCCGGGCACTCCCTGGGGCTGTGCAGTGGCTTTCCTCAGGGCACTCCCTGGATTTGGGGCTCCTGCCTGGTGTCCTTGATGTTAGGTGTTTGTCTGGGTGCAAGGCAAGATTATAGATGAAGTGGCAGGTGAATGATGGAGTCAATAATTAGGCTGGTGAATTGTAACAGACAACAGTTTCTTTATGGAGTTGATGGTAGGAGTAGTAGTGCATATAGCAGAAATAAACAGAGTTCCAAAGTATATTAAAGTTTGGCACCCCGTCCCTTTTGGATAGGGGACTATTCTATTGCAGCTAGGAAAACTCCTATTTCTTGACCTTCTGTCAAGGCTCTGGGCATAGACAATAAGAACTGAGGACAGGTTATTGCTCGGCTAGTACCCCCATAAGATACCCAGGTGTAAAGTGCCACTGTACTGGAAATCAACCATGACATTGTTCCCTTTGAAGTCAATGTAATGCACAAATGAGACAGGTTCTCTAAAGAGAGATCCTCTTTAGCTACTCTCCTCTCTGGCTAATTTGTCCACATTAATGCCTGTTTATAGTCTTCACATTTTTATTCTGGAATCAGCTGAGCATAAATCTTAATAGGCGTGAGCTCAGTGCTTGATATACAGTCCTTGATATCAGGGGATGCATGTGTCATTTTAACTGACTGGGTTAAGGAATGCGTTGGCGCCTTATGAATGTTAACATCTTTTCCATAACTCGAATATTGCAAACCCGTGTCTGTCACAATGCTATTTTATGTGGACTTTCCATAAGCTTCCAGGATAATATTTGGGCTGTCCCAGAAGCTTAGATCTTGTAAAACACCCCCCTGGTGGCATCTACAGCCTCAAGGTGTTCGGGGAAAGACTTGTATAATCATTTTGGATTTAGTGTGTTAAAGCACAGGGCGCAAAGGAAAGTTTCTACTTAAAACAATTCAATAACCGGAGCGTGTGAAATGTAGCTGGCGAGTGTTTTTTTATGAGCGCCTGCCTGCCTGGGAGCTGGGTCCTGCTCTGCTTTGTGTCCCATCTGACGGCTATTATTTTCTAATGGGAGCAGGTTTGCTCTAATGACGCTGCTGTGTATAAATTCTTTTTGCAGTGAGCAGACACTGTAGGGCCACATAAAAACGTTTGCCTTAATTTCCCTGCAAAAAAGGATTTCAGAAACCAGACCAGGCTTGTAACGGATTTTTTAAAGGTTGAGGAACCCAATAAAATTACCAGCCTTGCACAGCATGCGTCTGCTTCCTTTTGGAGTTATTGTTAGGTGTAGGTGAGATATTCAGGAGGTTGACAGTATGTTGGAGGGAAGTGAAACCCACCAGGAAAGACTGGCTTTAATGAGTCTAATTTGCATTACATGGCAAGCTTCGTGCAGACAAGCTTCATAACATTAGCACTTTTCAGACTGTTGGAGGTGTGAGCCCTGTGACATTGCTCCTGCTGCCTGGTAAATGAGACAACAGTCCATGGCTTAATAATGTACAGCTGCCATAAAGTTGGTGTAAAACGTAGACGGTTTTATCACTTATGAGGATGTGAAGAGCTGTCATCTGTTCTTTGTCATCTATAGTACATATACAATAGGGAAGCCGCTTACTCCTGCGAGATTCTGGCTTAGTTTGGTGTTAAGAAAGATTTGTCCTGGGCCAGACGCACTCAAACTAGTTCAATGTGAGAAACGCTCAGCGTGTGTCAGTGTGAGGTCCCATTGTGACCTAATTTTTAATGATTTTATAATGTGTGTCCCTGTGAGACCTGGAATCTATTGTATTCTGACATTATTATGTTAGTGTAATTCAATTGATTCTAGGACTCTCTGGGTCAAACTGCATTATAAACCATTATAACACTGTGCCATACTGTCAGAGGGGTGGAGGTCAGAACTTGACCTTACACTGACGCACGCTGCGAGTTTCTCGCATTGAACTCTCTTGGGTTTAGCCTTACTGTAGTATACCTATTCCTGGAGGCCACAGTAATCATGTAGAGCCACCTGTTCATTATACAGTTGTTTGTCTGTCCAACTGAAAACCATTGTCTGTAGTTCCAGTCCCGTTTTTCTTAGTTATCTACACCATTGTATGACCGTTGTCCAAGAATTTATTTATTTTTGCTAATGTTCTTCTGGGAAATTGCTCATAAACTAATAAAATTAGTTCAGTGAGGATACGGCTCTTGGCAACCCCGTTGATCAGCTCTTTGAAGAAATAATTTTTCCAGATTATGCGACCAAGTGAATTGGTTTCCTAGGGTTGGGTGGCAAATTACCTTCTGTGCTCAGGTTCTGGTCAAATGTGTTAGGCAGGTTGCTGAATCTCCTTGAAGAGACCAGTCCTGCATGAAGACTAACTGGAAGTACTCCACGGTATGAAGACTTATCGGCAATGCTCCGTGGAAAATGAATATGCAAAGACGTATCTCCCAAGAAAGAGAACCATCTCACCAGTGCCACCTATTGGAAGTGACACCTTTTATGAGTCAAGATCCGACTTTCCAACAAGCCTTGGGATCTGACAGTGGAATATAGCCATGCCAGATATCCATCCGTAGACAGCTGTTTCAGGGATATTGCCCTGAAGTACGAAGTAGGATTCTGGCTGGATCCTCTTTGCATATTTGGGTGTTGGACCCTTACCTATCAGATATTAATGACCTTTCCTGAGGATAGGTCTTCAATATCGAGCCTAGAAAATCCATTTAAGATTTCTTCCACCACTGAATACCGCCTCTATGCTTACTTAATACTTTGGGACCAAGTGCCGCACAGAAAAGCTCACTGACACTGTATCCATATATTACGTTCTTATTGTAGATATTCTCAGTGCAAACCACAATGCATACATTAGACTCTTTCATCTATTGTAGTCTCTACTATACCTTTTGCATTTGCTGAATTTCGTGGATGTAGAAATTTCAGATTGTGATTTTTTTTTTTTGTGATTTTTTTTTATTTATTATATTTTTTTTTGTTTGTCCATTTTAGGAATTACGGTAATTCAAAACTGATATTTGGAATATTTATATTCCATAGGATAGTAGTGGAACATATGTCATATTACAGCTTTTATGGGCTATGCATAGTTTTTAGAAGATGTTGTAGCACATTGGTGAATATAAATATGCTTATTAATCATTGTTGCAAATGAATCCATTGGGATGTTAACTATTAAAATTAACTTTAAGACAAATATAATTTTAGGAAAATAGCTAGTGTTCTGTGTTTGATTACAAGAGTCTGTAGATTTGGGAAGTGAACCTCCCCTTCCCTATGCTGGAATCATAAACACGATCAGACAATGATTATATAACATGTCCAAGTGCTTTATTGATTGCATTGTCAGCCTTGGCTCCACAACTCATTAGGCCTTTAGGATTCAGTTCTATCAAAAAAGAGATTTTTATTTAGTTTTTTCATCCTGAAGTGCACTATTAATTAAAAACTGACCTACTGGTTGAGAACGTAATTCCTATGTTCAGGAAACGTAGGCAGCTGTGAGCATGTTAAGTAAGGGGTATAGCCAACAGTTGTTGAGAAGCAAAATTCTCAGTGCAAAACGAGTCAAACATAAGTGGAAACAGAAAGAGAAGGATCCTTGTGAAGGAAGAAAAACACGTAAAATTTTAAAACGATCCCTTTGCTTGAAATTTACAATGGGAAAATTATGTCCTGGCAACATGTTTCTGTAAACTAAATACTAGTTTGGCACACTGGGTTGGCCAACTCCATTAACCCTTTCCTAATGCAGCGATTTTCTGTTTTTGCGTTTTCGGTTTTCACTCTTTGCCTTCCCGGAACCATGACTTTATTTTTGCATTCACATACCCATATGAGGGCTTGTTTTTTGCAGGACAAGTTGTACTTTCTAATGGCACCATTTAATGTTACATATGATATAGTGGATAGCTGGAAAAAAAAATCCAAATGAGCTGGAATTTGAAAAAAAAAAAACACAATTCCAACAAAAGTTTTTGGGTTTTGTTCTTACGGAGCTCCCTATGTGGTAGAACTGACCTGTACAGTTTCAGTAATACCAGATTTGTATAGCTTGTCTTGTATTTTTATTACTTTTTTTTTTTTCATCGCCATATTCTGACACCTATAACTTTTTTTTCATATTCGTTTTCTCAATTACTTTGTGGCACTCAGCTTGCTGTTGCTAGGAGTCGGGTTCCCACCCCATTCACAATAGAAAAAATTACTCCAGCAATGTAGTTGCAAGATTCTTGGTGTTTATTCAGAAATGCGGCTGTACAGATCATGTGACGTTTCGGCCACTCTTGGCCTTTATTAAACTGGTGCCGCTTAGGATAAAGAATCCAGAAGATGTGCGCTTGGGAAATGTGCCTCAGCACTATGGAATGTGCGCCACATGTGTGACTTTCTATTTAATTTTTTTTTGGGAGGTGAAGCGACAAAAAAACTGCAAACTGGCCATGATTAATTATTTTTTAAAACGTTCAACATACAGGATAAATACATTTATATTTTAATAGTTTGGGCATTTGGGACTTGACAATGTATATGATCTTTGTTTTATTTTTATTTTAATTATGAGGAAAAGGGTGATTAGAATTTTTATATTTTTTACTTGTTTAAAAACTTTTACTTATTTTTCACTTTTTTAAACCCCCTAGGGGTCTTGACATGCACTCTTTCTTATGTTCTATTGTGATTTTATACAGCAAATTATGATGAATTTAGTCTTTTGCTATGGAGCATGAAATCGGCAGGCCTCCATAGGGACTACAGCTCTAATACCGTGGATTTCATTAGAGATACCCAGGGTATTAGAAGCATCCAATGGCTCCCTTGATCACCACGCAGAGGAGCCATTCTGAAAGCTGTGGTGTTCGATCGAACACCACTTCTGAGGGGTTAAATGTCTGCGATCGGCCCTGGGTGTCTGCTGTGTAAAACAGCAAGCACCTGAGGCTATACAACCTGCTCCGGAGCTGGTGCAACCTTTAAAAACCCAACATCCACCATATATACGGTATACTGCAGATGTCTAGGAGGGGTTAAATTAGGAGAATACTTTAGATGTAGACAAGACGAGTATCACAAGAGACTATTGGTTAAACTCCCTGCATGGGTAATAGGAAGAGTAGACGACAGAATATGAGCATTACTCCAACTAGGTAACATTTTAGTCATAAAATACTCTAAAGGGATACATTTAACCCCCTTGTGACCACTAATACGCCTTTTTACTCACGTAAACAACTGGGATTTTAGCTAAACAGCTGGCTTTAATCAATCATTATATGTTCCCAAAATGGTGCATTGAAAACTATAACTTGTCCTGAAAAAAATAAGACCTCATACATTGATGAAAAAACAAAAAAGTTATAGCTCATGGAATGCGATTTAAAAAAAGTAAAGTTATTTGAACATTTTGTGGATATACCACCATCCCACAGGCAAGATGCGTCGTGCTTTAATGTTGAGTGCAGATATTTGTACCATTTTTTTAGTTGTGGGTGGTTCAATGAAAAGGGGGCATCTATCTGACAGGACAAAAGTGTGTGTGTGTGTTTTTGTGTGTGTGTGTATATATATATATATATATATATATATATATAATTTTTTTTTTTTGGGGGGGGGGGGGTTTTAAGCCTGTTTTATTTTGTAAGGACCAATTCTAACAAGACTTTAGTGGATTTGCCGTCTCAGTGAGTTTAGATTTGATTTGTCATATTGGGCACTTTCTGGTTGCAGATTACTATCCTGTTGAATTACGGTGAATTCTGCACTTCCATTATCAATTAAAGGGGTTGTGCAGCCGTTAATATTTATGACCTATCTTCAGGATAGGTCATCAATACCTGGTCTGCGGGGTCTGACACCCGGCATCCCTGCCGATCAGCTGTTTGACGAGGAGGTGATGCTCCCTGTGAGCACAGCTTCTTGGTCATTACACTGCGTGTCTTGAATGGAGGAGGTACATGTATTACACTGCACTTCCGAGACGAAGTGCAGTGTAATGAAAAGGAAGCAACGCTCACATGGAGCAATGCCTCCTCTTCAAACAGCTGATCGGTGGGGGTCTGACACTTGGTGACTCCCTCCAATCAGCTGTTTAAAGAGGAGGCATTGCTTACACTGCACTTTGTCTCGGAAGTGCAGTGTAATACATGTACCCGCTCCATTCAAGACACGCAGTGGAATGACCAGGAAGCTGCGCTCACATGAAGCAGCGCCTACTCATCAAACAGCTGATCGGCAGGGGGGCCGGGTGTCGGACCCCCGCCAATGAGATATTATATGACCTATTCTGAAGATAGGTCATAAATATTAATGGCTGCACAACTCCTTTAGCAAAAAAACGTTTAAACAGCCAATATGAAAACCAGGCAGGCTTGCATTTCCACTTGGTTGTATCTGCATCGGAGCCGAGACTCGACTGTGCAGCGGCCACTACACAGGACCGCACCCCAAGAACGCATCCTTGGCTCTTAATTAATTTTTGTCCTTTGGAATTTGCTTATTTTATCTTGCACTTATGAAATGCCTCAAAGGGATAGCAATGAAGTCATTGTGAGTGTCCTCTTTTGCTTAGTCTAAAACTAGTAAATTATAATTTTTTGACATGTGTGACATGAGAAGACCCAGTGCTTTGTCACTTAAGACTGTGTGCTAAATGGCACGTTTAGATAGAATTCATACAGACAAGCAAAGAGCCATCGGGTAATGCAGTGTAAGTACAGGACCCAACGCACTTGATGGTGTAGTACTAATAAAAAGACACAACATAGTCTACATGTGACCAATGACCAGAGAATTGAGGACTTCAATCAGTATATTTGATCATGTCTGTCTTTTTCATAGCCTGTGATTTTTCTCTCCACAGCTATCTTAAATGTAGATGATTCGGTTGTGGATCTAGAAACATTAGAAGCTTTGTATGAAAATGTAAGTGGGTTTTGCTTGTAACTAATGTCTACAAATTACCCTTTTTTTACCCCCCCCCCCCCCCCCACACACACACAGTTAGTTATGTCTTGGTTGATGTAGCCATTTCTTCTGTTGTGAAGGGGGCATATATGGAAGCTATACAAAAAAAATGTATAAACTGGCCCAGTTTCTATAGCTGAGAGTTACATTCAGGCTAACCATATACACAACATGGTATCTTAGGCTAATTTCACACTTCTGCTGTTTTCCGGTATTGAGATCCGGCAGAGGCTCTCAATACCAGAAAATAACATTTCCGTATAGTCCTCATGCATTCTGAATGGAAAGAGATCTGTTCAAGATGCATCAGGATCTTGTGTGACCGGATGTTGTGACCGGACACAAAACACTGCAAGCTGCGGTTTTATGTCTGGTCATTAAAAAAAAAACGGATCCATCACTGAAGGTAATTTAAGTCAATGGTGACTGATCCGTTTCTTCCTAAAAAGCCGGATCCCACACCCATTGACTCTTAATGTATTTAGTGACTGATCCGTTTTTTTCAGTTTTGATTTGACACAACTGCATCCTAACAGAACGGATGCATCCTGGTGTGCAAAATCAAAACAGATCCTCAATACTGGAATTAACGACACAAGTGTGAAAGTAGCCTTACAATTACATCCAATCAGTGATATCCTGAATGCAGTAATATCCATATGTAGGTAATCAATATATTTTATATTTATAATGGCTATGTATCTTTGCATAGAAATGCGTTAGGCATGTAACTGTAGGGAACGGTTCTATTTTATCCTTGATATTTGATGCATTATATTGTAGTTTAGGTTTAGAAAAAGTTGTTGGAACATTGTATCATTCAGGGGGTAGATCTATGGGGGTTGGAGAGGTTTTAGTCGCACCCAAGCAATGAAGCCTGAGTTGGTTTCAAAATTTACCTCTGCCCAATAAAAAGACTTTGCATTGGGCTCCAGTAGAATTGTACAGCTCCGATGTTAACAAAATGTGCAAAACTGACTGCTGTGCTTCTTTTTAGTGGTCGGCTCTATTTTTAGTGCGGTGGTGGTGGCCGGCTAAAAACGGCAGCACCATTTCTAGCAATTAGAAGCTGGGTGTGTGTATTTCCAAAGACCCAACCACTGAGGTTAATGTGCAATAGCAAACTTTTAGAAGACATAATTTTCCCTTTATTTATTTTTTCTGTCTCGGCATGCAATTTTATTTTTATTTTCCTCTGTTTAGCTATTAACGTCTCCCTTAAAATATGGCAAATTTAGCATGTAAAATTCTAATCTTGCATTTTATATTCAGAGAGCTCAGAAGGAGGAACTGGAAACTATCAAAAAGCATTACGAAACCTCTGCAGCAGAAGATGTGAAGCTGCTAGACAAACCTGAACAGTAAGAAACAAGTCATCTTGCTCCTTGTCCTCTTCTAAGTAATATAGTTACTAAGGCTTCGTTCACATCACCGTTCAGCCTTTCCGTTCTAGGGGCAGGAAAACGGAAAGGACGGATTCGGCACATAACTGCAGGCATGCACAACTTTTGTCTACGCTCCAAAATCTTCTTCTGAGCGGAAACCTAACCGACCCCATTATAGTCTATGGGGCCCGTGGGTTCCGTTCGGCTCAGTTATGTGCCGAATCTGTCCTTTCCGTTTTCCTACCCTTAAACGGAGCAGGAGAACGGAAAGGCTGAACGGTGATGTGAACAAAGCCTAATGTTACTTTTAATATGTTCCAATCATTAGATTAGTTATACCAACATAAACATATGATTGCCAGGCCTGAGGGGTGGTTTAATAAATACTATTATGTTAGATGCACCCAAGACCTTTTTGCTCAATCTACTTTTTTTTTTTATTCAATTGCTTTACTTTACAAAGCTTGTACTGTTTATATGGCCCATTGCAATAGTGTTATCCTGTTTTTATCTAGGTTCTTGTATGAGCTTTCTCAGATACCAAATTTTACAGAAAGAGCGAAGTGCATCATTTTCCAGTCTGTCTTTGACGAAGGAATGGGCTCAGTTCATAAGAAAATTGACATGGTCACACAGACCTGCACAGTAAGTCTTACAAAATCTCATTTTTCATCACCCCAACTGTTGTTTGAAAACTTTTTTGCCCATAGATTTGCATTTTCCCAGCATTGTTTAAAAGGTATGGTATAATTAATATCTTCTGTCTTGCTACGTATTGCTGTTATCTTTAGTTTTAAAATCTATTGGACACGTTTTGTCTTTTTTTTACAGATCTGCATGCAATTTTTGCTAAAAAACTAAAAACAAATACATTTTCTAATTACAAGCTGCACAATTCTGTTCTGTTCTCGATCCATCAGAAAAGGTCTGTCTGCTGCTCTGACCTCTTCTGGGGGCTTATGATCCTATTAGAGTAATGTTTTTAGTTTTTTTTTAATGTATGATTTGAGTTTAGGTCTAAGGCCTGCAGACAGTTGTCAGAGAGCTCTTCTGACAGATTTAGCATGGAATGGCATTCTGCAGCTTGATATTGGAGGAATACAAGGTACTGAAACCAAACAAAGCTAGATTTTTTTATTTTGCATAATTTTAAGATAGTTTTTAGTGCTAAATACATGCAAATAACAAAAAATGGTGCCAAGTTTTCCATAAGTTTTATGCATCAAACACACAAAAATTTGGGAGGAAGTTTTCTAAAGATACTAGAGAAGTCACCATAGAGATGCTGCTCAATTTAAAGTTTATGGAGACTCCGTGACCTATACACTAATGATTGTGGGGGCCCTGTGGACAATTGTGGTACATAGCTATGCTATTTTTTTTTTCAGAACTTATTGGGAATGGATGGTGTAAAAGACATTATGGGCTTGATTCTTGCATTTGGAAACTACATGAATGGAGGCAACCGGACACGAGGGCAAGCAGATGGATTTGGGCTGGAAATTCTACCAAAACTAAAAGACGTCAAAAGTAGGGTAAGTGCCAACTTTTAAATTTTTTTTTGGCTAATGGAACTTTTTGGAGGCAAAATGAATCTTTCAGTGTTGGTTATGTCTTTTTCATGTGACCACATTTGTTTATAGAGGGTGTTTTTGCTATATGTTTTATCTTCTGGATTTATGCCAGTTGACATATTTAAAATCGGAAAGCACTTTCTCCACCTACATCATAGATGCCGTCTGCTTTCCTATGAATAAACACTTTAGGAATGAAGGTTGATATTGCTGTATACTTTGTGTCTTTATTCATCCATATTATCTTAGTGTGTAAAATGAGGGATTTGCAATAACTGGACATATGTATATACAGTAGAAGCAAGTCTGACAAGATCAAGCCACAGATGGAAAAGTGAAAGCCAACTCACAGATGGAAAAATGGATCTACTTTATCAGCAGTATTTTCATGTACACAATGTTTAGTCAGTATACTGTGTTGGCACATTTTATTTTCAGCCTTGTGTAATAGATAGTGGTGTTAAGCATTTTTTTAATGCACATATTTAGAGAAAGATATTTATTTGTACTAGAAATTGGCTGGGTATATCATTAAAACATAACTTTTACTAGTTACGAATAAAATTAAGCAAATTTCAAAACGTGCTCAAAAAGATTTTTTAGAAAAAGCAGCTGATCTCCGGATCAGATTTCTTGACCGTGGCTACCCTATTAGTACACTAAAACCAGCTTTTCAAGCAGCCATGACCGCATATCTCTCCTCCTAAAAAGGCAATCATCTCCGCCAGTGATAAGAGAAATAACACAAGGGAGATTTGCCTCATTGGTACATTGACACAGTGTAAGGGACATTGTCTCTAAACACTGGCACATTTTAAGGATGGATTCTGACATTTGCAAAGTGATTAAAGAGCGTCCCTGTATCACTTATAGGAGAGGGAAGAGCGTCCGTGACCGGGTAGTAAAAAGTCATTTTGTAGCACCACCAGCACAGAGAATTTTGGCTTAATAAACTTATTCGAGGCAATTATAAATGTGGAGGGGGTGTGGCCTGCAAATACATGAAATGCGGAAAAACATTCAAAAGCAATAACACTAATAAGGTGTACGAAATAAGGGACATGATGAATTCTAAATCTAGAGGTGTTGTATACAAAATAACATGCTCCTGTCGAAAGGAGTATGTCGGCAAAACAACAAGAGAACTGAGACTGAGAATTGGGGAGCATGTTGAAGATGTAATAAATCAAAGAGATACTTCATATCACGACTCGTGAGAAATGAACATGCGGGTAGGACCGAGTGCCTTACCTTCATGGGCATTGAAATGATAAAACAGTCAGGGAAAAGAGGCAATTGGGATAGAGAATCCTCCAATGTGAGGCAAAGTGGATTTTTTTTATTTTAAAACTGTGTATCCCAACGGTCTTAATGAACAGCAGAATTTTAGCCGTTTCATATAGGAGCCATATTGGGAATATTTCCTTTTGTTTCCATTTATGTTTCCTGCGTTTTGTTTTGGCATCATACTATACATGTCTGGTCATTATCTGAAATAATATGACAAGGCTTTGTTAAATGACTACGTTTGTACCTTTTAGATCTAGAGTTGATTGAACATCATGTTTACTAATATGAATACAGCCTGTATTGCATCCTGCTTTAAATCCATGAATGAGCTGGTTTGCTCTTTATTGTTAAATAGCTTTCCATTATCAGTGTTATCCTGGGAGCGCTGATTCCCGGTGTCTCTTGGCTACCTAGTAACGATATATGCCGGGACTTGGCTCTACCTAATCTCTGGCAGCCCGACAGAGCATGTGACCACCCCTTCCGGTTGCAGCGGAGTGCGCGCTGTCTAGTGTGCATTCCACATGCGTGTCAGTACACGCAATGAGGAGATGGGGAGTAGATTGGGTATTGGAGCCGGACACATTTAAAAGGGGAGATGGCGCAGTACATTGCACTCTAGTACCTTTATACCAAAATAGGCAGTGAGACAAGGGTCGGTTCGGGACACTTCCCCATACCGTGGCACAGACCACTATTTTGACTTGTGCCTACATCCTCATTTTGGCAAAGAACTTCCATCGCTTCTTTACCAGTGAGTAGAGGTTGTTTCTCCCTTTTACAATCTGTGGAGATATTGTTAGATTTTTCTGTGACATTTTTCCTATTTTCTTTTCCTTTTTTCCTCTTTATAGTACCTCTCTTCACTTAAAAAGTCCCCCTTAGACGGGATGAAACGTGGCATGTAGGGAAACAAAGTGAGGGTCATTATAGGGAATAGGCCCCAAGTAAGGAAAGATTCCATATGGGGTCTCCCCTATCGGGGCGGGAGATCTGTGTCCTCTAGGCAGGGACTACTAGCCCCCTATTTTTCCGGTAGGTAGGGCCTCAGTTATAGGGCTTGCTGGATCCCATGTGTGACAAGTTCCAGTCACCTATATCCTTTCGCCACCATATTGAAGGGTATACACCTGAAGTTAAGATCGTATTGCAGACATCTGAAAGGGGTAAGATCTGTCCATTTATTATTTTGGCATTTATTATGGTCAGGTGACATAGAAAAATAACTTGCATATTTTAGTGTTTTCTCACTGCATTTTATTTTTGAACACGTTTTGAAATTTGCTTAATTTTATTCGTAACTAGTAAAAGTTATGTTTTAATGATATACCCAGTCTACTGTGAGATCGTGTAATAGTAATTGGTGTAAGACGAGATACCTCTACATTTTTATTTCTTGTAAGTTTTGTGCTAGAAATCGGGGTGTAAAGAGTCTCATTAGCAATGCTCTGATCATTGCCAAGAAGAGCCATATTCAACATCTACAGACTCTGAAGGCAACTATAAATAAAATACAGAGGCTCAGTCTGCCTCTTATCTCTCGACCCCAGCCCCTGTTTCAATATATTTGCTCGATCTCTGCTGTCTCTCTGTCTATCTAACTTGCTGCCAGTGCTAACCTCTTGCAGCTCTCTTCTCTGCATTACTCTGTTAGTTACTGAGCACTCGGAAGAGAGCAGAGAATGGCACTGCTGTATACAGTAACACAGTACTTACTGTCAGCACTAAATACTACCACCCCTCTCCCTATCTTACCAGTGTGTCTCTTAGCACTGGGATGATAGGAGCAGAGCTGACAGCTTTTAGCGCAGGCAAGGAGACAGCAGGTATAGGGCACATATAGGGAACCAAGGGCTGGAGCTGTGGCAAGAGGCAAGCTAAGAAACCCCTGTAGACTCTGAATATGGACTATCCTTAGCAACACTCAGAGTACTGCTAAGGAAACTCTCTACACCCTAGTAAAAGGAAAAACCTTACCCTAATAAAGTATATTACAAAAATGCTTCACATCTCTACACAAAAATAAAATGAACTGACAGATGCATGTTAAAATAAAACTACTTTTTGAAGAAACTTCAAAAAGTTTTTAAGCTATACAGAATCGCTAGGATATGCCGTGATGTTCTGACTGGTATGGTTATGACTACCAGGACCCCTACTGATACTCAGATTTAAGATCTGCGGCCCTTCACACTTTTTTTTTTTCCTGCAAAGAGACCCCCTGTTTTTCTGCAGCACTGGGCACTGAAGCATATTTACATTCACTGAATTCCACTAATGCTTTCAGAACCGATTCAGTTACATTGGGGGACATTTTATTTACAGTAGGCTTTATTGTATGAATCGATTTATTGGACCTGTCTGCCCATACTCTTTTTGTTAGCTTTCCATCACGGAACAAAGGCTGCTGACAATGTTGCATGTACTCCGCCGATGGCACCTGCAGGGCTATATCAGTAATGATCAAATTTCCTGTAGAGTTTTATTGAGTCACACCGTATTTTACGATGCAAGATACCAAATAAACATCATACGTACAAGGTATATGTTTGTGGTATGTTTGCAGAATACAATAATGAAGTGGCTTTAGCACTAAGCCACAACTTTAAAGAATATTTTTCCAAATGGTTAGTATAGCCTTGTTGTGTTCGCCTAGGTTTTTTGTTGAAGTATATAAATACAGCTTACTGCATGCGTTTCATCATGCTGTGTACGTGTTACAGAAATGTAAATTGCATATTCTGCATGTGTGAATTGATGACTGGTGGATCCTTATCTGTCTGGTTATTTATAAGTGTGTGAATTATGTCTGGCTGCCAGAGATGTAAACAGTGACGTGTGGAATCATCGGAGGAATGTTTGCCTTGCATGAGCACTTGGGTGACATCATCGTGAGAAGTAGATTTTGCCTTAAGATACATGCTAAAGTATACAGTATTTGCCAACCGATAACACGGTGAAGTCTAATTGAGCCCTTTGTCATAAGTTCATAGATTTAAAACCCTGATCAGTACAGATGAGTGAATTATTAAAAAATTTGGCCGCTTAGGCGAATTTTTGAAGAAAATTAACTTTATGACGAACTACTTCATCACGAAGCATATTTCTGTGTAAGTAGTGGGTGCAATGACAGGGAGCAAGAATTCTGCTGCTCCCCATCATTGTACCCCTTAGATGCCGCGTTCATACATGATCGCGGCATCTGATATAAATAACAGTGTACAATAAAAAAAAAAAAAAAATCATACTTACCTGATCCATTTGCTTGTGAAGGTCCAGCAGCTGCCATCTTTCTCAAACATCTGACTCGAAATCTTGCGTAGCCTGTGATGATGTCATCACACCGGCTGTGCATGGGATTTCGGGTGAGATCTTCAAGCAAGATGGCGGCAGCTGGCCCATCCCAAGCAAGTGGATCAGGTAAGTATGATTTTAATTTTTTTACGCTATTTCAGGTTAAATCGGTGAATCTAATTTATCCGTAAATTCGTATCGAAGTCCACTTTGTAGACTTTGATTCGCTCAACACTACTGATCAGTAGAAAATAAATGTGTAGGATACATACTGATCTGGGATATCTGCAGTTCATGTTTATTTCTTTCTAAAGGTCATACATATCCCAATATGATCCAAACAAACAGGGTGAAATACTGAGCGCTTCTGATGATAAGGATTCATTATCTGCTGTTGGGAACTGTAGTGCGATTCCCATTAGGGATGAGCAAATTTCATTCCGGGTCCAATTCTAACAAAAGGGTCCTAAAAATTCAATTTGGGTACAAATCTATTTTTCCATAATCAAGTACTTCAACTGGCCTGAAAATTGGTATATCATTCTGAGGTCTCCTTTTTCTCTCTTTTTGTTTTTTCTCATTTATTTCTCTCCCTCCCCTGTAAGCTATTAAATGCAATGATAGCAATAGCAAATAATATCAGAGTGACACCGGCATATAGCTCACATGCTGAACTCGCTCCATACGTGGCAGGTGCCGGCTGTATAATAGTGCCGACACCTGTCGACAGTGATCGGGATTGTACGTAAATACCATCCTAGTTATTTAGCCTCTCAGGTGCTACTACAATTGAAGACTAGAGTTGAGCGGACACCTGGATGTTCGGGTTCGGCAGGTTCAGCCGAACTTGAAAAAAAAATTTGGGTTCGGGACCCGAACTTGACCCCGAACCCAATTGAAGTCAATGGGGACCCGAACTTTTGAGCACTAAAATGGCTGTAAAAATGTCATGGAAAGAGCTAGAGGGCTGCAAAAGGCAGCAACATGTGCTTAATAGCATGGCAAATGCTCTGCAAACAAATGTGGATAGGGAAATGAATTAAAAAAAACATAAGACCTTAAAAAATAAAATAAAAATTAGGAATGATGTAGGAGGAAGAGGTTGAGGAGGCGGTGAATGGGTGGATGTGGCGAAGGAGGAATAGGTAGCCAACACAGATGTGTTATTTTGCATTTTTACATAGGGGTATCCCCCAAAATATTGGGACATATAAAAATTAAAAAAAGGAATAAGTGCACTTGAGTACAAGGATGGATGGTTGAGGCTGTTAGAACGGCCTATTCTGCCCAAGGTACAGACAAGTCCTGAGGGATCCAAGCCTGATTCATTTTAATTAACGTGAGCTTGTCCACGTTGGCTGTGGACAGGCGGCTGCGTCTGTCTGTAATGACGCCTCCTGCCGTGCTAAATACACGTTCAGAGAGTACACTGGCTGCAGGGCAGGCCAGCACCTCCAAGGCATACAGGGCAAGCTCTGGCCATGTGGACAATTTGGAGACCCAGAAGTTGAATGGGGCAGAACCATCAGTCAGTACGTGTAAGCGTGTGCACAGGTACTGTTCCACCATGTTGTTCAAATGCTGTCTCCTGCTAACACGCTCCATATCAGCAGTTGAGCCCGGTTGTTGCGTGACAAAGCTAAGTGACAAAGCTTTTCCACATGTCGGCCATGCTAACCCTGCCTTCTGAGATGCTGACACAGCTGCGTTGGTGACATCTTCCTCCTCCGCTGCCTTCGCCTTGTGCTTCCACTTGTCCCCCGGCGTCAGTCGGGAATGCTCTCAGAAGCGCGTCTACCCGCGTGTGCCTGTAGTCGCGCATCTTCCGATCACGCTCCAGTGAGGGAATTGAGGACGGCACATTGTCTTTGTAACGGGGATCCAGCAGGGTGGCCACCCAGGTCTGCTGACGTTTACCCCTGTCTGTGCTGAAGTTGGTTGTAAAGGTGTGTCGCTGACCGGATGAGGAGGTGGTAGAAGAGGAGGAGGAAGCTGAGTAGGAGGAGGAGGCAACAGGAGGCAAAGAATGATGCCCTGCGATCCTTGGCAGCGGAAGGACGTGCGCCATACAGCTCTCTGCCTGGGGCACAGCCGCCACTATATTTACCCAGTGTGCAGTTAGGGAGCTATAGCGTCCCTGGCCGTGCTTACTGGTCCACGTATCTGTGGTTAGGTGGACCTTGCCACAGATGGCGTTGCGCAGTGCACACTTTTATATTATCCGATACTTGGTTGTGCAGGGAGGGCACGGCTCTACTGGAGAAGTAGTGGCGGCTGGGAACGACCTACTGTGAGACAGCAAGCGACATGAGCTGTTTGAAGCTGTCTGTCTCCACCAGCCTGAATGACAGCATTTCAAGGGACAGTAGTTTAGTAAAGCAGGCATTCAGGGCCAGGGATCGAGGGTGGCTAGGTGGGAATTTACGCTTTCTCTTAAAAGTTTGTGAGATGGAGAGCTGAACGCTTCCGTGTGACATGGTGGAGATGCTTGGTGACTGAGGTGGTGGTGTTGGTGGCAGATCCTCTATTTGCTGGGCGGCAGGTGCCAACGTTCCTCCTGAGGCGGAGGACGAGGCCGAGGCAGCAGATGAAGAGGGAGCAGGAGGGGCTTGAGCCCTTTCTTGGTTTTGAAGGTGCTTACTCCACTGCAGCCTGTGTCTCGCATGTAGATGCCTGGTCATGCAGGTTGTGCTAAGGTTCAGAACGTTAATGCCTCGCTTCAGGCTCTGATGGCACAGCGTGCAAACCACTCAGGTCTTGTCTTCAGCACATTGTGTGAAGAAGTGCCATGCCAGGGAACTCCTTGAAGCTGCCTTTGGTGTGCTCGGTCCCTGGTGATGGTGGCCAGTAGCAGGCGAACTGTTTTGGCGACGGCTGCTCTGCTTTTGCACCCTGCTCCCGCTTTTGCTACGCTGTCGGCTCGGTCTCACCACTGCCTCTTCCTCCGAACTCTGAAAGTCAGTGGCACGACCTTCATTCCATGTGGGGTCTAGGACCTCATCGTCCCCTGCATCGTCTTCCACGCAGTCTTCCTCCCTGACCTCCTTTTCGGTTTTCACACTGCAGAAAGACGCAGCAGTTGGCACCTGTGTTTCGTCATAATCAGAGACGTGCTGAGGTGGTATTCCCATGTCCTCATCAGGAAACATAAGTGGTTGTGCATTCTATGTCTTCCACCCCTGGGGAAGGGCTAGGTGGATGCCCTTGGTAAACCTTGCCAGCAGAGTCTTCAAACAGCATAAGAGACTGCTCCATGACTTGAGGCTCAGACAGGTTCCCCGATATGCACGGGGGTGATGTGACAGACTGATGGGCATGGGTTTCAGGCACCACCTGTGTGCTTTCTGCAGAAGACTGGGTGGGAGATAATGTGAATGTGCTGGATCCACTGTCGGCCACCCAGTTGACTAGCACCTGTACTTGCTCAGGCCTTACCATCCTTAGAACGGCATTAGGCCCGACCAAATATCGCTGTAGATTCTGGCGGCTACTGGGACCTGAGGTAGTAGTTTCAGTAGAAAGTGTAGCTGTGGCAGAACGGCCACGTCCTCTCCCTGCACCAGAGGCTCCACCAACACCACCACCATGACCGCGTCCCTTATTAGATGTTTGCCTCATAGTTAGCGTTCACAAGCAAAGTAAAAAGTGGTTAAGTCTGTTAAAAATAATTAACCGCCAATAAAAACCCTGATGTAGGGTATTGCATTTTTTTTAAACTCTATATGACAGCGGTATTTGTGCCCTAAATTTCGCAGTGACTTATGCACGTCTAATCCCAGATGTGCAGTATATCAGAGGGTTTTTTCACCCACGTAAGCACAAAGCCGTATTTCTGGCCTAAATGTGACAGTCACTTATGCACGTCTAATCCCAGATGTGCAGTATATTAAAGGTTTTTTTTCACCCCAGTAAGCAAAAAGATGTATTTCTGGCCTAAATGTGACACTCACTTATGCACGTCTAATCCTAGATGTGCACTATATGAAAAAAAGTTTTTTTTTAAACCCAGTAAGCAAAAAGCTGTATTTCTGGACTTGCAGGCATGCAGATAGCCTGTGCTGGTGCACTATCGTTGCATAAAATGGCTGCCGATTATGTATTGATATTGACAAACTGAAGTAAAAAAAGTTCATTTTCAGCAGTAGTTGGCTCAGGGCAGGCTTAAAAAAATTGTGCACTGCACCCACAAAACACATTTGCTGTAGATCTCTGAGTAAAAAAGCAGTTCTTCATAAGATTTCTCCCTGATCTCTCCCTCACAGTGGCTGCGGCCTCTCCCTACACTAATCCGAGCAGAGTGACTGGTGGCGCTACGTGACAACAGCTTAAATAGAGGCTGGGTCACATGCTGCAGTTGGCCAATCACAGCCATGCCAATAGTAGGCATGGCTGTGATGGTCTTTTGGGGCAAGTAGTATGACGCTCGTTGATTGGCTGCTGTGCAGCCTTTCAAAAAGCGCCAAGAAAGCGTGGAACACCGAACCCGAACTTTTACGTAAATGTTCGGGTCCGGTTTGCCGAAAAACCTAAAGTTCGGTACGAACCCGAACTTTACAGTTCGAGTTCGCTCAACTCTATTGAAGACCTTTAAAAAAAATTTTTTTGGTTTTTTAAAATGTAAAGAATTAAAGTCACCCCCAAGTTTACAGATAGAAATAAACAATAAAAATTTGAAGCACTATTGGTGTCACCATTGGTAGCGCAGAAGTGTGGAAACACTGTTCCTGGCGCCATCAACGGGGATTTGTCAGCCATCGTACATAGTTTAGAAAATACTTTTTGTTCATCTACGCGTTTCAAGGGCAGAGGGGCCTCTTCTTCAGGACTATTACCAATGCTTTTACCTTTCCTGAGGACAGATCATCAATATATACTGCCTACACAACCCCTTTAACTGTTGTGTTAATTCATGTAGGGTATAGCATAGTATTTTAGTTTTCTTTACATTATATTTTTATTTCTTATGTTGCCTGTTTTTCCTATTCCTTTAGGATAATGGACTCAGCCTTGTTGATTATGTGGTCCGATATTATCTGCGACACTTTGATAAGGTGAGTGCTGTGCAACGGCATTGTAATTTTTACCCTGTATGTGTTTTTTATGTGTTTTTTATAATATTGTTTATTTCTGTAATATTTTTACCCATTTCAATGTGGTTAGTTTGTTAATCAACATAGAACGGTGCATGTTCTTAGATCTGTTTATTTTCTAGGATGCTGGGACAGATAAGAGTCTCTTTCCTTTGCCCGAGCCACAAGATTTCTTCCTGGCTGCACAGGTGAAGTTTGAGGATGTGGAAAAAGACTTAAGAAAGCTCAGAAAAGATCTAGAAGGTAAATCAATAATCTTCCTTGAAGCATTAAATGATTATACCGTATCAAATTGTGGCAATATTTAGTGTATTGCTGAATATCCCAGCATATCAGGAACACATGTGCTTTCAGTCCCAATAATGACTTGCCCAAAATAGATATACAGTAGATCACCTATAGGCTTTTCCAGTAATATAGATGGAATATGTTACAGATAGTACTTGTTGAGCCACAGTAAAAATGGTCTTATGTATATCTGAATGGACCTTAGTCACTGTAGTCATTGCTCAGGATTTTGACTTTTGGGTGCATAGCAAGATTGTAATACACCTAGCTATTTACTGAACAGGAAAAAAAACACTCAGGCACAAGGATAATAGGGGCCTATTATAACCTATAAGGCCCATAGTGAAATAAGATAGGGCAGCATAGTTAGCAATAATTTGAGATATGTACAGTATGATAGCACCATAGAACAGAGAACCCACATTACAGCAAAAAGCCACTATAGTGTTATTCCCCTCAATAATGTTGAAACGTGTTTCTACCCCATAATGGTGTATTCTTCAGGTACATAGCAATTCTACCTTTATTTTTTATGTTGGGTTAAATATGTATTTTAAAGGTCGTAAAGTAAATCTGATTAAACCTTACAGAGGCTGTCATATTAGGGTAACCCCTCCTCATATGACCTGTTAGTTAAGGCATATTGATATCATAGAGAGGCTGTCCTGAGCAGAGACCCACTGCAAAAAAGCTACTCCCCATTTGGGGGATTTAGTGGATCATGTGTTACATTGTTGCCACTGCAGGAAAAATGTGGGGTCCTCCTCAGCTTCCCTATCTGATCCATAAGGGTTTCAGCTGCTGTACCCAAAGCGATTAACTAATCTCCAAAGAGTCCTAATCCAGAGATGTCGTCCAGGCGGGATGACCACTTTAAGGATTAGGCATCACTCGCGTTATTTTAGGAAAATATGTAGTCTTAAAATTTTAATGTGTCATATTTGTAGTCAAAGTAAACATTTATTTTAGAGAATTTCATTATTTAACAGAAAAAATCAGTCATTGCCGTTAAGCAGATCAGCAGATGAATGTTCAGTGTGGGATCTGAAGGCAAGAGAAAAAAAAAAGTGCTGTTCAAATAGAGCTGATAATAATGGATATCTAATTTCTCGGCAATATGAAATGATAACATTAATGTAAACAATATGGATACGTTGTTAATATATGATGTGTATAACAATAATAAAAATGAACTTGGGGTGGGGAGGTTCAGTACCCATGTACACCAAATCTGTGGGAAATGGACTTGAGGCATGCAAGAATTCGTCTCTGTCATCTGTAAGGCCATGTGTTTAACTCCACAGAGCTTTCTTGTTTAATAAGAGAAATACTTCTCCCCGTGCTTGTGTAACAACAACTTAACAGCTCCAAGAAAAGAATTCTCAATTGGTAAAAAGGGATTGTGGAAGAAAAGCACAGGGCCAAGATTAGAGAGGGGAGAGAGTTTTAAAGCTGGGACATAAAATAAACAGTTTATAAGCTTTGCTTACTCTTTGACGGGTATGTTTGAGCCTGGGAGATCAAAGACGGCTGCCGTAGCAGCACCATGTAGATTGGGGTTCTTAATTTCAATTTTTTTTTTTCTCTTAATATATTATTAAAAGAAAACTTTTAATTTGCAGATGTCTTATTGGGTTGTTCAGGTTTCATAAAGACCTTGGCTAATGTTTTCCTTAAACTGTATACATAAAAACTTTAATGAGTTCATGTAGAAAAGTAATAGAAGTCATGGGTCCTCTTGCTTGACTAGAACGATATAACATATGACATACACTCTCTTTTAGCCTTACCATTAAAGGGGTTGTGACACTAATATAAATGTATCCTGCCCAACAGAAATCACTGTTATATCGCTTCCCCCAAATACTACCATTTATCAAAACTAAACTTATTAGACCCCTTTCTCACGAACGAGTTCCACGCATTGGACTCGCAGTGTGTGTCAGCAAGAGCACCCATTCTGACCTCGCAGCACTGACGGGTTGCATAGCATTATATTGATTTATGATGCTATGTAACCCTTAAGAGGTATGGAATGTATTGTATAACACTGACCTAATGCTGGGCGGTCAAGATGGGTGCTCTTGCTGACACACACTGCGAGTCCAATGCATTGAATTCGCTTGTGTGAAAGGGGCCTTAGCCTACTATTGCACCCTGTTGCTGTAGGTTATGTCCTGCATTGGAGCCTTGTAATGTAGGATGTAGAGAGAGCCATTGGTAAGAACAAGGGGTGTCACCTGATCTGCTGATGTCAGGATGCATCTCAGAGACCTAAGGCATGATGGACAGCAGTCGTATGACCAGGAAGTAGGATTCAAGCATGGAGGATAAGAGAAATATTTGCAAATAAGATAAATTTTGGGGGGAAAAATTATGCAAACAGGTATGCAGAGGCTTTTCCATTGTCAATAAGTCTGTATACATTGAAGTACTTCCAGTAAGTTTCCATACAGGACTGATCTCTAAGGAGATTCAGCACCCTGCCTAAGCCACCTCCAAGGCATCACACTCAACCAGCCAGAATGCTACTCCTGATGAGGGGCAAGCACCCAGGAAACGGCTGTATATGGATGGATATCAGGTTTGGCTATATTCCCTTGTTAAATCCCAAGGCTGGTGACATGGTTCTCTTTCTTGGGAGATACCTCTTTGTATATTTGTTTCCCATGGAGCATTGCCAATAAGTCTCCATACCTTTAGAGTACTTCTAGTAAGTCTCCATACAGGACTAGTCTCTTCAAGGAGATTCAGCATCCTGCCTAAGCCGGAAAAAAAAAAAGTGAATTGACATTAGTGAGATTGTAAGTATAGTAGGGAAGGCATTGAGCACTTGATAAAATCCAAGTCTTTATAAAATATTTGGACACATGAAAAAGATTAGAATCAACTTTCATACGCGTTTCGAGTGAATTAAATGCATAGGAATAGTTGATTTTAATCTTTTTTGTGTCCGAACATTTAGTAGCGGCTTCGGGGGTAATTTACAAACAGATACACGCAACTTTTTGGCATATATCTGTTGCAGATTGTGGCGCAAATGTTATTTGATCCACAATCTGCATTTTTTCCCTTTTTCGCCAATCTTGCCAGGTCTAAAAAAAGGGGTATTGGCATGGGTGGGGAAAAGGGCGGCCTGGCAGGCCCATCTCATTTATCACACTCTTTGCCTGATAGAGGCTTAGAAAATGGTCTAACTCTACGCCACCAAGGGAGCTGGCGTAGATTTAGATGCTGGTGCCTCTACATAACTTAGACAGACGAACCCCCAGTGCAGGAGGGAAGAAGACTAGCATTGGGATGTGATAGTAGCCTGGGGTTAGATGCCATCATGCATGCATGAGTCTGAATCTCTCACCACAGGGATAGCAAGAAATTGACTCACGCATGTGCTGCAGGATCTAAAGCCAGGCTACAAATACGTGCCCAACATATGGCACATGATCTCAGAAGTGGACGTTGCACGGAATTGAGCCACAACCCATTTGGCCCCTTTAACTCCACCAATAATAATATTTATTTATATAGCGAACATATTCCACAGCGCTTTACTATCAGGGAGTTCATAAATAACATAAGCAGCAAACAGGTCAACAATTAAAACCAGAGGAATGAGGGCCCTGCTCGCAAGAGCTTACAATCTGAGGCGATTGGGTAAGTGGGCGTGAGACAGAAGGTAACAAGGGCATGTTTTGTACAAAGGTCTGGACTAGAGATGAGTGAATTGAATCAGACAAAGTGGAATTCGATCCGAATTTCAGGAAAAATTTAATTCGCAATGAATGCGAATTTCCTCACGCTTCGTGGTAATGAATCACAATTTTTCCTAAAATGGTGGCTACATGTGTGAGGACATGGGGCAAGGAACTCTAGGAAGGCGGACTGACCCATAATGCCATGCAGGCAGCCAATCAGAAGCTAGCCCTGTGATAAATACGGCTTCAATCTTGGAGTCAGACATTTTCCAGCATTCTGAGTGCAGGGACAGACGTGAGAAGGCGCTAGGGACAGCAATAGGAAAAACCTCATGGTTATAAATCGTTTTTTCTTATTTTTATTTTCACAATGAGGTTTTTCTAGCACTATCCCTAGCACCTTCTGACGTCTCTCCCTGCACTAAGATGCTGTAAAATGATTCCTCCCCATCCTTTCCCTGCACTTGTAAATAGTTTTTCTAGCACTGTCCCTAGTGCCTTATGACGTCTCTCCCTGCACTAAGATGTGTAAAATCATTCCTCCCTATCCTTTCCATGCACTTATAAATCGTTTTTTTTTTTGTTTTTTTAGGTGCAGGGAAAGGATAGGGAGGAATCATTTCACACATCTTAGTGCAGGGAGAGACGTCATAAGGCGCTAGGGACAGTGCTAGAAAAACTATTTACAAGTGCAGGGAAAGGATGGGGAGGAATCATTTCACAGCATCTTAGTGCAGGGAGAGACATCAGAAGGCGCTAGGGATAGTGCTAGAAAAACCTCATTGTGAAAAAAAAAGCGATTTACAAGTGCAGGGAAAGATTATTTGGGTATCCAAATAGCCATTATACAGCTCTGGCATTTCAGCAATTTGTTCTTGTATTGGGGTGCAAGTGCTATGTTGAAAATCCTTTAGTGGCTTACATCTGTGGAAAAAGAAAAATATATATGCATTTCACTGTTGCATTTATATGTGGTGAAAGAGTTTAGTGGCCTATTTCAGTACAAAAAGGAAAAAAACATACGCACTTCACTGGTGAATTTATCTCGGCTAAAAGCGTTTAGTGGCAGTGATGAGCGGCAGGGGCAATATTCGATTTTGCAATATTTTGTGAATATTTGGGCGAATATTTGTCATATATTCGCAAATTCAAGAATTCGTGATCTCCAGTCATTGTTTTCTTGATTGCGAAAATCTGCAAACAGAAAATTCACGCTAAAAATTAGCGATACGAAAATTTGCGATCAACACTACTCCTAAAGTCAAAGATATTGCTCCCTTCTCATTGGCCCACAAGCAAGAAGCAGTGAGGGATCATGGGTACTGATGAAAAAAATCTAGAATATTCACGATTACGAAGATATAGCACTATAATCTAGATATTCGTGAATTCTCAAAGTGCCAAAAATCTTCGATTTATAGTATTCGCGATCAAAACAATTTAGTGGCCTATTTCCATACAAAAGGAAAGATATTTTCTCAGTTCACTTCTGAAGTTATATGTGTTGAAAGCGTTTATTGGCCTATTTCAGTACAGAAAGTAAAATATATACGCACTTCACTGGTGCATTTATTTCTGGAAAAAGAGTTTAGTGGCCTATTTCAGTACAAAAAGAAAAAAAATATACGCATTTCACTTCTGCAGTTATATGTGGTGAAAGCGTTCAGTCCTATTTCAGTACAAAAAGGAAAAAATATATGCACTTCACTGTTGCATTTATTTCTGGTGAAAGAGTTTAGTAGCTTATTTCAGTACAAAACTAAAAATATATACGCATTTCACTTCTGCAGTTAATTCAGTACAAAAACAAAATATATTCAGCGTTCTCTTTTGCAGTTATATGTGGTAAAAACTTTAGTGATGTATTTCGGTAGAAAAACTAAATATATTCAGTGTTCAGCTCTGCAGTAATATTTGTGGTAAAACCTTTAGTGATGTACACTGCTCAAAAAAATAAAGGGAACACAAAATTAACACATCCTAGATCTGAATAAATTAAATATTCTTCTGAAATACTTTGTTCTTTACATAGTTGAATGTGCTGACAACAAAATCACACAAAAATAAAAAAATGGAAATCAAATTTTTCAACCCATGGAGGTCTAGATTTGGAGTCACACTCAAAATTAAAGTGGAAAAACACACTACAGGCTGATCCAACTTTGATGTAATGTCCTTAAAACAAGTCAAAATGAGGCTCAGTAGTGTGTGTGGCCTCCACGTGCCTGTATGACCTCCCTACAACGCCTGTGCATGCTCCTGATGAGGTGGCGGACGGTCTCCTGAGGGATCTCCTCCCAGACCTGGACTAAAGCATCTGCCAACTCCTGGACAGTCTGTGGTGCAACGTGACGTTGGTGGATAGAGCGAGACATGATGTCCCAGATGTGCTCAATTGGATTCAGGTCTGGGGAACGGGCGGGCCAGTCCATAGCATCAATGCCTTCATCTTGCAGGAACTGCTGACACACTCCAGCCACATGAGGTTTAGCATTGTCTTGCATTAGAAGGAACCCAGGGCCAACAGCACCAGCATATGGTCTCACAAGGGGTCTGAGGATCTCATCTCGGTACCTAATGGCAGTCAGGCTACCTCTGGCGAGCACATGGAGGGCTGTGCGGCCCTCCAAAGAAATGCCACCCCACACCATTACTGACCCAATGCCAAACCGGTCATGCTGGAGGATGTTGCAGGCAGCAGAACGTTCTCCAAGGCATCTCAAGACTCCGTCACGTCTGTCACATGTGCTCAGTGTGAACCTGCTTTCATCTGTGAAGAGCACAGGGCGCCAGTGGCGAATTTGCCAATCTTGGTGTTCTCTGGCAAATGCCAAACGTCCTGCACTGTGTTGGGCTGTAAGCACAACCCCCACCTGTGGACGTCGGGCCCTCATATCACCCTCATGGAGTCTGTTTCTTACCGTTTGAGCAGACACATGCACATTTGTGGCCTGCTGGAGGTCATTTTGCAGGGCTCTGGCAGTGCTCCTCCTGTTCCTCCTTGCACAAAGGCGGAGGTAGCGGTCCTGCTGCTGGGTTGTTGCCCTCCTACGGCCTCCTCCAGGTCTCCAGATGTACTGGCCTGTCTCCTGGTAGCGCCACCATGCTCTGGACACTACGCTGACAGACACAGCAAATCTTCTTGCCACAGCTCGCATTGATGTGCCATCCTGGATAAGCTGCACTACCTGAGCCACTTGTGTGGGTTGTAGACTCCGTCTCATGCTACCACTAGAGTGAAAGCACCGCCAGCATTCAAAAGTGACCAAAACATCAGCCAGGAAGCATAGGAATTGAGAAGTGGTCTGTGATCACCACTTGCAGAACCACTCCATTATTGGGGGTGTCTTGCTAATTGCCTATAATTTCCACCTGTTGTCTATGCCATTTGCACAACAGCATGTGAAATTGATTGTCACTCAGTGTTGCTTCCTAAGTGGACAGTTTGATTTCACAGAAGTGTGATTGACTTGGAGTTACATTGTGTTGTTTAAGTGTTCCCTTTATTTTTTTGAGCAGTGTATTTTGGTAGAAAACTATACATTTATTCTGCGTTCAGCACCACAGTTATACGTGGTAAAGCCTTTAGATGCATATTTCAGTAGAAAACAAAAAATTCATACTTATAAAAATTTATCCTTATAGGGAGGGGTCCACGGATTCACGGAAGCAGCGGCAGTAGCAGTCAGTCAGTGCGCAGTGTTGTTAGTAAAATCACCTACTCTGCGGTGTGGCAGTTTTTTGCACAGCCTCCGGAGGAGGTGAACTTGACCATATGTAGAATCTGTAGGCAGAAGGTGAAGCGTGGCCAGTGTGCCAAAGTTGGCACCACGGCCCTGCATCAACATATGCAGCGTCACCATAAAGTGTCCTGGGAGAACCGTTGCTCCGATGTGATGGTCTAACTTGCCGCAGCAACTGCAGCATCACCTAGGGGCACGCCGCACATGATTTCAGGCAGTCAAGGCTCCACCACCTCAGGCGAAGGGAGCGGTCTGTCATTCCCATCGTCTGCTGGTCCTGATGCTCCTGCTCCTCCTGCTCCTCCTACTCCTCAGCAGTCATTCCGTCAGCAATCGATCACTGAAGCGATTGCCAAGAGACAATAGTATGCGTGCATGCATCCAACGGCGCAGAAGCTGAACGTGCTGCTCTCCAAGTTGTTGGTGCTGTAGTCCCTCCCTTTCCAAGTGGTGGACTCTGCACCTTTCAGACAACTGATGGCTTGTGATGAGCCGAGGTGGAGAGTCCCAAGCCTTTTGTGACGTATTTCGGTAGCAAAACTAATTTTATTCAGTGTTCAGCGGTGCAGTTGCAGCGTCCCACCACAATCTATTGTGCGGTATTGTATGATTTTGTATTAATGTGTGTGCAAAATCTCTGTTACCAGGCAGATAAGTTGTAATTTATGCATCCCACCACTAGATGGGGATATAGCTTAGGTCTTATATATACCTAGGTCAGGCCTAGTTAGTCAGATGAAAGTGGATTAAAAATGTAGTTCAGAAGACAGCAGATCTAAGTAGATCAGATCAGTGAGAGAGAATGTAGGGTGAAGACTCCATGACACAGATTAGTGAGTGGAGCCAACTTCGCTAGGAGGTGATACTAAGATGTGAGGCGCAGAAGAGCGTTTTCCTTCTGTGGCCGGACTATAGACTTGCATCCCTGACCAGTAGGAGAAGAGTTTGCCTCCCTGGAAAAGAAACCAGCTTTCCTAAGGAATCATTGGTGATAAGAGCCATTATTGAGGGCCACAGACACCTTTGCATGGTGGAGGATTTATAGCTTATGGCAGCCACACCATACTTCTGAGAGACTGTTGAGTTTTCCTGTCTAAATGTTCAGCTTGTAGGGAAAGTACAAGGAATAGGACCCAGCACATCAATAGGAACCAGGTACACCTAACCCACTGCTCCAAACTAAAAACCTGAAAAGCCTAGAAACAGTGGATTTGCAGAATCAACTCTGTAACATCAAGAGACTGCATTTTTGTACTGCTGAAACCAAAGTCATCAACAGTAAAAGTTGTGAGTTAAATCTTACCACTGTCTACCTCATTATTGCTACTAATGGTTGTACCACCATTAACGGTACTGGCGTCACGACAAAAATCATCAAGGGACTCAGCCGCAACAAGCACCCTAAGCACCCCTAACATCAAGGGCACCTCAACCACCATCTTGACTGATGCTTCCTACCACAGAGCGTGCCCCAGAGGATTTCATGCTGTCCACCTAAACACTGTGCTGCCAGCCCAGGGAGGCTTTCTGCTAACCGTGAGTAAACTGATGAACTGTGTGTTATAATTTGGCCCCTCATCGGTCCACCGTGCACCTCACGTGTTGCCCCTGCGCTACTGGCTGGCTGCACAGTTATATGTGGGAAAATCTTTATTGACGTATTTCGGTCGAAAAACGAAATTTATATAGCGTTCAGCGCTGCTCTTATATGCGGTAAACTCTTTATTGAAGTATTTCGGTAAAAAAACTAAAAAAATGATCCAGCTTTAGTGACGTATCTTGATGAACTTCGCAACTCTTCCGGGCTCAAAGCTATGTTGATGCTTTGTCTTCTCATTGTCTGTAGCTACTTGCCAGCCAGGTTCCCCCAGAAGTATCTGGGTCGATGAGCAGCCGATACTGCGCTTGCATGAATCTTGACAGGATTCGTCTCCACGTGGAGAGAAATTGTTTTTTAGAATGCTTTCTCCATCGTAACCACAACATCGAATAACCTGAAGACTGGCTGATTCTCTCCTGTCTTAGGCAACACTTAATTTAATATTCAATATTTAATAACTTTAATAATACAAATTAAGTAAGTAAACTTAAATTTACCAATATATTATCCAAATCTTCGAGGGAAATTCACGGACAATCAATTTGCCAAGCCTTTTGTGCCAGAGAACGTGTAATTATTAAATCGTGGTTTAAGCAACACTTTATAAAGTTGAGAAATTTTAACCTTCTGTTCTGTCTCATATTCCCTATAAATAAATAGACGAAGCTGCAATTCTGTGGCCTCCTGATGCTGCCGCCACCTCCACACTGTCATTGGGCCACTCTCTAGTCTCCTCATGCTGTTCCCACCCTCCCCACTTCATCACTGGGCCACTATTTTGCCTTTTGGCCTGGCTGACATTATGGTTTGTTTGACCCTTCTTCTGATCTGCCAGAAGGAAGGAAAAATTTGACGCACAACGGATCCTGTCTGTGTAGCAGCTGTAAGGCCTGTAGGGTCCCATCAGAATTGTCTTCTGCTTTTGGCTACCAAATCATGAGTGGGTACAAAACACAGAAGACATGCAAATATTCCATTCACGTGTCATCTCTGTTTTAGATCCACTCCTGTTTTTTTGGGCATTAGAAATACTGATGGATTATTGAGCAAACGCTGGCCGAGTGAAGGCGTATGCTCCACAGACAGAATCTGTTTTTTGTGGGTTATTGTTCTGACGGATCAGAAGAAGGGCAAATTAATCAGTGACGTCAACACAAACTTACTGCTGACAGCCGCTCCACTCTGTCGGGGGGGCTCGACTTGTATAAGCGTTTAATAGAACAGGTTCTGTTGACATCTATGTCATCTATCTTGACACTAACATTGACCTGTAAGGCTGAGTTCATACTTGAGTTATTTGGTCAGTTTTGGCCCCGTCACTGCCCTAATAAGTGAAGTGTGCAGTGATTCTAAGAGCGACGCCTGTCATCTGCATGTCATACTGACTCACAGTATTTTTTCACTACCACAGCAGACTCCCCATGCGTGTTACTACAAGGCACAGTGTTCTACACCCCTACAAAGGCTGTCTGCAGCCCGGAAATAGACGTTTTTTTAACCCGATTTGCTGCGAATAAATTTGGATCGAAGCGAATATTTTTGGAAAATTGGGCAAACCGGCCAAATTGAATTTTTGAGAAATTCGCTCATCTCTAGTCCGGACATCTTAGAGGAGTAGATATAAGGCTGCGTGGGCCAGTCACCAGTTGATATCTGTAGTACTTCTGAGTGCAAGGGGTGTGGTGGATGCTGATGGATCAGGTTCAGAAGAATGGTACCGAAGGGGTGTTGGGGCAGTGAATTAAGGAGAGTTAGATCAGGGGATGTGATAGGCTAACCTAAACAGATGTGTTTTTAGGGAGTGCTGAAAACTGTGGATGTAGGGTATAGGGCTACTTTCACACTGGAGGTAGACTTAACGGCAGGCTGTTTAGCGAGGGGAACAGGCCTGCCAGATCCGGTGCTACCGCATGTCACTGTGCCTGTAGGAGTCCACTCCGGCCCCGTTCACTATAATGGGGGCGGAGGCCCGGATGCAGCATGGCAAAGATGCCGAGCGGCAGCCGGAATAAAACTACAGGATGCTACGATATTTGCCCGGCCACTTCTCTGCATGTTTGCCGTGCTGCAGCCAGACCTCCGGACCGCCCCCATTATAGTGAATGGGGCTGGAACGGACTTCCGCCAGCACAGTGGACTTGTGGTAGCACGGATCTGGCAGGCTGTCCCCCTGCCGAAACAGCCTGCTGGAAAAGGCCACCGCCAGTGTGAAAGTAGCTTTAACCTAATTGCTTGGGGTAAAGTATTCCAGAGAACCGGTGCAACTCGGAAGAAGTCTTGGAGATGGGAGTGAGAGGTTCTGATTATGGTGGATTTTTAAGTAGTGTTGAGCGAACTTCTGTTTTAAGTTCGGCGTCTAAAGTTCGGCTTCCGAGTTGGGCGGAGAATCCCGATATGGATTCCGAATTCCGTTGTGGTCCGTGGTAGCGGAATCAATAATGGCCAATTATTGATTGCGCTACCACGGACCACAACGGAATTCGGAATCCATATCGGGATTCTCCGCTAACCGGAAGCCGAACTTTAGACGCCGAACTTAAAACAGAAGTTCGCTCAACACTATTTATAAGTCATTGGCTGAATGGAGAGCTCAGGTAGGATGGTAGACAGACATGAGGGAGGATATTGGGGGGGCAGCACTGTGGAGAACTTTGTCGGTGAGAATGAGAAGTTTAAATTGAATCCTGTACTAAATGGGCAATCAGTGCAATGACTAGCACAAGGCGGAGGCATCGAACTAGTGCATAGACAGATAGATGACCCTGGCTGCTGCACTCCAGATAGATAAGAGAGGGGGAGACCAATTAGTAATGAGCTACAGTAATGGGAATGGATCAAGGCAATAATGAGAGTTTTTGTTGTTTTCACAGTAAGAAAAGGGCAGATTCTAGAAATGTTTTTAAGGTGCAGGTGGTATGAGCGGGCAAGTGATTGAATATATCTATATTTCTCTCAGGTTTTCCTATTTTTAACAACAGGAATATTGCTGTAGACTGTGCTATTCTTCCTATCAAAAATTGTAGAAAGCATAAAACTGTAGTGTGAACCAGAGCCAAAGAGAGGAGGTCTTGAATTATATTGTCAGTGACATCCACTACTTTTGTTCAAACAGTGGATATTAGGTTTTCTGAAGAGTCCCTCATAGTTTTATAAAAAAAATTCTCACTTGGCATAGAATAGAACCCACTTCTCGTCACCAGAATTCAGCACATATACCGTAGAATCATTTGCAGATGGAAAAAATGTTTTGTTATAGACAGCATCTTTGTCCCATCAGTTCTTATCACATATCTACTGGCTCTTCACATGCATTATGTGTAGTATGTATAAGATTTATATTGGCTACAGATTTGCTTTACCCATTGTATTTTCATTAAAACTGTAGCATTTTTTTGTCTGCTATAATACCCCTAATGGTGATTCTTCATTATTGAAACTGAGTTTGTATTCTTTTCTGCCAGGCTGAAAACACTAACCTGGAATATATGGCGTATGAAGGATGTTATTACCATATTATGCCAAGCGTATTTCAAAAATTGTAGCTCTAGTAACTCTGCCCAAGTTCCTCTGTTTGTCTAAAGTATTTAGCGTAACATTAGTCTTCATTGAACGTGTTCTGCATGTAGACTTTGGTTTATGCTTTGCTAGCCCCAATCACAAGAGAAAATTTAAAGGCTTACTTGATCTTCCAGAGCTTGGAGGTTTGTTTGCATAACCTGGACCCCTTTGTGTTCTTATCCTCTTAAATTTCCTGACCTCTTTTCTCAAAGGTTGCCCTAACGTGACACCAGTCTGGTCCCCAATGGTCCATCCAGCAAAGTGCTATGGCCGCCACTGTCAATTATTGTCACACTCCTGATTACTGCCACTGATTTGTATGGGTCACTTCTAGGCTTGACTGAATCTACCTTCAGATCATAGATCCGATGTCAATACCTTCAAATACTAAATATTTTAATACCGTTTCCATACAGCATTAAAATGTACTGGCTCCGTGGAGCCAAAGTTAGTCTTGTCCGAAGTTGCGCGAGACTTTGGTGAATTACTGCTGTATTCCTATTTGCGTATTTAAAAACACTTTAGAATAGTAATCCGAAGTGAGCTTCAGTACTGGCTGGTATCTCAGTACCAAAGTCCACTTCGGATTACTATTTTAAATTGTTTTTCAATACGCAGATATGAATACAGTAGTAATTCATGGAAGTCTCATGCGACTTCAGGTGAGACGAACTTTGGCTCCACTGAGCCAATACATTTTAATGCTGTATGGAAACGGTATAAAAATCGAGGTATTTGAACAAATCTATGATCAGAAGGTCGCTCAAGCCTAGTCACTTGAATATAATAACCTCATAATAACTTCCACTTAAATGCGGAAATAGAGAGAGTGCCAAGAAAAAAATGTATACAAACACCCATGACATAGATCATGTTGATCTTGATCTTCTTTATAACATAAACTCATAGTTACAACTTAAAAAGTTTGTTCTTTTTGCTAGATTCATACTCAATAAGCTGGTAACAAGTTGTCCGATTGCTTGGACCTCCAGAGATCAGCTATAATCTGCTAGAATGATGCACCAACTGCTCAGTTTCCCTGAGAAATAAAGCAATTAAATAGAGGTTGTCCCATAAAAATATTCTACACTTTTCAAACTAGCCCCTGAATCTAAATACACTGCTCAAAAAAATAAATGGAACACAAAAATAACACATCCAAGATCTGAATTAATTAAATATTCTTCTGAAATACTTTGTTCTTTACATAGTTAAATGTGCTGACAACAAAATCACACAAAAAAAAAAAATGGAAATCAAATTTTTCAACCCATGGAGGTCTGGATTTAGAGTCACACTCAAAATTAAAGTGGAGAAACACACTACAGGCTGATCCAACTTTGATGTAATGTCCTTAAAACAAGTCAAAATGAGGCTCAGTAGTGTGTGTGGCCTCCACGTGCCTGTATGACCTCCCTACAACGCCTGTGCATGCTCCTGATGAGGTGGCGGACGGTCTCCTGAGGGATCTCTTCCCAGACCTGGACTAAAGCATCTGCCAACTCCTGGACAGTCTGTGGTGCATAGAGCGAGACATGATGTCCCAGATGTGCTCAATTGGATTCAGGTCTGGGGAACGGGCGGGCCAGTCCATAGCATCAATGCCTTCGGTCTTGCAGGAACTGCTGACACACTCCAGCCACATGAGGTCTAGCATTGTCTTGCATTAGGAGGAACCCAGGGCCAACCGAACCAGCATATGGTCTCACAAGGGGTCTGAGGATCTCATCTCGGTACCTAATGGCAGTCAGGCTACCTCTGGCGAGCACATGGAGGGCTGTGCGGCCCTCCAAAGAAATGCCACCTCACACCATTACTGATCCAATGCCAAACCGGTCATGCTGGAGGATGTTGCAGGCAGCAGAATGTTCTCCACGGCATCTCCAGACTCTGTCACGTCTGTAACATGTGCTTAGTGTGAACCTGCTTTCATCTGTGAAGAGCACAGGGCTCCAGTGGCGAATTTGCCAATCTTGGTGTTCTCTGGCAAATGCCAAACGTCCTGCACCACCTGCAGAACCACTCCTTTATTGGGGGTGTCTTGCTAATTGCCTATAATTTCCACCTGTTGTCTATCCCATTTGCACAACAGCATGTGAAATTGATTGTCACTCAGTGTTGCTTCCTAAGTGGACAGTTTGATTTCACAGAAGTGTGATTGACTTGGAGTTACATTGTGTTGTTTAAGTGTTCCCTTTATTTTTTTGAGCAGTGTACTTTTGTAATTGCATGTAATTAAAACTTCTGTATTGCCACTGAGCTATTCAAAAACATGTATCTGTATAGCGCCACCTGCTGTTTGTTCTTTTCCTTATTTCTCTGTCCATCTTACTGAGGTGGTCGCACGTGCTCAGTTTAAATACTCAATGCCACCAGCCATATATCCCTGTGGCTGTTACAAGGAAAGAGCCAAAGCAAAAAAGACAGAGCCTTGATCTGGCAGCAATGAATGGGGAGATCTCTGAATCCATGTGAGGTACAGGGCTGGTTCTAAGTTTGATGTTGATATTTTGCTATTGATATTGATATTGGTTCTCCTTTTGATTTTGAGATTGCCATGTACTATATGATGTCTAATTTTCAGTTTTACATGAATTATGAGTATATACCATTTAAATGGTGGATAATTGAAATAACAGGATTTCTATGTAATGTACAGATACTCTAGGGAAATAGAAAAATGCTTGATCTCCACTCTGGATAATTAATGAAGTGTTTAAAAAAAATGAATTCTGAGTGGTTCTGATTCACACATTTCTTTTCTAAATTTTCTAAAAAAAAAAAACTAATTGCAGACATATGGACTGATATATGGGACAGACACGAAAGCAATCAGATAACCTCTATTAGCCTTACAACTGTCAATCTGGATGTTCATCCAACAAGAAGCAAAGATCTGGCCAGATTAAAATTTAGTTCCACGGTTCTTGCATTTCTTGTTTATCATCACATTTCTAAATAAATCAAGTTATTTAGTTAATTAGTGAGCATAATATGATCCTAATTGAAATGAGATCAAAGCAACATGTCAAATGGAGATCATGCATGGCAATATTAGAGCAAAAGAAGGAATGTCTATGGCTCACAGACTTGGCAACAAAAATTCAAATGAAAACACTTAATGGATAATAGAATTGTAAAAAGTGTTCTTTAATCTCCAATGGAAATACAGAAACTGATTTGTGTCACAGTCTTTCTTGCCCCGCACATCCGTAGTGCATGGGCCAAGTTTGTCTCTACCCGAACCCATGCTTAGAGTCCCTAGCTTTGTTCTGTGGAATAGTTTTCCAGATTTTAGATAACCTTTAGGTCTAAAAGTTAATATAAAATAGTAGAGGAAGTAGTTTATTTCACATGGAATAAAATAATTCCTGCAAATAGAACACCATCATCTTGGTAGGCTCAAGTTCTGGGTTCAAATGTGACCAAGGACAATATCTCCATTGAGTTTGTATGTTCTCACCATGTGTGCATGGGCTTCCTCCCGCACATCCGAAGACATACTGATAGGGAACCTAGATTGTGAGCTCCCCTTGGGGACAGTAAGTATACATGTCTGTAAAGCGCTGCAGGCTTATGTAATGTGCTATATATAAATAACATCTAGTGGATCTACCTGTATTTATCTCTTGGTTCTATGGTCCATTAATGCAAAAGATTTTCCCTGCCAGTACAAGGTATGGCACTGTTTCTGGGGGAAAAAACAACCATGTGTTCTAACTCTAGACATCCTCTTTAAGAGAAAAGAGTTTTGATGCAGGATTTCACCAAATGAACCTAGCATTTTATTGGATAGCCTGTAGCACCTCAATGCATATTCACTGACATCACTGTTCTCACTATCATTCATCAAGTATAAATTCAATTGAATATCCAGTTTTTATTAGTAACATACCTTATTGTCCTCTATAGGTATGTGAGAAGCAAGCAAGTATGGTAATGAGTGACTCTCCAGAGGATCATCTCCAGCACTTTAAAGACAGAATCACAGGAATTTATTCAGAAAGGTAAGCATTTAAGATTTATTAAAACATTGCAACAAAAAAGGTGTGTGTGTGTGTGTAAATGTGTGTGTGTGTATATATACTATATATATATATATATAACACCAAAAAGAGATCCAGCAGCACAAGACAAAAAAAGAAAGGGTGAACAAAAAAAAAAAAAACTTTATTCCCCTCTGCAACGTTTCAAAAAACCGCTCAATGCGGTCTTTAATCAAGCTTGATAAAGACCGGCATTGAGCGGTTTGAAACGTTTGCAGAGGGGAATAAAGGATCTCACTATCTTTTTCACCTGACGTCTGGAGTGCTGCCTCATTCTTTTGTTATTTTTATATATATATATATATATAAACAAATATGGCAATTGGGCAGCACCGCTGTATGTACAATATGGACCGAGTGCCAGCGGCTGTGAAGGCGATCCCCCTTCAAATCTGTAGCAGAAAAGAATTCCACGGCACCTCCAAGGCGTAAAATAAATTCAGGCTTTATTCACCAGACACGCAACGTTTCGATCCACCTCCTGGGATCTTCTTATATATACATATACATATACATATATACATATACATATATATATCCTTTATTTACATAGTGCCAAGGTATTCTATGGAAATATGGAAATATTGCAGTACCCCAGACCTAGGGGTAATGTTAATGTAATGTAGTGCACACTCTTTGTCCAGCATGAGCCGCGCGTGGTCTTAATTAACTATTCTGGCCCAGCCCTCTCTGGAGCTAGTTCCAGAAGACTCCAGTCAGTCTAAGTGTAGGAAGACTCCAGCCAGTCTATGTGTAGGGAGGGAGGGAGGAGTTAGGGAGCAGTCATGAGAGTCGAAACGTAAACCCAGCTTAAAGCATTACAGACCCTGCTGCTGCAAAGGGGAAACATGATAAGATACCCCTATGCACCCCCAGACTAGTGGACACTACAGCCAGATTGTAGTAGTTAGCCACAGATCCTGAGAAACAGAGAATAAGGTAAACAGGGGGCCATTTCTGCAACAAACTGCTTAGCTCATTCTTGACATCTGGGAGGAATTTGCACTGTTCACAGATGACCTCTGGATGTACAACTCCTTTTGTTAACTTCAATTTGGCCTGGTCTCTGACTTTCTTACCACCACATTGCTGGCCATTTTCATTTCCATCACGTTCCTAGCACCCACATGGACATAACATCATGGGCCACCCCCGGACTGCCATCAGTCAGGGAGCGCCCAAAGGGAATACAGGGTACCCCTTCTTCACTGCACAATGCCATGGAGTGACAGTCTATGGGAGCACACTGTGAAAAATCATCATCAGTTACTACTTACCAATCCCATCCTCTGCTCTGGCTCCTCAGGGATCGCTGACTATACAACCAGGAGAGGCAGTAAAACGTAGCAACAAGTAAAAACAAATGAAAGTCAAGTGACGTAAATGGAAGTGTATAAATACCCTTCTTAAAAGAACTTACATCTATAGGGAAGGAAGGGAGTGACCTAATAATATGCAAAATGTATCCTTCAGATAATCCACATGTATCTGCAATTTTGTATTATCTCCATGTGTGAATCCAGCCTAACAGTTCTTTTAATTTAATCTAGAAGGGACAGGTAACCACTGTAATGACTGGTGAAGTGGCACATAACAGCCTTAAAATTTATCTGAATCCAACAATATTTGCCAATCTTCTTGTAGGCTAATCTCACACATGTTCAGTCCAGAAAACCCATTCCGTGTGATCGCTGTATTTTCCTGCTAATGCCTTATTCACACGTCTGTGTCAGTGACCAGATGATCAGTGGCTCATCCATGAAGATCTCTGCGAAGGATCCATGTATGTTCTTTGTGAATGTTTTGCATCCGCGTGTTTTCCGTATTCCACAGACCACTTCCGCTGAAATTATTTTAGGAGCATTTCCTAGCAATGATCAGAGAAACACGACAAACATGGATGCTATCCATATAATTTCGTGTCTTTACATGGACCCATAAATTAGAATGGGTGTGATGGATGCGTAAACATGGACACTAAATAGGCATGCTTTCATGGTGTAATCTCAGACCGTGTTAAATCTCAGAAGTCTGGATACACGCATTAAATTCAGTAGGAATGTGTGCTGTCCGTGGAGACCATGGACAGCGCAAATCTATGATTCAGTAACTCATGAATAAGGTCTAACACTGTTACTCTAACCTAAACTCAGAGCATTATAATGATGCTGTGAACGTCTGCCTGACCGCAGGTCTGCTATACTTGGTCCAGGCAGAAACTTAAAAGCATCATAAGTCATCATGATGCTGTGAGTTTGGGTAAGAGGAGTGGTGTCCGAAAAATGCAGTTATTTAGAACCTCAAAATTCCAGACCATGGAGTGGTTCTGTTTCAGACATTGAGTATGTTGTTTCGCCAGCTGCCCAGACTAGAGAATTTACACACACACACACACCACATTGATAACCATAACTGTTGACAAGAGTCCAATGATAACCAGACACAGCTATGACTATGGGGAAACATCTCCCATTGAGCTGCTTGTCCACATTCTAGGTCACCATCGTTTTTGGAGATGTTAGCTTTTTAGTTTGTTTGCCTGCATCCTGGAATATTACTAACATATTCATGTTTCCCTCCACTCTCATGATTCTATACCTCAATGCTTTTTTTTTTTTTAAATCTCTGGCATATACTTCCTTCTCGAGTGGTTGCCACTCCGCTGCCTTCCCAAGCCTTTACAGATTTGTAATTCATCCCGTTCCTCTTCTGAGGTTATTTTATTGGAATCATATTGTTACAACATGTTCTGGCCGTGTTGCAACTTACACATAAATAGCATTTGAAGTGTGCTGTGTGAGGGAGATTTTCTTGGACAGATGGCATGCAAGTGGAGAAGACACTGATCTTTACAGTTGTGAAACATGCCGATCATGCTCAGGCACCTTGTAACAGTTCCTTAGAAGTTACTCAAGAACCTGCTCATGTGCTTTCAGGTCCTGTTATATAACCAAAGTGGCTTGTTTTGTTGAGCTTTTGACACACTTGCCAGAAAAATTTCCTGGAATAAGAGACAGTTTTATAATGTAAAGGGGTTGTCTCATGCAAATTAGCATTTATTATGTAGAGGAAGTTAATACAAGGCACTTACTAATGTATTATGATTGCTCATATTGCTTCCTTTGCTGGTTGGATTCATTTTTCTATCACTTTATGCACTGCTTTTTTCCATGGTTAAGACCACACTACAATGCAATCAGTATGCTTGCACACTATAGGAAAAAACACAAGTCTATGTGCGCTCCCAAGGTCCCGGTCACCAGAGTACAAGCACGAACACCACTGATGGATTGCAGGGTGGTCGTAAAAATGGAAATGAGTAGTGAATAATGTAATGGAGAAATGAATCCAGCCAGCAAAGGAAGCAAGATGGATAATAGAAATTAGGAAGTGGCTTGTATTAACCTCCTCTACATGATCAATGCTATTTGCTGAAGTGAGACAATCCTTTTAAAATCTATATGCACATTTGAGGGAATTTGTTTAATTTTAAGCTGAAAATAATTTTTTCAGTTGGTCTTTATTAAAAAAAATTCAGCCGTTTGTGAGAAACTGCGGTTAAACATCAGTCTGTTTTCAAGCTGTCGTAGTTCTGTTTTCTTTTAATCCCATTTTCACATAAATTGAGCTGTAATGAGGTGAAGATAGCAGAGATGAGAGCCACACAGGAACCTTCAGATGATGGGATTCAAAGAAAACAGACTGCGACAGCTTGCAAATAGACTGACTTTTTTTGTCCAAAATGAATGGAATACAATCATTAATAAAATTGCCCCGAGGGTGTCCATAGCATTTAAAGGTGCTGTCTGGTACAAATCTAATTTTCAATATGCCTTATTATAGAATTCTGAGTAAAAAGAGAAAAATAAATAGGAGAATGACTACAAAAGAACAGCTCAACATGGCACATCTATGCTTTACATAGACAGCCCATTGATTGTAATGGAAGCTGTATAATGCTTCAATTATCCTTGAGTTCCACCACACGGAAAATAATCACTTGCTGCCAGGTGCCTCTGCAGTTTAAAGCTGATTGTCCAAAACAGACCACCATCTTAAAGGAGTTTTCCAGCCAAAAATATGGTGTAATCTGCTGAGGGTGATGTTTAAACATTAACAGGAAAGCAATACTCACCCCATGGATCCCTGCTGATCACATACTGATCCTGCCCAGACCGCTGCCACACTCTGCCTTGGTTGCAGCAAAACGAGAAAGCAGAAAGTAGTGGGGATCAGGCAGTGGCAGTATGGGAGCAGTAGAGAGCCATGTTTTTCTTTTTTTAACTCAGCCCTCAGCAATTGAGACCATAATTTTGGTTTCTAACAGAAAACCCATTTTAAAGGCTATGTACACCTTTCAGGAGCATTTTTTTTTATTGCATTGTACTCATTTTGATCTAAAAATCAATTTTTAAATTGGTCTTTATTAAAAAAAAAAATATGGAGCCCTTTTCTATACATAGCTGAGATGCTGTAGTAGAAGCCTGTAGATTTTCTCTCTTTTCCGTCAGTTGGGCAGTTGTCGAGCTCCTTATCTTTGCTGTCTGACATTATAAACACTCCTTATAGCTCAGTTTTTATCTTACTGATAAGAATGTGGCTTAAATAAGTGTTTATGACCTCTTAGTAATTTAGAGATAATTTTTATTAGATGACCGGCACAAAGTGAAATTGTAATAAAAGAAAAAAAGGGGAAGGTTATTGGTGAAATCCCCAAAGGGGTTGAAATATAATGGGCACTGACAGTGGTGGGAAAAATTAGTGAAGTTACCAGTCACACAGTTAGTAAAAGAGTTAGCCCTTTGTGACAGAACGGCTCAATATCTTTAATAAAGATCAAAAAAAAAAAAAAAGATTTTAGCCCAAAATGAGTAAAATGCAATCATTAAAAAAAATTGCCTTTGAAGATGTACATAGCCTTCGAAGGACTTTTATCATGAATAATTATGGTAATATTCTAAAACTAGATGAAAAAAATCTACAGTAACAGAATTTATATATATATTTTTATTATTTTAACAATCTTGTGGAAAAATGATTTGGGTGATTTCATTGGCAGACTGGATAGACTATAGTGATTATAAGTCATATCAATAAGATTGCAAGAACAATTGGACCAGATGGAGAATTGGCCATAAAGCTTCATTAAGCACAGATAAAATGTATATATTTGGTTATTGCGTTATCTTGTCCCTTTTCAAAATCTTTCAAAGTTTTATGATACAGATACACTATAAACCGCCAGGTAAGTATTGTTGACATTAGGGAATGTAGGGTCACCTCTGTATAGCTTTTTCTCTCTGTATCTACTCTCTCATGCTATGTGACTTGGGTATAAGAAGAGTAAAGTACACCAGGACTATTGGTTCTCTCTCACTGGCAACCACCTTACTGGCTTTCCAGGCAACGTCAAAAGCCAGCATTAAGAAAATATGATGCTATCCATCTGGGAGTTGGCGCCGACCAAAGATTTCATAGCTGATGACTGGAGCCTGATGCCAATAAGTTGAAGAGGTTTTTTTTTTTTTTATGATCACTTTGAGCAGAACAGAAATAATTACACATAGGACATGAGTACAGGAAGTGCCAGTATTTTCATGTTAACGTTCTTCCAAATTTTCTTGAAAAACAAAATAATTCATAAGAAGCCAATCTTTCATTTCTATGCTCTCGTGAGGCGGTTTGCCACCGTGCATAGTGCGGTGTCCATATCAAGTAAAGCAGTACCTACAGTGTCGTACTGTACCCTTACCATTTGTTGCCCACAGTGTGAGACCATACCAGGCAAAACTGTGGTTTGTATCCAATACAATCTATGGCTAAAATTAAATTTGAAAGTTAGAGTAAAGAAGTCTGAGCTTTGTACATGTGGCTGCTGCTTCTTTGCACTGTATAATGCTAGCCCTACCATAAAAAAAGAATGTAAATTTTTGGTCTTGCCAGAAATCGAGCTACTTCATTTCAGGGACTAAAAACATTCCTTTTGGCAAACTGTAGCCAAGATGTCGGATTATTATTATATTTTTTTTTATTATTATTTGCTTTTTCTCAGCTGTAAAAAGCACTCGTACAACACCGGCATGCACAGCCTCTTCCATTTTAGCCAGAGGCAAGGGCAAAGCTATAGGGGAGCAGAGGTAGCAGTCGCTACCAGGCCCAGGAGCCTGATGGCCCCAAAGACTCTTGTGAAGAATAAGAAGACACCAGTAGTATAGAAAGTGTATGCTGGTCAAGTTACACCTCTGGCTGGAGGGAAGAGGATAGCTCAAGAATTTGGCATGGGAGGGGTGCCATTTCAATTTTTGCCTCAGGCAGCATGAAGGCTATGTGCTTCCCTACCCCTAGGCACAAAGCCCTGAGGGAAAAGGGGGGGGGGGGCCCAAACTAAACTTTTGCACCAGGAGCCTTTAGTTTTGCCTCTGGTCAGAGGTTTCTTGTGACCCCCAACAAAATGGTCACTGGGCAGCGCTATTGAGTCACTTGGGAATTTGTATTGAAAGTGATTGAAGTACTTACCTCTGTTGCCGACTCCAAAGTGGCTCATGACCATTTTGCTAGGGAATATTTAGTCACTTTTTAGCCAAGAAACAGACAACTTCTTAGTTAGACTTTCCAACTACAGGGTTAAGCCCCATACACACGACCATATTTCTTGTCTGCATCCAAGCTGTATTTTTGGGGGATCAGATGCAGAACCATTCATTTTAATGGAGCTGCAAAATATTCGGTTAGCACCCCTTGTGCCACAGCCGCGCAAAAAAATAAAATAAAATAGAGCATGTCCTATTCTTGTCCATTTGACAGAGAAGAACAGGACCTGTGGAAGGGGTAATGCAGGATGCACGTGGCTGGTATTGTATTTTGCATGTCCGCTTTTCTAGTATTTTGGCTGTTGAAGTATTTTGCTTGAGTTGCCAGGTGTTACTTTAAAGTTAATGGATTTTATAAAATGAATCCCAACCATGCAGTTTTCCACCTGCTATAGTGTTGGTGTGAATCTTCCTGCAACAGTGCAAAGAATAATGAGTCAATCATTGATTTTATAATCTGCTGTTTTGCTTTTTTTTTCAGCCAAAGATGAACATAAAACTGAGGAACATAATCTAAGCAAAGCACAAATCAGGTAAACTTTTATACTTTTTCTTGTACAACTCAATTTATCGTTCCCTGTCCGATCAATAAAAATGAATGTGCTTTTCTTGAGGCATCTCATCTAAAAACTGCAATTCAGATAATATGGACACATGGGTGGAGGGGGTTAGATTTTTATCAAGACTGGTATTTTATATGTCAGTGTTGATCTAGTTTATATTGGAGGCATAACTCTGGCCCTTGGTGTGTCAAATCATAGGTGACGTAGACTTCAGTTATAATTTGTGCCCATTTCTGGCGTAAATTATAGCAAATGTGTTGGGACTGTGGTCTGTAAAAAAAACTGAAGTTACTCCATGTGCATTCTGTTTCCGTTTATCCGCATGTCCGTTCTGCAAAAAAATAGAACATGTCCTATTATTGTCCGCATAACGGACAAGGATAGGACTGTTCTATTAGGGGCCTGGCTGTTCCATTCCGCAAAATATGCAATGCACACGGACGCCATCCGTATCTTTTCCGGATCTGTGTTTTGCAGACTGCAAAATACATACGGTCATGTGCATGAGCCCTAAGGCCTCTTGCACACAAACGTTTTTTTTCCGTTTTACATTCCGTTTTTTTGCGTTCCGTATATTGACCGTAAACAGAACCATTCATTTCAATGGATCCGCAAAAAAAATGGAAGGTACTCCGTATGCCTTTCGTTTCGGTATTTCTGTTCCGTTCAAACATAGAACATGTTCTATTATTGCTAGCAAATAATGATCCGTGGCTCCTTTCAAGTCCATGGTTCCGCAAAAAAACGGAATGCATACGTATGTCTTCTGTATCTGTTCCGTTTTTGCGGAACTATCTATTAAAAATTTTATGCCCAGCCCAATTTTTTTATGTACTTACTATTTAAACATTATTGTATGCTTCCGTTTACGTTTGTTATCCGCAAAAAACGGATTACAAACGGAAACCAAATAGAAAAACGGAACGGCAAAATGGAACGAAAGCGGATTGGAAACGGAAACACTACTGAAACAAAAAACGGATCCATTTAAAACGGACTGCAAAACCATACGGTCGTGTGCAGGAGGCCTAAAAAAGAGAAAAAAATAGCAAAAAGAATTGTGCCTGTGATTGCTTGTTACTTTTATGCACATATTGGGAATTACAACAATAGGGTTAAACTTGAAGGGTTGTACGGGTTCAGACTTTATTATTCAAGGGATTGGATGGATATTGTGTCCATCAGGAGTTTTTTTTTGTTTACAACTCTTCTTCTCACTCACAGCTTTGAAGAAACCATTGGATTTTTTGGAGCCAAGCCAAGGTCTGGTGAGAAGGAAGTCAATCCCAATTCCTTCTTCGTGGTGTGGTACGAATTCAGCACCGACTTCAAGGCTGTGTGGAAACGAGAGAGCAAAGTTTTCTCCACAGAAAGGTACGTTTCCAATCAAGGCCCTTCCTTGCATTACTCAGCATCTGCGCTGCCCAAATTATACTGGCTCGTTCCACAGGCGCCTTTGTTTTCTTTTCGGATCAAATGGACATCAAGGGAAGGTGATTTACCCCCCAGGGCTCCAGAGGGAACCCGCCAGCGGCCGCCTGTCCTCACGAAAAGATAAACACGCCAGATCCGATAAGTTACACTTTTCTTTACCGCTTCCAATTACTTGCTAGTAAAATGAAAGGAGACCTCTGCTAATTTGGAACAGATTCCCCCGCCATCTCGGTTGCTTTTTTTCCTCTTATCTTATTTTTTTTTCTCATTTTCTCTGGTGTCTGACTTAAAATGAAGCTGATGTTGGTCCCCAACAGTCAAACTCCACAAACTCCTGTCTTTCCGAATGGACAGAACAAGCCGGATGTTTGTTTTTTCAGTAGTAGCAGGTCACAGTCTGATCAATGTTTGGCCATCTTGGGATTTGTCATTCTGTGGCCTGAGCAGACTTGAGTGTAGGTTAGGAACATAAGAAGTAACAGATTTCCCATTACACTAAGCACAGCACTATCATCGCTGTGTGTTTTTGGAATTGAATGCAGGTATATGGCCACATCTGTTAAACAATTTATTTTATTACAGCAATTATAGAGCTGGAATCTTCCATAGGTAAAAAAAAATTATATGCAGTATGTAAGGATAATACAATATACCACTCAAGTGAAGTAAATAAACCAGTTAAACCTATTGGTGCTAATATCAAGAGCCTTTACTCAGGCCATTGGAAGCTGCATGGGGAACGAACAATGGTTACTACTTCATTGATCCTCAATGCACTTTATGTCAACAGCACATCCCCTGTTTATAATAGCGAGCATTTTTATGCTCACATAAAAGATCCGATCAACCAACAAATGAAGTGGTGATCAGCCCATGTAAAAGACCTTTAACTTTTCACACAACTTTGCATAAATTAACAGTACAAGAGACTGTAAGAAACCTGTTAATATATCTTATCAGATAAAAATGCTGTTTCTCAAGGCCCCCCTCCCCCTTTTATTTTCTAAAATGACTTTCTTAAGAAATCTGTCTTGGCGAGAGTAGCACAGCTGTCTGCTCTCTGAAGATCCCAATTGCATTATCCCATACAAGTTTATGGAAAGGAGAGTGGGAGGAGAGAGCAGAAGCTGAGTGAGACAGGATTCCATGACAGACACCAAAGAGTCTGCTGTAGATAAATAGCAAGTTTCTATTTCAGCCTAAGTGCTATATTCATATCCTTTCAGGTCAGTACTTCTCGAAGTCCTCCATGATCCAGATACTGCTTCAGAATGAGTAGGAGAAAATTAGGAAGCAGATTATCCTCTACTTTCTGGCTGCAGTGGATAGAAACTTGTCTCCACCAACCAGACATGAGAGAACTGCAGACTAAAGATCTATCATACATAGGAGAAAAGTGCGAAAATGCCAGATACAAGTCATGTAATGGCCAGAAACTGTTATTCCTCATGTACACACACTGTACTTTTGACTAATGAAAAGTATGTTTAAGGGTCCATTCACACGTCCGTTGTTTTTTTTCCTGATCTGTTCCGTTTTTTGCGGAACAGATCTGGCCCAGATCTGGACCCATTCATTTTCAATGGGTCCTGAAAAAAATCGGACAGCTCAATGTCAGATTTTTTTCCAGGACCTATTGAAAATGAATGGGTCCAGATCTGTTCCTCAAAAAACGGAACAGATCAGGAAAGAAACAACGGACGTGTGAATGGACCCTAAAGGTTAGGTACTATATGCTTTAAGGCTAATTTCACATGTGTATATATAGTAGTATTATCCAGCTCACCTCCTTGGCCTTTGTTCTCCCATGTGTCCAGAAACCTTTTGGGTGTGTCCCACTATAACAGAAATAAAAATGTATTTCACTAATTTCACATGTGTGTCACAGCTGCATTTCCTAAACCGAACACTACTCCTCTGACCTGATAATGATTTATGATGCTGTGAGTTCCTGCCTGACTGTGGATCTACTTTACTGTGCTTATGGCGTTGAGTGCTGCACAGTAGACCCACAGTTGGGCAGAAAATCGCTATGATGCTGTGAGTTCAGGTCAGAGGAGCAGGGTTCGGTCTGGGAAATGTGGCTGTCACACGGAACATGTATCCAGGACCTAACATGCTCTTGTGGAATTACCCTGAGACCCATATATCTCATCTACCATATGAATACTGTTGTTATAGGTTAATTGAATTCAGGATTAGATCACAGAATATATGATAACCTTTCTCATTATAGACTTTGTCCAATTCTTCAGTCTGAAATCTAGCACTGAAAGCAAGATGCTGCAACTCTATATGCTACATTATTCCCAGTGTCTACAGAGTGTAATGATGGGTTGTTGCGTGACACATGACCACGGCAGCCAGTAGTAGCAACCACAATGACAACAGAAAATAATGGGGATAGCCTCTTGGAGAAAAATTGCTTTGAAGAACAGTCTTCTAGGAGGCAGCCATCTAATACAAAGATGGCCAGTATGCTTCAAATATGTTGGAATTGAAAATCTAATAAGGGTATCTGGTCTGCTTAAAGAAAAGACGTTTATCTTAAAGTGGCGGTCCTATATCTTTATTTCTCTAGGATTACCCTGTGGTATTTCACCATAGTACCACTTGCCTATTGAACCTACCTTTGGGCCTGGACAGTGTTTTCAATATACCTTCAGTTCAGAGGCATACACTAACCAGAAGCTCCTGGGCCCAGTGCAGAAATCTGTAGTAGAACCCCACCTACCATGTGCCATTTTAAACTGGTACCTTCTAATGTGGCTCCCTCAGGCACAAGGGCCCAGGTGCAACTACTACCTGTGAACCCCACTATAGCTACTTTTGCAAAATGTCTAATGTACAACAAGACCCTATAAAGCACTACAATGCTGTTCCTCTTCAGGTCTTAGTTTGTACATCTCATCTCTAGGCTAATGAAAACATCTGAAAAAATCCAGAGGGTTTACTTGAAAGGATTCGTTTTTTTTATTAATCCAGTGCTCACCCCTTGCCAAGATGACTAGACAACATTAAGTATAACTTGGCTTTCTTTGCCCCTTTATCCACCAAGCTATAGAGCTACCGTGAAAAATCTTGCTTTTCTATAAACCACCACTGCTTAACACCTAGGTGGCCACCCTCCAGCATCATGACCATGTATTAGTTATATCATTATATAGCGCTAATAAAAAGTGTGCTGATTTCTGCATGCTGTTCACTCCCCTGTCCCCATGCTTCTTTCCTTTAATGTTGTCTGAATGTCTTGTTCCACCATAAACCTGGGAACTAAGCAGCATGGGGCTCCATGGCATTTATTTTATTGACTTGAATAAATCAATTAAGAGATTTAAGCAGTGTAACTCAGTGTGGTGGGAAAAGGGTAACCAGATGCATGTAATACTTTGGAGTTGAATCTGTAGCCTCCTGTGGGACATCTAAAGGTTTAGCAGGGGAGCGGGGGATGTTTTTTTAAAGTGGCAACACACTTAATGCAGACATTTCTAGGTGATTTTGCATAACACTTCTACTTCTTGCCTGGATTGTATTTGCTTTATACCTTTTTTATTTCCTATGCATTTATTATATTTGTTACCATCTATTTTCTTTTATAAAAATGAACAACAATTCAAGCAGAGTTTAAAATGGCCAGACTTAAGGGAATGTTCACAACTGCGTTGGAGGTAGCATGCTGGACTTTTTTCTCTGCTAAAAAAAATGTTCTCCCAAACAGAAACCAAACTGATCTGATTATAGCCAATGCAATCTGTTAGGCTCCGTTCCTGTCAGTTATGTGCCGAATCCGGCACTTCTGTTATTTTCATTCTTCTGCTCTTATAATGGAGCAGAAGAACAGAAATAGAGAGCGCTGATGTGATAGCGCCCTTAGCTTTGGTGAGCCCTCTTCTCTAATACTTCACAATATTGCATTTGTCTTATGTGTATTTTTGCGATAGAGAAAAAAAAAAAGCTATTTCAGTTATCGGGAATACTAAATAACACAACAGAAATGTTGATGTGCAACTAGGAAAAGTTGAATATGATATTCTTTGCAGGGTTCTGCTGCAAACATTGTATAGGCAAAACACAAACTACTATAAACTGTATTTTGCTGGACGGATGGCTAGAAAGTTGGGGGAGGAGAAGGTGTCTTCATTATGTGCCTCTCCTTCCTTGATTCCTAAAGTGCAACATGATGGTTGTGGGATGGGGAGTCATTAATTCATCATTTCTCTTCTGTGCAAATGCCTAGAGTTCTCATCTATAATACATACTAAGCATATTCTTTCACCCAGGGGTGCACCTAGCCTTTCTGCTGCATGAGGCAAAAACTGTAACGGCCCCCCTGCCATTCCCAATACCCATTTCTTAACCTAACCCCATCCGTTCAGCCCATGGCCCTTCGGCTGCCCCCCTCTTAACCCTACCTGGTGCTGTCTGAGGTGATCGCCTCACCTGGCCTCATTGGTGGTGCACTCCTGCTTCCACCCCCTCCATGCAGGTACAGTTCTTAATGCAAGGTCATTTTCCAAACCTACTTATTTGTAGTTGAGTCCACCATCTTCTGCTACTCTCCTTGCCCCATCCCTCACTTCCCTCCAGGATTTCTTTTTAAATCCATTATTTGCATCTCCCGGTGCCTTAAGCAACTGCCTTCTATGCCTCTCCTTCATCTTGCCCCTGTTCGAAAATGGTGTGGAAATAATTTTTCAGGCTGTTGGCCAATTTTATTTGTGGATTATTAGATCACTCCCAGTAATAAAGGATGGTTTTATTAATAATAATACAAGATGTTATGTATAGTGTGTTGTGTGATATGGCTCTCACTTAGTGGTAAATGGTTTGTGTACGTGGCATGAAGATTGTGCCTCTTGGACATCAGCATTTTCCACCCCACCTGAGGTGTACTTACTACTGTATAGAACTAGCATGTGTCCTTACCACTGACTATGTGCTAACTTTGTACACTTCTGGTCCTAGATGCAGAAAAATTGACTACTGGTCATAGGAAAGTGCATTTTGATTTGAACTAGGATTTTTCTTTTTTCATAATTTTTTTAAAATCACCTTTTATCTTTTCAGGCTTCGTCTGGCTCAGGAGACTGTGACTAAATTGACTGCAGAAAAGAAAGTGGAAACTAAAAAGATTAACCCAGCGGCCAGTCTGGTAAATATTACTTGTTGTAAAGACTTGTCATTATTAATTTGAATTTCGTCTGCAAGATGTAGAACATTTTACAGATTTACAAATTTAGAAAGCAAGAGCACCAGATCTTTTATTGTACAATGAAGAAAAAGTTAAAAACCTATTACTTTAAAACTTGAAATGAAGGGTCTGCCTTTAGTCTAGCTGCACCTTCAGTGTGACCTGCAATTTGGACTAAACCTATATGCACGCCACTGATAGTAGCCAGATTATAGAGGCGTCAAAACCTTTATGAACTTAACCTAAGAAATCTCTATGAAATCTTAACCTGTGTAGATTTTTTTTTTTTTACTATGTAGGAAGAGCTCAGTGTAGACTGTTTTTAAAATGGTAGTCTATATAATAAATCCATACAGGATAAGCTCCCCATGTGGCAGCAGAAGGCAACATCATTAAAGGGCAACTAAACCCAGAATCCTAAAGCACAAAATGAACCAACAAAATGTAACATAATCTTCTTATGTGTCTGTTATTTGCTTTTAGTCAATTATACAATTGCAGACCATGAAGAATACAATAGAAAACGCAGTGCATTGTTCTCTCAGGCTGCAGCCATGTTTTTTCCCCTCCTTCTCTCTTCCCTGAGGCTAGCGCATGAGCCCCTAACTATATAGCTATAGCTAATTAAAACTTTGTACCAGGTGATCGGAAGCCTAGCTACCACATATGAGTGAATTGATTCAAAACAAGTCGAATTCATCTTACATTTTTCCCAAAATTTGGTTCAAGTATGAATTCCAAATTTTGGCGATTTGATTCAGGTGAATTTCTCACAATGGCGTCAACCATTTTTCAGATTCAAAGACAGGAAAGATAAAGTAGGAGAATCACAAGACCTCAGGCAGTGTTTGTGTATATATATCTGCAGGCATTTTGCACTTTTTTTTACTTTTTTTTTTTAATACCGAAAAATCCTACATTGCAGTTTGCTTTTAAAATTTGTGTTTATCACCAGCAGCCATGCGTTTACCCATAACTATACACATTGCTTTTACTTTGATTGCTAATGCTGGCTTGGCATTAAATAGCTTGAAATTAGTTGCGTATGGTCCTTAGAGACCCCAGAAGGTCATCCACAACTATCCAGGGCAATTGGAGCACTTTCGATTTGGGCCGAATTTGGAATTGATTTGTCTGAATCAAATCCAACCTGAATTTCAAGAAATTTGCTCCTCGCTGCCAGCTATGAAACCTGCAAGGCAAAACAATCTCCAGACCTTTTACTGTGCCATCCCAAAATCTATATAATGCAATGACCAACTATAGATGTCTGTAAAACCACAGTAACTAATGACAATCCTATAGGACCTCCAAGGCTAACTCTGCCGGTCACAATCTGATATGTCCAAGCTTCCATGTAATCACTCTTGAGAACGACTGCACAGTATTTTACGTTATCACAGGTTGCACATTTATATAAGAAACAATTAAACAAATCATATTGATTCTTTGAGGCTTGAGTCTGCTTACTTAAATTGATGCCCCAGTCCAGTGAATATCCCCAGCCTTGTATAAACCATCAAAGTATTGGCTGAAATGTGTCTTCGTGCACAGACAGAATCTGATCCAGCTTGTACAGAGAGAAAGACGTCATTAGACAGCCTTAACGAGGAGATGTCTCTGTGTTATGTCTGCTGCCGCAGCCAGTCTGAAAGGCAAGGATGCGATTAGGAGGTGGCTCGAAACCACTTTCACTAAGGTGCGAGGAACCATGTCAAGTCTGTAACCTATTAGAGAAAAAACTTGACCAACTCTTAGTATTTTCGGAGTCTGGTGACAATGACCTCTGTCAAGCAGGTGATGAGTTTAAGAGGTTCAATAGTAAATAAAATCATAAAGATCTTTCCAGTCTCATGATTATATGTGCCAAAAGATGGAATAATTTTTAATTTTTTTCCCTTTGCAAATTACAGAAAGAAAAACTACGGCAGAAAGAAGCAAGTGTCACCAACAACTGAGCTGTGACCATATGTGTCAATCGCCGATATAATGAGATGCCATGTCGGAAGCTCACAACCTGCCTGACAAAACAGAGATTAATCCCTCCTGACTGAAGCTAAGACCTCTACTTTTATACAGACCTACCGTATATATGTAAATAGACATCAGTAGTTAACATGGCCCCTGTCAAGTGTAGGGGCCCTATATAGCTCATGTGTATAAACTCCGAGTGGGGGAGAAAGAGAAAGCTTTAAATAGGCAAATAGGTTTAGTAAAATAATCTGGACTGTTTGTAATCCCATATGAAGGATTAAACCTATTTGCTACAATTGTTTTAAATTCTGTTCTTTTTTTTAATGTGCATATGTATATTCTTGTATAGAATATTTGAGATAAATATATAAATCTAAATCTATTTATGTATGTAAGCAGGATAATATCTGTTAATAAATGCTCTCCGTGTGTTCAATATATAGTTGAGTTGTACAGACTTTGCCAGATGACTGCTTTGTAGCTGGTTCATGAAGGTTGCAGCCAAGTATATATGTGTTTTTGTTTCTGTTCTTCTTTTACCCTCAATATTCATTGAGCAGCTAAAAATCTTGCACTACATTAATGTTATGTTTTATGTTGCTTTTATATTCGTACATATGCAGATGTAGGGAGGTTTAGTGACCTGCCTGTGGACTGGAGGATGTGTGGCACCAATGAGGTGGCTCTTCATCGCACGCAAAGATACATTGAACCCCACTGTTGTGCACTATTTGCCCTTTGAATGACTTTCCCTAAGTTGCATTCATTCAGTTTGGATTGTCTTATTGGTTTTTCTTAAAGTACAATATGGAATATTCCACCAAACCTGATCAATCCTACTCTAATTAAAAGGGTGAAAGTAAAAGTGTTAGCGGCAATGTCCACTGTGTCTTCAAGAATAAGTCAAAGTGGTCAAAAACCACTATACTGCGGTATTGTACATTCTCATTAGTAGAGAAGTGGCTGCCGTCCACTTTCTCAAAAATGTATGAATGCAGCCCCCTGACATGTTTCAGAAAAAAATCATGCAGCCTCTTTAGGACCTTCTGGCTGCACCGAAACATGTCGTGGGGGCTGTATTTATAAATCTATAACTGAGAGACTATGTCTTATAAGATGGTAAGAAATTGAACGGCATCACTCGTGTATGTGGTTTGTGGCAACTTTTAGTTATCCTTGATGACACAGTGGGCACAGCCACTAACACTTTTGCTTGTACCCTCTTTATTAGTGTAGGATTTCTGAGGTTTTAAAAAGAATTAAAGGCTATGAACACCTTCGGGGGCATATTTTATTATTGCATTTTACTCATTTTGGAAATTAAAAAACAAACAAAAATGCATTGTTTTCAATTGGTCTTTATTAAACATTTTCAGCAGTTTTCGTCATTAAGGGTGAAGTTTTAAAAGATTTTTCTAAGACTTTAATACTGATGACCTATCCTCAGATTATTATAGGTCATCATTATCTGATCAGTGGGGGTCTTTTGAGAAGGCACCAGCACTGTGAGCGCTGCGGCCTTCTCCGTGCTTACCAAGCACAGCGCTGTACATTGTATAGCGGCTGTGCTTGGTATTGCAGCTCAGCCACATTCACCTCTATGGCGCTGAGCTGCGCCTAGGCCACGTGACCAATGAGTGTGTCCTCACTGGCCTAGGGAAGGCTGAGAGAAGGCCGGACGAGCACCACTGCCTTCTAAAACAGCTGATCAGTGGGGGTCACAGGTGTCAGACTCCCACCAATCAGATACTGATGACCTATCCAGAGGATAGGTCCTCTGTATTAAAATCTCAGAAAACCCCTATAACCTAGCTGTGAGCATCTTACTTTAACCTTCACTTTGAGCTGTCACCTGATGCCTAAACTCTTGGCAGCTCATAAACACTTATTTAGGCCATATTCTTATCAGTTTGATAAGGATTTTGCTATAGTGAGTGTTTGAGCCGTCAGAAAGCAGAGATGAGGCTTCACAAGAACAGTCAGCCGAGCACCCTGATGAAGCACGGTGTAAACGGCTAGCTACTAGAGAATCTCAACTCTGTAGAAAGGAGCTTTCAGTAAAGACCAATTGAAAAAATTATTTTTAGCTTAACCGCGGCGGGCAGTGATCATAACTGGGTGCCTTCTCAAAACAATCAGCAGGCACCCTGGGACAATGCGCAGCAATGCCCAGCACCCCCTTCTGACCCTCCACAGTGCCATCTGGCACTAAAAGGTATTTAGGTAAAGGTTAGGGACAGGTTAGGTTAGGCAGGGATATTCAGGGAAAGTTTAGTGGAAAAAAAAAGTTTTAACAGTTGCATCACCCTAATCGGGTGTCTGGGGTCCACAGCCCAGCTGTGTGACCCTACAGCCCCCAGGGGTAATGCAGCCTGCCCCCCCCCACCCCCCCCCCCACACACACACACATTTTCTGGGGCACAAGCAGTTATTTTTTTTTCTGCGTGAGCAAGTTAGAATTTTTATTTTAGTTTTTCACATTTTTTGGCCTTCTTTTATATTTATTTTTTCTTAGATATAGGGAAAAGTCCGCGAACACCAGTGCCCCCACACAGACGCACACTGAATAAAGTTTTCCACGCATGCACACACAGACACTCTCCTATGGCCCGCCGGACGTTCTCGGCCGAGGAGGCATGCGCCCAGCTTGCCTCTGACTCAGAGAGCCCCAGTGAGGAGGGGGATGAGCCCACTTTCTTGTCATCCGCGTCCTCATCATCTAGCAATGATGATGAACCCCCAAGGCGGCGGAGCAAGGGGACCGCCATGCTAGGGACCCTGTGGCCCACACTAGTACGAGAAGCTCTGGGGCTCGTACTAGTTTTCCGGCCCACCAGTTAAGGCCACCGGAGCCCCCTACTGGTGAACTTGCATGGTGTACCGCAGAGCATTTTGAGCCTTCAATTCCTGATTTTGTTGGCCAACCAGGAATCCAGATTCCCACAGTGGGCTTCACTAGATATGACTATTTTAGTATTTTTTTCAGTGACCACTTTGTGAATCTGATGGTGGAGCAAACGAATGTGTTCGCCCAACAGTTCATTGCTCGACACCCGGGCTCCTTTTTGGCTAGGGCCGGTGGCTGGACTTTACAGTACAGCCATGACACGCTCCCGTTTTGAGGCCATCCGGAAATGCCTGCATTATGCAGATAATGCAGCATGTCCCCTCCAAGGTGATCCTGCTTATGACCGCCTATACAAAATCAGGCCAGTCATCGATCACTTTGGGGCCAAAATTTTGGAGGCCTATGTACCTGGAAGGGAGGTCGCGGTTGATGAGTCTCTCGTTGCTTTCAAGGGGAGACTCATTTTCCGGCAGTATGTTCCCTCTAAGCGGGCGAGGTATGGCGTGAAGCTGTACAAACTTTGTGAGAGTACCACCTGTACATGGATAACTTTTATACTAGCATCCGCTTGTTCCAGTCCCTCGCCACCAGATCCACGTCCGCTTGTGGGACCGTGCGGGAAAAATCAACGCGGCCTCCCTACCCACCCCCTCAGGGTACCTATCCCCAGGGGTGAGACCCAAGCCCTTACCAGTGAAAACCTGTTGCTGGTCAGATATAAGGACAAGAGGGATGTCCTTGTACTATCCACAATTCACGGTAACGGCGAGGTACTGCGGCAATGCTCCTCAAGCCCAATTGTATAGTCGACTACAATCGGTATATGGGAGGAGTTGATCTCTCTGATCAAGTCCTCAAGCCATATAATGCCATGCGCAAAACCCGGGCATGGTACAAAAAAGTTGCAGTCTACTTGGTACAGGTTGTCTTGTACAACTCTTTTGTGCTGTCCCAGAGTGCTGGCAACACAGGGAAATTCCTCCAGTTCTATGAGGCAGTCCTCAAGGCCCTGATCTTTTCTGACCAGGAAAGAGCAGGCCGAAGTACCTTGGGAACTGGAGTTGCCCGGATACTGGAAAGAAGGGACGGACCCAAAAAAGGTGCAGAGTGTGTCACAGGAGGGGGATACGGAGGGACACCACCACTCAGTGTGACACGTGCCCCGATCATCTGGGCCTCTGCATTATTGGTTGCTTCAGGGAGTACCACACTTCCATGGAGTACTAAATTTATAATTCCCTTCCCCAATTTTAATTCCATTTAGCCACTGGCAATCGAGAAAAAAAAACTATGGTTCTCAGACTTGAGACACTAAAACAAAAAAATTAATTTTTTCAAAAATATTATTTTGTAAAACTAAAATAAATAAAAAAGTAGACATCGCCGCGTCCGTAAGAATCTGCTCTAAAAAATTCCCTATGACCTAACCCCTCAGATGAACACGGTAAAAAAATAAAAATAAAGGTGCAAAAAAGGTGTTTTATTTTGTCAATTTAAATCACAAATAGTGTAATAGCAAGCGATCAAAAAGTCATATGCCCCCCAAAATAGTGCCAATAAAACCGTCCTCTCATCCCGCAAAAATAGACTATGGAGATACTAAAATGTTTTTGTTTTTTTTTGTTTATAAAAGGATAATCTAGTGTAAAACCTAAATAAATAAATTAAAAAGTAGACATATTAGGTATCGCCGCGTCCGTAAGAATCTTCTCTATAAAAATACTCCATGACCTAACCCCTCAGATGAACACGACATGGTCAAAAAAATAAAATAAAAACGGTGTCAAAACAGCTATTGTTTGGCTAATTTTCAATTTTAAACAGTTTCTTCTAGTAACAAAGCAAGGGTTAACAGCCAAACAAAACTTTATATTTATTACCCCGATTCTGCAGTTTACAGAAACACCCTATATGTGGTCGTAAACTGCTGTATGACCAAACGGCCGGGGCGCAGAAGGAAAGGAACGCCGTATGGTTTCTGGAAGGCAGATTTTGATAGCCTTTTTTTTTGGCACCATGTCCCATTTGAAGAACCCTTGATGCACCCCTAGAGTAGAAACTTCATAGAAGTGACCCCATCTAAGAAACTACACCCCTCAAGGTATTCAAAACTGATTTTAAAAACTTTATTAACCCTTTAGGTGTTCCTCAATAGTTTATGGCAAATGGAGATGAAATTTCAGAATTTCTATTTTTGGTAACCTTGCCTCACAAAAATGTAATATAGAGCAACCAAAAATCATATGTACCCTAAAAATAGTCCCAACAAAACTGCCACCTTATCCCGTAGTTTCCAAAATGGGGTCACTTTTATGCAGTTTCTACTCTTGGGGTGCATCAGGGGGGCTTCAAATGGGACATGGTGTAAATAAACCAGTCCAGCATAATCTGCCTTCCAAAAACCATACGGCGCACCTTTCCCTCTACGCCCTACTGTGTGCCCGTACAGTAGTTTACGGGCCACATATGGGGTGTTTCTGCAAACTACAGAATCGGGGCAATAAATATTGAGTTTTCTTTGGCTGTTAACCCTTGCTTTGTTACCGGAAAAAATTGATTAAAATGGAAAATTTGCCAAAAAATTTAAATTCTGAAATTTCATCTCCATTATCTTGTGGAACACCTAAAGGGTAAACAACGTTTGTAAAATCCGTTATGAATACCTTGAGGGGTGTAGTTTCTTAGATGGGGTAATTTTGGGTGGTTTATATTATGTAAGCCTCACAAAGTGACTTCAGACCTGAACTGGTCCTTAAAAAGGTGGGTTTTTGAAAATTTCTGAAAAATTTCAAGATTTGCTTCTAAACTTCTAAGCCTTGTAACGTCCCCAAAAAATAAAATGTAATTCCCAAAATGATCCAAACATAAGGTAGACATGGGGGATGTAAAATAATAACTATTTTTGGAGGTATTTCTATCTATTATAAAAGTAGAGAAATTGAAATTTGGAAATTTGCTAATTTTTCCAAATTTTGGGTAAATTTTGTATTTTTTTATAAGTAAAAATGAATTTTTTTTACTCCATTTTACCAGCGTCATGAAGTACAATATGTGACGAAAAAACTATCTCAGAATGGCCTGGATAAGTAAAAGCGTTTTAAAGTTATTCACACATAAAATGACACTGGTCATATTTGCAAAAAATGGCCTGGTGAAAATGAGCCCGGTCCCCAAGGGGTTAAAATGAGCACAATGCAATAATAAAAATAAAAAAAATGCTACAAAGGTGTCCATACCTTTCAAATAAAATTATGCAATTTTACAGTTAAGTCCTATTGAAATAAAACATTTTTATCCAATGGTAATAGGAATTTTAAACCATTGTGTTTGTCCTAGCGCAGGATAAGAGTCCTCATTTTGTGTTCACATTATTTCCCACCATGTGATGCCCCAAAGAATGAAAGGACTATATCACCATATTGTATCTGATTTATGTTCAAGTACATTACTGACTGTCCATTGCCATAACATCCAACTTTTGTTACTATTATATACTCAAAAGAAATCTCTATGGGGACTTTTTCATTTTCAATTCAATAAAATGTTTTTTACATAAATTGTAAAGTATTCTGACTGACCTTTTGCAATAGTGTATTAGAGAAAACACTGAGCTTGTATTATGTCTACATGACAGAGTTTTCACTAATGGTCCCCCTATGTGAACAGAAGTCTACACGCATCTGTCTGTTATTGATCCCTTTATCAGGGCAAAGAAATGCATGGGTCAGTTCATTGCAATAAGATTTTCCAGCATGTGCAATAGGGTTCACTCCACTCCACTGACGAATAGAACAGGGGACTAGCCATGGTGGGGATGACTTGTGTTACTAGTTGCTAACCATGTTCTTGAATTATATCATGTGACCTGATTTTTTCAACTGTCACATTTGGACCCTAATTTCAATTTTCATATATGTAGTTACTATTACCATGATATTCCAGAATCACTAACTATTAGACTGACTTACCCCATATTTCAGAAGATTCAGCTCTTAACAACCAGTCTGCATAAAACTGCAATTTCACTATTCTGTTAAAATGGCTGCCACTGCCCTCACCCTGAGGCTAATCCCGCCTGCCCTCACTACCCACAATGCATTGAGCTCCTCATGCACTAGCTTCTGCACCTCAACCAATGGTTGCTCTCCACATTAAACACGCCCTCCTCCTCCTATCACATACACTTTAGGAAATGGCTGGATTGTGGAGCGTTAATTCATGTGTCTTATTTATGTGTACTGTTATCTTTTGCCTTTCATTGCCTTTTGCCTCTCCATCAGCCCCCAGTGCCTCTCCATCAGCCCCCAGTGCCTCTCACCAGCCCCCAGTACCATCTCCATCAGCCCCTAGAGCGCCTTCCCCGGTATTAAAATCATTGGTGGGCAGTGTGCCCCCCCCCCCCCTCTCCTGTATTAAAATCATTAGTGGGCAGTGTGCCCCCCCTGTATTAAAATCATTGGTGGGCAGTGTGCCCCCCCTCCCCTGTATTAAAATCATTGGTGGGCAGTGCGGACCCTTCCCCCCCCCATCATTGGTGGCAGCGGCAGTTCTGATCGGAGTCCCATGTTACCCCTACCCTTTCTCTAGCGCTGTCCTCTGCGGTGCTGTTCCAGTGCTCCTGCTGCTTTTTGTTTACAAACTGCAGCTGTGATGTGGAACCAATCACTGTCCTTAGCAGTTTAAGGACTCGCGCACATGAACGTGTGAGACCCGTGCCCGTTTTGCGGCCCGCGAACATGGATTCACTTGAATGGGTCCACAATCGGCAAGATACAGAGCGGTGCAGAGTTGAGGCACGGAGGGGAAGCCCAAAAAAGCACTATGGACCGCTTCTGTGGGATTTCGGTCCATGCCTCTGCACAGCAAAAAAATAGAACATTAATTTTGTGGATTGCTGACCCATTCGGTGCCCGTGCTTGCGGACTGCTATTTGCGGTCCACAGAACAGGCCGCACAGTTCGTATGCATGAGCTCTTACACCAAGATCAGTGATTGGCTGCAGTGGTCACAGGGCACTTGACCCCTTAAAAAAATACATAGATTTATACATGATAGATTTTTAAGCTGTATACTTAGTTTTGCAGTCTGAAAAACAATAGGTATTTATCATATTCAGCCTGTGCCTTACTAAATTGTAAAATTCTTATTTTTAGGGATTCCTACCTTTTTGCCACATTCACCAGTGGATTTTCCACAGTACAATCTATATTTCATTGATGATGATTTGTTACCGCAGTTATGGTTCCCCTGCTGTTGGCGTTACTAGATTATGGGCCTTTTTGTCCTGTTATGTATCTGACCCTTGGCATTTTGTGACTTTTCCACATAACTTACCTGTGATGCTAAGTATCAGCTATCAATGGGCTGTGCTGGGAGTTGCAAGTATTTTCAGGGAAGGTAACTTGATCTTGTGTACACTGCTCTGAGACGCCATTACATCATCATCCAGTGACAGCCCTCGGGCCCCCACCGGTGACTGAGTGGGGACAGAAATATATCCCTGCAAGTTTAGAGCTTCTAAAAGTTTAAAAACAAGTTATATCGTAACCTATTTGTGTGGATGAAGGTCCCGTCCATTAGTTGTTGATACATGTATTATAACTTCCTAACAGGTACAGATTTGTTTTTAATTAGTGTATTTGACCATAGCAATGATTTTCTAATTTAGATCTACAAATTTTTGCTTTCAGCCAACTCTGTAAATAATAAAAAGTAAGAGTCCACCAGAAAATCTTCTGAAGACAACATATATGACTTCAGCCTACCATTCCCATACTAAAATCTGGTGACCTCACTAGGGCATGATATACAGAAGGCAACACACCACAGATTTTATGAATTATGAGTTAATTTGTGATGCTGGATATAGATTTGATACATGATAGCCGGTTGAGCATAGATTATTAGGTTCCACTTAAGACACTTAATAAAATGTCATTGGAAGCAATAATTATGAAAAATGTTACTAGATTAACGCTTGTTTATGGTTTCATGGGTTATTCAGGGCAAATTCCCAAATTTTGTCCTCACAGTGAATAGTTTGTTTAGTCATTTAAAAAAAATGTGTGTCCCCATTATTGGTTCTTAGGTTACACACCACAAATGGTGTCAGGTTCCGCATAGCCCCTTGTCCCAACAAAGAACAAGTCTGTTGGCTTCTATGCTTTACAATGTCAGGGACTTCATTCATAATAATAATCTAGTAGTACTAGTGATGTCATATAAAGAAACTGAACAAATCGAGAGTAGATATAGTCTGACCCAGTGATCATTGTGTGATATTCACCCTGGACATAGATGATGAGGACCGTTACGCAGGCTAAGCAGAAGTTAATTTAATGTTGGTTGTCAAATTGAGTAGGCAAATTGCATCATGATGACCATAAATGTTTCAACTGATAATTGAGAACTGAGATTATGAGAAGTACAGACCATAATATGAAGAAAGCTGCTAGGAACTGCTGAAACAAGATCAGGAAGATGGTGGTGACGGAAGAGCATCAGCTAATTGGCCTAAAATTGTGATGGTACTAGGGCTTACAGGTATGGTGGCAAAAGGCATCCAGGGTTAGAGACAATCTGTCACAAGTTTTATGCTGTCCTAAGGCCAAAATAAACTAGTGACCAATCTCCCTACCTAGGGTCACTTTTTTTTTTGCTAATATGTTGTACTGGACAGCTCCAGCGCAGGCCAATGAGTCCTGATATTCATGAACTCCTGGCATTGCCCGTCTGGTGCTAAATGCAGTAGGAAAGAAACTGTAAGACTAGGGCTACACAGCGTCAATCAGTCATGCAACAAAAATGGTACAACTACATTGCAACATGTGTCGCATCAATGTCGCGCAACATTTTTTATAATGATTGTCAATAGTGTGGCACTACAACGTGACGGTCGTACAAAAATCCAAAGCCCCAAACTGCGGTGTTTGACAGACATCAATAGCTGACCTGACAGTGGTCTTACTATACATTTACATACTTCATACTGTACCGGTGTATTCAGATTTTGTAGACTGTATGTGAACCGCTTTCACTTCATGTGTGTGCATGGTAGAGGTTTTCACTTATTGACCATACATCACGTGTGCCTGAAAGAACCGCTAAGGATCAGTTTTCCTCAAATCTTACTCTAGAACCAAATAAAGTATTTTTATTTCTTATTTTTTCATATGGTGTAAATAGTAGAAAATGTCTATTTTCCTTATTTTAGAATATTTGGTGACCTTTCAAGTGTATTTTTGTATGTAAAGAATCTATAGATCATGCGGTGTCTAATGCTGGAGAGAACTCTGCAGAAATGAAGGAATCAGTATTTATGTTATTAATAAAAATCCATTTGGAAGTTTTGACATGTCCCAGTCTTGTCATTTCCTCTTTACATTGATCGCCCCATGGGGAAAGGTTAATGGATCGGCTGCCTTGTGTCTGGGATGTGATGCGTTGTGTCTATGATGATGTCACTGAAGAGCAGAGCTTTGCTGTTCTTTGTAAACTTCTAGTTGACATACTTTAACTTGTAAAAAAATATATAAAAAAATAACAGTATTTATGGTGCACAGATGTAAATATGCCAAGCGTCACTTTTAATAAAAACCATCTCCTACGCCTGTTGCTTCATGCTGTTTATTTTTATGAGCTTCCAAATTTCCTTTCCTTAATATACTGCTTCATCACAGAAGTAGGACGACTTCTAAAGATTTGGAGGGAAGTTACGCACCATTCAGACCTCTGATGGTTTAAACATTGCAAAATCCCTTTCTTGCTAAGCCACAAGATGTTGTTTTTTATTGCTGAGCTCAGACATCATGGGGTCATTCTATTCCGTTAAGGAACCCGAAAGCCTAATCAAATTGCAACCAAAAAATGGCAAACACTCCCACGGTATAATTATATGTGGTTTTCTCCCTCAAAAACATTCTTAGAATTTAATTCATAGCCCCTTTAAGAAACCTTACAGGCAAATCTGATGTACTATGTGTTGCACATACTGGGCCTAAGGGGGCAGTGCGTGACACATTGATGTGCTTTTAAACTGTGTCCTGCACCCCCCCAATGGTCCTGCTCCAATCATAGTACAGTATCAATTTTTTTACTTGTTCTTTTTAATCTTATTCATTTTGGTTTTTCGGATTATTTTTTTATTTTTTAAATGCTAACCCACTGTATGTACTAGTCATTTGGTTCCCAGAGTGCTGGGATACCTTTGTCTAACCCCTTTTTCCCTGTAGACGTCACCTGGTAACATGCCATTTTTAGATGGCAAATTTCAATTCAGAGCAAAATGTTCAACTTGATGAGAGGTACGTGAATACTTTTTCCACTCTGAGCCAATGTTGGAGAATTTTGTCTTTTTGCCGGATCTAACTGTTGTTGTTTTTTGGGGTAATATTCTTGAATGAAATAAAAAAACTGCGCTATAATCTCTGCTAGATAATTTGTAAAATTAATGTAATCAGAAAATGATCAATTGTTTAAATCACATTTTAGAATTTTGGGTGTTTAAAAAAAAAAATCTATATAATCCTGCAATTTTCACACTGGCCACTAGGTCTAAAATATGTCTTTTGAGAGCAACTACATGGGCCATAGACACAATGGACAGAAGGGGACCCCACTGACTTTTATGGGAGAGTTATACATGCTCTGTGACCTGTGCAGAGGTCAGGAGGGAGCTGATAAGCTGTGATATCACCTATTGTGAATGGTGGATCCTGTGTTATCTCTATAGAGGTGTTACTCGTCATAGTAATCCTGCCTGTGAAGATAACCTGTACAGAACAGGGAAGATAACCTGTACAGAACAGGAAATCATGACCTATTAGACATAGTGACCAGTGTGAAAACTGCATGATTGGATACATTTTTGTTAAATATAGTTAGTATCATGGAAAAGATTGAAACTCACCAACATATCAAAATGTTTAATATAAAACTGGATTTAAACCATGGCTCATTTAATGATGAAACAATCCCTTTAACCCTTTCACTACCGAGCCACTTTTCATCTTAAATCCCAGGCCGATTTTTGCAAATCTGACATGAGTCACTTTTTATGTGGTATTAACTTTGGAATGCTTTTTACTTATCCAAGTCATTCTGAGATTGTTTTCTCGTGACACATTGTACTTCATGATAGCAGTAAATTTGAGTCTATATATTTCACCTTTATTTATAAAATAATCCCAAATTTACCAAAAATTTGAAAAAATTCACAATTTTCTAAATTCTAATTTCTATACTTTTAAGGCCGCATTCACACGACCTTGAAGGAGTCCGTGCGCGTTCCGCAATTTGCGGAACGGCATGGACAGCCTTTACATATAACTGCCTATTCTTGTCCGCAAAACACGGACAACAATAGGACATGTTATATTTTTTTTGTGGGGCCACGGAACAGAGCAACTGATGCGGACAGCACACAGAGTGCTGTCCGCATCTTTTGCGGCCCCATTAAAGTGAATGGGTCCGCATCCGAGCCGCCAAAAAGGCGGCTCGGATGCGGACCAAAACAACGGCCGTGTGCATGAGGCCTAAGACAGATGGATAGTAATACCTCATAAAATAGTTATCAATCAACATTCCCCATATGTCTGCTTTATGTTGCCATAATTTTGTAAATGTCATTTTATTTTTTAGGGTGATAGAAGGCTTTGAATTTTAAAAACAATTTTTTTAATTTTCACCAAAATTTCCAAAACAATTTTTTTAAGCCCAAATACAGTTATAAAGTGATTTTGAGGGGCTTACGAAATGGAAAACACCCATAAATGAACCCATTTTAGAAACTACACCCCTTAAATTATTCAAAACTGAGGTTGCAAACTTTGTTAACCCTTTAGGTGTTCCACAAGAATTAAAGGAAAATGGAGGTGAAATTTCAAAATTTCTCTTTTTTGGTAGATTTTTTTATGTTAATCAATTTTTTCTTATAACACAGCAAGGGTTAACAGCAAAATAAACCTCAATATGCATTACTCAGATTCTGAAGTTTACAGAAATACCCCATATGTGGCAGTAAACTGCTCTATGGGCATGTGCCAGTGGTCAGAAGGAAAGCAGCTCCATATGAATTTTGGAGGCAGATTTTGCTAGAATGGTTTTTAGACAACATTTTGTATTTGAAGAGACCCTGACGTACCCCTACAGTGGAAACCATCAAAAAGTGACCCCATTTTGGAAACTACACCCCTTAAATAATATATTAGGGGAGTGGGTACTGAGCACTTTGAACCTCTAAGCGTTTTACGGCATTTGGAAACACTTGACTGTGAAAATTAAAAGTTTCATTTCTTCCAATGAAGTGTTGCCTTAAGATGAAAAAAAGCACCCCATAATTTGTTACCCATTTTCTTCTGAATACGTCAACCCCCATATGTGGTAGTAAACTGCTGTGGGGGCTCATGGAAAAGGATTCAGAATAGAAAGAGTGCCATATGGCTTTTGCAGCAGTGTTTGATGGATTGGTTTACGGCTGCCATTGGTTTTTATTTTTTGAGTGATTATGTGGGGGCACATTTTTTGCGGGATAAGGTGACGTTTTCATTGGTACCATTTTGGGGTACATGAGACTTTTTGATCGCTTAGTATTACACTTTTTGTGAGGCAAGGTGACAAAAAATGGCTGCTTTGGCATTATTTTTTTAAACTTTTTTTTACAGCATTCACCTAAGGGGCCATCACGTGATATTTTTATACAGCAGGTTGTTATGGATGCAGCGATACCCAATGTGTTTATTATATTTTTAAATTTTACACAGTGAAAGCCTTTTTGAACAGAATAAAATCTTGTTTTTGTGTTGCCATATTCTGAGCTATATATTTTTTTTTTGGCGATTGTCTTGGGTAGGAGCTCTTTTTTTGCAGGATAAGATGACCGTTTGGTACCATTTTGGGGTACATGAGACTTTTTGATCGCTTGATACTACACTTTTTGTGAAGCAAGGTGTCCAGAAACTGGCTTTTTTTGGCACTGTTTTTATTTATTTTTTACGGCGTTCACCTGACTGGGTGGATCATGTGATATTTTTATAGAGCCGTCGATACAGACGCGGTGGTACCCAATATGTCTACTTTTTTTGCCTATTTTTTTTAATGTTTTTTTTACTTTATTTTGGGAAAAGGACTTTTTTTTGTGAAACTTTTTTTTTTTAACTTTATCACTTTTTTTTTTTTGTCCCACTTTGGGACTTCAACTTTTGGGGGTCTGATCCCCTGTACAATGCATTATAATACTTCTGTATTGTAATGCATTGGCTATAAGTGTATTACACACTGTAATACACTTAAAGCTTCCTGCCTGTGAGATCCAGGGGCCTGGATATCACAGGATCTCACCCGATGGGTGCTCCCTCCCTCTCCACACATTGCATATCTAGGGTTAATGAAAACACAGATGCCTGCGCATACAGCAGGGGTCCAGTTATCAGTGACTGCCGGACCTTTGTAGCTGATCGGGAGGGCGCAGCTCCTGCACTGATCAGCACGCCATAGTACTACGGCACTGGTATTTAGGCCAAGACAGCCAGCGCCGTACATGTAGGTAGGTAGGTAGCGAACGGGTTAAATATGGTCATTTACTGTGGCAGGTATACAAAGTAAGTAAATTTCTTCACTTTCTGAAAGGAATTTTCTTCTGAAATTTTATAGAAGGGCAGGAATTAGTGAAAAAATGTTTAAAAAGTAAGTCTTGCTCAATGCCCACCATTTCAGTAGTCCAGGGTTCCTTCTCTGCTGCAATGATGCCAATGACTATTCCACGTGATCACTGCAGCAATCATTAGTCTCAGTGGTCACGTGGCAACCATTGCTGTAGTGAGACCAGCACTGCAGCGATGATGTGTCTGAATGCCCTGTGTGTATTGCTTGGAAAGACCTCTAGGAGCACTAGTGTGAAACAGTAGGGGGTTGCGCAGGTAAGGCTTTTTTCCTTTCAGAGCTTTTCTAGCCTTCTGGTACAAAGTAAAGTCAAAGACAACAGAGGCCTGTACAGACATCATGTTGATTTCTATTGTAGCGGTATGTATATAAAAAAATAAAAATATGTATTCAGCTGTATGTGGTGTGAAGCTAGCCTAAATTTCTAAAAGGGATTGTTGTATAACAACCCTTAAGATTTTTTTTTCAATGCATTTACCAGTAATATATCTGTACAATTTTCACTTACTATATTGATGCACTGAATGACTTCTTACCACATTGATGTAATCAATCTAAACCTTATTAAAAATGTCACAACTGAAGAGGACTCAAAATAGTGAGCTCCATAAAATTTACTACATCACTAAATATTTTTAAAGGCTATGTACACCTTCAGAGGCAATTTTGGTTTGATTGCACTTTACTAATTTTTAGCTAAAAATCATATTTTCAATTGCCCTTTATTAAAAATATTAAGCTGTTCTGTCACAAAGGGTTAACTGTTTTTCTAAGGCCCCTTTCACACGGGCGAGATTTCCGCGCGGGTGCAATGCGTGAGTTGAACGCATTGCACCCGCACTGAATCCGGACCCATTCATTTCTATGGGGCTGTGCACATGAGCGGTGATTTTCACGCATCACTTGTGCGTTGCATGAAAATCGCAGCATGCTCCTCTTTGTGCGTTTTTTACGTAACACAGGCCCCATAGAAAGAAATGGGGTTGCATGAAATTCACAAGCAAATGCGGATGCGGTGCGATTTTCACGCATGTTTGCTAGGTGACGATCGGGTTGGGCACCCGATCATTATTATTTTCCCTTATAACATGATTATAAGGGAAAATAATAGCATTCTGAATACAGAATGCATAATACAATAGGGCTGGAGGGGTTAAAAAAAATAAATAAAAATTTAACTCGCCTTAATCCACTTGTTTGCGCAGCCAGCATCTCTTCTGTCGTCTTTTGTGAGGAATAGGACCTTTGATGACGTCACTACGCTCATCACATGGTCCGTCACATGATCCATCATGGATCATGTGACGGACCATGTGATGAGCGTAGTGACGTCATCAAAGGTCCTATTCCTCACAAAAGACAGAAGAGATGCCGGCTGCGCAAACAAGTGGATTAAGGCGAGTTAAATTTTTATTTTATTTTTTTAACCCCTCCAGCCCTATTGTACTATGCATTCTGTATTCAGAATGCTATTATTTTCCCTTATAACCATGTTATAAGGGGAAATAATACAATCTACACTACAACTAACCCAAACCTGAACTTCTGTGAAGAAGTTCGGGTCTGGGTACCACAGGCTGTTTTTTATCACGCGCGTGCAAAACACATTGCACCCGCGCGATAAAAACTGAACATCGGAACGCAATTGCAGTCAAAACTGACTTGCCGCAATGCACCGGGACGCATCCGGACACGCTCGTCTGCAAGGGGCCTAACTGTGTGACTGGTACTTTCACTTTGTGCTGGTCATCTAATAAACCTTAACTCTAAACTACTGAGGTCATAAACACTTATTTAAGCCACATTCTTATCAGTAAGATGAGGATTAAGCTTTAATGAGCATTTATGTCAGAGAACCGAGATAAAGAGCCAGTCTGCTCCCCAACTGACGGAAAAGAGAGAAAATCCAGAGGCTGCTTCTTGAGCATCTCTGTTCTGTACAGAAAAAAGGACTCCATATTTTTAATAAAGACCTATTGAAAAATTATTTTTAGCTCAAAATGAGTACAATGCAATAATAAAATTGCCCCTAAAGGTATACATAGCCTTTAAGCTGGTTTCACAGATAATAGTAGTGTGCAGTAATTGGCTGTATATTTTCCTATGTATGGCCACAGCTTTGTGATGTGGTTATTGGTCATATCTTTTGTGTTAAAAAAAAATGAATAAAAAAAGTTTGACTAATAGCCACACTGCAAAACACCTTAAAGGGGTTGTCCATACAGGAGTACCAGTGAAGAAATGTACACTTACCTGCTCCCAAATCCACTGCAGATCTATTTGCACTGGAATTCTAGTCCCCATCTGTCAACTTTGACACAGATGAGGTCATGACATGTCACCGCTGAGGACAGTCATTGGCTGCAGAGGTCGACGAGGATTGGAAGTCCAGTGAAGACAGCCTGGGAGTCACAGAGCCAGAGTGGATGGGTGTGAGCAAACTGATATAGATTACTTCACCACTGGTAGGGTGTATAAAAAAAATACATTCTGGCCAACCCCTTTAAGCAGCAGGTCATAGAATTTTTAACCATGATGCCCACCATTGTTGGATTCAAACAGTGGTAATGCGGAAAGCTTAATATGTCACACAGGAATAAGAGACACCAGGCAAAGTGATAGATTTTTCTGCAGTCCGTTGTAGGCTTGCTCTTTAGCTAAGTTTTCTGTAGTTTCTGGTTGAGATTCAGATGTAGATTGCTTTCTGAAACCTATGACTTGGGGATTTACTTACAGAATATGGCGCAGGTTGGTATTCAATAACTATGATAGACTTTTAGAATATAGTAATACATAGTCAAATTGAATTGTCCACTCAGAACATATCTTTTATTATATTGCGCGGCCAAAGGCGTAAATCAAACTTTACTTGAAAGGCGGCCGAATTAAATCAACTTTGAAATCAGACACTTGCCCACTGCCTCTAGGCTTTCTTTCCTCCCCTCTGTGGTCCCTCCTCGTGCGGCCGGCGCGCTGGGTAACAAATTTAAAACTCATCAGTGTGCGAGAATCAAAGGCACAATAAATTGTAAACTAATCTTATTGTCTGAAGCCTGACGTGTTGTTCAGATCAAAGAGAACCCAACATCTGGTTGGGCTTGAGAGAGGCCATTAAAATTACTACATCTTGTTCAGAAGCTTGCCTAAATCTGACCTGTACATAGGGATATATACGGTAAGCATATCTGCTCCTTCACATACTCTATGGGATATACCCTATGGGCCTAAATAAAGATTTATAATGTGTTGTAGGGTACACTGTATATAATGCAGAACATAAGGTATAGTGCCAACCTTCCAAAACATTGACGTTTCTATAGGGTATGTACAACTTTAGGGCTGACATTTTTCAAGCGGCTTACTGTCAAAAATAAGGTCAGCAATATTTTTAGGTGAGAATATATTCTGCTGCATTCATTTTGATGTTCCTGACTGAATCCATGAATGAAAAACCTATGTGCCTTCTGTGTTGTATCAGAGGTACCGTATGGACCCATTGTGATATCTTATTAACAGACAGATGAGTCTATGGTGTCTGGGGCAGAGCACTGGATTTCAGAGCAACCTTTTGAGGTACGCTTGTTGGACATCTCCTTCCAAAGCCACTGGCATCAGTACTGAGCCCATATGATCTTTACACAAGATTTAATTGTCCACAAATGCCATGGATGAGGTCCATAAAAGTATTCAGTTGGTCTGCGATGCCAATCAAGTCCCCCCCCCCCCCCCCCCCCCCACTTACTTTGGCATTCCATTTTAATGCCCCTCACTTTTGTGCTCTTGAAGTGTAGAGTTACTCTAGAGGTGTAGAGTTACTCTAGAGAGGGCAATTTTTAGTGGTATGTTTTTTTTTTCTAGTACAGCACTCTGACTACAAATAAGGACTGGAAGGATGTGTCCGCAATAATTTAAGTGTAGCACATAAGAGTACACACAAACTATTTCTTCAGAAGTAAATCTGAAACGTGTTATAACTGCTGATTTTGGTGTGGATTGACCCATGGATCTCACTCATTGCATGGCAATTAATAGAATCCCTGGTGGAACTCTAAAACATTCATGCAACATCTAGGAAACACTTTGAAGTGGATTTTTTTAAAAATGCTATGAGTGAATGGAGTTCATTCCATTAAGACATCACGCTTTGTTGTAGAATTTCAGTGTGAAATCCATAATTTAAATTCTGTATCAAATATGAGCACATCATAGGGAGGACCGGTGGGTAAGTTGTAAAACTTATTTCAAAGCTTTTCACCTGATGATGTTGCGCTGAGGGCCTACTGTGCAGACAGTCAGAAGGAAGGACCATGGTGCAGCCAGATGCTCTTTTCGAATTGCTAGTAGCTCCAGATAAACAACTTTAGAAGCCGAACAAAATGGGATGCAACAGCGGCACAGCCAAAGTACGAAAACAAGTCTTACTGTGGCTACGCTGCTGTCTCATACCATTTTCTTCTGTACCAAATATGTTATGTGTGAACTCCCCCTAAGGCCCCCACTCCTGTAATTCAGATCTATTTAGATAAGGAAAATTTATTTTCCAAACATTAGCCAGACAATTTACGTAGACCATTTACGGAATTGGCATTTTAGGCTTTATACATTGGGGTTATTTGCAGTTTTCCTATTTCAAGGCTTAGTAAGAAAAAAAACACTCAAACATTTTTTTAAAAGCTTAAACCAGTTAAAGAAAATGTTTATTTCACTTGAAGCAGTTTTGCCTCAATAAGTGGTGAAAATGGTCAGAAGTCATTATTTGCTAAATGTGCTCTTCCGTTGTGATGATGCGTAGGATCCATTCATGATCTCTTGCTTAGATCAATTAGGTTATAAAGTTGTTACAGTCTCTTCCATCCCACTGACCCTCATGTGCATCACAAACATGTAAGTGTGAATAAATAAGATATATACACATTGTATACATGGAAACCTGCACGCAGGGTGTTTTTTAAATTTTTGTACTCCAAGTAAGAGTGCACTTTGTACTTTACCGGGGGCGGCCAGTCTATCTTTTGTGAGCAGAATATTTGTTGGGTTAACCTAGGAAGGCTGAAAGTAGCTCTTTAACATCCAAAACAATAATTGTAGCTTGATAGACATGAAACAACCATCTGCATGGGTGCAGTCCAGCTGTATGGATGTATCATGGAATCAGTTTGTCCAATGCAGAGGATAACCAATTGCCAATCGGATGCTAGTCCAAATCTATAGAGATGCAGCGACACTGCTTGACACGTGTTATTCTTTTCTTCTTTTTTGGTGGCTGTAGCTCAGGACAGTTGAGTGTAACCATCATGGTAGTAAATTTTTTAGGCTTACAGAATGAGCAAGACTGGAAGGATCCTTCCTCCCGGCGGATATGTCTGGGAATGTAGAAAGAATTGCACTGCCCATAACAGAACCTGTTGAGGATGGTGCGTGCGTTGCATCCTTCCTCGTGGATTGTTTGCTTGAGTGGCTGTGTCTTACACCAGTCTCTCTTTAGATACTTTCTTTCAGTAATATGTAGCGCTTCCTGGCTGGACTCCAGCACCTCCTCGGCTACTAGAGCATGTCCCTTTCCTTTACCTCTCTCCCGATGCTCAGAGTCATTGGGCTGCCCTTTGTCAGGAGGAGGAATGGCCCCTTGAGATCCACGAACCTTTTTATTCCCTTCAATGTTTGGCACCAAGAGGCCGAAGAGAAGGAACATGGGTCCCAGTGAGTAAACCAAACGGTGCATCCTAGAAAACAGCAAAAAGGTCTAGTTTATCATTTGTAAATCAGGACACATGTTATACAAGTATGCAAAAACAGGACAAGAATGGCAGAAGCCCTAAAATATGCAGTAGGATTCTGTACTTCATCTATCCAAAGGGGACATCAGAAATTGATAAAGCTGCTGAAATTTCTATCTTGTTAAAATGACAAACCCCCATCATGTTGTTTACAGTAGATTAGTCACTTGAATTTTAGGGCATCAGGGTGGTACAGAGTATGCTCATGTATCAACACCATTCAACTGCACACACTCATTTTTTTTTTTTTTTTTTATGAGTCTGCGTAGCTCGATGGAGGCAACATATGAACATAGTCTTTGGGCTCAGGTTGAGCATCCCTGACTTACAACACTCCAGTTGGGGTGCTGTCTGCTGGACACAAAATGAAATGTATCTTGACAGATCAGATGATGACTTCCTGAATATAGAAAGTAGTTTCATTTAAAGCTGTGAGGTTGTGAGCAGGAATCATGCATAATTCCATTACTGGGAATAATGCCCCATAAATCGTCTGAAGGATTAAGATCATCTTTTCATTAAGAGTAGAAATGTCTTAAGCTTTTGAGAAAAATGTGAAACCATTTTCTATCGTCTACATATGTTTGGTGGATTTGAAATCATTTTGTGAATACCGGACATCTGCTCTAGTGTGCCAATAATTTATAATTGGCCTCCTGTGTCTTGGGGATAATAAGGCATGGGTCACTGTAAATGCTTCAAGATCACAGAATAGAAAAAAAAAAAAGCATCTTCAGATCCATTTATACAATTACACTAAGTCTATAATGGTGCTATATTACTCTTGAAATCCAGTGCCATATGCAGAATGTGACTCTAGAAGCTTGTTTCTTGACTGATCCTTTATCAAGATATGGCTTCAAAGCAGTTTATAACGCAGTCTATAGCCTTCAACAATCTTTCTTTAATGTAAATAAGAAAAAGATGGCATACAACCTCAAAGCACAGATATGGAAAGAGAAAATTATCAGATTTCGGTAAAATACTGAAGTGCAAAATGTACAAGAGATTGGAGCACTAGGAGTAGGAACAGTGCACGTGTTGCTATACTTCTGATCTTGGCCAAAGATCCCGTAGGAGTTCAATCGTAGTTGCCAACTCCTGGAAAAAGGGGATATCTCGTGGACAAGCAGCCAAATCTCCCATGCGCTGTGTATTCTTTAAATTCTACCAACCCCTCCATGTTACAGCACTCTTCTTCACTTCTGGGTGCTGCATCACATCGTTTTTTGTGGCAACACCTGGGAGTAAGCAGGAGTGCAGAATGGAGACACATTTGCATGTCTGGGGTCTAAGGTTCAAACTATGTACAGACTTTTTGAAGTAAGTTTCCAATTTCAACTGTGAAGCTATGACTTCCAGGGCTTGGACAAGGGGTAAGCACTCACCAAAGATTAGGGATAAGATTTTCTTTATCTAAGGCCTTATTCACACGTCAGTGATTTCAGCGACTGTGAGCCAAAACCAGCTGTGGCTCTAAACACAGAACAGGTGCAGAGCTTTCCATTATATGTTATCTCTGTGTAGCCTCCACTCCTGGTTTTGGTTGACAATCACTGATGGAAATCTCTGGTCAAACACTGACTGTGTGAATAAGGCCTAAATAAGAGCCTCTTGCAATTGTCCCTCTGTGTGCAGGACCCATTACTGTTTAAAGGTCTGCAGTCACATGGCCATCTGTAAAAGGTCCTAAAGCTAGTAAATGTAACTACAAAGCTGCACAGAGGCTCTGTTGCCTAGTTATTTAACAGGACTATTTATTTTGGGGACTTGTGGGGTCATTTATCAAACTGGTGTAAAGTAGAACTGGCTTAGTTGCCCATAGCAACCAATCAGATCCCACCTTTCATTTTCCAAAAGAGCTGTGAAAAATGAAAGGTGGAATCTGATTGGCTGCTATGGGCAACTAAGCCAGTTCTACTTTACACCAGTTTGATAAATGACCCCATTGGTGTCTATTTCTTTTGGGCGTGTGTTTTTGGGTCTGATCTAAGTTAAAGGGTTTGTATCATCAGACAGTGGTGGCATATCGTTAGGACAGGTCAGATAGGTGCGGGACCAGCACCTATCTCTAAAATGGGGCCCCCTTTGTAAACAAGAGCAAACCGTGCAAGTATGGCCAACCTCCATTCACTACTATGGGAGTTCCAAAAATACTCAAGCATTGGCTTAGCTATTTCCACAAGTCCCAAAAAGGTGAATGGAGAGGTAGCCATGCAGACACTTTAGAAAATAGCCAAGAGTGCTCGCTCTGGTATTTTCGAAGTTTCTATTCTAAGTGAATAGAGAGCGCGGTGTGCCCTTATTCACTTTTGGGGGACCGCAGGGACTGTCGCCAACAATCGGCGATCTTAAGCAGGGGCAGAGGGAGGTTGGACAGTACCTACCTCCTGCAGCCCTGATCACTGTGATTGGCCAGTCAATGCAGACCAGCCAATCTCAGCTTCCTCATGGATAAAACCAGTGAGGGAGTTGCAGGTGAGATGGAGGTTAGAGGACACCAGTGTTTGGTGTCCCCTGTTAGTGCTGTGATTAGCAGGTAAGCTATATCAGCAAATGGCAGCACTAGAGAGGCAGAGGGAAGAATCTCTCTGCACGCAGCCATTCTAGTTGTTGACTGCAAGCAGAGAGGTTCTTTGTGCCCTGTTGGCTGGCTGGGACTTGTGGCATACCTGGGCACCACAACAAACTGCAGTGATTTATTGTATATTTGCACTAGTTCGTGATCCCAAGTCCCTATCCCTCTCCGCATGTTTTTTTTTCCAGTCCTGCACCAGATTTTCTGTGTGTAAGTGCTGATCAGCACCTGTGCTCAGTTTCTTGTACAGGAGTTTTTCCTTTTCTCATCTGTGTTCTCTATTTTGCATGGTCTTTTTTTGTGTTAGGGGTTCTCTCTCTCTATCAAAGTTACATTTTTAGCTAGTGTTCAGATTTAACAGTTGTAAATTTTTATTTGTTTTTGCATGCAGGCACTCAACATCTACTTGTGAGTGTCCTGCAACCGCTGAGCACAGTTTAATATACATAAAACTGATCATGTCTGTGCTAAGTTTTCAGTGCAACTTTTTCTTGTGTGTAAAAAAAATTAAATAAAACTTGTACATAGTGGTAGATATATAGAGCTTTATATATAGTAAATTTTAGGTAGTCTTAGTTTAGATTTTTGCACGCAACATCTGCTTCTGTGCTTCGAGCAACCGATGAGCACCAATCAGTACCACCCATTACTGATGTGCTCCGTTTTTTCTAATTTTTCATTTGCATGCAGGACTTTTGTCTCCGCTTCAAAAAAATCTTCCTCTGAGCGGAAACCCAATGGACCCCATTATAGTGAATAGGGTCCTTTAGGCTCTGTTCAGCTCAGTTATGTGCCAAATCCGTCCTATCAATTCTTCGGCACCTATAACGGAAAGGCTAAACGCTGATGTGAACTCAGCCTAAGGCTACTTTCACATTTGCGCTTTAGTTTATGGTTTTGATATCTGGCAGAGGATCTCAAAACCAAACTAGAAAAGTTCAGTTTGATTTAACACATCAGGAGATGTACCACTTGGAACCGAACCAGAGTTTAGGAAAAAAAAATTTGCAGTATAAATTAACTTATGAAGTTATTACGCGAAGTCTCGTGAGACTTTGCGAAGCAATAATTTCGGGTCATTGGAGCCAATACATTCTAATACTGTAAGGAGCTCCTGCTCTGTACAGTATTAGAATTAAGTTTTATGCGAATCGACTTCAGATGTTTCATCCTTAATCAGGATAGATCCATTCCATTAGGATGCCGTTGTGTTAAATCGAAATGGAACAAACTAGGTCAGTCACTAAAAACAATGTCAGTCAATGGGTGACGGATCAGTTTTTTTTCAGGGTCCGAATAAAACCGATCCGGCACCATTCACTTACATTGTATTTAGTGACGGAATCGGTTTGTTTTAATGACTGAACACAAAACTGCAGCTTGCGGCGGTCTTGTGTCCGACCACAAATCAGAATGCTGCCAGAACGGAAGACCTCCTGATGTATCCTGAACGGAGCATACCCCATTCACAATACACTGGCCCTAAACGGAACCGCTTTGGCTCAGTTTTGAGATCCTCTGCCAGATCTGAAAAGCAGAATGCCAAAAAGCTGATGTGAAAGTAGCCTTTGGCAGTATTGTAGTGCTTTTTATTTGTACCAGACTATAATTTCCCACACACATTTTGAAGAAATTAGGATATTTTTACATTACAACAACACATAATGCCTACCCCAAAATGACCCATGATGTGACAGTCTATCTACAATTAGGCCACTCCTCTAATACTTTGACACTACATTTGCTGAGGTGTACACCCATGGAAAAAAAAAAAAGACAAAGGGAGGGTAAAATTTCACCAATACCTTCCTAGCAAGAGGGCAATGCATGGCAATAACGTGTACCAGCTGTGCAAGAGTACCTCTGGCTACACCCACAGGTTCCAGGTTTACACAGGGAGGGACACCCAGACTGAACCCCTAGAATGCTATCCCCCGTCCTAGGAGTTAGTGGGAAAATAGTGCGGAACTTAGTGCACCCAATGCTGGACCAGTGTTATCACCTCAATGTAGATAACTATCACATGAGTATTACATTTAAAGGGGTTGTCTCACCTCAACATTTGTTTATTTACGGTATACATATTTATTTATACATATTTATCATGTGTAAAACAAGTCACTTACAAAAAATACTTTCATTAGCAATAATACTTTCAGCCCTTACTTTTGACAATCTTTGCTTGTTTTTAGCTACTGCTCATCCCTAGGGGTTGTAGGCACCTCTGCAATTCAGCAGGTTAGTGTACCACTCCAACATGGAGTATTAATTTTATCCATTATGCACCCTGTAACTTTACCACCTTAATACACTCAGATATACTCCACACAGCTTCACTTTTTCACCATCCACTACACTTTAATTTCAGGAAAATACCTGTGGGTTCAAAAGACTTACTACACCCCTCTCTACACTGGTGGTTTCTACTGTAGCAGTACTTCATGATCTCTTGCTCTGGCCTCCTAAATCTATAGGGCAGGACTTCCCTTCTGAGTCCTGCAGTGTGCCCATACAGCAATTTATAAGTACATATGGGGCCTTGCCGTATTATGGAGAAAAGGGGTAATAAATTGTGGGGCAAATTGTCTCCTGTTACCCTTTGTGAAAATAAAACGTTTGGGACTAAAGCATTTTATTGTAAAAAATGAAATTTTTCCTTTTCACAGCTGTTTCTGAATTCTAATTCACCTGGCTGTGAAAAATTCCTTGAGGGGTGTAGTTTCTGAAATGGGGTCACTTCTTGGGGTCTTACACTGTAAAGGGTACCTCAGGGTCTTTTGCAGTATTTATTTTTTGGTCTAGATTGAGTATATTTATTAGGTGCTTAAGCTACTTTCACACTAGCATTTTTACTGGATCCGGCAGGGTTCAGCAAAAACGCTTCTGTTACTGATAAGGCTAAGTTCACATCAGCGTTCAGCCTTTTCGTTCTGCTCCATTATAGGAGCAGGAGAACGGAAAGGACGGATTCGGCATATAACTGAGCCAAACAGAGCCTACGGACCTCAGACTATAATGGAGTCCGTTGGGTTTCCGCTCAGAGGAAGATTTTTGAAGTGGAGACAAAAGTCCTTACCAAGAAGGATCCATGATGAACTCCATTGAAAGTAAATGGAGAACGGATCAGTTTTCTATTGTGGCAGAGAAAATGGATCAGTCCCCATTGACTTGCATTGGGGGTCATGCTGGATCCATCTTGCTCCATATCCCAGGACGGAAAGCAAACTACAACATGTTGCGGTTTGCTCTCCAGTATGGGAACGCAACTAAATGGAACGGAATGCATTTTGGAGCGTTCTGTTCAGTTTTGTCCCCATTGACATTGAAAGGGGACAAAACAAGCATTTTTTCCGGTATTGAGCCCCTATGATGGATTTCAATACCGGAAAACGCTAGTGTGAAAGTAGCCTTTTGAGGTTTTTATTTGGAATGTCTGGGATCTATTTTTGTTTAGGGTGTCAGAGGGTCTATATTTAGCAGGATCTCATTGGGAATCTGAATCTGAATTTGGGGGCCACATCTGTATTCATATAGGAGGTTTCTGTCTGGGGTCTGTCTTTATTTAGGAGGTCTACTATGGGGTCTGTCTTTATTTAGGAGGTCTACTATGGGGTCTATAATTATTTAGTAGATCTATTTACTTTGGGATGTGATGTCTATTTTGGAGTTGGTATATGTTTTGTGGTATTTATTTTTGCGTCTGATCCGAGTACAGGCTCGGACTGGCCCACAGGGGTACAGGGGAAACCCCCGGTGGGCCCCTGAGCAAGGTGGGCCCCTAGTCTCCCACCCCCTGCACAAGTGGCACATAACACATTAAACTTACTGCACTACATACATATATTCAATGTACAGCACCTCAACCAGCCTATGGTCATATAACAAACTTGTTAGATTATTTATTATATTTGAATGTATCTGTAGGGTGGGCCCCCAAAATTTATTTTACTGGTGGGCCCTAGGTACCCCAGTCCAACACTGTCCGAGTATATCAAAGGATGTTTATTTAGATGGATCTAGCCTTGGTCTATTAAGTTATTCTTCTAGGAGGTCTGTATTTAGGTAGTCTGCTCTTGAGTTTGTAGGGGGTCCAGTGTAGGGAGTCTTTCTTTTGGGGTATTTATTTTTGGTATAGTCTGAGTTTAGATTTATTTACGATTTTGGGTCTATATTTACTTAGATCTATGGTCACGTCTGTGTTCTGCTTTTATTTTGAGGTTCTGGAAAGTCTATTTGGGGGGGGGGGGGTTCACTGTAGTTTATTTGGCTGTATTTCCTATAAAGTATTTTGGAGATCTCATCTGAGGTCTGTATTTAGGGGATCTGAGGGTCTGTATTTTTAGGAGAATTTGAAGTCTATTTATTTTTTTGCCATTTAGATCCAGTCTGTTTATATTTATTTATGCACTTTTAGGTCAACATCTAGAGGGTCTACAGTCTTTCTGACTATTTATTTTAGGGACTTGGTCTGAGGTCTCCATTTAATGGGTTTGTTTCTCAGTGTATCTTATCTGGGGTTTGGTCTGGAATCTCCATTTATTTAGAGGGTCTGATTTTATTAAAAAAGATATGAATCCAGGACCAGACCTCTCCATAAATACAGACCCTTGATGACACCCCTATGTTAATACACTGTGACCAACATCTTTCATCATCGCTGTCCAAGAGCTATAACTTTTTTTGTTTTTTCATCAATGTACCTGTATGAGGGCTTATTTTTTGCAGAACAAGTTAGTTTTTAATACACCATTTTGGGAACATATAATCATTGATTAAATCCAGCTGTCTAGTCTAAATCCCCTTTGTTTAAATCAGTAAAAAGGTGTATTTGAGGTTACTAAGGGGTTAAATCAAGCCAACTACTAGATGCCCTGAAAGCCAAAAATGCAAGCACCCACTCAACAGCTTCCCAAACCTAGGGAGAGGGGGCACAGAATGCAAGCTACGGTACACACAGTGTACTGCATGCCAAATATCAAAATCCTAGCTACTTCTGGATTGTGTCCAACTTATTAATGCTTTGTTTGTTTTTTGTCTTTCTCCATGGGCTTATTAAAATAGAATATCCTAATAGCTTTGACATCAAGTTAGGAGCTATTCACACAAGCGCAATCTGGATGTATTATCCGCATGGGTCACAGCCAGACTTCAGTTTCAACTGACCCCCATCTCAAAGCATAATAGATTAAACACGGTCTACATCAGGGTTTTTCAACTCTGGTCCTTGGGACCCACCTACCAGTCATGTTTTCAGGATTTCCTTAGTATTGAGCAGGTGATATAATTAGTGTCCATGCATCAGGACTTACCACAGGTGTTCATTCTGTGGGATATTCTCAAATCCTGACTGGTAGATGGGTCCCGAAGACTGGAGTTGAGAAACTCTGGTCTACATGATAAATGCCATTTGAAGGAGTGTAAGCTCATGTGGTAGTTTTGTTTAAAACATTTCTGCTACTGTCCTATTCATCTGAATAGGGCTGGCGGAAATCCATACACAAGGTGCAGAAATAACCCTGTTCAGATATCTGAAACAGAATTTTTAGTTGCATACTTTTCTGCAATCTGCCTTGTGTGAACATATCTCAACTTCTCCAGATTTAAAGGGGTTGTCTCATGAAAAATATTCTAGTTTTCAAACCAGCACCTGGATTTGAATACTTTTGTAATTGCATGTAATTGAAAAATTAGCATAGCCACTGAGTTATTTAATAAAATGCATATGTATAGCGCCACCTGCAGTCAGTTTTTTTTTTCCCCTCTTATTTCTTAGACCTGCTCACTGAGGTGGCCGCACATGCTCAGATTCATCCTTCAACTGCCTCCTGAGCTGTGATAGGGAGAGCTGAGACACGCCCTCTGAGCTGTGATAGGAGAGCTGAGACACGCCTCCTGAGCTTCAGGAGAAAAGACACTCCTCTTGAGCTTTCAGCTTGATATAAATCTAGCAGAGCAATGAATGAAGAGATCTCTGGATCCATGTGAGGTACAGGGCTGGTTCTAGCTTTGTTAGAAAAAGATAGTCATGTACTATATGATGTCTGATTTTCATTTTTCCCATTAGTCATGGGATAACCCCTTTAACATGAAAAGTGCCTTAAACTGTGCAGATATTTTGGTATGCACTGCCGTACTTGAGCTTTACATTGGGCTAGTCAACAAATAGATTTCCAATATGATTGAACGGATGCTACAGTATAGTAGCAAGAGAGGATTTGTGTAAGGATTTTGTACAGCAGGTGAAAGGCTGGTATAATACTTACCTAAAATAAATATGTACAATGATACATAGCCACATTTCATTCTTTAGCCGTTTTCCTCTCTTGCTTTGTATTTTTCTCGTTTCAGAATTGCTATGTTTCTTTTAATGAAAAACTTTTGATTGACCATCAGAAAATCCTAGATAATGAGTCTGGTGTTTACTTGAATTCCTAAATTTCTTACAGCGTAGAGACGTTATGTCATGTTGTAATGCAATATGAGGAAGTGAAGAGTGTAACAATATATTCCGTAGACGCTGCAATAATCCTGATATACAACTCCTTATTAATTAGAATAATCAACAATGAGCATTTACACATCCATGACATCATTCTAGATCTTCCTTTCCCAAAGTTACAAAGATTCTACATTGCATGCCTAGTTTGACCACAATGTAGATTGTGAGCTACAGACTTCTTGAGACTACCCAACATCATGCTAGACACTTATTCAGGATTGAAGGAGACCGTCCAAGATTCCTTGAATTATCCAGGAGCACAACGCAGCTGTGACCAGTGTTCTCCACTACAGATCTAATGCACAGAAACCTACATGGAAGTGGCTACTGCTCAACTGAATAATCTCCTGCAGGGCAATGGACGGAGAGAATTTTTTTTATAGCAGACTTAAAAAAAAAAAAAAAAGGGGTTGTCCCATTTGGGCTCCCCAGGGTCATTTCGCTAGGGCATGCTCCCGAGGTCTGATAGGTGCTCTTCCCATTCATTTCTATGGGACTTCTGCTTGGCTATTTTTGGCAGTCGCAAAGAAATGAATGGAGGGCAATGCGCCCTTCTGCGCTTTGTGGGCTATGTTCTAAGTATAGGTGCAGGGCCCAGAGGTGGGACCCGCACCTATCAGACATGCTGTTTATCAGTGGGCTCGGCCAACAATACACTATAGGGACCTTAAAGGGGTATTACTTCAGCAGGGTTGTTAATAAACATAGAATCCGCACTAAAACCGCATAAAATAGTGATGGTGTGGATTTAATGTGTTTTTGTCTGCATACAAATATACAATGTGTGCAGGTAGCCTTATCCTACTTGCACATGGTGTGGATTAGTATGCAGAAAATCAGCACGATCCACATGAAACTATTGCATTTTTGTGTAATTATTTTTTTTTAACCCCATTGAAGTCTGAGGGAAAACCGCTATATATATAAAAAGGTGCGGACAGGGCTGGCCCTAGGTTACATGGCACCCTGTACAGGAAGTCTTTTTGGTCCCACACACATTAGCTCAACCACTATAGGGTAATAAATGCACTAAATTAGTAGCATCAACATTATAATGAAACATGATTTTATGGAAAAAATAAATAAAAAATGCACAGCTATAAGGGATATTTCATCTGGGAAGTTTCCGGCATATTGATAGGTGCAGATCCCAGTCCCACATCTGACACCACTCCTATGTCAAGAACAGGCCTCCGTAGTGAATGCAGAGCAAGTCACACAAGCACAGCCACCTCTCTATGGACCTTCCTTTTTGGAAGTCCCATAGCAGTGAATAGAAAGGATAGGTCATCAACTCATGGCATCCTTGCCAATCAGAGGCCCTTCTTCCTATGCCAGTGACGTCATGGACTTGGTGTAGCTCAGTCCCATCAACATGAATGGGATAAACTGCAATACAAAGCACAAGCACTATACAATGTGCGGCGCAGTACTTGGTATAGTACACTGCTCAAAAAAATAAAGGGAACACAAAAATAACACATCCTATATCAGAATGAATTAAATATTCTTCTGAAATACTTTGTTCTTTACATAGTTGAATGTGCTGACAACAAAATCATACAAAAATAAAAAATGGAAATCAAATTTTTTTTTTACCCATGGAGGTCTGGATTTGGAGTCACACTCAAAATTAAAGTGGAAAAACACACTACAGGCTGATCCAACTTTGATGTAATGTCCTTAAAACAAGTCAAAATGAGGCTCAGTAGTGTGTGTGGCCTCCACGTGCCTGTATGACCTCCCTACAACGCCTGTGCATGCTCCTGATGAGGTGGCGGACGGTCTCCTGAGGGATCTCTTCTCAGACCTGGACTAAAGCATCTGCCAACTCCTGGACAGTCTGTGGTGCAACGTGACGGTGTATAGAGCGAGACATGATGTCCCAGATGTGCTCTATTGGATTCAGGTCTGGGGAACGGGCGGGCCAGTCCATAGCATCAATGCCTTTGTCTTGCAGGAACTGCTGACACACTCCAGCCACATCAGGTCTAGCATTGTCTTGCATTAGGAGGAACCCAGGGCCAACCGCACCAGCATATGGTCTCACAAGGGGTCTGAGGATCTCATCTCAGTACCTAATGGCAGTCCGGCTACCTCTGGCGAGCACATGGAGGGCTGTGCGGCCCTCCAAAGAAATGCCACCCCACACCATTACTGACCCAATGCCAAACCGGTCATGCTGGAGGATGTTGCAGGCAGCAGAACGTTCTCCACGGTGTCTCCAGACTGTCACATCTGTCACGTGCTCAGTGTGAACCTGCTTTCATCTGTGAAGAGCACAGGGCGCCAATGGCGAATTTGCCAATCTTGGTGTTCTCTGGCAAATGCCAAACGTCCTGCACGGTGTTGGGCTGTAAGCTCAACCCCCACCTGTGGACGTCGGGCCCTCATGGAGTCTGTTTCTGACCGTTTGAGCAGACACATGCACATTTGTGGACTGCTGGAGGTCATTTTGCAGGGCTCTGTCAGTGCTCCTCCTGTTCCTCCTTGCACAAAGGCGGAGGTAGCGGTCCTGCTGCTGGGTTATTGCCCTCCTACGGCCTCCTCCACGTCTCCTGATGTACTGGCCTATCTCCTGGTAGCGCCTCCACGCTCTGGACACTACGCTGACAGACACAGCAAACCTTCTTGCCACAGCTCGCATTGATGTGCCATCCTGGATAAGCTGCACTACCTGAGCCACTTGTGTGGGTTGTAGACTCCGTCTCATGCTACCACTAGAGTGAAAGCACCGCCAGCATTCAAAAGTGACCAAAACATCAGCCAGGAAGCATAGGAACTGAGAAGTGATCTGTGGTCACCACCTGCAAAACCACTCCTTCATTGGGGGTGTCTTGCTAATTGCCTATAATTTCCACCTGTTGTCTATCCCATTTGCACAACAGCATGTGAAATTGATTGTCACTCAGTGTTGCTTCCTAAGTGGACAGTTTGATTTCACAGAAGTGTGATTGACTTGGAGTTAAACAACACAATGTAAGTGTTCCCTTTATTTTTTTGAGCAGTGTATGAAGAAGCTGCCACACTCCTCCAGACAGTTGAGCAGCGGGTTGCCAGGAGTTGGAACCCCACCGACCTGATATTAATGACCTCTCCTGAGGATAGGTCATCATGCCCCAAAACCTCTTTAAGACCACCTGCACACATAGCGCATTTGCTGTGGATTTGTGCAAGGAAAATCCCGGTAAGAGCCATGTAAATGAAATATTAACAAATCTTCTCTGCACATTGTGGACATTATTCACAATAAAATTCTACACCACAGGTTAAGGCCCTGTTACCAAAAAATGCAGCATGTTATAGAGCAGGAGAAGCTGGGCAGATTCATGTATATATTTATGGGAAAAGATCCAGTAAAACCTGTATTTTATACATTTATATCTCTGCTTTTTTCTACCTCCTGTGAAGAGCTATCGGTACAGGAGTGAGGGGTCACCAGTGATTGATAGCACTGTGTAGAATAGCTGTCAGTCACTGATGACACCTCCTCCCTGTACCGATAGCTCTCCACAGGGCAGCAGATATAAAAATAAGTTTTACTGAATCTTTTCCCATAAATCTATACATCAATCCGCTCTGCTTCTTCTGCTCTATATCAATGTGCTTTCAGATTGCATTGTACTTTTTGGCAACAGGTCCTCTTATAATCTGCATCATACCAGTTATTTAAAGACTCCCTGAAAACCACAGTACGGGTTACATTTTACACACGCAAATCTGACAGATTAGTTTCTGCAGAATTACAGTAACATCTTATGCCTGCTTTGTGGAGGAAATCCTCCGCTAGGTATCCTAAAGGGGATATTTTTTTTTTTTTCCCATTAAAGGGGTATTCTTGGAATATCTAAGTTTTAATTGATGCCCCCGGCTTCAGTCTGGGTTAGCATTCAGCGAGCTCTCCAATAAACGACTGGAGCTGGAGGGAGCGGCGGGCCCGTCAAAGGAGGATCTGAGGCTATAAATCCAGAGTTGTAGCCGATTGCACAGCCAAGCAGTTCTTCTCATGTTATGCACTAGGAGCGCCTGCGTGTTCCTTTGTTCATTGACATTAGACCCACAGACCACCCATGATCCAATATTTATCACCTGTAGATGGGTGATAATTTTAAAGGGATAAACCCTTTAAGCCACGCTGCATTCACTGTCACCAATTCTTTATGCACTGGAAAACCCCTATAAATGAGTACTGTAACTGGTATGGGCAATACTGTTTAGTCACATTTGTATAGGTACAAATATTAAAGGGGGTTGTTTGTCTAATCTGAGACACAGGTGGCATGTCAGGAGGATATGCCCCCAATGTCAGATAACTAACTCCAGAACAAGACCCCCAAAGTGAGCGGAGAGAAACCATCCTCCATTCAATTTTATGGGAGTTTAAAAAAAATAGCCAAGTACTGGCTCTGCTGTTTCCGGCAGTCCCATAGAAGTGAAAGAAGCTGCGGCCATGCTTGCTTCACTTTTGGGGGCCAGTTTTAGAGATACTGTAGGTGTGGGTCCCACCTCTAAGACCAACACTTATCTGACTTTGATGGCACATCCTACTGATATGCCTTGAAAATTCCAGATGACACAACCCCTTTAACACTAGCTATTCTGTTGTGACTAAGAACATCATAGGATTTTCTGGTATAGCTTTTTCTGTGCTGGCACTACCATCTGCTCCAACCTTTTCATGGATACAACAGGAAAAAGTTGGAAGTTGGCACCACTCTATAGACCACTTCTATGCAAAGTATTTAAAATAAAGGAAACCAGATCCCTGGTTCCCCAGATCAAATCGTCTGCAAGTTAACACTTTGGAAGTTAGATATTATTGAAACCCCTAAAATTACAGCAAATACACACAAAAAAATAATAAAATGCAACAAGAAGGCGTTGGAATCGAATAAACGTTCTGTGTGTGAATGTAATTAATTAGAGCAGAAGGATAATTTTATTGGGGAAAACTGTACAACAGAACGGAGGCTCTAGAACCCGGCAGGGCCACCTCTAGGCTGGATATAAGCAGGGGCGGACTGGGAACTTAAAGTGGCCCTGGAAATAAAAATCTAAAAAAGTGTACCCAAGTTGTCCAAATTGAGAGAAGGCAAGGCCATCAGAAGTAGGCAGGCCAGCATTACTGTAGTGCTGCACAAAATACTGCCCCAACAAAACCAAATACCGCTGCCCAGCATAAAATACTGCTGCCCCTCAGAAATCAATTCATCCTGAGGATAGCAATACAGTTGAATGCACCAGGGCACTTTCCAAGTGCACAAGTACAGTATCTGATGCACCTAGCATCAATTAAAGGAGTTTTTCAAGATTTTATTTTATTTTTTTACTGATCACCTATCCTCTGGATAGGTCATCGATATCTGATCGGTGGGGGCCGACACCCCTGCCAAACAGTTGTTTAAGAAGGCACCTCTCTGCTTTTCCTAGGCCCGTGACAACATGTTCATCGTTCACTTGGCCTTAGGAGCAGCTCAGCCCCATTCAAGTGAATGGAGCTGTGCTGCAATCCCAAGAACAGCCACTATACAATGCCGCAGTGCTCATAGGACCCTGGGTGTCGGACCCCCACCAATCAGACACTGATGGCCTATCCAGAGGATAGGTCATCAGTGAAAACAATGGAAAACCCTTTTAATGCTGACAGCATCAGATAGTTATGTAATCGGAGGAGGACTTGGACGTCCCCTTGGGCATAGGCCCACCAGGAAATTTCTCTGTTGGGTATGTGGCCGGTATGCCCCTGGATACAAGAGGAGATATGGTTGGCCACGGAGTTGCATATGGTATCCTGGTGGCACAATTGCCCACACACAGGGGTGGACTGGGAACTTGAAGTAGCCCTGGGGAGAGAAGAAAAAAAAAAAAAAAAAAAAAAAAAAAAAAAGGTCCCCATATTGTAGGCAGGTCAAAATTGACAGAAGGCGGGACGGGAAGTAGGTGAGGTCAGCAATACCACAGTGCAGAACAGAATACTGCCCCAGCAAAACCAAATACCACAGTACAGCACAAAATACTTCCCCTGTAAATCCAAATGCCATAGTGCAGCACAAAATACTATCGCAACATAACCAAATATCATAGTGCAAATACTGCTGCCCACCCCACAGTATGAAACTGTATCATTCTGAGGACGGTAATACAGTTGAATTCAGGAGGGCTCCTGCAGTTACTGGGCAGGTGTATAATTAATGCTACGTACACCAGATCTTTATGCACCTGGCTAGCAGCCACAAGGAGGGCTCAATCGGCCCTCTGGACACTGGCCCACTTGGAAACTTCTCTGTAGGGCAGGCATGCTCAACCTGCGGCCCTCCAGCTGTTGCAAAACTACAACTCCCAGCATGCCTGAACAGCCTGCAGCTATGTCAGAACAGCCTACAGAGTGCACAATTCATCAAAATGACCGTCCTGCTTCTCTTAGGCCAATGACTCTCTCAAAGTCTGTCAACTGAGCAAATGGTCTTTTAGTGCGTCGTAGAGGCATGTCTGTCAACAATCTCTCACCAAAAGGTACACTACCCAAAAGTAGCCTCTGACAGCCTTTTTATAGGCCCGACCCTTTACCCAAACATTATTAAAATAATGTCTACAGAAATAATAGATCGATCCATCTCATATCTATCTAACCCTCGAGTTGAGCTGAAACGTTGCAGAAGCATGGGTCAATAAAGAAGTCCACTTTTTTCATTTTAACTGGAGTGCTGCCTCTTTCCTCCATTTTTGATTTATAAAACAATGCCTATGGAAAAAGAGTCACCCTTTTTGGAAAGAAAATTCTTTCCATGGTCAACACTTGTGTACCCGCCATTATAAATTACTTTTCAAAAAAAATTGTGTATAAATTGATAGCACAGTATCGGACCATTATATGACTTCTCTGCATGTTGTGGCAGTTTTCCCCTCCGCTGGCTACATCTAGAACGGTCCCTGAGCTGGTTGGTGGAGACTTGCTGTAATCATGTCCGTTCACAGAATACACACAGACGGGTTCTTACTGCATCTCCCCCCGTTCTTCCCATCTCCATAGACTCCTACTGGAGGAGATAATTTGATCCTTCAGTAAGCAGGCAGCCTTTGTCTCGCATGACAGATTTATCACAAAATTTAGAGAGATTGTCAGTTTAGGAGCTGATAGGTTACAACGTTTCTTATATTTCCTCATACTATTTAAACAAAGTTGAATGAAACCTATAGTGACCATGCAAGTTATTAATGTAGATAAATGTGTTAAATATACAATTTTCCTTAAGGTTTGAACACATGTTGGGATTTGAGGGGAAGGGGGGGGAGGAGTAGACAGTCCTTTCTAATATTTATTTTATTTGACTTGCTTATATAGCAAAAACATATTCCACAGCCCTTTACTGACATGAAAATTGTTTTCCCGAGACTTAACACCAATTACCTATTGACCTATCCTTTGGATATGTCATCTGCATCTGATCGAGGGGCGAGGGGGGCTTCCGACACCTGAGACGATCAGCTCTTTGAGAAGGCAGCCTTTTTCTTGCTCACCAAGCAAAGTTATGGCTATTGTAATGTGGGGAGGAAAAAAAATTAAAATGCAAAAATAAACATCTTGAAGGGGTTAAAATCATTACAGGGATAATAAAGAGATGCATCCTATTATTAGCGTCTTTTAATTATCCATGTGGTGATTTTAAGGCTGTAACAAAGGATCAAGATTTTAAGATGTTGCCCTTGGTTGGATTACAAACCCAGGACCCCCAGTGCTGCAAGGGGCCAGTGCTAACCACTGGACACTTAGGGGGTGACATATTAAGACTGGCATTTTGTAAGTCAGTCTAAGGCTGAGTTCACACGGGCGTGACGGATTTGTTCAGGATGCGTCCCGGGTGTACTGCGGCAAACCCGCGCGAGTAGGTACCCAATTGCAGTCAGTTTTGACTGTGATTGCGTTCCAATGTTCCGTTTTTATCGTGCGGGTGCAATGTGTTTTGCACACGCGTGAAAAACCTGAATGTGGTACCCAGACCCGAACTTCTTCACTGAAGTTCAGGTTTGGGTTCGGTGGTGTGTAGATGTAATTATTTTCCCTTATAACATGGTTATAAGGGAAAATAATAGCATTCTTTAATACAGAATGCTTAGTAGAAGGTCAATTGAGGGTTAAAAAATAAAAATAAAAATTAACTTACCTCCTCCTCTTGATCGCGTAGCTGCCGGTCTCCTGTTCTTTCTTCAGGACCTGTCAAAGGACCTGTGGTGACGTCACCGAGATCATCACATGGTCCAATCACATGGTCCATCGCCACGGTGATAGACCATGTGATTGGACCATGTGATGTCACCACAGGTCCTTTAGCCGGCAGCTCATGATTGAAGAAAGAAAAGATCGGCAACTACGCGATCAAGAGGAGGAGGTGAGTTAATTTTAAAACAAAAATGTAACCCTCAATTGACCACCTACTATGCATTCTGTATTAAAGAATGCTATTATTTTCCCTTATAACCATGTTATAAGGGAAAATAATACAGTGAATAGACTGTCATCTTAGCAACCATGCGTGAAAATCGCACCGCATCCGCACATGCTTGCGATTTTCACTCAGCCCCATTCACTTCTATGGGGCCTGAGTTGCGTGATAAATGCACTATATAGAGCATGCTGCGATTTTCACGCAACGCATAAGTGATGTGTGAAAATCACCGCTCATGTGCACAGCCCCATAGAAGTGAATGGGTCAGGATTCAGTGCGGGTGCAATGCGTTCAACTCACGCATTGCACCCGTGCGGAAATCTCACCCGTGTTAACTCAGCCTAAGGCTACTTTCGCGTTTTGGCTTTCAGTTTGCGAGATCCGTTCAGGGCTCTTACAACCAGTCCAAAACTGATCAGTTTTGCCCTAATGCATTCTGAATGGAAAGGGATCCGCTTAGAATGCATCAGTTCAGTCTCCATTCCGCTTTGGAGTTTCTGACGAAACTGAGCCAAACAGATCCGTTCTGACACACAATGTAAGTCAATGGGAATGGATCCGTTTTCTATGACATAATCTGGCACAATAGAAAACGGATCCGTCCTCCATTGACTTTCAATGGTGTTCAACACGGATCCATCTTGGCTATGTTAAAGATAATACATACTGATCCATTCTGAACGGATGCAGACGGTTTTATTATCTGAGCGGATCCCTCTGTGCAGATCCATGACGGATCTGCACCAAATGCGAGAAAGGTAGCCTTAATCTGTTCTGCGCATAAGATGCACCACAATGAAGAGGAGCATGCCTCATAACTGTAGCTCATCTTGGGCTGCCCATGCATCAGAAAGGAAACCTCTCCTTACTGAAGTAGCTATAAGGTGCGCCAGCTTTCCAGTACACGTAGTTAAAAGTGTTGGGTCACGGTGGCTCTTTTTTACAAAAATGACATGTCAGAAAGTGGGAAAAAGTCGCTAATTTAGCAGCTTTTCTATGCCAGAAGATTGGTGTAGAAGTTTAAGAAATCTCCCCCTTAGGCCCCTTTCACACGGGCAAGGTGAACGCATTGCACCCGCACTGAATCCGGACCCATTTATTTCTATGGGGCTGTGCATATGAGCGGTGATTTTCACGCATCACTTGTGCGTTGCGTGAAAATCGCAGCATGCTCTATATTGTGCGTTTTTCATGCAACGCAGGCCCCTTAGAAGTGAATGGGGCTGCGTGAAAATCGGGATGGGGACCCGATCATTATTATTTTCCCTTATAACATGGTTTTAAGGGAAAATAATAGCATTCTTAATACAGAATGCATAGTACAATAGGGCTGGAGGGGTTAAAAATAAATAATAATTTAACTCATCTTAATCCACTTGATCACGCAGCCCGGCTTCTCTTCTGTCTTCATCTTTGCTGTGCACAGGAAAAGGACCTGTGGTGACATCACTGCGCTCATCACATGGTCCGTCACATGATCCATCACCATGGTAAAAAGATCATGTGATGAGCGCAGTGACGTCAAAGGTCCTATTCCTCAAAGAAGAAGACAGAAGAGATGCCGGCTGCGCGAACAAGTGGATTGAGGAGAGTTAAATTATTATTATTATTTTTTTAACCCCTCCAGCTCTATTGTACTAAGCATTCTGTATGAAGAATGCTATTATTTTCCCTTATAACCATGTTATAAGGGAAAATAATACAATCTACACAACACCGATCCCAAACCCGAACTTCTGTGAAGAAGTTCGGGTCTGGGTACCAAACATGCCGATTTTTCTCACGCGCGTGCAAAACGCATTACAATGTTTTGCACTCGCGCCGAAAAATTGTGCATGTTCCCGCAATGCACCCGCATCTTTTCCTGCAACGCCCGTGTGAAACCAGCCTTTAGTATTTCAGTATGACCAACTGTCCACACACACTTGACTATACATAGTGTGTATATTAACTATCTATATGTATCATGTGGTGTATTAAAAATAAAATAAAAATCCATCTATGAGGTTTTGTAAAAAAAAAATGCTAATTCAATGACATGACGTTTTCAGATGAACTTGCCCCTCACATCACTTAGGTGGGAAGCCTCTATAATTTACCAGTATAGGATTCACACATTTCACTGTTTGTCTGTATTTGCTGCCACCTTCTGTCAAATAATCACACATTTTAATATTCTAGCTACAAAATATATTTACACTACTCGGAATAGGATGTAAAACTTAACCAGAGTATATCAAAATATATAAAACACAGATAAAATCCAGAGAGGATAATCTTCCATATACAAGCCAGAAGAGGTGATCAGGTTCACAGTATAGGAACCATTCATGGTGTAAGTATGCAGTAATACAATTATTATAAGAAGAAACAACACTGCTTAAAAGTAAAATAGTCATAAAAACCGAATCTTACATACAGGGCACCCTTTACTTCCAACACATTCGAGATGATCAGGTCTGATTCACGTCAAAACATATTCCTATTCTCAGTCATCTCTGAAAGCGTGGCCCATGGGGAGATTTAGGTTAGTCGTACTGACAATAAACCAACTGCAATATACAGTACATGACAGTTGAACTTAATGGGATATTTCCATGTGGACATTTTTGAATATCTACAGGATATCCTATAAATGCCTGATAGGTGGGACTCCTACCTTTGTGACCCAATCCTATTTCAACAATGGGGTCCTATCTCAGGCTGCTGTGAAGGTACAGATGGCAGCGCATGCGTGGCCCTCTCTATTCACTTCCATGGGACTTACAAACAAAGGTGGGACCTACAGCACATTAAAGAAGTCTTCAGAGCCATTTGCTCTGGGAGCCTCCCATTTCACTTGATCATCTTGGAGATGTTTCTACATCTTGGGGTCCATTCAGACGTCCGTAGGTGTAATGCAGACCGCACATCGCCGGCACTATAATAGAAAATCTCTTTTCTTGTCTTATTCTTGTCTGCAGCTGCGGACATGTCCTATTTTTTTCGGGAACGGAATTGCGGATCTAGAAGAGCGGGTGCGGACAGCACATTGTGTGCTGTCCGCATCCGTTCCGGCCCTATTGAAAATGAATGGGTCCGCACCCGTTCCGCAAAATTGAGGAACGGATCCGGACCCAAGTTGCAGACATGTGAATGGACCTTTAGTTGGAGTCCATCTGTGGTAAATTCAGTTGACTGGACACGATTTGTATAGACAGTCTCACAACGGACAATGCATATCAGAGCAAAAACCAAGCAATGAGGATGAAAGAACTGCCTGTAGAGCTCAGAGACAGGATTATGTGGTGGCACAGATCTAGAGAAGGATACAAATAAAAATTTCTGCTGCACTGAAAGTTCCCAAGAACACAGAGGCCTGCAAAATTATTAAATGGAAGAAGTTTGGAACAACCAGGACTCTTTCTAGAGCTGGCCACGCCACCAAACTAACTAATCGGGGAAGAAGGGCCTTGGTAAGAGAGGTGACCAAGAACCCAATGGTCACTGGCTGAGCTCCAAAGCTCTTGTTGGCTGACCATCTGGAAATTTCTTCCATCTGCAATCACTGCAGAGCTCCACCAATCTGCGCTTTATGGCAGAGGTGCCAGATAGAAGCCTCTCCTCAGTAAAACTGCATGCAAGAAATCATAACAAGGCACACGCCATGGTGAAAATCAAAGCATAAGGTGTGCAGTGAGCACAGTAAGTAACACCACCCACCGGATCCGGTTGTGCGAGATAGACAACTCTGAAAAGCGCATGCAACACGGTAAGTTTACGGTAATCCGCATCACCACCAGACCGTGATCCAGAAAGCAGACAAATAAATAAATAAGACTCATGAAGGTGCAGGATACTAATGAAGCAGTTTATTAACTGTATAACATGTTTCGGAGGTGGTCAGCCTTACTTGGATACCTGAAGCAGGCAGCCTCTGAGACGCATTATATGTTACAATGTTTTAATAAGCTGCTTTGTTCGTATTCGGTGCCCTCTTGAGCCCGAGTCTCCATTTTTCTGCCCTCTCCTCAATAAAAGACACATGTAAGCCAGCCTGAACATCGCAAAAAAACACCTGAAGGACTCTCATATTGTGAGAAACAGGATTCTCTGGTCTGATGAAACCAAGATTGAATTTGTTGGCCTCAATTCTAAGTGAATCCATCCCCTGCTCATTACCATCCCTACAGTGAGGCAGGTGGTGGCAGCATCAAGCTGTAGAGGTCTTTTTCAGCAGCTGGGACGGAGAATGTGAAGGTCCTGGAGTGGCCCAGCCAGGGCCCTGACTTGAACCCAATGAAACATATCTGGAGAGAAAAAAAAATTCTGTCCACCGATGGTTCCCATCCAATCTGAGAGCTTGAAAGGATCTGCAGAGAAGAATGGCAGAAAGTCCCCAAATCTAGGTGTGCAAACCTTCATCATCCCCAAGAAGACTATCTTTATGGGATACTGAGTGCAGACGAAGGGGAAAAAACTTGATTTCTTTTAGCACAAGGCCGCAACATGAAAAAAAACAAAAAACTTGAAGTTAAGGGTTTTAAGATTCTCTGAATGTACTGTATTGGTCATTTTTGGCATATCATGTGGAAATGCCATAAATATACAGATTAAGTGGCCTTAAAGGGAGTCTGTCACCACAATTTGACAATATAAACCGCTCTAGCACAACTACACAAGAGTCCAATGGTACCTTTCTTGTATTCTTCTGACTTTTACCAGCTGAAAAAACAATGTTTAATCTATATGCAAATGAGGGCTCACGAGTGCCCAGGGGCGGAGTTCTTGTTGTAGGTGCCCAGGTGGCTCGGCCTTTTCAGATTACCCCTCGCAGTCATAAATTAGACTGTCTACAAGTGTGACTTAAGGAGGGCCTTTCACCTCTCCTGACATGTCTGTTTTAAGAGCTTCATGCATTCCCCATGTAATAACAATTCTGGAGCATCTATTATGACTATGTTGTGCCACTCCTGTGTGCTTTCTACTAGAAGTTATGAATGAATTACTAGCAGTCTGCAGTAAGGGTACAGAGGGGAGGTAACAAGTTAGGGGGGGGGGTGTACCTGCACAGACTGACTCTATCCAATCAGTGCTGCCATTTTCAGTCTGTGCAGGGACAGGCCCCCAACTGGTTACCTCCCCTCTGTACTCTTACTGAAGGCTAATAGCAATTCATTGATAACTTCTAGTAGAAATAATAAAGGAATGGCACAACATAAAGCCATAAGAATAGATGTTCCAGAATTATTACATGGGGAATGCATAAAGCTATTAAAACAGACATGTCAGGAGCGGTGAGAGGTCCTCTTTAACAACCAGACACCATATATCTACAGCACTTTGTGTTGGACTTTAATCCCAAACACTGTACGTGTATTGCGCAGGATTAAACCTCTGCTCTTGTACTTTAGCAGAAGCAGGTCAGATCCCTGGTGACCCAGAGGAGAAGACAGAAGTGGTGTATTACCGCTTCTGCCTTCTCCTTTCTTCTGTACAAACTGCTCAGTGAGTGCCATGCAGGGAAGAAAGCGGTTATGTCGCTTCTTCTATTGGACGCAGTGATCACATGATTGTCAGGCATCTTAAAGGGGTTATCCCATCTTAGACAATGGGGGCATATCGCTAGGGGGCATATAAAGCTCGGCTATTTTCGGCAGCTCCATAAAAATGAATGAAGGGCGGCTGCGCATGCGCAGTGCACCCTCCTCAACTTTCTCCACTCAGTTCTCCTTGTAGGTGCGGGTCCCACCTAGCGATATTCCCCCATTGTCTAAGTAGGGATAACCTCTTTAATGACTTTTTGGGGGGACATATGTGCAAAAATTATATAAAAAAAAACAAGTTATATAATAAAGAAACAAATGCCCACACCAATCAAAACTGCTGCCATTATCGCCCCATGCACACACAATTATACATATTAAGCCTTACCCACTTTTAAAAAGTTGTGGGACAGTTGTAAACATAGTGCAAAATTTTTGCAAACCTTTTGTTTTGTTTTAAACGCCAGAAAACTGGGACAAGTATCAAAATAAATTCCCCCACCCCTCCATTGAATTTAACTTTAAAAGGGTCTGGATCATATTCCCGACTAAAGACAGATAACTTTATCCCCTTCGGGACACAGACATTTTTCACCTTCAGGATGCAGCCTAATTTTGCAAATCTGACATGTGTCACTTAAGGGGTTGAAGTTATTACCACATAAAGGACCGGGCCATATTTCACCTTCCTGCCCAGGCCATTTTTTGCAAATCTGACATGTGTCACTTTACGCTTTTACTTATCCAGGCCATTCTGAGATTGTTTTCTTGTCACATATTGTACTTCATGACACTGGTAAAATAGAGTCAAAACATTTAATTTTTATTTATAAGAAAATACCAAATTTAAAAAAGAAATTGAAAAATTAGCAAAATTTCCAGATTTCAATTTCTTTACTTTTATAATAGATAGCAATACCTCCAAAAATAGTTATTACTTTACATTCCCCATATGTCTACTTCATGTTTGAAAGATTTTGTGACTGTCATTTTATTTTTTGGGGATGTTACAAGGCTTAGAAGTTTAGAAGCAAATCTTGAAATTTTTCAGAAAATTTCCAAAACCCACTTTTTAAGGGCCAGTTCAGGTCTGAAGTCACTTTGTTAGGCTTACTTTATTGAAACCACCCAAAAATGACCCCATTTTAGAAACTACACCCCTCAAGGTATTCAAAACTGATTTTTACAAACTTTGTTAACCCTTTAGGTGTTCCACAAGAATTAATTAAAAATGGACATGACATTTCAGAATTTCACTTTTTTGGCAGATTTTCCATTTCAATCAATTTTTTCCAGTAACAAAGCAAGGGTTAACAGCCAAACAAAATTCAATATTTATTGCCCTGATTCTGTAGTTTACAGAAACACCCCATATGTGGTCGTAAACTGCTGTACGTTCATATGGCAGGGCACAGAAGGAAAGGAACGCCATATGGTTTTTGGAGGGCATCATTTTAAGTTGCCATGTCACATTTGAAGACCCCCTGATGCACCCCTAGAGTAGAAAATCCAAAATAAATAATCACCCCATTTTGGAAACTACGGGATAAGGTGGCAGTTTTGTTCGTACTTTTTTAGGGTACATATGATTTTTGGTTGCTCTATATTACACTTTGTGAGGCACGGTAACAAAATAGCTGTTTTGGCACCGTTTTTATTTTTTGTTATTTACATGTTCATCAGACAGGTTAGATCATGTGGTATTTTTATAGAGCAGGTTGTTACAGACATGACAATATCAAATTACTTTTTTTGGTTGTTTGTTTCAGTTTTACATAATAAAGCATTTTTGAAAAGAAATATTTTTTAGTGTCTCCATATTCTGAAAGCCATAGTTTTTTTTTTGTTTTTTTTGGGCAACTGTGTAGGGGCTCATTTTTTTCGGTATGAGATGACTGTTTGATTGGTACTAGTTTAGGGTGCATATGACTTTTTGATCGCTTGGTGTTACACTTTTTGTGATGTAAGGGGACAAAAAAATGGCTTTGACACTTTTTATTTTATTTTTTTGACAGTGTTCACCTGAGGGGTTAGGTCATGTTATATTTTTATAGAGCCGGTCGATACGGACGCAGCGATACCTAATATGTATACTTTTTATTTATTCAAGTTTTACACAATAATATTTTTGAAACAAAAAAAAAAATCACGTTTTAGTGTCTCCATATTCTGAGAGCCATAGTTTTTTATTTTATGGGCGATTGTCCTAGGTAGGGGCTCATTTTTGTGGGATGAGATGACGGTTTGATTGGCACTATTATGGGGGCAATACGCCTTTTTGATCGCTTGGTGTTGCACTTTTAGTGATGTAAGGTGACAAAAAAAAAAAAAGGGGGGGTTTTTTAGCACTGTTTTATATTTTTATTTTTTTATGGTGTTCACCTGAGGGGTTAGGTCATGTAATATTTTTATAGAGCTGGTTGATACGGACGCGGCAATACCCAATACTTCTACTTTTTTTATTATCCCTCATTTTTACTTTATTTTGGGAAAAGGACACTTTTTTTACTTGAAACTTTACATTTTTTTTATTATAAAAAAAAACAAACACTTTTTATATTTGTCCCACTGTGGGACTTTACGTTTTCAGAGTTTGATCCCTGCTTCAATTCAGTACAATACATTATGTATTGCACTGAATTGAACTGTCAGCGTCTTGCACAGTAAGACGCTGACAGTTCCCTAGGAGACCCTGCCCTCAGGCTGGATCTACTGGGCTTCCGTAGCTGGCAGGCTCCTATGTAAGGCATCGGGGCTGCCATGGCAACCATCGGCCCCCTGCCAGCGCAGTCCAGGGGGGGGGGCGATAGAGTCAGGGGGAGCCCCCTCTCTCTGTAAACCTTGCACGTGCCGCGGTCAGCGCTGACCGTGGCATGTGAAAGGGTTAATCCGCCAGCATCATCTCATACAGCGATGCCGGCGGATGCAGCAGGGGCCCGGTTATCAGTAACAGCCAGGCGGGTGCAGGAACGGGTGTAAGACACCACATTCCCTCACGTACATGACAATGCGTGAAGGGGCTATATGGGTTAATAAACACTACCATAAAATGGAAAAAAGAACACCTGAAAAACTGAATGCGATTGAGTGGAGATTGAAGAAGTATAAACTGCTAGTAGTGCTTGGTCAATGATCACAAAACCAAGGTGGTGCACCCTTCAGGCTACATTCACATCAGCGTTTGGCGATCCGGCAGGGGATCTCAAAACCACAGCAAAACGCTTCTGTTCTAATACAACCGGCTGTATCCGAATCAGAATGGATCTGGTTGTATTGTATCAAAAATGAAGAAACCATGTGTTCTTGTCCGAAAAAAACGGATCTGGCACCATTGACTTACATAGTTTCTGCTGCTGGATCCGGCTTGTTCAGTTACCCATGCCACACACAAAAACGCTGCTTGCAGCAATTGTGTAGCGTTAGAACTCAACAAATCAGAACGAAATGCATTCTGGTGCTCTCCATTACCGTTCGTTCAGTTTTGTCCCCATTGGCAATGAATGGGGACAAAACTGAAGCATTGTGCTGCGGTTTAGAGAGGCTGTGCGGATCTCAAAACCGGACAAGTGTGAAAATAGCGTTATTTTGGGTTCTGCAGCAGGGTGAATGTTGAAGTAGGATCACATTAATACTGGGTGGCATCCCCCTTTGCCGTCATACAGATGCTGGATATCCTCCTGTGGTTTGTCATTCCAAGCTTTTAACTTGACCCGTAGGGAGGCTGGCCAGGGAGCTGCTAGATACCCTGAAGAGCACGTTGTATAGTGCAGACAGTGGGTGGGTGCCATCCTGTTGGAACCCCATGTCTACGGAGTCAACGTCCTGGTCAATGTTCCTTTTAAGAATAACAGATAGGAACAAGCATGTTAGCTAATGGCACCTCCCATACCACGACACCTGGTGTGGGTCCTGTATGTCTTCACACTATGGATGATGGAAGTAGGAGCTCTCCAGCCCTTCTGTGAACTCTGATGTGGCCATCAATGGCAAATGATGGTGTTTACTAATTAAGGCAGGTTCTGCCTTGGTACTAAATGATCAGAGTTCTTCTTTTCATTTTCATGTAGTGAATATTTTAAGATGTTAGAAACTACAAATTGTTGTTAAACGATGCCTTGAACTTCATCTACTCAAGAGACAAGATGGAGAACAGAAAGAACCCCAGAAATGTTTGACAATATGATGTGCTCTATGGAGGGCATTTATCATGTTTGGTCAAGCTGGAGTCAGTTTTGAGACTGTCTTTGGTTTCAGGAATGATAATTTTTTCGTGTGATGCTAGGTATATAAAATTACGTGGGGGGGAGACTGTCGTGGTAATCCAACATTTAAAATTGTCGCAGTGGATGTATTAGACATTAAACTGTTCTATACAGCAAACAATCTAAATTCATGCCAATTTTGAAAGTAGTACCTAGTAATGGCAGTAGTAATGCCAAGTGTGGCAGAATTTTGTGCTAAAAGAAACGTGCCAAAATTGTAATAAATTTCTGCCAAAAAATAGATGTGCCACATTTAATAAAGGTCACCTTTTGTATTGACCATAGAGGTGTCATACCTTTGCCTTCTTCGCAATATATACATGAGACAGCAGCGAACGGCCATGTTTACAGAGACCTGACTGTGGAGATCATGAAAGTTTATTTTCAAATTAATGACAGCTTTGTTTTGCCCCAAGGTATAAAGAATGACCACAATCTACATTAGTAAGTCAGCCCAATATATACAGCCCCTCCATCTGAGAATGAATGGGACGGCCCCGTTACAGCATGGCTGATGGACAGGTTTGCGGAGATTCTTGTTCAGGGACCGGATATATTTATACAACTTAATTAAATCACCTTAGAGGCGCCACTTTTCTAGAGTAAACAAAGCCAATATCGATGCTGGTCTGGATTCTATTCCTACAAAATGTCTCCAGACTTCCTAATGGGAAAGTCCTCGTCTCCTCACATCACTGGTCATCTCAGCGAGCAGGACAAAGAAATAAAGACAGCAGATGGGGCAATACAGATATTTATTAGATAGCTCAGCGACTATGCTAAACTTTTAATTACATGCATTACAAAATAATTCAGATCCAGGTGCTGGTTTGAAAACTGTAAAATATTTTTTGTGGGACAACCTTTAGAATAGAAACCACCAGATCAATCAGCTATACTGTTATGCAGGTTAAGGCTACTTTCACATTAGCGTTTTTTGCAGATCAGTCATGGATCTGCAAAAACGCTTCCGTTACAGTAATACAACCGCCTGCATCCGGGGGCAGTGCACGGTACATTAATCCTATACCGCCCTCTCGGGCTCTGTACTAGACATAACAGAGAATCATTTACATTATGCAGCTGTCTGCATTTCCGTTCCCGAAAAAAATAGAACCTGCCCTATTCTTGTCCGCAATTGCGGACAAGAATAGGCATATTCTATTAGTGCCGGCAATGTGCGGTCCACAAAATGCGGAACGCACATTGCCAGTGTCCGTGTTTTGCGGATCTGCAAACACACACGGATGTGTGAATGGACCCCAAGAACGTATTACAGTACCAGTATGAACTGAAAAATCACAAAAATAACCTGCACAAGTAAAACCCACCTCAAAAATATCACAGATATCCATTTTTTTTCACTAATACGGGAAGAAAATAATAAGATGCCCATTTTTACGTACTGTCCAGGAATTTCTGGACAGCCTGTAACCCTGTATAGCAACACATGGCGTTCATGCCTTTGGGGTAGAGCGTTTTTGGTTATTCTACCTAAATAAACGGCGGTGGAAGGTTTCCTCAGTAAGCAGGTAAAAAGCAGCATGGCCATTTTAGTATTGTTGCCACAAAAATGCCAGGAAACAACCCATTAGGACTGGGCAATTCTGCCAAAAATAATTAAATTAATCGATTTTAAATTTAAGGACGATTATTGATTTCTCGATTATTATTTTTGCCGATAACTATATTTACTGTATTTGTGGATGTGAAGCCATATGACAACTTATTTTGCAGGGTGAACTGTATTGTGTGTGGCACTGTACAGAAATATGATACAAGAACCACTGCTGTGTAAGGGTACTTTCACACTAGCGTCACTAGATTCCGGCAGGCAGTTCCGTCGCCAGAACTGCCTGTCAGATCCGGCAATGTGTATGCAAACTGACAGCATTTGTAGACTGTTTCGAATCCGGCTCACAAATGCATTGCAATACCGGATCTGTCTCTCTGGTTGTCATCCCGGAAAAACGGATCCGGTATTTATCTTTTTCCCCATTTTGTGTAGACCGCAAAACCAGATCCGTTTTTCCGGAACACTTGGGGTCGGATCCGGCATTAATGCATTTCAATGGAAATTAATGCTGGATCCGGCGTGTGTTCCGAAATTTTGGACTGAGAAAATACTGCAGCATGCTGTGGTATTTTCTCCGGCCAAAAAAACGTACAGTGACTGAACTGATGCATCTTAATGCATGCTGAACGGAATGCTCTCCATTCAGAATGCATTAGGATAAAACTGATCAGTTTATTCCGGTATTGAGCCCCTAGGACAGAACTCAATACCGGAAAAGAATAAAGCAAGTGTGAAAGTGCCCCAAAATGAATACAAGCGGGGAGCACATCAGAAGTGACTTATTTCCAGCACGTCATACATTTGTACTGGAGCTGCCATCACTGTCCCTTCACACACCCTGATCTTCATGGACGGCGCAGATCTTCACAGACAATCCCTAACTGCAATGTTACAACTTACTCTAGTTTTTTGAAGGTTAGAACCTGGAGGATTATTACACGTGAAGCTTACAGTGGCTCCATCAGGCACCCTCAGGCTCTCCTGTTGGGAGATCGTAACACCTAGAGAACATTTATGTGCTCAGTGCGCCGACCATCCATCAGCAACTGTGATAAGAACATGTCATTGTACCCTAAATGGGCCACTCTTCTTCCTACTCCCCATTCCAAATTTTTGCCCCTTCTTGTTCTTAAAGGGAGTCCATCACCTCCAAAATTATTTTCAAAGTAAGCATACCCCCATGTAGGGCATGTGCCTCAAAACAACCATACCACATGACCTAATCCTGAGAAATTATTATTTTCATTTTTATGTACTTTTTGGGCACCATGGTCAGGTCCCACTGCACCATTACTACCGGGACTGATCTCTCAGGGACTGTCAAACAAGAGGAGGTGCCAGGCGGTGTTATGGCAGAGCAGTGGTGACCAAATGGAGTGCCCCGCCAATCTCTATTCTCAAGAATTACGTGGACCACATCCAGCGATGTCTTGCAGGTGGTAGAGTATTGGACCCTGCAGGGCTGACACGACAACGTTGTTGCAGTTCTATTGCGAAGTCCTACAACAACGTACAGCATAAAAAACAAATCCCATTCACATACATCTGCATGTATTTTCCAATCTACGGCATGTGAATATTTCCTCCAAATTTCGTCAAACAACAAAATCAATGTCAAAGTGGTTCCATTGTGTGTGAACTTAGCGCAACTGCTTACCGGATGGTTCACACACTGCAAAAGTATTGCATGACTAGGCCCATACAGATTAAAAACACTAAAAACATTAAAATGCACCAGATATTTTAAAGAATCAATCATATCAGAAACAGCATAAATACCTCTGTAACAAACTACTACAGTGTAACAGAAACGGTGACTGCAGGGGCGGACTGGGAACTTAAAGCGGCCCTGAAAAGAAAAAATCATAAAAACGAAAAGTGGCCGCGTTTTGTAGTTGGGTCCACATCGATGGAAGGCAGGGCCAACAATACCATATTGCAGCACATTGTACCAGCCCAACAGAGCCAAATACCACAGTCCGTCACAAAATACTGCCAGCAGCACAAATACATCGCCAAAAACTTCCACTGGCCGGCCGTGAGGAGGGCCCCTGGGCAACGGCCCACCGGGAAATTTCCCTGTAAGGTCTATGGCCAATCCGCCCCTGGAGGACTGCAAGGTGCAGGACCAGTGAACGGACAAAGGCTTATACGCATAGACGTATGATGGATCTGTAGTCCGATGGCTATAGTATTCGGTTTCTTCGATCTTACACTCAAAAGCATATTTAAAAAGTAGATCTAGTATTAAAAATAAAAACTGTACATAGTACAATGATTTATAAGAACAGTGAACCGAGTTGCAGAAGGGCGAGATAATAGTCAATAAGAATTAAAGCCTACATTGACTCTACATTCTATTTCATTCATAGTCGAGGATAGTTCTTCATAATTTTCTATTACAGCTCTATAGGTAGGACAACCTCTGGCCTACGATGCTGCTATGTGAAGCTCTCCACAGAAGAGGCAGACACAATGCACAAGTCCCAGAGGGTTGCACAGTACCAGTAATATTTAGGTGGATGACTGATCCCACAAGGCAGTTCTCATGTAGTTCTACAGCATTAACGAACGTGCTTTGTAACATCACGTCCTTTCCTAGCGCTCTCAGGGGTGGCCGGGAGTTGTGGTTTTGCAACAGCTGGAGAGCCGCGTGCTGGAGACCGCTGTCCTAGATCGTCATAAGGCATAACATAAAAAATACAGTATATGCATAAAGCAAAACAGAAAATCACATGGGGTGAGGTTCCAACATTTGGATGTAACTTAGCTGAGAAGATAGTATATAAAAGATAATAAGCATAGAAATTACACCGACATCTGTAACAGATAATAGGCAACATATAATTATCCTGTGAGAAGACCTAAAGGAAGTCTAAATCTAAATTCTCTATGCAGCGCCAATTTCTGGCAGCCATAACTTTTTATACTTCCATCCACAGAGCTGTATGAGGGCTTGTTTTTTGCAGGACGAACTGTAGTTTTTATCGGTACCATTTTTGTGGTACGTATGACTTTTTGATAACTTATTCAATATGCATAGGAATAAATAAATATTTTAATAGTTCAGATATTTGTAGATGCAGCGATACCCTAATGTCCCGAAACACGTTTGGTCTGGATCCTCCATTTGAAAATAAAGAAAATCACAAAAGATAAGATTTTCCTAAAGAAAAAAAAGGATGTCATATGTTCCGCAAAACACCGATCCAGGTCGTGTGCGTTCCGCATTTTGCAGAACGGATCATCGGGCCCTGAATAGAGCAGTGCTATCCTTGTCTGCATTACGGACAAGAACAAGACATGTTCTATTTGTTTGTGGGGCCACGGAACGGAATGGCAGATGCGGACAGCACGCGGTTAAGTGAATGGGTCCACATCCGACCCGCAAAAAAAAATGCAGCTGGGATGCGGATCCAAACTATGTTCATGTGCATGAGGCCTAATAGGCATCTAATTGAGAAAGCCCTTTAGATGAGAAGCCAAACATCTTCAAGAGAAAATAGAACAGTTCGGTGTTTCAGATATGTTAGAAAGCATGTTAAGTGCTGGTGTAGTATTTCGGAAGGGTAACCAATCTTCCCATATTTTTGGAAATGTCGTGTGGGATCTTTTCTCCCAGGCTGACCGTCCCTCCGTGTGGTAAATATGGTGGACCTTATTTAGTCACTGTGAAACGGCCGGTGGTGTTTTTTGATTCCAATATTGTGGTGTAAGCGATTTTGCAGCAGCCGTGAGGTAAAGGAAAAGTCTGCGTTTCCTAAAGGGAATGTTTTTCAGTCTGACATGTAGTAGGACGGAGAGGGGGGATGGGGTCTCGGGTAAAGAACACATTTGTTTAGCCAGTTTAAGTATCTAATTTATTTAGTATTTAATATAACAGTTTTCAACCCAGCACCTGGATCTAAATACTTTTGTAATTGCATGTAATTAAAAATGTATTACTGAGTTATTCAATGAAATCTCTCTGTATAGCGCCACCTGCTGTTTGCGCTTTTCTTATGTCTCTGTCCACCTCACGGAGGTGGACGCACATGCTCAGTTCCATCCTTCAACTGCAGCAGAACAGACGAGCCCTCTGATAAAGGGCTGGGCAAAGACGTCGTCATGTACTAGACTATGTAGGATTTTCATTTTAAACATTAATCATGGGATAACCCCTTTAACAACAAATTTTTGGGTTCAACATCCATTTCCCTTAAAGAGCCCCTGTCAGCAGGATCAACTCTATTAAACCTGATGGGGTTGATCCTGCCAAATAAATTATAAATTTATGCAAATACGGGTTCCAGTGCACTAAGGGGCGGGGCTTATCCCCTCTCGGTGCATTGAAGCCTTCATCTGCATAAAGAATAGAAGTCGTTTCTAGAGAACACCGCACCAATTCTCACAGGGCAGGCATTTCATCAGCAGAATCAAGCATGGCTACTGCCACTCCTATCAGCTCCAAAACAACTCCACTCAACATGCAGCAACTAATGTATCCAGGATGACCTAGTTCTCTCCCAGCCCGAAGATCTAATCACGCAGAGCACCACATACCATACTAATGTGAAAGAGCTAAAAGAAGATTTATTAAAAAGATACAAGACAGTAACGAGGGATGAGTGAAGTGAGCTTTAGAGCCTAGATCCGAAGTAACTTCGCTCAAAACTTTGGATTAATGCCGTACAGAGATCCGTCTCCGCACAGCAATAAAATGTCGGGCATCCGATGAGGCGGAGTCAGTTATTCGCGAAATCTCGCGATATTTCGGTAAATAACTTCAGTATTTGATTTTAAACTTGGATGCGAACTCTGCTTCAGTTCCGAATGGTACCTTGCTCTGGAAATGATTGTTATTGATTGAATCTGAAATACAAAATAATCGTCTTCACCCTTAAAGGGACACTGACAGGCTCTATAAACATATTTAGATATTCCTATGCAGTCATAGATCTATTAAAGTGTATTCCAATGATATAAGAGTACCCCCTGTCCGCATTGTAAACCATGTAAAAACAACTTTATATTCATCTGTCAGTCAATCACATTCCTTTATGCCCGAGGGGCATTTTTCCTCCTACCTTCGCGCCCAGCCGCGCCTCAACTGTCGCTTCCTAGCGCCGCCCAGCTCATTATTATTCACTGCGCTGGGCGGCTCTTACATTCCCCGATCCTGTCACCCGAGAGAAGAGCGCTGGATTCAATTACAGGCTTGGGAGGGTGCCGGCGCATGCGCAGATGGTCCGATTGAGGCCGATACCCATAAGTATCTATCGGGCATGCGCGGGAACTGACAGGATCGGGGAATGTAAGAGCCGCCCAGCGCAGTGAATAATAATGAGCTGGGCGGCGCTAGGAAGCGACAGTTGAGGCGCGGCTGGGCACAAAGGTATGAGAAAAAACGCCCCTTGGGCATAAAGAAATGTGATTGACAGATGAATATAAAGTTGTTTTTACATGGTTTACAATGCGGACAGGGGGTACTCTTATATCATTGGAATACACTTTAATAGATCTATGACTGCATAGGAATAACTAAATATGTTTATAGGGCCTGTCAGTGTCCCTTTAAAGGGACACTGACAGGGCCAATAAGCATATTGAGGTATATATATGGCAGTACAGGTCTTATAATGGGTATTACAATCATCTAAGTATCCCCCCTGTCCACATTATACATACAGTAAACTTAAGTTTTATAACCTGCTCCAACGGTCTTCAATCTGCCCAAGGGGCGGCGTTTCACCTCTCTTGCGCCCAGCCAGCCTCCCCCAACTGCCGCTTTGAAGCGCCGCCCAGCTCATGAATATTCAGTTTGCTGGGCGGCTTCTGCGGTCCCCGCTCTGAAGCGCTGCGCTTAACAGTGCCCTGCGCATGCGCCGGATCTTGTGAAGTCGGGGACAGTAAGCGCCGCCCAGCGAAGTGAATATTGATGAGCTGGGCGGCGCTTACTGTACCGGACTTCACAAGATCCGGTGCATGCGCCGGGCACTGTTAAGCGCAGCGGTTCAGAGCGGGGACCGCAGAAGCCGCCCAGCAAACTGAATATTCATGAGCTGGGCGGCGCTTCAAACCGGCAGTTGGGGGGAGGCTGGCTGGGCGCAAGAGAGGTGAAACGCCGCCCCTTGGGCAGATTGAAGACCGTTGGAGCAGGTTATAAAACTTAAGTTTACTGTATGTATAATGTGGACAGGGGGGATACTTAGATGATTGTAATACCCATTATAAGACCTGTACTGCCATATATATACCTCAATATGCTTATTGGCCCTGTCAGTGTCCCTTTAAGCACACAAACGTATTTTGTTTCCGTGTCCGTTCCGTTTTTCATTTTTGCGGACCCATTCATTTCAATGGGTCTGCAAAAAATGCGGACAGCACACAGTGTGCTATCCGTATGTCTGTTCCGTAGCCCTGCAAAAAAATATATATATATATATATAGAACATGTTCCTATATACTTGTCTGTTTTAGCATTGTTACAATGGATCCGCAAAAAATATATATATTAATAAACACATTTGGATGTCATCTTTTTTTTTTTTTCTGTAGCCGCTATTTGAGGACCGCAAAACACATACGGTCGTGTGCGTGTAGTCTTAGCCTAAATTTACGTGGGTGATGTTTCCGTCCGTTTTTACAACAAGCAGTATCCTGACTGAATGTGGATACAGTAAAGACAATGGAGGAGATTTATCAAACTGGTGTAAAGTAGAGCTGGCTTAGTTGCCCATAGCAACTAGATTCCACCTTTCATTTTCCAAAGGAGCTGTGAAATATGAAAGGTGAAATCTGATTGGTTGCTTTGGGAAACTAAGCCAGTTCTCCTTTACACCAGTTTTGACAAATGTACCCCGGTGGCTTCCTTCACCCCGAGCATACAGATGCAGACATACTTAGAGGGGTTGTCTCACTTCAGCAAATGTTATTTATCATGTAGTGTCCAATGTGATGTAAAAATGAATCCAGTCAGCAAAGGAGGCAATATGGACAATCACAATACATTAGTAAGTGCCTGGTATTAACTGCCTCTATATGTGTAACACTGTACACCCCAGTTACATCTGCACCCTGCTACTATCTCTAATGGGCTAATATAATGCCATCCTTTGTATTTCTGTCCAGGTCCTATACATTGTGCATTTATAATAATGTTATGTAACTGTTCATGTAATGGGCCTGGTTCACCAGCAGGTGGCAGCAAATACGGCAGAGCTATAGTTAGACAGAATGGAACTCACCATGCCGTTCTCCCCCCCTTTGGTCACGGAAACAAAATACGTTTGTGTGCATGAGGCCTAAGGGTGGGGACGATTATTTGTATTTCAGATTCAATCAATAACAATAATTGACTAGAATGGGTCCGTAATCCGGAAGGTCAGTGCGGAACGTAGGCACGGAACCCCATGCACTACTTTTGTGTGGTGCGGCCCGTCGGATGCGGATCGTGGACCCTATTCAAGTAAACGGGTCCGCGTCTGCATGCGGCGGTCCTCTGGTCGATGCCCATGCATTGCAGACTGCAATTTGCGGTCCACAGCATGGGCCCGGCCTCAGAAATACATTACTTTATTGGACTGCTCTGTCAGTTTTAGAGGAGAAACCTACATTAAATTTCAGATTTTGCACCATATTTGGGAACTGCAATGTGTCCGGCTCCTTGTTGTAAGGTCATTACTGGTCGTGCTCAGCTCATACGCAGAAGTAACTCCCGCATTAACCCTGCAGAGCTTTAGATCGCTTTTCTCCTCTGCCAAATGTTATGGAGCCTTTACCCTGTTATCGCACCACTTGAGCTGGGAAGTCACCGGATTAGGGTTATGCAACTTCAGTATTTCTTCCTGGAAAGAGTGTTGTGTTGTAAGAGACCATCCCCCCAAATATTGGGCCATGATCACAAAATGAGGCTACAGATTATAACTACTATCATCACTGTGGGCAGACACTTAGAAAAAGCAGCACTGCATGGCAGACATGGAAGTGATGGCCATGGTCTACCCGAGCTAATCTCTGCACTGGCCCATTCAGGGGTCTGGGTGGGGAGTCCCGATTTACAACCATATTCCCCAATAGCTCTTTAAATGGGGAATTCGAGTTGCAGCAAATCATCTCTTATCCACTGACTAGGCCAGGGGATAACAGATTGCGGAGGGTCTGAATGTTGTGACCCCCATTAGTGACAAGCGAGGAGGGTCCGGTCCCCTCCGTTTCCCGTGTAGGTGGTATGATGGTTGACCATGCACACTGCCACGACACTCCTCTCTATGGGACTGCCAGTGTTGTACTCTGCTATATTGGGCAGACCTATTGCCTTCAAAAGGAGAGACGCAGTGCGGACTGTGCAGACCCGACCCCCCACTCCAATCAAATGTGGGACATGGGACCTCCTGACCATGGAGGTCCGACCACTAGGACCAGTCTAGTGCATAGGGTATAACTGGTCATCAGAAGACCCCTTTAACACATGCACTATGTTATGCTTACCCTGAATCAGGATACCTTATACATAGAATAGTGTAAGGCCTCTGCAGTTCATAGATTATTAACCCTTCCTTATTTGTAAAATTTACCAACAGAGCAAAAAAACTGATGTGACATTTATCTACATGTTACTACTCCTGCCTTAAAGGGGTTGTCCGGGTTCAGAGCTGAAACCGGACATACCTCCATCCCCCCCCCCCCCCCCCCCCCCCCGGCAGCCCCCCTAAAAAGAGCAGTTCATGCTCTGATGCTCTCCTTTGCCCTGGGCTAAATCACGCAGAGCAAAGGCATTTTCTGGAGATCCGGTGACGTACCGGGGCTCTCCATGGGGCTGCCAGGAACCCCGGTGATGTCACCAGCACTGATGGGTGGGATTTAGCGCTGCCCTAGCAAGTAAAACGGCTGGTGCAGCGCTAAAGCCCGCCCATCAGAGCCAGTGACGTCACCGAACACATCACATTGCCGGGCAGAAGTTTCCACCCAGCAGTGTGTTATGGAAAACAAAAGAACCCGTGCCCTGTGCGATTTAGCGCAGGACAAGGGAGCGCATTGGAGCAGGAGATGATCCGAAGCCAGCCTCAGGGGGGCTGCCGGGGTGAAAATAAGGGTATGTCCGGGTTCAGCTCTGAACTGTATTCCACATGAAATAACAATTTCTGGAACACTTCCGTTGTGCCATTCGTCTTTTCCAGGGGTTTATGACTAATTGGGGATGTGACACTGGCCAACCAGTGCAAGAGTATGTATGGATACAACCCCAACTGGTAACACCCAGGTGTACCTTCAGACCACCTTGTGGCAGGAATAATAGAGGAAAGGAACATACAGCCATAAGGACAGATGCTCCGGAATAGTATTACGTGGTGAATGCGAGTAGTTGCTAAAACAGACATGTCGGGAGAGGCGACGGCTCCTCTTTAAAGGCAGTTAAACCTGACCTTGTTTTAAGGTGCATGGGATCTACTGAACAGGATCACATGAGGACCAGGCTCGGGGATGCGGACTATCTGCATAGCCTATAATGCAGGGATCAGCAACCTCCAGCACTCCAGCTGTTCTGAAACTACAACTCCCAGAATCCTCCTTAAACTTCTTTGGGAGTTAGAAGAACAGCCGAGTACGTTTGCACGCTGGGAGTTGTAGTTTCACAGCAGCTGGAGTGTTGAAGGTTCCTGATCCCTGTTAGAATGGGTTTGAAGTATCCTCTAGCACAGGGTGTAGGCTGTCCAGGCATGCTGGGAGTTGTAGTTCTGCAACAGCTGGAGGGCCGCAGGTTGGCCATCCCTGCTCTAGCATACATCTGGCTCGCACTGGCATACGTTTTTACCAGCGATATTGACAAGTATGAACGCCTCTTTACAATATCAGGGCATCCCATATAATAAAAACCAAATCTGTATAACACGTGGCATGCTTTTCTTTTTCAGTGGCAGTCCTGTAAATCCATGGCATACAGATCATATACGGAGCCTTACATTTGTGGATAATATATATAAGGCTACTTATACATTTGCGTTTTTTGCGGATCAGTCATGGATCTGCAAAAACCATTCCGTTACAATGATACAACCGCATACATCCGTCATGAACGGATCCGGTTGTATTAGGTCTTCAATAGCCATGACGGATCCGTCTTGAACACCACTGAAAGTCAACAGGGGACAGATCTGTTTTCTGATGTGTCAGAGGAAACGGATCCATCCCTATCGACTTACATTGTGTGTCAGGACGGATCCGTTTGGCTCCGCACCACAAGGCGGACAGACAAACGCTGAAGGTTTTGGTGTCCTCCTCCAGAGCGGAATGGAGGCTGATCGGAGGCAAACTGATGCATTCTGAGCGGATCCTTTTCCATTCAGAATGCATTAGGGCAAAACTGATCCGTTTTGGACCGCTTGTGAGAGCCCTGAACGGATCCCACAAACGGAAACCAAAACGCTAGTGTGAAAGTAGCCTTTATGATGCTTTCCAATACTATACCCCATGTGTCGGACCCTTCATTCCAGCTGCTCGGATGCAGCAATGTAATTAGAACCATGTATTACTCGTCTTGTGGACACAACACAAAAGTAAAACACCGCACTATTAAGCCTCACACGTCCGTGAAAAGGTGGTCAGTGATGCCTCCGTGAAGCTGCCTGTGATGGTCCGTGTGTCCGTTTTTTGCTGTCCGTGTTTCACCGACACTGAACAGCTGAAAAATTATTTTAAAAGCATCTCTTCCTAATGATCCGTGAAACACAGATGGCATCCATGTTGCAGCCGTGGTTTTCACGGGCCCATAAACTATAATAGGCGTGATGGATCCGTGAACACGGACAAAATAGAGAGCGTGCATCTGTGCTAAAAACACGGACCGTGGTAAAAAACTGATGCGTGTACCCATTCATTTTATTGTGTGTGATGTGTGACAGCGCGTCCATGAAGAATACGTACGGCACATGCACGTGGAACACTGACGTGTGAATGAGGCTTTAGGCTGGCACCAAAGGGTACATGCACACGCTGCGGATTTTGTTGCAGAAAAGCATGAAATAAATGTATTCTGCAGGATAAATTGACATATTGCAGATTTGAAATCCGCAATACTGCAGTTTTTCTGCTGCGTTTTTTATTTTATTTTTTTTTTATTTTTTTTTTACGCAGCATGTGGATGAGAATTCTGAAATGACTGCCCAATGCTGCAGCCCCAGCCTAAGGAGACTACCTAGGAAGGTCCAGTCCGCCGGTCTAGTCGGAGGCATTCCTTCAGGAGACACTGAGGAATAGGAGGTCGTGAAAGTGCAAGGACTGTAAAAGTAGTGAGGAGACCTCTGACCTCTGCTTATGATCCGTGGACAGAACCGAATCTTCACAGCCTCCCGACAGTCACAGGGCGGTTTTATGGCTTCTCCAGTCCCTGAGCTCCATAATCAGTCCAAGAAACCTACTAATCGAGAGGAATGCTTACAGAATGACTATCCAATACCGGAGACGTCTGCGCGGTAACGTCCTAGATCGGCAGGGGAAGCTACGAAATAATCTAACAAGAGGTTAAATGACAAATGCAACTCTGCTACATATGTATAGATCTCAACAGACTAGGGAGAACCCATCTCAGTCAGTCTGTATGCAGTCCTATGTAAAACCACTGATAACAGTCATCACCATGAACAGATGTAGCAGTGCCAGGTTTGCTGATGAGAATATTGTGTTATCATGTTATTTGTAGTTCTCCACAGACTGCAAGTAAACCTACGGCACTGAAAATATACAGTTATCCTAAGGCCTCATGCACACGACAGTATTTTTTCACGGTCCGCAAAACGGGGTTCCGTTGTTCCGTGATCCGTTTCAGTTTTTGTTTCCGTGTGTCTTCCTTGATTTTTGGAGGATCACCAGACATGAAAAGTGAAAAAAAAATCTAAGTCAAGTTTGCCTTGAAAATGATAGGAAAAAAACAGACACGGATCACGGACGCGGATGACAATCTTGTGTGCCTCCGTGTTTTTTCACGGACCCATTGACTTGAATGGGTCCGCGAACCGTTGTCCGTGAAAAAAATAGGACAGGTCATATTTTTTTCACGGACTGGAAACACAGATCACGGACGCGGATGACAAACGGTGCATTTTCCGAGTTTTCAACGGACCCATTGAAAGTCAATGGGTCCGCAGAAAATCACGGAAAACGGGACAACGGACACGGAACCCAACAACGGTCGTGTGCATGAGGCCTAAAATTGCCTTTTTTAAGAGACGTGAAATATCACAGTCAACGCAAGTCAATTTACTGCGCTCTGCTGTATAGTACGCGCCTCGGAATAAATCTGCAATGTGTACCTGGGCTCCCCTTGTGCGCAAAACATCAATGGTGCCAGACATGCGCCCCCATAAGGGTGCAGCAATTTCTGGGACTGTTTGATACTTGGAACCGGATTTGCAAAAATATATGCACATGCTGCAGGAACAACCCCAACCCCAACCCCCCCGACACACACGTGTGGGACGGATCTGCAGTCACAGCCAAAAAGCTGCCAGGATAAGGGTCCATCCACATGTGACTGATACGCTGCAGATTTATCAGCATGGATTTTCGGATATTGCATCCGCGGTATTGTACAGCGCCAGCAAAGTGAATGAGTTTTTTAAGCTATGCTGATCCCGATCAGGCGGAAAAAATCTGCAGCCAAAACGGGCCCGATTTTAAATCTGCGGCATGTCAATTCACGCTGCGGATTTTCACCCTTTGCAATGTAAAGAGTTAAATCCTCATCACGTCAGCGGCATCTCTGCGACAAAAATGCACCATTTGGTGTGTGTGGGGGGGTGGGGTTCTACTGATTTTCTACAAGGTGTGAACAAACCCTTAAGGAGCGCGTAGTGACGTCACACGTAGACATTTCTGGCTGAGGTTTCCGTGGCCGTCCTACTTATATGCAAAAAGAAGAGAAAGCTGGACCTCCGATGCCGCCTGGCGGCCATATTATCTATGGTAATCCATGCCCAGGCTGAAGAAAACATCCCATTACCAGGTTTTAGACACAAACCAAAATGGTCATTTTCTACATTTTATAACAAACTGCAAGGCAGTATGTACTGACACAAAGATTGACAAATATTAAGCCCCAGTGTTCCCCATACGTGTGCTGTACGTACGTGCCCATTCATTTTAATGTGCCCATTCAGACAGTGTTTTAGCCCTGTCCGTGTTTTTAGCACGGATGCATGCTCTATTTTGTCCGTGTTCACAGATCCGTCACACCCCTTATAGTCTATCGGTCCCTCTAAACCAGGGATGCCATCCATGTTTCGCTGATCATTAGGAGGAGATGCTTTGAAAATTATTTTTCAGCTGTGCGGCGTCAGTGACACACGGACAGCAAAAAACGGACACACGGACAGCTTCACTGACCACCTTCTCACTGACTTAAGCACGGACATGGACGCGTGAATGAATCATTAGGAATCTGCCTACGACGCTGCCTTCCCATGTAATACTTCATTCTCAGATATAAAAACGGGATACAGCAGGGTTCTCTCAGGATAAGGCGACATTTACACGACCGGATGCGTTTTGCATACATCTGTATGCCATCCGTTTTGTTTGTTTTTTGCGGAGCCATTGTAACAATGCCTAAAAACGGACAAGAATAGGACACGTTCTATTTATTTTTTTGCGGGGCTACGGAACGGACAGAGGGATGCGGACAGCACACTGTGTGCTGTCCGCATTTTTTGCGGACCCATTGAAATTAATGGGTTCGCATCCTATCCGCAAAAAAAAATAAAAATTGGAAGGGACACGGAAACCAACAACATCCGTGTGCAGGTGGCCTGTGAGTTTGATTCTTGCTTAACGTGTACAAATGGAAGATTATTGACCATTATGAGCTAGGAGACCCGTACAGATTACAGCCGGGGATAATACATCACAGCGTGCTGCGCCAAATGACAAACTCAGCACTACTACATCTGGAGCCAATTTGTTTTTACATTTTAGGAGTCAAATACTTTATTTTTAGAGACATTTTTTTTTTTTCTTAAACGCAGGTAACAAGAATATCTTTCAGATAGAACAACCCAAAAATGAAGGAATCTCTAGAAACATTTATACCCGGCTCCTGGGGGTCGTCCAGCCCTGAATGAAGATGTGCAAAAGCCAAAGAGAACCTGATTTACGGTACTCAACTCCTGGTGTAAAGAGTCCCTCGATGAAGTAACGTAGAGTATTTATCTGTATAACGGAAGACCGCCATGTCCGCTGCGCACGTGGACCATTACTAGCAATCACGCTCAGGATTCACGGCTCCGCCACACATGCCCTTAGCTTACATGGAAACCCAGCCTACGGCCTGCACCAATCATCTGGCCAGGCTGCCTTCACACCGACGGTGGTTTTTTTTTTGCAGTACGTTTTCTGTGCAACAGATATCAACTAACAGGTTCCTAATCCGTTGCCCATCAAATTAAAAGAAAAAAAAAAAACAACATTAATCTTGAAAACTCATCGACTTTCACATCGCTTTGTGCTAGAAGGATCTACGAGTGCAGTAAATGGAATCATCCTGCCGTCAGTACACAGGATATAAGATCGCCCCTTAAAGAGCCGCCGTATATGTGCAAAGATTTATAAGCCTGGAGATGATGAATACAACAATTCCTAAAGACGTGGGCCATACCCTAGGATTCCTTCCAATGGATAAGATAGGATTACAGTACACCAGATATTAGATCGCCCCTTATATGGCAGTTTTTTATTCCGACTTATATGTGCAAAGACTTGTGAGCTTGGAAGTGACTAATATAACAATTCCTGAATCGGTACGATTCCCGTATCACTACAGGTCAGGTACGATTACCGTACAGTGGATATAAGATCTCCCCTTAGACGCCCAGATAAAGAACAGTCATATATGTGCCGCCTGGAAATGACTAATCCAACAGATCCTGAAATGTGCCATAATCTACCATTCCTCCCAATGGATATCACTACAGGCAGATATGATTACAGTACAGTGGATATAAGAACGCCCCTTATAAGTCAGAATAAAGAACCGCCATGTATGTGCAAAGATTTATAAGCCTGGAGATGACTGATATAACAATTCCTGAAATGCTATGATTCCTCCCAATAGATATCACTACAGGTCAGGTAGGATTACAGTACAGTAGATATAAGAGCGCCCCTTATAAAAGTCAGAATAAAGAACCGCCACATACGTGCAAAGATTTATAAGACCCCCCGTCACAGCTTGGAAATGACCAATATAACAATTCCTGAAATGCTGATTCCTCCCAATGGATATCACTACAGGTCAGGTAGGATTACAGTACACCAGATATTAGATCGCTCCTTATAAATCAGGATAAAGAACCGCCATGTATGTGCAAAACCTGGAAATTACTTCTATAACAATTCCTGAAATGCTACGATTCCGCCCAATGGATATCACTACAGGTCAGGTAGGATATAAGAACGCCCTTATAAATCAGAATAAAGAACCGCCACATACGTGCAAAGATTTATAAGACCCCCCTGTGACAGCTTGGAAATTACTTCTATAACAATTCCTGAAATACTACGATTCCGCCCAATGGATATCACTACAGGTCAGGTAGGATTACAGTACACCAGATATTAGATCGCTCCTTATAAGTCAGGATAAAGAACCGCCATATACGTGCAAAGACTTAGAAGCCTGGAGATGACCAATATAACAATTCCTGAAATACTACGATTCCTCCCAATGGATATCACTACAGGTCAGGTAGGATTACAGTACACCAGATATTAGATCGCTCCTTATAAATCAGGATAAAGAACCGCCATGTATGTGCAAAACCTGGAAATTACTTCTATAACAATTCCTGAAATGCTGATTCCGCCCAATGGATATCACTACAGGTCAGGTAGGATTACAGTACAGTAGATATAAGAACGCTCCTTATAAGTCAGGATAAAGAACCGCCACATATGTGCAAAGCCTGGAAATGACTTCTATAACAATTGCTGAAAGGTCTGGTTCCTGTATCACTACAGGTAGGATCCTAGTGATTCTGTAGGGCGGCAGTCAGAAGGTCAGGACATATAGTGCGATATGTATGGAGGAAAGGATAAAACTGAAGGGCCCTCCTAAGTAGAAGAGGTCTCTCCATCAGGCATGGGTCACTAATCTTAGGGTCAGCCATCAGAACCTAATGGGGCCCTGTAACAGCTGAGCCCCAGCAGGATTGTGGGGTCTGGGGGTCCCCGTCTGGGGGTCCCCTAATACTAGAGCAGGGACCTCAAGGGTCATACAGTCCCCAATAAGAGAACTGTCAGGTGGAGACATCTGCATGAAAGGTCTCACAGTCCAGACTGCATCACACGGCGCGTTACCTGTGCGGATAGTGTGCGGCTCCTGCCTCACAGGACTTGTCTCCTTGCTGTGCTGTCCATGCGGGAGGATGAAACCCTTCAGATCCAGGCTACAAATTGCCGCAGCGCCGGCCTGTCTCTCGTTTAAATGTCTGCCAGCTGAGCTCTGCCCGGGCGCCTCCCTCACCATTGGCCGCCGCTCAGCGCCGCTCCCGGCCGGGGCGCCGCTCTATCCGCCCCCTTAACACTTCACGTCATGCACTTGTCCTCATCTCCTCAGGGAGAATGCTGAAAATCCTCTGTGCTGCGGCCACTCAGGGAATAGGAGGGTTAGAAGGTTCAGACAACAAGGCAGGGGTCACACAGCGCAGTAACGCACGTTCCTCCTGGACGGTTTTGGTGCAGTTCTTCAGCCAAAACCAGAAGTGAATTGTCAGGGAAATATAAAGGGTGGTCACATAGCGGCCCCCTCCTACAGGACATGTCCCTTCTTGGTACCAGCGAATGGGGCCAAAACCGCAGAAGACATCCAAGGACCAGCAGCGGTTTCTGCAAAGCGTTAATATTGTACAGAATCATTGACAGCAAATCTGCAGCTTTTCAGTTCCATGTGAACACAGCCTAAAAGCAGGACCACTGCTGCAGCCCCGGCCCGTGTTTAGTGCCGTTTACGTTAAAATTGAGGTAAACAAGAAAAAATGAGGATCTGCATAAATACGGAAGCACATGACGGGTTTACTGCAGCACATCCCCATACTGAAGCCTCGTGGACACCGCGTACATTACTGCGGTCCGCAAAGTACGGATACGTTCCCTGTGCGTTCCACATTCTCTTAGGCTTCGTTCACATCGCCGCTCAGCCTTTAGGAGCAGGAGAACGGAAAGGACGGATTCGGCACATAACTGAGGCGAACAGAGCCTACAGACCCCACAGACTATAATGGGGTCCGTTAGATTTCTGCGCGCATTACTTTTGTCTCTGCTCCAAAATCATCTGAGCGGAAACATAACGGACCCCCATTATAGTCTGTGGGGTCCGTAGGCTCCGTTATGTGCAGAATCGGTCCTTTCCGTTCTCCTGCTTCTAAAGGCTGAACGAAGCCTAACTCCAGCGCTGCACAAAATACATAGTAACATAGTACTAGACATCCGTCCATCCAGTTCGGCCTGTCATGGAAGCCTTTTAACCTGATGAAGGGGGATCTAGACCCCGAAACGCGTTGTTTTTACACGGCAAAAAGAAAATGCAATAAAGAAGAAGAATTTTTCATTCTCTACATGAGTGCCTGGTGAGGTGGTTTTTTGCGCCATTTGTGATCTAGCCGACTATATACCATATACAGTACAGACCAAAAGTTTGGACACACCTTCTCATTGAAAGAGTTTTTTATTTTCATGACTATGAAAATTGTAGATTCACACTGAAGGCATCAAAACTATGAATTAACACATGTGGAATTATATACACAACAAACAAGTGTGAAACAACTGAAAATATGTCATATTCTAGGTTCTTCAAAGTAGCCACCTTTTGCTTTGATTACTGCTTTGCACACTCTTGGCATTCTCTTGATGAGCTTCAAGAGGTAGTCCCCTGAAATGGTTTTCACTTCACAGGTGTGCCCTGTCAGGTTTAATAAGTGGGATTTCTTGCCTTATAAATGGGGTTGGGACCATCAGTGGCGTTGAGGAGAAGTCAGGTGGATACACAGCTGATAGTCCTACTGAACAGACTGTTAGAATTTGTATTATGGCAAGAAAAAAGCAGCTAAGTAAAGAAAAACGAGTGGCCATCATTACTTTAAGAAAGAAAGGTCAGTCAGCCGAAAAATTGGGAAAACTTTGAAAGTAAGGGCTATTTGACCATGAAGGAGAGTGATGGGGTGCTGCGCCAGATGACCTGGCCTCCACAGTCACCGGACCTGAACCCAATCGAGATGGTTTGGGGTGAGCTGGACCGCAGAGTGAAGGCAAAAGGGCCAACAAGTGCTAAGCATCTCTGGGAACTCCTTCAAGACTGTTGGAAGACCATTTCAGGGGACTACCTCTTGAAGCTCATCAAGAGAATGCCAAGAGTGTGCAAAGCAGTAATCAAAGCAAAAGGTGGCTACTTTGAAGAACCTAGAATATGACATATTTTCAGTTGTTTCACACTTGTTTGTTATGTATATAATTCCACATGTGTTAATTCATAGTTTCGATGCCTTCATAGTCATGAAAATAAAGAAAACTCTTTGAATGAGAAGGTGTGTCCAAACTTTTGGTCTGTACTGTAGGTCCTTTTCCATGTCAGTGTTACCCAGTGTTTTACCATTTAGTATGTACGGGTGACTTGCATTATTCCTTCCCATGTGCATAACTTTACATTTGTCAGTGTTAAACCTCAGCTGCCACTTATCTGCCCAAGCCTCCAATCTATCCAGATCCCTCTGTAGTAGTATACTGTCCTCTTCAGTGTTAATTACTTTACACAGTTTAGTGTGAAAATTGATATTTTACTGTGCAAGCCTTCTACAAGATCATTAATAAATATTATGAAGAGAATAGGGCCCAATACTGACCCCTGAGGTACTCCCCTAGTGACAGTGACCCAAATCTGAGTGTGTACCCAGGGCCGGCGCCACCAGTAAGGCGACCTAGGCTATAAGTTCGGGCGGCCGGCCGGCGGCACCCCTCATGCTGCGCCTCCTGAGCGGCTGAGCGCTTGCTGCTCTAAAGAATCTCCGGCTGCCGGCTCAGTGCTGCGCAGCCTGCCTGCGCCTGCTGTCTCTGTGTCTGCTCTGTGCTGTCGTTAATGTAGCGTGGCCGAGCTCTGTTCTGTCCGCGGTACAGGAGCTTTTGTGTCCTGTACCTGGCCGGACTGACAGGAAGTGCTCACTTAGTGTGCACTTCCTGTCAGTCCGGCCGGGTATAGGAAACAAATGCTCCTGTTCCGCGGACAGAACAGAGCTCGGCCACGCTACACTAGAGGTGGGGGGGAATGAGAGTGACAAGGGGGGGGGGGGGAAGGGAATGAGAGTGACAAGGGAGGGGGGTAAGGGAATGAGAGTGACAAGGGGGGGGTAAAGGGAATGAGAGTGACAAGGGGGGGAATGAGAGTGACAAGGGAGGGAATGAGAGTGACAAGGGAGGGAATGAGAGTGACAAGGGAGGGAGGGGGGTGAGGGAATGAGAGTGACAAGGGAGGGAGGGGGGTGAGGGAATGAGAGTGACAAGGGAGGGAGGGGGGTGAGGGAATGAGAGTGACAAGGGGGGGTAAGGGAATGAGAGTGACAAGGGAGGGGGGTAAGGGAATGAGAGTGACAAGGGAGGGGGGTAAGGGAATGAGAGTGACAAGGGAGGGGGGAATGAGAGTGACAAGGGAGGGGGGTAAGGGAATGAGAGTGACAAGGGAGGGGGGGGAATGAGAGTGACAAGGGAGGGGGGGGGGAATGAGAGTGACAAGGGAGGGGGGAGGGAATGAGAGTGACAAGGGAAGGGGGGAGGAAATGAGAGTGACAAGGGAAGGGGGGGAGGAAATGAGAGTGACAAGGGATGGGGGGAGAAGAGAGTGACAAGGGAGGGGGGGGAGAAGAGAGTGACAAGGGAGGGGGGGAGAAGAGAGTGACAAGGGAGGGGGGAGAAGAGAGTGACAAGGGAGGGGGGGAGAAGAGAGTGACAAGGGGGGGGGAAGAGAGTGACAAGGGGGGGGAAGAGAGTGACAAGGGGGGGGAAGAGAGTGACAAAGGGGGGGAGGGAATGAGAGTGACAAGGGAGGGGGGGAGGGAATGAGAGTGACAAGGGAGGGGGGGAGGGAATGAGAGTGACAAGGGAGGGGGGGAGGGAATGAGAGTGACAAGGGGGGGGGGTAAGGGAATGAGAGTGACAAGGGAGGGGGAGGGAATGAGAGTGACAAGGGAGGGGGAGGGAATGAGAGTGACAAGGGAGGGGGGGAGGGAATGAGAGTGACAAGGGAGGGGGGGAGGGAATGAGAGTGACAAGGGAGGGGGGGAGGGAAGGGAATGAGAGTGACAAGGGAGGGGGGGAGGGAAGGGAATGAGAGTGACAAGGGAGGGGGGGAGGGAAGGGAATGAGAGTGACAAGGGAGGGGGGGAGGGAAGGGAATGAGAGTGACAAGGGAGGGGGGGAGGGAAGGGAATGAGAGTGACAAGGGAGGGGGGGAGGGAATGAGAGTGACAAGGGAGGGGGGGAGGGAATGAGAGTGACAAGGGAGGGGGGAGGGAATGAGAGTGACAAGGGAAGGGGGGGAGGGAATGAGAGTGACAAGGGAAGGGGGGGAGGGAATGAGAGTGACAAGGGAAGGGGGGGAGGGAATGAGAGTGACAAGGGAGGGGGGGAGGGAAGGGAATGAGAGTGACAAGGGAGGGGGGGAGGGAAGGGAATGAGAGTGACAAGGGAGGGGGGGAGGGAAGGGAATGAGAGTGACAAGGGAGGGGGGGAGGGAAGGGAATGAGAGTGACAAGGGAGGGGGGGAGGGAAGGGAATGAGAGTGACAAGGGAGGGGGGGAGGAAATGAGAGTGACAAGGGAGGGGGGGAGGAAATGAGAGTGACAAGGGAGGGGGGAGGAAATGAGAGTGACAAGGGAGGGGGGAGGAATGAGAGTGACAAGGGAGGGGGGAGAAGAGAGTGACAAGGGGGGGGGGTAAGAGAGTGACAAGGGGGGGGAGAAGAGAGTGACAAGGGAGGGGGGGAGAAGAGAGTGACAAGGGAGGGGGGGAGAAGAGAGTGACAAGGGAGGAGGGGAGAAGAGAGTGACAAGGGAGGGGGGGAGAAGAGAGTGACAAGGGAGGGGGGGAGAAGAGAGTGACAAGGGAGGGGGGAGAAGAGAGTGACAAGGGGGGGGGAAGAGAGTGACAAGGGGGGGAGAAGAGAGTGACAAGGGGGGGAGGGAATGAGAGTGACAAGGGAGGGGGGGAGGGAATGAGAGTGACAAGGGGGGGTAAGGGAATGAGAGTGACAAGGGGGGGTAAGGGAATGAGAGTGACAAGGGTGGGGAAGGGAATGAGAGTGACAAGGGAGGGGAAGGGAATGAGAGTGACAAGGGAGGGGGGGAGGGAATGAGAGTGACAAGGGGGGGGGGAGGGAATGAGAGTGACAAGGGGGGGGGGGAGGGAAGGGAATGAGAGTGACAAGGGAGGGGGGGAGGGAAGGGAATGAGAGTGACAAGGGAGGGGGGGAGGGAAGGGAATGAGAGTGACAAGGGAGGGGGGGGAGAAGAGAGTGACAAGGGGGGGGAAGAGAGTGACAAGGGGGGGAGAAGAGAGTGACAAAGGGGGGGAGAAGAGAGTGACAAGGGGGGGAGGGAATGAGAGTGACAAGGGAGGGGGGGAGGGAATGAGAGTGACAAGGGGGGGTAAGGGAATGAGAGTGACAAGGGGGGGTAAGGGAATGAGAGTGACAAGGGTGGGGAAGGGAATGAGAGTGACAAGGGTGGGGAAGGGAATGAGAGTGACAAGGGAGGGGAAGGGAATGAGAGTGACAAGGGAGGGGGGGAGGGAATGAGAGTGACAAGGGGGGGGGGGAGGGAAGGGAATGAGAGTGACAAGGGAGGGGGGGAGGGAAGGGAATGAGAGTGACAAGGGAGGGGGGGAGGGAATGAGAGTGACAAGGGAAGGGGGGGGGAAATGAGAGTGACAAGGGAGGGGGGGAGGAAATGAGAGTGACAAGGGAGGGGGGAGAAGAGAGTGACAAGGGGGGGGAGAAGAGAGTGACAAGGGAGGGGGGGAGAAGAGAGTGACAAGGGAGGGGGGGAGAAGAGAGTGACAAGGGAGGGGGGGAGAAGAGAGTGACAAGGGAGGGGGGGAGAAGAGAGTGACAAGGGAGGGGGGGAGAAGAGAGTGACAAGGGAGGGGGGGAGAAGAGAGTGACAAGGGAGGGGGGGAGAAGAGAGTGACAAGGGGGGGGAAGAGAGTGACAAGGGGGGGAGAAGAGAGTGACAAAGGGGGGGAGAAGAGAGTGACAAGGGGGGGAGGGAATGAGAGTGACAAGGGAGGGGGGGAGGGAATGAGAGTGACAAGGGGGGGTAAGGGAATGAGAGTGACAAGGGGGGGGTAAGGGAATGAGAGTGACAAGGGTGGGGAAGGGAATGAGAGTGACAAGGGAGGGGAAGGGAATGAGAGTGACAAGGGAGGGGGGGAGGGAATGAGAGTGACAAGGGGGGGGGGGAGGGAATGAGAGTGACAAGGGGGGGGGGGAGGGAAGGGAATGAGAGTGACAAGGGAGGGGGGGAGGGAAGGGAATGAGAGTGACAAGGGAGGGGGGGAGGGAAGGGAATGAGAGTGACAAGGGAGGGGGGGAGGGAAGGGAATGAGAGTGACAAGGGAGGGGGGGGGAATGAGAGTGACAAGGGAAGGGGGGAGGAAATGAGAGTGACAAGGGAAGGGGGGGAGGAAATGAGAGTGACAAGGGAGGGGGGAGAAGAGAGTGACAAGGGGGGGAGAAGAGAGTGACAAGGGGGGGGAGAAGAGAGTGACAAGGGGGGGGAGAAGAGAGTGACAAGGGGGGGGGAGAAGAGAGTGACAAGGGGGGGGGGGAGAAGAGAGTGACAAGGGAGTCCCCAGAGCCAGACCAAGAGCCAGAGACCAGATCATCTTATTGTCCTGGTGGTAAGTAGACAATGCAATATGCTTATTATGTAATTGTTTAGTTATTAATACTACATTGGAAACTAATTTACCTCACATTTAGGGTCCATTCACACATCAGTATCCACAAAACACGGACAGCGGCAATGTGCGTTCCGCATTTTGCGGACAGCACATCGCCAGCACTAAGAGAATATGCCTATCCTTGTCCGCTACTGTGGACAAGAATAGGACATGTTCTATTTTTTTCAGGATCGGAATTGCAGACTCGGGTCCGCAATTCCGGATCGGGGCCGCACAACGTGTATGGGTCCACAATTCCGTTCCGCAAAAAAAAACAGCTACAAGAAGCTTGATTAACCTTAAGGGAAACATAGCAGTTCTTTTAATTTAAAAGCTGAGAAAGGGGTGGAACATATGTGATGTCATGATATGGGCAGATCATCTGATAAGGGGGGAGGGGGGGGCGGCAATTTTTATCTTGCCTAGGGCGGCAAAAATCCTTGCATCGGCCCTGTGTGTACCACCCTCTGTTTTCTATCACTGAGCCAGTTACTTAGGCCCCTTTCACACGGGCGAGAATTCCACACGGGTGCAATGCGTGAGCTGAACGCGTTGCACCCGCACTGAATCCAGAACCCTTCACTTCAATTGGGCTGTTCAGATAAGCATTGATTTTCACGCATCACTTGTGCGTTGCGTGAAAATCGCAGCATGTTCTATATTCTGCGTTTTTCATGCAACGCAGGCCCCATAGAAATGAATGGGGATGCGTGAAAATCGCAAGCATCCGCGAGCAAGTGCTGATGCAACACGATTTTCATGCATGGTTGCTAAGGAGACGAGGGATGAGTTACCCGGGACCCCATTTACTTTATTATTTTCCATTATAACTCGCCTCATCCTGTTCGCGCAGCCATCATCATGTTCTTTCTTCTTCTTTCAGGACCTGCCAAAGGACCTTTGATGACGTCATCGGCTGCGCGAACAGGATGATGCGAGTTAAATTTTTTTTGTTTTTTAACCCCTAAAGCCACATTTTAGTAAGCATTCTGTATTAAGAATGCTATTATTTTCCCTTATAACCATGTTATAAGGGAAAAAAAATTAATGAATAGAACACCTAACCCAAACCCGAACTTCAATGAAGAAGTCCGGATTCAGGTCTGGGTACCACAGTCAGTTTTTTATCACGCGCGCAAAACACATTGCACCCGCGTGATAAAAACTGAACATTGGAACACAATCGCAGTCAAAACTGACTGCAATTGCGTACCTACTCGCACAATTTTCTCTGATAGCAGACGCAACGCATCCGGACCTAATCCGGACACGCTCATCTGCAAGGGGCCTTACCCACATACAGACGTTTTCTCCCAGTCCGAGCATTCTCATTTTATATACTAACCTTTTATGTGGTACAGTGTCAAATGCTTTGGAGAAGTCCAGATATACGACATCCATTGATTCGCCGCTGTCAAGTCTAGAACTTACCTCCTCATAGAAACTGATTAAATTAGTTTGACATGACCGATCCCTCATGAAGCAATGCTGATAGCATCTCTTAGAAAACCTTCAAACAGTTTACCCACGACAGATGTTTTAAACTTACCAGCCTATAGTTTCCAGGCTCTGTTTTTGGAACCTTTTGGAATTTTTACACCACATTTGCTATGCACCAATCCTGTGGAACACTTCTGTCAGTATAGAGTCCTTAAATATCAAAAATAAGGGTCTAGCTATGACATTACTTCATTCTCTTAGGATACGGGGGTGTATGCCATCTGGTCCTGGCGATTTGTCTATTTTAATCTTTTTAAGACACCGCTGTACTTCTTCCTGGATCAGACAGGGCACTTTTAATGGGGAATAAACTTTTACATTCTGCATCATCTGACAGTTTATTTTCTTCAGTGAATACAGTGGAGAAAAAAAATATTTAAAGGAAGTCTGTCACCTCCATATGGCCATATACAGTGCTTACATGGCTCTGTAGCACACCTATACAGGATTGTAACGGTACCTTTGTTCTTTTCTTTAGACTTGCACAAGCAGGAAAAACGAAGTTTAATTCATATGCAAATGAGGGCTCGCAAGTGCCCAGGGGCGGCGTTCAGTGTGTAGGTGCCCAGGCTGCTCTGCCTTCTTTTCACTTTACTCCTCCCCGGTCTCTGCCTTTGCCCGCCCTCCAAGTCTCTTGCCTCATCGATAGGGCAAAGGAAAAGGCTGGGGAGGAGTAAAGTGAAAAGAAGGCAGAGCAGCCTGGGCTCCTACACACTAAACGCCGCCCCTGGGCACTTGCGAGCCCTCATTTGCATATGAATTAAACTCGTTTTTCCTGCTGGTGCAAGTCTAAAGAAAAGAACAAAGGTACCGTTACAATCCTGTATAGGTGTGCTACAGAGTCATGTAAGCACTGTATATGGCCATATGGAGGTGACAGACTCCCTTTAATAGCTTTGTTTTCTCCTCATCTCTCTCTGCAACTCCCCCCTCATTACTTTATGAAGGGCCGACACCTTCAGATTTATACTTTGCACCATTTATATAATTGAAGAACATTTTAGGGTTAGTTTTACTCTCTTTGGCAATTAATCTCTCGGTCTCTAGTTTGGCAGCTTTTATTTGTTTTTACATATTCAATCTTTTTCCTTATAGTTTTTCAGTGCTTCCTCGCTACCCTCCTGTTTTAGTGATTTAAATGCTTTCGTTTGGTCATTTATTGCTTTCTTTACAGTTCTATTTATCCACATTGTTTTTTTCTTGTTCCTTAACCTTTTATTCCCATAAGGTATGTACCTCTCACAATTAGATTTTAGGATGCTTTTAAAAATATCCCATTTTGAGGCTGTATTTTTATTTTTGAGGACTTTGTCCCAGTTAGTTTGGCCTATGGCCTCTCTTAGTTGGCTAAATTTAGCTTTTTTGAAGTTTGGTATTTTTGTTCCTCCCTGAAGAAACACTCTCTTGAATGAGAATTGGAAGGTTATTACTTTATGGTCACTATTTCCCAGGTGTCCCCCAACCTGCACATCTGTAGTTCTGTCAGGCCTATTGGTTAATACTAAGTCCAGTATGGCCGTCCCTCTAGTTGGGTTCTGAACCAGTTAGGAAAGGTAATTGTCTTTGGTTATTGCCAAGAACCTGTTTCCTTTATGAGATATACAGGTTTCAGTTTCCCAGTCTATATCTGGGTAGTTGAAGTCCCCCATAATAACCACCTCATTATGATCTGCCGCCTTGTCTATCTCGTTTACTGCTGTGGCAGAACCGAATACAACAGTGCCACACAAAATACTACCCTAGAAGAACCAAGTACTACAGTGCAGTATAAAATTCTGCCTCAGGAAAATCAAATACCACAGTGCAGCACAAAATACTGCCACTCCCACTTCAGTATTCAACACTTTAGTCAGAGCCACTACCATGCCCATCCTCCGCTCGGGCTCCTCAAGGGCTCGCTGCCATTTGCCCTATAGTTAATGCGGCCCTGCACATGATTGCAAATGCATGTTTGCCCCTGCTTGGAATAAAAAAGTGGTGGAGACTATCCATAGACACTACAGGGAAATTTCCCAGTTGGCAAATGCCCGAGGGGACCAAGCCCTCCTCTCTACCATTCGCCTGGTACAGTAACTGCACATGACCTCCTGAACTCAACTGCTCCTAAGTCTCCTGCTTCATATCTTAATCAGGAGGACTGAAAATGGCAGGTATTGATGGCCACCACAGAAGGACCGCTTTTGGTTCTACTGGGACGGCATTTTGCGCTATGGTTTTGCTCAACCCACCTACTTGTGTTTCCGCACCTTCTGTCAATTACGATCCTCCTACAACATGGGGCCACTTTTAGTTTTTTTCCAGGGATACATTAAATTCTGAGGAATCCCTGATTCCAAGGTATTGACTATCAGTTTCTATTAATGACCCCTGAGCAGGAACATTACTGAGGTCTTAAAAGATCTGCGAATCACAAAATGTTTACGGATACTATAACACAAACCTTATCATAACTTTGAAAAAATACATAAAACGCTGCAACTACTTATAAAATGTTCCAATCACTCTGCTATACATTGCCATCATACCATGCTCAAAGAATACCGCCACACAGTGCCTCCATACAGAGCTGAATACTAAACTCCTTCCATGTAGCTGCTGCAGGAGGAGTTATGGTATAGATATTTGAGCACCATATGATGACATTGAATCTCTGATTCCTGATCTCGAGGTTGAATTTTTTTTTCTTTTTATTTGATTCTCCATTTTTTTTAGCTGTACTAGTGATCCTTGAACCCGGAGAGCGGCATCTCTCTATCCAGTCGTCACATAGGACTAACAAGGAAGGCATCACGCAACTGAAAATCAGTGAAATAGTAAAGCAGACTAGAGTAGTGACTCACCATTTTATGGCGCTTTTTACGGTGGAATGCTCTGGGGGCAGCGTTGTCATTTAGGTGACACCTTCTCTTCCTTGTTTGGATCAGATCCCTGCTTTGGTGAAAAAAATAAAAATATTAAAATAAAAATACTACTACTGGACAGTGTAAAATGCAGTAAGAAGCTCTAGACAGTCCGCCTGTCCCATTTCTTCTCTGATGATAATGAGACCTGTCCTGATGAGGTAGGGGGTGTCCTAGAATTATTCGTTTTCTGTCAAGTCCTATTGTATTTTCCCAAATAGAAGTGATGACGCGCTTTTCTGGGAATCTTCATGATTCTTGATCTTGTCCAGATTAAGGCCTCATGCACACGACCGTATGAATTTTGCGGTCCACAAAAAACCGATCCACAAAAAATACGGATGACATATGTGTGCATTCCGTATTTTGCGGAACGGAACAGCTGGCCTCTAATAGAACAGTCCTATCCTTGTCTGTAACACAATAATAGGACATTTTTTGTGGAACGGAAATACAGACATATGGAAACGGAATGCACATGGAGTAACTTCCGTTTTTTTTTGCGGACCCATTGAAATAATTGGTTCCGTATACGATCCGCAAAAAAATTACAAATATTGCAGCTCAGCCCCATTCACTTCAATAGAGCAAAGCTGCAAGAAGACCGTGCCACTATTGCAAGCTCCTGTACCTTCTCAAACAGCCGATCAGTAGGGGTCCTGGTTGTCGGATCCCCACCTATAGGTCATCAGTAGCTATATGCAGCGCTGACATCCAGTACTGCAGTCCTGGTAGTAATCATGGCAAATAATGGGGGTTGTGGTAGTCTGAGACACTCCCTACATTGTGGCCAGGCTGTAGTTTTACACCAGCACAGTGTAAATGAATGACCGCCGGCATACTCATGAAGCTCGGAGACTGAGGTTCATAGTTCCCATAGACCAGGGATGGCCAACCTGAGGCTCTCCAGCTGCTGCAAAACTACAACTCCCAGCATGCCTACACTGCCTGCAACTACCAGCCTACTGCAGGGGATGGTGGGAGTTGTAGTTTTACAACAGCTGGAGAGCCGCAGGTTGGCCATCCCTGCCATAGACTTTCAGCTAACATCTGGTGCTGATGTTTTTAACTAAAAAAAATGTAGGTGCAAAAAACGCCACTAAAACCATGAAATAAAAAAAACGTAAGAGGGACCGAACTGATGCACCCGGAACAGATTGTTCTCCATTCAGAATGCATTAGGATAAAACGTATCAGTTATTTTCCGGTATTGAGCCCCTAGGACGGAACTCAATGGCAGAAAAGAAAAACGCTAGTGTGAAAGTGCCCTTAGTAAGTGTTGCAAATTGCGGATCTGCAAAAAACAAAAAAAAAACAGATGACATCCGTATGCCATCCATTATTTTTTTTTCAGATCCATTGTAACAATGCCTAAAACGGACAATAATAGGACATGTTCTTTTTTTTTGCGGAGCTACAGAACGGACATACTGATGCGGACAGCACACGGTGTGCTGTCCGCATTTTTTCCTATTCGCAAAGAAAACGTAACGGACACTGAAACAAACAACGTTCGTGTGCATGTAGCCTTAAAGGGGTTGTCCAGGATTTTGATGTTGATGCTCAGGATTGATCATCAATATCAAATTGGATGGGGGTCCGACACCTAGGATCCCCGCCAATTAGCGGTTACCACGTAGCTCCAGTGCGGTGACTACACAGCTCCATCTACTATGTACAGCCCCGCTACTCCCCTTCACTACAGTGGACCCCCACAGATCTGATATTGATAGCTTTTTCTGAGGACAGGCCTTCAATATCAAAATCCTGAACAACCCCTTTAATATCCTTCAAATAAAAGGGATTACTTGCCGGCTAATATAATTATCTTTTATGTACAGTTGTAGCCAGATTACTGTTATCCAGTATCTTTTAGCAGGAAGTAACAATGGAAATCATAAAAATGGTATATATATATATATATATCTTCCAATAATTTGGGCAAGCAAAGGTGTAGCCTGATGTATCCAGGTTTTGCACTCGCCAGGTATAATGAGATACGGGAATATTAATAGAAGAATATAGGTTGCTCACGGCTTTCATGTAGAGATGAACATCAACCACCGGGAAGTCTAAGGAGAACTCATTGTGTCACTGAAAATGCTATAAACTCTGCATAATCTGAAGAGTAATGCTGATCTTTTTCCATTAACCAGATCCTGCTGTAAAGATCACATCTCAAGTCCTCTCGGAAACCCCTATCCACACTACGCACCTCCACCGCAGTTTTTTTTTTTTTTAATACAACATGTGTTTAACATATGGACATCATCTCGTGAACCATCTCTGGGTCAGAGAAGAGCGGCCACATCATAAATAAATGTGATCAGACGCTACATCCTCCCCATTCACACTGAATTACAAAGTGAAGCACAGAAACTCGACCGCTTGTTAGCCTATGAAGATAAAACAAGTTGCTAAATAGGGCTTTGCAACATTTTGGGATTACTTGCACAAAAACATTGCAACATTTTGGATTTTTACACCGCTCACTAGAGTTTTGAAAAGTGCGTGAAAGAGCGGGCATGGTTAGATATATTAGGTTAACTCCAGATTTATCAATCGAGACTTTGTAATAGTCACAAAAATGGCGCAATCTTACTCCAGTGGGGGAGGGGTGCAAAAATACTGCAGTCACATCTGTAGACAAAAAATGACCTCTTTAAAGATGCACCAGAATTATCAAAAAAAAGTGACAACTGAGAAATTTGGCATGAATTATGACAACGCAGATTTGAGGTGTAGGCCCTTAATAAATTTGTCATATCTATGCTGTCCATGTCCCAGAAACTGAAGTGTTCACCAGCTTGGAGTTAGTAGATTTGAGTTTTCGGACATACATTATTGCCAATAATAGCCCCTTTCATAAAGCTCTGCCCACTTGTTTGAAAAGTGGTAAGAAGAGCAAGTAAAACAAAAAGTCCCAAAATGCAGTTTGCGCCCAATTTTGCAACTTACTTTTTTTTACACCAAAAAGTTTTTGAAAGACCTTTGTAAATGACCTCCAATCCCCGTCCTGGTAAATTAAACCCTGGGTGTTTTCATGGTTTAATTTGACATCAACAACTCAAATAACAGACTGGTGAACTTTATATGACAAGGTTAAATTTTAGTCATTTATTAAGAAATATACACCACTTTTTGGCGTATTTAAGGTGCATATTTTGTCGCAAAGGAGTTTTGTGGCAAAATCTGTGACTATTCCAGCTCATACCACTTTTCTGAGGTGGCAGAAAAAGGGGGCATGGAGTGGGCAGGGAAGAGGGCTGGCCGGCTTATCTCATCATCATATTTTTTACGCATTTTTTACGCCAGTTTATGGAGTGGAAAATGGCCTTACACTACGCCAGCAAGGGAGCTAGAGTAGTTTAAACCATGTTGCACGGCCGGTGGACCCAAGCACCAAACTTATGTAGAAGACTGCACCTCTACGTAACTTTGGCGCATTTGCCGCCAGCACATGGGGATTAAGACTGACGTATAAATCACCAGTCTTAATAAATGACCTCCTGAAACCAAAAAATGGAGCGTAATTTACAGACATCGTGCTGTAGAGTAGAAGGACCTGAGCAGATTGATATATAATGCAACAGCACTCTCCAAACCAAATAAAGTACAATAATGCCAAAATAATAAAAAGTATTCTGGTGCAAATGCTACGCTAATAAATTTGAGATGCTTGGCAAATCATTTTGTACAAAATTATTTGGGTCCGTCTGCCAAACGTCAAGGCGATCTCAGTAAGACGGGAACCTAACACTAAATACCACATTAACTGGTGCCATACTGGCCTCCATTACATTCAGGGAATGCAGGCTCCTCATGCTTGCCAAACCCACACTATATAATACCTTTTTGGTGCCGGCCTCCATTTTGTTCAAGGAATGCAGGTCCCACTAGCATGCTGAGCCCACTCTGTATTCCACCTTACCTGGTGCCAAATGGCCTCCAATACATACAGGGAGCGTAGGCTACAGCTTTATAGCTATACTAATTAAAATCAGCCTATAGGGCAGATAGGTTAATCAGGAGTGCACGACCAACAGAGTCAGCCACACCTCCAATACAAAACTGCAAAGAAAAATTGGGGGTCAGTCAGCACATCCAGTGCGCAGGTGCGCGTTGCCATGGCTGAAAGCACAAAGGCAAAAAAATATACTTTTTTATAATTTTTTTTGCCTTTGTGCTTTTAGCCATGGCAACGCGCACTGGATGTGCTGACTGACCCCCAATTTTTCCTTGCAGATTAATATATAGTCTTATAGGAAAAGATTCAGTAAAACATTTTTCTGACTTCAGTTGTACACAGGGAAGGTGTTATCAGTGATTGATAGTATTCCCTGTGTAAGTGTGTATGCAGAGATAGCTGTCAGTCACTGATAGCTGTACACGGGGAGGCGTTATCAGTGATTGATAGTATTCTCTGTGTAAGTGTGTATACAGAGATAGCGGTCAGTTACTGATAACTGTTCACAAGGGTGGACTTAAGTTTAGATAGAGCAAAGATATAAATGTATAAATTAGGGCTCATGCACACAAACGTATTTTCTTTCCACGTCCGTTCCATTTTTTTTGTGGACCGTATACAGAACCATTTATTTCAATGGGTCCGCAAAAAAAACGGAAGTTACTCCATGTGCATTCCATTTCCGTATGTCCGTATTTCCTTTCCGCAAAAAAATAGAACATGTCCTATTATTGTCCGCATACAGACAAGGATAGTACTGTTCTATTAGGGGCCAGCTGTTCCGTTCCGCAAAATACAGAATGCACACGGAAGTCATACATATTTTTTGCGGATCTGTTTTTTGCAGACCGCAAAATACATATGGTCGTGTGCATGAGCCCTTACTGAATCTTTACCCACAAAACTATCAATCTGGTCAGCTCCTCCTGCTCTATAACATGCTGCCTGCCAATTGCATTGGTCGTCTATAACTGCAACACAAATTGTGCCGGTCTTACCCTAGTAAAAGGTGGTGTAGAAAGTGGAGTAACTTCTCAAGACAGAAGTGTTAGACTTAAACATGCACCAAACTGATTGAACATTATATCATAAATTTAGCACAAATTATAGCAACGCCGATTTCTGCAAAACTGACTTAAAAAATTCCCCTCATGATAAAATTACACCATTGTCTTTATTTTAGGCTCTAAACATATGGCTCCTGCACTGGACCGTATCAAGGATGTCTAACGCCAGCTGAAGAGTTTGATGTGGGAAGATGGAATAGTTAAAGGTTATATCACCTTCACAAACATTTGCATCTGAAATTAAAAATGAAGAAACTTTGCAAATAGTTTTGATTTAAATATCTTATTTTTGTGTCTACAGCTCCAGCACAGAACCGGGTTTCAACATAGTAATGTCTGCACCACCATCTTGGCTAAGGATGAAGTTTGTGTTCGGGTTGGGTATATACTGAATTGCGTTTTGGATTCCGTTACCACGGACCATAACGCAATTCTATGATGTAATGCATAACGGAATGCCTTTAGGAGGCATTCCGTTATTCATTTAACCATAATAGATGTCTATGGGCTGCATAACGGATCAGTCCGGTTTCCGTTATGCAGTAGAGGAATCCAGCATAACGAAAACCGAACTGATCCGTTATGCTGGCCATAGATTTCTGTTATGACGGAATGAATAACGGAATTCCTCTAAAGGTACTTCGTTATGCATTCCGTCATAGAATTGCGTTATGGTCCGCGGTAACAGAATCAATAACGCAATTCAGCATATATCCGAACTTCAAAATATGAAGTTCACTCAACCTGAATCTTGGCTGTTAGTTGATGCTGTGTGCACATTCTGGATGCAAATTTGTAAAAAAATCGGCAATGTAATATGTGTGTATTGTGAGCGCAATACAGGCGTGGGTCACTTTTGCAACATTTTTCAAGCTGCTAGAAGTTTCCTGAGACTGGAGAAAATGGTTGGCACCGCAGAACATTACAATAGCTTTATATGCAGATAGAGTGCCCCAATATATTCACGATTGCACAAATCAGCACTAATGATGCAAATATTTTTGCGCTGTACGTGCAACTTCACATTTTAGCAGGTCTGACTACATATTACTGATTGGTGCACTAAGTATTGTTGTGACATCACAGCACTATGTCTGTAGCATGTATGTATGGACAGCAGAACCTAACACCCTGCACTGGAACCTATCAGCTACACTACAGTCAGGTCCATAAATATTGGGACTTCGACACAATTCTAACATTTTTGTCTCCATACACCACCACAATGGATTTGAAATGAAACAAACAAGATGTGCTTTACCTGCAGACTGTCAGCTTTAATTTGAGGGTATTTACATTCAAATCAGGTGAACGGTGTAGGAATTACAACAGTTTGCATATGTGCCTCCCACTTGTTAAGGGACCAAAAGTAATGGGACAGAATAATAATCATAAATCTAACTTTCACTTTTTAATACTTGGTTGCAAATCCTTTGCAGTCAATTACAGCCTGAAGTCTGGAACACATAGACATCACCAGACGCTGGGTTTCATCCCTGGTGATGCTCTGCCAGGCCTCTACTGCAACTGTCTTCAGTTCCTGCTTGTTCTTGGGGCATTTTCCCTTCAGTTTTGTCTTCAGCAAGTGAAATGCATGCTCAATCGGATTCAGGTCAGGTGATTGACTTGGCCATTGCATAACATTCCACTTCTTTCCCTTAAAAAAACTCTTTGGTTACTTTTGCAGTATGCTTTGGGTCATTGTCCATCTGCACTGTGAAGCGCCGTCCAATGAGTTCTGAAGCATTTGGCTGAATATGAGCAGATAATATTGCCCGAAACACTTCAGAATTCATCCTGCTGCTTTTGTCAGCAGTCACATCATCAATAAATACAAGAGAACCAGTTCCAGCCATACATGCCCACGCCATGACACTACCACCACCATGCTTCACTGATGAGGTGGTATGCTTAGGATCATGAGTAATTCCTTTCCTTCTCCATACTCTTCTCTTCCCATCACAAGTTGATCTCGATCTCATCTGTCCATAGGATGTTGTTCCAGAACTCTGAAGGCTTTTTTAGATGACGTTTGGCAAACTCTAATCTGGCCTTCCTGTTTTTGAGGCTCACCAATGGTTTACATCTTGTGGTGAACCCTCTGTATTCACTCTGGTGAAGTCTTCTTTTGATTGTTGACTTTGACACACATACACCTACCTCCTGGAGAGTGTTCTTGATCTGGCCAACTGTTGTGGAGGGTGTTTACATCACCAGGAAAATAATTATTCGGTCATCCACCACAGTTGTTTTCCGTGGTCTTCCGCGTCTTTTGGTGTTGCTGAGCTCACCGATGCGTTCCTTCTTTTTAAGAATGTTCCAAACAGTTGATTTGCCCACGCCTAATGTTCTTGCTATCTCTCTGATGGGTTTGTTGTGTTTTTTCAGCCTAATGATGGCTTGCTTCACTGATAGTGACAGCTCTTTGGATCTCATCTTGAGAGTTGACAGCAACAGATTCCAAATGCAAATAGCACACTTGAAATTAACTGTAGACCTTTTATCTGCTCATTGTAATTGGGATAATGAGGGAATAACACACACCTGGCCATGGAACAGCTGAGAAGCCAATTGTCCCATTACTTTTGGCCCCTTAACAAGTGGGAGGCACATATGCAAACTGTTGTAATTCCTACACCGTTCACCTGATTTGGATGTAAATACCCTCAAATTAAAGCTGACAGTCTGCAGTTAAAGTACATATTGTTTGTTTCATTTCAAATCCATTGTGGTGATGTATAGAGACAAAAATGTTAGAATTGTGTCGATGTCCCAATATTTATGGACCTGACTGTATATCAGGATCTAACCTACTCTATTTCCCACTAACTATCTGTATTATATATATAAGCTATATAACTATCTATCTAATGTAATGAGTGGAAAGCACAGAGCACAGCAATGACACTGCTCTCTCTCTCAGAACTCCATAAAACTGTAGAAAATGGCTGCTGGGGAGGCTCTTATATAATTTAACAACGAACAATTGTTTCAGCTGACCGATTATCGTTTCAGAAAATATTGGCTGCGTTAAAAAAAAAAATGTGATGGTCAGACGAAAGATATTTTGTTCAAAGAAAGATTGTTTGTGAACAAAAGATCTCTCTTTTAAAGAACTTCCCAGGAAGATCTTTCGTCCATCTCCCGGTTTCATTGAACACTTATGGGCAATTTGAAGTACTGTAATGGCTAATATGGACTAAAATATGTATGTCTGTGCCTGCAAAATGAACCTTCACTAGATGTTTGTTCACCTGCTGTTTAACCATCAACCAACTCCTGTCTAATGTGTATGGCCAGCTTAGGTCCTTTGTGTTCATTACCTCACTGGGCACGGCAGAGAAAAGGGGTAAGGTCTACTGGCGAGATCTCAATTTACAGGTACATAGCCATAATATGCGCACATTTCAGCATCCGTATTACAGCTGTAAATCTGCAGGACATCATAGTTCATCCAAGAATAGTTCAGGTAAGACTGATGATGCCCTTGATGAATTCAGAATATGTATGGGATTGTAGACAGATTTTTCTTGGTTATGTTATTGGTACCGAGCAGAAGCGATGCTATACATTTTTCTTATATGTTGTCTTATGCCCTAAATTTCAATGCCAATTGCTCAGTCCTCTATTGACTCTTTAAAGTAACAATGTGTTCTACCTCAAAAGAAAGGGAGTCAGTAGGATTCTGATGCTGCAAGTAATTTTATTTATTTTTGTTAATTGCTTCAAAGGGGTTGTCAGAGAAGGTAAGACTAATATGGATGATAAAAAAATATATACTCCCTGCCGCGCCTGTATACTGCACCGAATGGCTGCTGCCAGTCACTGGCCTCAGCATTGTATAGCACGAGACTACTGAGGTCAGTGGTTAGCTCAGGTAGGGGTCCATAGGCTATGACAAGCCTTCAGAAGGCCCAAGACTGCCTAAGCAACCAAATGGCTCCCTCAATCTCGGTGCAGGGGAGCCATTTAGGCTCCAGGAGCACAGCACTCCTGAGGAAAGACCTCTCAGATGCCATTGTCACAATTGACTATGGCATCTGAGGGGATAAAAGTCTGTGATCGGCGTCATCATCAATCGTGGACTTTGCCTCCGGGAGTCGGCTGTGTAAAACAGCAAAAACACTGCGGCCGTGGCATCTGCTCAGCTCCTGAATGGGCGCCATCTTTAAAGACTCGACGTCTGCAATACATATACGGGAGATGTCTGGAAGCGGTTTCTAATATTAGAACCATTTCCAATAATAAGCGGTACAATATAAGTAATGTATTTTCAAAATTTAATTTCAAAATGTTGAGAACTTTTTGTGTAATTTTATGTAAACTGTGGTACACTTTAGACAATAGTTGTTTTACAAAAATGTCTTCCAGAAATTTTAAAATATACAAAAAAAATAGTCTGATATTGCAAAATAATACAGAAAGTTTATCTAATCTGATTTAAACTGGTGAATGTAACGCCATAATTCTCTTATACTATTGATTTTATCATCATAAGTATTTGATTGCTCAGGGAGGTTCTGGAGCTATTTCCACTCCTGTGTGTCTTCATATAACCAGTTTTGATACTTGAATATAAAAGAATCTGAGGATTTAGAAAAACGTGGCCAAAAAAAGTCGCAGTTAAACATAACAAATGTCTCCAGATTGGAATATGAATGACTGCAATCAATGCAATGACTGGTTGCCTCCTTTAATTGATGTTTGCGTTTGTAATCAGTGCTCTGCTTTTCCAGTGGATCAATTTACCAAGTTTTCGTAAAAGGAAAATGACATATGAAAAAGGTTATCTAAAATGTTTAATACTTATGCCAACTCTTTTGTAATATTAGGAAAATTCAGGACATCCTTCTTTAAGCAAACATCACTTTTAATAAACATGAATATAATCCGCTGATATAAAACGTGACATCTGTATCATTCATCTACATTACTTTTTTTGTAGTTTTTTTCATTTAGTCAGTTTTTGTTTTTGTGAGGTGCAGTGAAATATTTTTTTTTTATCATTTTCCCCATGCCACTTTTCTGGCACTTGTGACTTTTTGAACTCCACTTGTTACAAATGTTGTCGCAAGTGTTATTTCTACGCAACTTACCGAAGAGGGCATGGTGACGACGGGCGGGACAGACGGCCAGATACAATCTGACGTAGATTTCTGTTTAGATTTCTGGCACCTTGTGATAAGTTAGGCGCATCTTCTGGAAGCTCCAGTCTATGATAAATCTCCCCCAAAGAATCACAAGTCCAAAAGAAAACTTCTTGATGTCCAAAAAGTTTATAAAAAGTCTCACTGCTCGTTGTTTATTTATAAATCTGAGTGCATTACAGAATGATTTCCCCCGGCAAACTAAAGAGAGGTTTCTTCTCCACCCAGAGCAGATATCCAATACTTGCAGTACCGCAATGCTGGAAGACTAGATGTACTGTATATATTCTTCCCACAGCACATCATCCAGATCACACATGGATTAAAATCCAAAAGTAACATCCTGGAATCTTCAAGGCTGAAAATAACAATTCAGATCCAACACAGTACGAAACCCCTCCAAAAATTACGCAGAAGGATTTTATTATACTCACAAAAGCAGTAATAAAAAAGCTCTATGATAAAAAAAACATCAGTTTAAAATGTGCCATGCCATACAAATGCTCGATGCAGGGTTTGAGCTTTTTGGCTTCTTCCCCCCTCTTGGCTTTTTCCGTGGATTATCAGATTTCTGGAGATGTCTGGATGGAGAAGGAAACTCTTTTTATTCTGCAGGTGGGGGCCTTCTGTAGTCCACTAAAGTTTATAAATTCATATTGAACAATAATACTTTTATAGACAAATCTGCTGTTGCCTTGAAACAATCAAGAGGCTGCTGTTGACAGATCTAGTACCTAGGCTCTTATATACAGGTGTTTAAATGGAGTCAAAAACCCGAAGGCACGTTTATAATGGATACAAATATTCAATGAAAACATTTATAGGTTAATCATGGTGTTTGGATATATCTGAAAGGTAAGATCTGTCAGCAGAAGCGGCTGGTCTGCTTGTTGGTTCCATCTTGGAAGCAAAATATTTTCCTACACCGCATAACGGCTAATAGTTTATGAAATTATACCACAAGGTACTACATATTAGATCTGCCTAAAGATTCCTCAGGATTGAGATTAAATATCCTTACTTTTCTCCTAAAAACCAAGATCCATTTTCCAAAACAAAAGAGTACATGATGTAAAGGGTGGAGGTTTTATACAAATGGTGGTCGGAGGCTCTCTATTCTTACCATAGATGGGCTCTTAGAGGTGGCCCCCACCTATCAGACATTTATGGTATATCCAGTGGATATGTATATATTAGCCTTCCCCAATGTGTGGCTCGCCAGCTGTTTTAAAACTACAACTCCCATTATGCCCTGAGAACCTGTGTCTGTAAGGGCATGATGGGAGTTGTAGTCTCAAAACAGCTGGAGAGCCACACATTGGAGATCACTGCCATATATAAATAAAAATAATAAACCTCTATAAATTAGATATTGCCCTGTTACAGCCAAGAACATACATTTGAAACAAAAACACAAAAAATTCCTCAGCTAAAATGATATGACCAAAGTATAGATTAAAATATGACTATTAATGAGTTCATATATTTATACATTATTATTTTATTAATATAATGTAGTATAATTCCACAGTGAACCAGATCTCTTACAAAAAATAAATACAGTAAATAAATTAAACATCTATATATGGGTCCACTGTAGCAAAAACTGGTTAGTTAATGTCCTGTGCCATGATTAATAAATGTCCTATGACATGATTATATTCTATGCTGGAAATTAGCAATTAATCTGTGCAAAAACTGTGCAAGCTTTGTAAAAATTAATAGAACCATTTAAAAAAAGAATAATAAAAGTGCTAATGCAAAAAAAAAAATTGGTCAAGGATAATAAACAAACAATGTGTGAAAACTCAATATGTACAATATGTTTCACACATTGCTTTTTATTTATAATCCTTGATACATTTTTTGTACTAGAACTTTTATTATTCAGTTTATTTTAATTTTCAAATTTTCCATTTTTCTATTCATTTATAAATGGTTTGCTCAGATTTTTGCATAGATTCATTGCTAATTGCTAGCATAGAATATTACGGCATAGGACATTAACTAACCATTTTTTACTATAGCTGTTGACCCAAATATGTATTTTAATGTATATTTTATAAGAGATCTGAATGAGAATGTATCCAGTTTGTAAGCTAGAAAACTGGCATATAAAAGTGCCATTTTACACCACCCTGGTCACTTTTCAAAAGTGGTATACAATGGGCATGGTTTAGTATGGTAACGAGTTTTCTAGACATATTATCATTGTGACTTTTGAAAAAAAAAAAATAATAAATGAAAAAAGCACACCAGCTAGGGGGTGGCATCAGATAAGTGGAGCAGCATTTCTGGACAGTTTAAAAATGCACCAAATTTATTAGACATTCTATGACTTTAGATACATTTTGCACATCTTTCACCAAATCTAAGTGACATAAAACCGGACTTAAAGTCACATTTTGATATGCATCCCCCATTGACATGGGGCTTATGAGCGGAAGATACTTTTACAAATAATGCTTTGAAACCCGACCATAGATCAGGTAACACTGATTCACATGATAACAAATACATTAAAAGGTAATTTTTTTTTATGATTGCATTTTACTCATTTTGGACTTAAAATCTTTTTTCAATTGGTATTTGTTAAAAATATTCAGCAGTTCTGTCACAAAGGGTAAACTGTTTGTATAACTGTGAATTGTACTTTCACTTTGTGCCTAATAACCTTTATCTCTAGATTACTAATAGCTCAAAAACACTTACCGTATCTTTCACTTTAGAAGACGCACCGGACTATAAGACGCACCCCAGGTTTAGACAACAGAACATTAGAAAAAAAAATCTAGGTCCTCTTTGAAGGGAATGTGGTTTTTGAAGTTGGTCAAGGTAGCGTAGGGGGAGGAGGGGGGTTAGTTTTGGTCAGCTCATATTACCCTTAGTGTGTCATCTGCTCATTAAAAGTTCCTATCCAAATAAAGGTGTCTCCTATCATTGCTCTGTTGTGTCCTGTCATGCTTCTTGTTCTGCTAGATTAGTATCTGTTTGCGACACACACAGCTATGCTATACACACACAGCATTGTCATACAAAGAAACAGCTCTGCTACACAAACAGCTCTGCTTCACACACACACACACACACACACACACACACACACAGCTCTACTACACACATACAGTTCTGGTACATACATATAGCAATGCTACACCCATATACACATAAGCAGCACTGCTACACACATAAAAACTCACATTTCCCTGCAATAGTGCCGTTGTATAGTTTTTCTTTTCTGGCTCCTCCCATTGATCACATCATCAAAGGTCCTTAAGCTGTACTTGAAGTTTTCACTGCCTTTCATTAAAGCAGTAGGACCCATGTGCTCTCCTGCTGCTGCTGATCACTCAGATCGGTGTCAGCAGGGAGAGAGAGGAGTGTGCAAAGCACAACTCTTTAACTGATCAGGCAAAGAGCTGTATGTGCGCTCTACCGAATCATTAAGGAGGCAGTCAGGGGGTCTGGCCATGCTGGATCTCCCTGTCTGCCGTTTATAAGACTTTTCCTTGCAAAAAAGTGCATCTTTTAAAGCGAAAAATACAGTATTTAAGCCACATTCTTATTAGTAAGATGAGAATTGCAGTGGAGACTGGGGGCTCAGCTCTCACATGAGAGCGACGCTCCTGCTCTAAGCCAGCAGTAGTGCCGATCTGGGCTGTTTAACCCCTTACATGCCGTGGGAAATGACACCCGCAACATGTAAGCGGTGACTGAGGGAGCAGACTCCATCTGTCTCCCATCAGCACACCGCAAATGCGATCACGGGTGCTGATGTGTGTATAGACAGGATGGGACCTGGTGTAGGCCCCGAGCCTGCCTTAAGTGTTCTCCAACTGGCTGGTCAATGTCAGTATAGCACTGACATTAAAATGCAATGCACTATAGGAAAAGTGCATTGTATTTTAGAAGCAATCAAAAGATTGCCTGTTATAGTCCCATCATAGGACTTTTAAGTGGTTAAAAAAACATTTTAATTCCAAAACAATACACTTTTTTTTCATCAAAAATACACTTTTCAGAGAAAAAAATTGCAAAAATAAAATCCCCCACGTTTGGTATTGCCGCGTTCATAACGACCCACACTACACAAATATCATGTAAATTATCCCCTATGGTGAATGCAGTAAAAAAAAAAGAAGTCAGAATTGCTCATTTATTCTTAGTCCCCACCGAAAAAAAACTTAATAACAAGCGATTAAAGAGTGTTATGTACCCCAAACGATACCAACAAAAACTTAAAGTTGTCCTTCAAAAATCAAGCCCCCACACAACTCCATAGAAAGAAAAACAAAAAAGTTATGGGCCTTGTGATGCGGCGATGATGGTACCACTTGGAATCGAACCAGAGTTCAGTAAAAGTTTTTTTACAGTAGAAATACATTTTTGAAGTTATTACCCGAAGTCTCGCGAGACTTCATGAATTAATAACTTCGCCTCATCAGAGCCAATACATTCTAATACTGTACGGAGCTCCTGCTACTTGTGAGAGACACCCCCCTACTTGTGAGAGAAATGCATCTCTCTGTGCAGCTGAAGAGGGAAATAATTAGGCTGAAAATGATATTAGGGAAGCCCAGAGAAAAACTGTTTCTTCAGTTATGACTGTACAAAGAAACACAGCCATTATGCAAACTTTTTTTTTTAAACTAAGGTACACAAAAAAAAACAACGACCTTTAAACATGAGGATACCTAAAAGTGAATGTATTATTTCCCTTTTTGTTTAAAAACGACTGATAGAGGAAGACCTACCACAATATACACAAACACATACTTTGTGTATATTAAATTTATCATGAGTGGATCCGATGGGCTGACCTACAAGTACTATGCTATTACAGGTCCTAAAGGGCTTGTTACCCAGTTTTCTCGGAAATTGACTAATTAAAGGTAAGTGATATCACAAAAAGGAAATGTGCCATGTGGATTTCTTCTGGTAAGTAGTCATACATGATGTCACCTCATTGCTGATGGAAAACATGGTTTGAGTCATTGCCATTTACAAACTCCTCTCCATTCTTTAGGCATCTATGCACCCAGACAGGCCAGAAATACTCTATAGCAGTAAACCAGGAGCGGATTTCTTGAAACCAGTACACAGTTTACAGAGGAAGAAATATATTTTAAACTTGAAACGCTCAAATTAATTCATCTTAGTATTTTAAATTTATACTAACCCAACAAAGTGTTTTTGTTGCGAGCACTTAGGTTGAATCACTGACAATATTTGTCATATTTTCCTTCAGTTTAGATTTTGCAGGCTGATATTTTTTAAAATTTGGTTTATACAAGATATACACTGAATATATCTTCTGGTCTGTTTTTTAGTAAAATTATAAAATGCTGTAATATACTGTTACCAAAACATCTTCAATAACCAGCAAAGATCTATGTAATTAACCTGCAAAGGGCCATTTTGCTGGGATAATATTTATACACTGCTGCCATAGATGTCTGTCCAGGCTAAAATTGGATGAATATGGATATAAAAACAACAGAGGAACAGGAATCTTGACAAATATATACCTTTATTAAGCAGACTATGCATTTTGGGGTAGAATTAACACCTTCATCAGGCATTGAATCTGATGACCGAAACATCTAAGTCTACTGAAAAAAAATATACGTTTCTCAACCATTTTAGAAGATTGCAGTTCCTGGCCTTGCTTTCCACTCTGATGTTTTTTGTTTTGTTTTGTTTTTTACATATCTATACTTAGGCTTTCACCCACAACACATCCTCTAGGGAGACCTGAGGATAGCAGCATCCTTGTTTTATTTGACATCTATACTAGAGTTGTGCCTATGCCACCAAGTGACCACATTATTAGCATTCTGACCAGTGTTTTACCTGTTTTTCAGAATGTTTATATGTTGTGTGCCGCTTGTTCTCCATTTTTTCCAGGTCTAAATACAAAAAGAGGGTAAATTTTTATTTATTTTTTTACAACAAAAAAAAAGAAAAAAGTTTCAGAAAACTACTTTCTGCTCCGAATTAAAATTCCCATTTCTCTTATGTCCCCGTGTACTAAGGTTATAATGGAAGATACAACAGTGCCGGATGTATCATATGATACCACCAGTGCCTGTTGGACCTCAATAATTTATTAAAGGGTCAAATAATGGAGTTGATTTCCAGCATAGTGCATACAAAATATCATAGAAATTGTGAACAGTGCCTAAAAATTAAATTAAGGCCACATCTGGTAAGACTGTACATCAAAATTAAAGTCCGCCATACAACAGGTCAACTTTTTGTGGAGATCTGATCACAATGTTTGGTGGGCTGTATGGTACCACAGATCATCTGAGAATGGTTTGGGGTATGTTTGTTGACATCTGGAAAAGACAAGCTTCAATGATAATGTTTAAACATATTTATATGAGTATTTGAAATTAATTACACATAAGAATAAAGCAATGAAGAGTGCTGAATGGTCACCAACTTTTCACATAACGTTGCATAAATCAATAGTACAAGTGACCATAAGAAACTTTGTAATAAATCTTATCAGTGAAAAAGGTCTACTTCTTTTGTTATCAGCTGTTTACCTCCCCCATCCCCCTTGCTAATTGCTTTTCTCTTTGCAATATGCTTGGACTCCGTCCAGCTTAAAGGGGATGTCTCATCTCTCCATTACTAAGGAGAGATGAGACACAGTCCTGTTTACCAACCGGCCGGGAAACAGCAGAGCGCTCTAACACTGGCTGTTTTAGTAGCTTCCATTGCGGTACATGAGAGCTACGGAAACAACATACCACAGCAAGCTGTGCCATTTGTGAATTAGGGAAACTTGGTTGTGGAAGGTTGCTTGCAGTGCTACGCCGTTTCAGTAGCTCTCATGCACGGCAATAGAAGCAACTGAAACAGTGAGCGCCAACTGGTGGTCGGGACTGTGTCTCATCTTGCCTTAGTAACGGTGAGATGAGACAACCCCTTTAAAGAAGGATCATATTAAACATGGCACTATAAATCTATAGAGGGGGAGGGGGAGGAATGAGCAGGAGCTGAGTGAGACAGGACTCTAGGAGACACACCAAAGAGACTGCTAGAGCTAAATGGTAAGTTTATATCTCAGCACAAGTGCTTTATTTGCAACCATACAGGTCAGTGCTTCTCTGTAATGTCCTTGATCCAGGGGCTGCTTCTGAGTGAGTAAGAAGGTTAGGAAGCAGATTCCCCTCTACTTTCTGTGTGCAGTGGATGAACGCTATTCTCCCCCACCAGAACTAAGAGAACTGCAAATTAATGACAAAGTCTGCAGAGAGGAAACTGCTAAAAAAAAAAAAAAGGCAGATACAAGTGATTTAAAAGGGTTTTCCAAGATTTAAATACTGATTACCTATTCTCCGACACTCGGGACCCCCACCATCAGCTGTTTGAGAAGGCAGCAGTGCTCCTGCGAGTGCTGAGGCCTTCTCCCTGCTCACCAAGCACAGCACCATACATTATATAGCGGCTGGGCTTGGTTTTGCAGTTCAGCCCCATTCCCTTCTATGGGGATGAGCTGCGCCTAGGCCACGTGATCGGTGAACATGACGTCACATGGCCTAGGGAAAGCTGGTAAAGGTCACGGCTCTATTGCAAGTGCCCCTGCCTTCTCAAACAGCTGGGTGTCTTATTAAAAAGAGACATGTTGAGGGCGTGTCCTGACTATGGCGGAGTGAACACATGTCTCTGAGAGCTCCTGCCTTGAGAGTGAATTTGCAAGCGTTCCTAGCTCACAGGTGCCTGGCTTTTAAGCTCCGATGATTCGGACGAGAAGGGGTTCGACAGCCGGTCCCCCTAGCACTCCCGCAGACGTGAAGCACAAGGGCATCCAGCAGTTTTTCGCTTCGGAGGGGCAGAAGGTAACGGGCCGCGACCACGGCGTGGATGCTCTCCCACAGGCAGCACGCCAACTTAACATCGCAGCGCCCCCATACGAGCCCTTAATAAGCCCGAGGCCCGCTGAGAAAGATACACGTCTCACCATGAGCCAGTCTCAGTCGCCTGCCACAGGTCGGAAGAGGGACTCACCGCTGCCTCACTCGGCCCTGGCTGTGAACGGCGGAGACACGAGGCAGGCGCCATCTTGCCAGGCCGCACGAGATCCCATGCCGCTGTCTCAAACATCAGTGCCTCCGCACCCACAAGCCCTATCCCAGTCATCTCCTCCAGCAGAACCAGATGATCCATCTTGGGACTGGAGAGCTCATGTTCGGCAGCTGCCGACCAGACAGGAAATGGAACAATTCATAGCACGCCTAGAATCTTCATATAAGCAGGAGCTTCATACCCTGTCTACCAACTTACAGTTAGTGGAGGAGAGGGTTGATGATGATGTTTCCTCTTATCAGGCTGAATTATCCTCCCGACTGGATGAAGTGGAAGATAAAGGCCTTCAGAGAGACCAACACATTAGCCAGCTATACCGGCTACATGATGATGCTGAGAACCGCAGTAGGCGGAATAATATCAGGCTGCGGGGCCTACCTGAATCTATACCTACAGCAGATCTCATCCATACTCTGCAGGACTTTTTCAAGATGATACTGAACAGACCGGTCTCTGATGACCTGGAAATCGACAGGGCACTCGGCCCACCGAATCCTGATCCTGCTAGACCCAGAAATGTGATTTGTCGCCTACATTATTACTCCATAAAGGAGGAAATCATGCGGAAGTCGCGCAACACAGCTTCGATCGAATTCCAGGGAGCCCACATCTCGCTATTAGAAGATCTAGCCCGCTCCACCCTACAACAACGAAGAGCTCTTCACCCCCTGTTAGAATGCCTCCGGGAAACAGACATTCCCTACATGTGGGGATATCCGTTCCAGTTGGTGGTCAGAAGAGGTGGCAAGCGTCATGAATTGCGAGACCCCTCAGAGTTGGAAGATTTTCTAGCTGCGCTGGGACTACCTGATATCGAGCTACCTGAATGGAGTATCACCCCCCCACCCCCCCCAATCCCGACGCGGTTCTCAGTCTGGAGGTCTACATCATCGGGACGCAAAAAGGGGTTGGATAATCGGAGACTGCCATCTTGATCTCCCCATTATGTTGTATCGCACATTGTGTTCAGTTTGTTTATCTAAAATGCTCTCATGTTCGGGCCTCTTGTCAGTTGCGGCCTAGGCCTTTTGGCCTATATTTGACAGGGTTCCCTGATTGACAAGACGGCTTGGTTCCCTTACCTTTAGATGTGGAGCAAACATTTTGTTAGGCGTTCTCTACCTCATTGCCCAGTTTCTAGATATAGGGCTTTGTTATTACATGCTGGGAAGGTCTATTCACCTGTCACTCTTTCCGTCCACTATCCTCTTTTTTAGGGCACTCATTTTGATAACTAATGACCATTAATACTCTCGGACAGGTCTCCATACCTGCTATTGGAAGACAGTCCCCGACTAACGTTTCACGTTACCCTCCTCAGTTCCGAGGTTTACTTGATACACTTTGTGTGTCAGCCTTAGTTTGTGGTCTACGTCTACTCCCCACCTTTTCCTGCTTGTGTCCTTCCTCCTCTCCTCCTTTTCATTTTTCCTCTGTGGTCTTTGTGGTCCTCTTGTCACTGGTTATCCTCTGTGTTATTTGTTGGTCCTGTCTTTCCCCCTTATTGTTTTTCCCCTACCTCAGCACCTGTCCCTGAGCCTTTCCTGAGTCACACATCACTGATTCGCTCCGAAGTCAGAAATGAATCAACGGGCTGAAATTAAACTTGTCTCCTTAAACGTTAGAGGATTTAATATCCCTGACAAAAGAGCGAAGATGCTTGCGGGGATGCAAAAGGATAAGGCGCAAATATTGCTTCTCCAAGAAACACATTTTAAGACGCATCATATCCAAAACTTTAGGTCTAGAACCTATACCACCTGGTTTCACAGTACAAATTCAGAAGCTAAAGCTAAGGGTGTTTCAATCGCTTTGCATAATAGTCTACCCTGCTCTGTTATAGATTCCAGATCTTGCAACAAGGGACGTTACGTCTTTGTCAAGTTGGCCATCCATGGGAGAGTGTACACTGTAGGTAATATATACCTTCCAAACTTTGGACAAGGTAAGACGTTTGCAGCTATTATGTCGAAACTCGAATCTTTCATGGATGGTATTGTACTGCTGGGGGGCGACTTTAACTTACCTCTTAACCCGTCACTAGATACCTCCCTAGGAAGATCTCTTGTTCCTAACTCAACACTATCCAAAGTTCGCTCTGTCTTGCAGAATAATAGGCTTGTAGATGTTTGGAGGATTTTGAATCCGGCGAGTCGGGATTACACATACTACTCCCTGGCCCATAACACATATAGCAGGATCGACTTGTTTACTATCTCCCATCATGCACTGTCATACCACCCTAGGGCAGCTATTGGTTCGGCTGTATGGTCGGATCATGCTCCTGTTTCACTTATTCTAGCGCTACTCGACTTAGTTGCCAAAGAGTGGACGTGGCGGCTCAATGACAATCTACTGAAGGATATGGTATGTAGGCAAGCAATTGAGAAGACCATTACGGATTTTCTTGACACTCATGCTAATGACTCCACGGCCCCTCCTCTGCAGTGGGAGGCACTTAAATGCGTGTTACGGAGTGTGTTTATTCAACATGGATCGAGATTGAAAAAGGAAAGGGAGGCACGTATTAGGAGCTTGTCTGAGAAACTACTCCATTTAGAGTCCTTACACAAAGGCTCTCTTACCCCTGCTCTGTTAACAGAGTTGACTTTGGTTAGGAATAAGCTAAAAGAAGAAGAGATCAGCAAGAAATTTACTTATGCTAGAGAACGTTTCCAGAGCTTCTTATTTGAGAAAGCCAATAAATGCGGGTCGGCCCTAGCCAAACTCCTTTATCCTAGATTGACACAATCCTATATCCCAGAGATTAAAGAGTCAGGGGGTAAAACTTTATATCATCCTCTTCATATTGCTGAAACATTCAGATTGCATTATGAATCACTTTACAACATAAGAGGCCAATTCGCGGACATGCCATCTCCTGAATTAGCCAACCGTATTTCATCCTATCTAGATGAGACGGCCCGGCCCATAATTTCGTCAGATCAACAGACCGACATGGATCGACCTTTCTCTGAATCTGAAGTAGGATTGGTGATCAAGTCTCTTAAAGGGCATAAGAGCCCAGGACCGGATGGGTTTACTGGCTTTTTCTATAAGAAATTCCTTGATCTGCTTATTCCCTTACTGACAAAGGTTTTTAATAGCATCTCTCCTGCCTGTTCTTTTCCCAAGCAATCCTTAGAAGCCCACATTGTTGTTATACCTAAGCCCAATAAGAACACCACGGTTTGTGGCAACTATAGGCCGATTTCACTAATAAACTGTGACATAAAAATCTATTCAAAAATTCTGGCGAACCGGCTTTGGATGATCCTGCCGAAGAGTATTAGCCTAGATCAGGTTGGGTTTGTCCCGGGCAGAGAAGCCAGAGACCATACCATCCGCACTATCACATTGATCCACCAAGCTCAGGAGCAGCAAAGTCCCCTGTGCCTGATGTCTGTTGATGCAGAGAAGGCATTCGACAGGGTTCACTGGCGATTTATGTTGGCTTCCTTGTAGCATATTGGAATAGGGAACAGATTTTTAGAATATGTATCAGCTTTATACACCCGCCCGACAGCTAGGGTTAGAATTAATGGTATCCTTGCTCCTTCTTTTGAGATCCATAATGGGACACGTCAGGGGTGCCCGCTATCCCCTCTCTTATATGTGCTTCAAATGGAACACCTAGCACAGGCCATTCACCTCAATCCAGATGTCAGGGGTATCAGCATCAAGAACAAACCACATAAATTGGCGTTGTATACTGATGACTTGCTCCTATATGTGTCGGCCCCCCACATCTCAATTCCATCCCTGTGCATGTGCCTCGGTCATACTTCCGAGAATTACAAAAAGGGCTGAACAAGTTTATATGGCAGGCCAGCAAACACAGACTGCAGAAACAGGTCCTGACTAAGCAGAAATCTTTAGGAGGTTTTGGACTCCCCGATATGTCCATCTATCATAGCGCAACTGTGCTCACCAGACTGAGGGACTGGTTACATAAAGACACTCAGAAATTGTGGGTTGGCCTGGAACAATCACTATCTCCTCTGTCTCTTCAGGTGTTGCCCTGGATTGCTTTGGCTGAAAGACCATCCACTAATATATATATATATATATATATATATATATATATATATGCCCTGGCAATCTGGGATTACTGGATATCCTCGTCTCAGGTATCCGCAAGACCCGGTCCTATGACTCCGTTACATAGCAACCTGGCATTTTCACCGGGCCTAACCCCCTCCTCATTCCTCATTAAAGTTGCTTGAGACGGTTTACTGAGGGTTAGAGACATGATCACTTCTGGTCAATTATCCTCTATAGGGACACTTCGACAGAATGCAGTCTTCACAGCAGTTTCGTGGTTGGGTTACGCTCAGGTAAAGTCATTTATTGGACTCACGTTTTCAGGCAGAGTGATAGGCCAGCTGACAGACTTTGACAAACTTTACCTAGCTCCCGCAGAGGGTCGAGGTACAATATCAGCCATGTATCAGATTCTGTTAAATCTCCAAAACGGAGAGAGAGCCCCATTTATTGATAAATGGGAGAAGGATCTACAAATTACCTTTTCGGCAGATGAAGTGAGGAAGTTGTGTGCGCTCTCCCATGGAATGTCAATGGCAACTCAAGTTAAAGGGAAGAACTATAAAATTGTCTCCAGGTGGTACTATTGCCCTACTACTCTACATAAGATGTTTCCTTCTGTTTCAGATCAATGTTGGCGTTGTGAACGGGAGAGAGGTTCCATGCTTCATATTTGGTGGGACTGCCCGTTGATAAAGCCTTTCTGGGAGCAGGTTTTAAAGATATACACTGTTTACTCTAGTAAACCTATACCTAATACACCTCAAATCACTCTGGTCTCACTCCTTCCGGGTTCCATTTCACAAGTCAAGTTCCATTTCACAAGTTTCTAAAGGCATTCCGTTATGCATTCCATCATAGAATTGCGTTATGGTCCGTGGTAACGGAATCCATAATGCAATTCTGCTTTTACCACCAAACGAAGCGCAAACAAATTTAACAACATGAAATTCGCTCATCTCTAATTAAAAGAAATAAAATGGCCGCCGTCCTATTAGTACACACAAAACCTGTCCTAATCACAGAGGAGGACAAGTTACTTCACAACCCTTTACTAAAGAGCTGCCCCAGCCTCCACTCCGCTTGTCGGGGACTATGATCCTGAATACAGATGATAAGATCTTCAGCTGAATCTTTGTAGGAATGGAGTTCATGAGGAGACATGATCCCCTAGGAGGGCTTATTAAAATCATCCCTCTTTCTTCAAAATAAAGATAAAGATAAAATAAAAATATAAATGATCTTTGGCACCGATGCTTTCTGAAAAAGCGATCACTATTAAAATATGTATGCCATAGGGCGAACGGTATAACAGAAAAAAAAAAATCAAAATGGGCAATTAGATTTTTTTTTCATTGCTTCAGTGAAAAAAATAAAATAAAAAAGTCATCAAAAACCCACTCACCCACACACTCCAAAGTGGTATAAATAACAAAACTACAAATCACAACGCAAAAAATGAGCCCTCAATCATCAACGTAGACAAAAATGGGGATCAGAATATGGAGATACAAGGAAAAGAATGTATATTTTTTATTATCTTTTTCAGTATTAAAAGAAAAAAATTGCAAATGTGGCATCGCTGTAATTATACTGTGGCAGATTTATTTTTTTACATTCCACCTCATCTGGATTTTTTTTACAGCTTCACACCACATCAAATTCAAAAGTAGATGGTGCCAATAGAAAATACTATTTATCCCACAAAAAAATAACAAAAAATAAAAAAGCCCTCATACAGCTATAATCGAAAACTATGTTATGGCTTCGGGATGGCCAAAAGTTAAAAAAAAAAAAAAAACATAATATGGAAAATGGCCTGGTCCTGAAGGGGTTAAAGTTGTCCTGCCATATACATTCATGATCCATCATCAAGATAGGTCATCAATATCTGATTAGCAGGGGTCCGACACGCGGCACCCCGCCGATCAGCTGTATGAAGAGGAACCGCCACTTCCTGGTCATTACACTATGTGTTGTCTCCTCTGGAGCAGAGACGTAGTAAAATTACAAGCACTGGCTCCATTTACCTGAATGGAGTGAGTACTTTTATTATACTGCACTTGCGAGATGACAAGCAGTGTAATGAAGAGCAATACCTCCTCTTCATCCAGCTGATTGGGGGGGATGTCGGGTTTCAGGCCCCCACCGTTCAGATACTAAATGACATATCCTGAGAATATGTCCTCAATATATCTGGCAGGACAATCCCTTTAAATATATATTTAAAAAAATTATAAAAAAAATATATATATATATATATATATATATATATATATATATAGATATAGAGAGAGAGATATAGATATAGAGAGAGAGATATATATAGAGAGATAGAGAGAGAGAGAGAGAGAGAGAGAGACAGAGAGATAGAGAGATAGAGAGAGAGAGAGATGAAAGTTCAGGGCAGCACTCCTGGTGGTAAGTATTTTGGGTGCCAGCGATGAAAACACCTTACCAAGGTGTATGATATAAAATAAAGAAATTACACCGCGGCACATCCGTTTGGTGAAGAAAAAGTGGAATCCTTTATTCACCTGTGCGACGTTTCGGTCCACTTACTGGGACCATTCTCAAGCAATACAGCATTGTAAAGACTGTGGGTATTTATGAAGTCATAACAAATCAGCATACATAAGTGACAATTAACAAAACATACAAAAACAGTATCTTAATACTTCTCATAAAAATATATTTGACAGTGCTCATCCTCGGACGATGGTGCGGTCATTACCATATAGCCAGTTTATCAGAGCTAAACGTATAGTCAGTGATACTTCAGTATTAAATAAAACTTTGGAAACTATGACACAAAGTTTCAGACAAAGACAATACCCAGCTTCCATACTACAGCAACAACTAAAACGTATTAATCAAAAAGAAAGGAGGGAATTATCTCAAGGCACAAAACGGGATCAATTCCAGAGAATACCTTTTGTTTCCACTTACTGTGAAGCAAGCTCACATGTCAGCAAAATTCTCAATAAACACTGGTCAATTCTCAAAACTGAACACAAAAATATTCCCGAATTTTGCAGTAGACCGTTAATATCTTATAAAAGAGCCCGTAATTTAAAAGATAAGTTGGTCAAAAATGATATTGGCTCACAAAAAAGTGTACGCCAGTCATTTCTGGCCCCGAAAAATAGTGGGAGTTATCCGTGCCTTCACTGCGTAAATTGCAAATACATGGTAAAGGGACGTGAATTTATCCATCCAAACACAGGGATCTCTTACCCTCTCAAATTTTATTTGACTTGTGACTCGAGTTTTGTGATTTATGTTTTATGGTGCCCCTGTAAATTACTATATGTGGGCGAAACCACATGTGACTTTAAGTCCCGCTTTAATCAACATCGTTTTTCTATACGGAAAAAACGTAAAGATTTGCCTGTTTCACACCACTTCGCGAAGATGGACCATGTTGAAGGAGATCTAAAGTTCATGATCCTTGATCATGTTCCGTTACCGCAGACTGGTGGTGATCGCATAAAAATGCTTAAAAAACGCTAGTCCGAATGGATTTTCAGGCTACAAACTATTAGACCGATGGGCTTGAATGTAGAATATAGGCCATGGCTTTTCATATGATTTCCCGCAGTTCTGTCCCTGCCGGTATAGGTGTTGAAGAATTTGTTTTTTTGTTTTTAATGAATATATTTGGATAATATATTTTTTATTGTTTCACTTACAGGACCTTCATTTGGAAGGGCTTTGCTCAACGGAAGGCGGGATGCTCTTTTGGACACATGCGGCTCATCCCTTGATTACTGCGTATTCAATCACACATACTAATTACTGTTATATGCGCATTTGTATAGTTACTATGGAGAATTTCCACCCGACAAGGGTTAAATTGTGACGAGCATAGTGGGAGGGGGATGGCCGCCGCTGTCCCCTCCCCCTTTTTGCCCGCACACGCCGGAGGACAGTGCATCGTAAGAGAGAACGTCATCCGACTTTATACCCTGGGTGTTCTTTCCTTAAATTACTTTTTTAGGCCTCATGCACACGACCGTATTTTTTTGCGGTCCGCAAAACGGGGTTCCGTTTTTCCGTGATCCGTGACCGTTTTTTCATCCGTGGGTCTTCATTGATTTTTGGAGGATCCACGGACATGAAAAAAAAGTCGTTTTGGTGTCCGCCTGGCCGTGCGGAGCCAAACGGATTCGTCCTGAATTACAATGCAAGTCAATGGGGACGGATCCGTTTGACGTTGACACAATATGGTGCAATTTTAAACGGATCCGTCCCCCATTGACTTTCAATGTAAAGTCAGGAGTTAATATACCATCGGATCGGAGTTTTCTCCAATCCGATGGTATATTTTAACTTGAAGCATCCCCATCACCATGGGAACGCCTCTATGTTAGAATATACCGTCGGATTTGAGTTACATCGTGAAACTCAAATCCGACAGTATATTCTAACACAGAGGCGTTCCCGCTTCAGGTTAGAATATACTAAAAGAACTGTGTACATGACTGCCCCCTGCTGCCTGGCAGGTGCTGCCAGGCAGCAGGGGGCAGCCCCCCCCCTGTAGTTAACACATTGGTGGCCAGTGTGGCCGGCCCCCCTCCCTCCCCTGTAGTTAACGCGTTGGTGGCCAGTGGGCCCCCCCCCTGTAGTTAACTCGTTGGTGGCCAGTGGCCCCCCCTTCCCTCCCCTATAGTTAACTCATTGGTGGCCAGTGGGCCTTCTCCCCTCCCTCCTAATTAAAATCTCCCCCCTATCATTGGTGGCAGCGGAGTGTACCGATCGGAGTCCCAGTTTAATCGCGTCCTGGTTGCCATGGTTACCGATCGGAGCCCCAGCGATTAAACTGGGACTCCGATCGGTACACTCCGCTGCCACCAATGATAGGGGGGAGATTTTAATTAGGAGGGGGAGGGAGGGGAGAAGGCCCACTGGCCACCAACGAGTTAACTACAGGGGAGGGAGGGGGGGCCACTGGCCACCAACGAGTTAACTAAAGGGGGGGGCCACTGGCCACCAACGAGTTAACTACAGGGGAGGGAGGGGGGCCGGCCGCACTGGCCACCAATGAGTTAACTAAAGGGGAGGGGGGGCCCACTGGCCACCAATGAGTTAACTACAGGGGAGGGGGGGGCCCACTGGCCACTAATGAGTTAACTACAGGGGAGGGAGCGGGGGGGCCGGCCACACTGGCCACCAATGCGTTAACTACGGGGGGGGGGCTGCCCCCTGCTGCCTGGCAGCACCTGCCAGGCAGCAGGGGGCAGTCATGTACACAGTTCTTTTAGTATATTCTAACCTGAAGCGTCCCCATCACCATGGGAACGCCTCTGTGTTAGAATATACTGTCGGTTCTGAGTTTTCACGAAGTGAAAACTCAGCTATGAAAAAGCTTTTATGCAGACGGATCTTCGGATCCGTCTGTATAAAAACTAACCTACGGCCACGGATCACGGACACGGATGCCAATCTTGTGTGCATCCGTGTTCTTTCACGGACCCATTGACTTGAATGGGTCCGTGAACCGTTGGCCGTGAAAAAAATAGGACAGGTCATATTTTTTTCACGGCCAGGAAACACGGATCACGGATGTGGCTGCAAAACGGTGCATTTCCCGATTTTTCCACGGACCCATTGAAAGTCAATGGGTCCGTGAAAAAAAACGGAAAACGGCACAACGGCCACGGGTGCACACAACGGTCGTGTGCATGAGGCCTTATTCTCAGAATTTTCTGTTACGGCGCATGTATTTGCACATTCTTTCTTTGGTGACGTGTTATGCTGCGTGTCAGGTAATGCCCCACAGAGGGATCACGTGATTCCTTTTGTGTGACGTCACGGACATGCGCAACAGCAGTTCCGGGACGCCGTATCCATGCGGTGTAACTCGCAACATTGTATCCTCCCACCGTTGAGCAAGCCTGACTCCACGTTCGGTCCTGTTAAGTCTACACATTTGCAGGTGATGATGATTCACTGTTAATTGTCACTTATGTAACTTACTGTAATATCACTGAACGAATATACCTGGAAGTTTTGAATATACCGACTTATGGTTCTGACTTTGGTTATCTTCCAGGCTTGTCACTTTTATATTTTTATGAGAAGTATTAAGATACTGTTTTTGTATGTTTTGTTAATTGTCACTTATGTATGCTGATTTGTTATGACTTCATAAATACCCACAGTCTTTACAATGCTGTATTGCTTGAGAATGGTCCCAGTAAGTGGACCGAAACGTCGCACAGGTGAATAAAGGATTCCACTTTTTCTTCACCAAACGGATGTGCCGCGGTGTCATTTATTTTTTATATATATATATATATATATATATATATATATATATATATATATATATATAGAAATGGGGCAGCACTCCTATGTTATATAAGTAGAAGAAATCCATGGCACTCCTCTGTAAAACGTGAAATAAAATTGTCTTTTATTCACACGTCACACAGCGATGTTTCGGTTCTCTCACAGAACCTTTCTCAAGCCAAGTCTTAAGAAAGGTTCTGTGAGAGAACCGAAACGTCGCTGTGTGACATGTGTGAATAATGTTTTACAGAAGAGTACCGTGGATTTCTTCTACTATCTCATATATATATATAAAAGACTGACAGCACTCCAGGTAAAAAGCAATGGTGTTTATTCACCCATGTGGATGGCAACGTTTCAGCTCATAAAAGAGCCTTTTTCAGGCTCTGAAAAAGGCTCTTGTATGAGCTGAAACGTTGCCATCCACATGGGTGAATAAACACCATTGCTTTTTACCTGGAGTGCTGTCAGTCTTTCATCATTATTCGTATGGGGTAAGCAGCTACATCCCTGGACCTAGCACCCATATTGCTTTTTTCCGGTGCCGCCATCATTTTCTCTTTATATATATATATATATATATATATATATATATATATATATATATATATATACACACATACATATACACACACATACATATATACACACATAAAATTCTGCTAAAATATGCGTATTTTCATTTTTATATACAGTATATTATATAATGTATATACTGTAAATATAAGCATATATTTATATACTGTGTGTATATATATATATATATATATATATATATATATATATATGTGTATATATATATGTATGTGTTTGTACATTTTGCAAATTGAATGTCAATGGCACAGACCCCTATTTCTATAATATATATATATATATATATATATATATATATATATATATATCAGAAGAAAATCCACAGCACTCCTTGAAGTAAAAAAATGTGCAATTTATTCACACGTCAGCAAAGACAACGTTTCGGTCCTCTCACAGGGCCTTTCTCTTGACTTGAGAAAGGCCCTGTGAGAGGACCGAAACGTTGTCTTTGCTGACATGTGTGAATAAATTGCACATTTTTTTACTTCAAGGAGTGCTGTGGATTTTCTTCTGGTATTGATCCCGTCCCATATCGAGGGACCACCGCGGGCACCCATACCATTACAGCAGTAGCTGAAGGAGTGCTGCCTGACCTTTTTCCATGAATATATATATATATATATATATTATATACACACAAATCTATACAAATACCTACAGTATACAGGGGCTCAGGAGGGCTTTCTTGCAGGGAACTTCAGGGAAGCACATCCTCCTCCTCCACGAGCTGCTGATTTCTTTCACACTGAGGGCACCAGTGATGGGAGCAGACTGTACATGCTCTGCTCTTACAGGGGAGGGAGAAGAGCGCAGGCGCAGATAGACTGGCATGGACAAGCTTGTTGTGAAGCTCCTCCATGTGGCGTGTAGCCATGGACGGATTCGGCTGCAGGGCAGAGCGGTGCTCAGGGGGCGTGGCTTCAGATTCTAGAAAAAAATCTGCTTAATGACATATATTAGGAAATGTACTTTTCCCCTGGCCAACCCCTTTAAATCTGGAAATTTAAATACAGGAGGAGTGAAACATATAGTAAAACAGTTTCTTTCATGTAAAACACAGTTTTTTGTTTATGTTATATTTTGTTCATGTGGAAGGCTCTATATAGGAAAAACCATAAGATGTTTATATAGAAGATTTAGGGAGCATAAGAAACCTATTGAGACAGGAATCGGTTCCCCGAGACGGATAGAACACATCAGAGAAGCACATGGAGGGGACAGTAACGTCCGCACATGTGCAGGAATAGAAATGGTGGAGGAGATAGACATTGCATATTACTCCAAAAAGAAGCCTTGGCTGATCTAAACAAATGCAATGGGAGCTCTGGGCCTAAATGATAAGAATGATTCAGCTGTTTTCATTTAATAAGAATAGTGTTTTGTTTTTAAATGTACATGTGTGTATCGTTGTCATGGTGATGACGTCGGACACAGGACAGAGAGAGGAGCGTCCTGACGCCATCATGTGGGAGGCCAGACGAAGCGCGGATCGCGCGAAATGGCCGTTTATTTAACTTTGAATAAACAAGCTGCAAAGAAAATTGGGCGAGTGCCGCAAGTTTTTGTCTTCTACATATCACATTTGAACTGTTTCTATATTGCTGAGCACCACCTATTACACGCAAATGCGCACCGACTCCAGGTGTACCCCCAAAAAGCGGCAGCGGGATTGCTCTTCTTATATATACATAAAATACTCTGAAACAAACTCCTAATCCCTGACACTGGCCACATCTGGCGATCCCAGCCTTCCATTCAGTGTATTTAGCATTAACAAGCCACTGGCCGCAGTGACTGGTGAAGTCCATAGAAAAGAACAGGGTTACACGACGTGTCACGTGTGCCTTTCATTGTTTCCTACAGAAGCAGGAAAAGGTGCTGGTGTTTAGAAAGACTTGTCAAATATGGAGAACCTGTGACCAGCAGGATTGACTTACGTTTTATAAAGGAACAGATGAATTAAGTGCATTTGTAACAAAATGTATTTACAGAAGTAATGTCTACAACCTCTGCTACTTACCTTCAGCTTCTGTACCACATTATAGCAAAAAGCTGCCAAAAAAGTACAATGTTCTCTCACCTGATTGGGCCCCATAGCAAGTGCTAAGGCTATAGTGACACCCATGGAAGTAATGCTGTGCGTCCCAGACCAACAATTGATAGAAAATTCACAAAATATGCAGAAAAACTGAAATCACACACCTTTTTAAAAGTATATTACCTTTACGCCTGGTCTTGCATGGCTTATCTTGACGCTGCAGGATTCCTTGTGCTGTCTTTTTCAGCTTCCAGCGTGAGGACTGTGTACCGTAGAGCTGCGGGTAGGTCATCTGACAACAGCCATGCACTGAAGTGGTCGACATTCAGACACGAAGTCAAGTGTGTAGGCCAGTGTTTCCCAACCAGTGTGCCTCCAGCTGTTACAAAACTACAACTCCCAGCATGCCCGGACAGCCTTTGGCTGTGTGGGCATGCTGGGAGTTGTAGTTTTGCAACAGCTGGAGGCACACTGGTTGGGAAACACTGGTGTAGGCAACTAGTATAGTATCGCTATGATCTGACTTCACTAAACATTTTGAATTGTAAGGCGACTTTGGAAAAAAAAAAAGTCTATTATTAATATTTGTAATCATTATAGTATCAAAGGTAATTTAAAGTAAGTAAATAATCCTTAAAGGGGTTGTCTGAGATTATAAATGTATGTTTTTGTAAAAGTGCAGGGAACTTATTAAAAAAACAAACAAACAACAACTCCCCTTTACGAAGCACTGAATCTATGATCCTCCGCACCACTGCAGCCATAATGCCATGCTTTTGGCTGTAGTGATGACACGCTCGTACACTGAATGTGATTGCTGCAGACAATTACTGGCCACAGCGGTATATGGCATGAGACCACTGAGGTCAGCGATTGGCTGCAGGGATCATGTGTGGTATAGTAGCATGTCACTGCTGCAGTCAGCAAAACAAACCCTGGTGGGGGGGGGGGGGATTAGAATGGGGGTGCTGGAAACTAGAGGGGGTTTCAGAAAGGTGACTATAAGACAACCCCTTTAACTACTGTATGAAAGTGTTGTGTCTTTTTCTAATTTTTGATACCTCTGTCTGCTTTCAGTGAATGGGAGCATTCTAGATTACATCCATGCCCACCATACCTTGTATTGTAAAAAAAAACAAAAACTATTATGTATATAGATATATACACATACATACATACACACACACAGATGTAGTCGAGCTAAAATTGACTCTGATAACACGCCAGTGTTATCTCGTGCCATCTTGTGACAAAAGCCATTGAAATACATTTAAGGAGTTAACGTTTTTGTCTAATTTTTTACTTAACTCGTTAAGTTTTGATCAGCTGCATATATGTATTTTTAGTAGTGTAAAATTGTGTTGCCCTTTATTCACCCATATAGCGACAATTCAGTCCTCTCTCTCATATATATATATATATATATATATGCATCATTTTTCATTTTCATCGTTTCAACATTTTCCCTGCTTTTCAATATCCTTTGTCCTTCTCTCGACAAGCTTTTCTATAATCCCTCATTAGAACTGTTTTAGGCTGGCCTGGGAGCCACAAATGCTCCGCTCTTTTTTTACTTCTTTATCAGATCTCATCACGTCATCTACCTAACAGAATCCGTTCACATGCCTGCTCAATCGTGCCGTCAGCCATGGCCAGGCGTCCGGCTCCTCCTTCATTGCTGACACTTGTGTGACCTTTCTTGACCTTCTCCATCCATTCATAGACACTTCTTTGCGACAAAACTCTTTCCCCATACAGTGCACAAAGTCTTGGATGAATATCGGCACCAGACACACCCTCAGACCACAAAATCAGCCATCGATTCTCACACCACAGTCACAAATGAACCAATATTCAGAGCAGTGACTGGGGAGATTAGGTCAAAAAATTATGTATTTGCCTCTTCTAATTAAAATAAATTCTACAGCCGGAGTGCAGATAATTTTTGACTCACCTTCGTATATCGTGTATATCCCAGTATCATTCATTTTTCAGCTGTAGGTGAACTCAGGTAGGTGTAATCATTAACTAGAAATCATGTACAAGGCATGGGCGGGGGAGTGAAATCTTTATTGCGGTTATTTCTAATTTACAGTACTCCTTGAAGAAGGTAGTGAGCGATCTCCGCAGCCGGACACAGGAGGCAGGGTCTTACTGGTAACTACATCTGAACACGGACACTATGTGGCAGCAAGCAATTGGTTAAACTTCCTCTCAAAGCATCGCAAAAATGCACAAGAAAAAGATACCGCTCTAATTTAACAGAAAGCAGAAGTCTATATTTTTTATTACCTATGACAACATAATGTTATAAATCCAGCTGGTTCCCATTCACAGGTCTATAAATAATAAACAGGCTGCCAGTCAGTGGGGCTCTGGAGCAGCAGATAGGACGCCGGGCCGGATCACAGCAAAGAACGCTCACTCATTTGGTTTTGCTTATTCTTCCTCTTCACCAGAGAAATGCGGAACAGACTTCTTGGCTACAACGTTGTCCAGCCTCTGTCCCTGCAGGTATGGATTCACCATCTGCCAGGGGAAAAGGTGGGTGGTGAGAGGGAAGATGGAGACAAGTGGGACTCTGTGTGCCATGGATGATAGATAGATAGATAGATAGATAGATAGATAGATAGATAGATAGATAGATAGAGAAATAGATGAGGAAGGCTCTAGTGTTTTAGCCGAAATAGTCGCGTCCACATGGGTGAATAAACTTTCTCCCTTTTTCATCATTTGAGAGTGCTGCCGGTTTGCATTTTTTTTGTTTGTTTGGGCATTAGTCTTAGGGTCCATTCACACATCCGTATGTGTTTTGCGGATCCACAAAACACGGACACCGGCAATGTGCGTTCCGCATTTTGCGGACCGCACATCGTTGGCACTATAATAGAAAATGCCTAAACTTGTCCGCAATTGCGGACAAGAATAGTACATGTTCTTATTTTTTTCGGGAACGGAATTGCAGACCCGGAAGTGCGGATACGCATTTCCGGATCCAGACAGCACATAGTGTGGCCCCATAGAAATGAATGGGTCCGCAATTCCATTCCGCAAAATGCGGAATAAAATTGCAGACATGTAAATGGAGCCTAATCTCATTAGGCTTGCTCCTCTATTATATATTTTTTTGCCTGGTGCTACCAATTTTCTGATAGATAGATAGATAGATGATAGATAGATAGATAGATAGATAGATAGATAGATAGTACAGAATAGATAGATATAGACAGAGATAGAGCGTGATAGATAAATGAGAGATAAATAGATAAATGATTGATTGATAAATGATTGATAGATGATTGATAGTACAGAATAGATAGACAGAAAGAGATAGAGAGTGGTAGATAGATAAATAGATAGATAAATGATAGATAAATGATAAATGCTATTATTTCATATCTATATAACAGGTCATGTGACTTTTGCTCGGGTCACTATGTTCTTGTACATTTGCTTATATTGTGGGAAAACCTCCTGAAGTATATGCTGAGCACAGATTTGTGTGAAATGTATAGGGAATGTTATGTATTTTACTCTTAGTGGAATCCCTTTGTATTCAAAAGCACTAATGGCGCTGATTTACCAAGACTGGCATGTGCTGTGCCAGTGTGGATAGGACCTGAGCCACCAGAGGATGCATTTAATTTAGGATGAGGCGCAGGCCTGGTCCCAAATTAGATGCCTCCTCTGGCAGCCTGTGCACCAGACTGAAAGCTATGGCAACTTGAAGTTGCTATAGATTGCAGTCATTATTTACAGCAATTTCTTGCAAAAATAATGATAAATGTGCCCGCCCATACCCCTGCCCCCTTTTTGGAAAGTGGTGAGGGCAGCGTAAAAGCTCCAGTTGCAACTAAAAAGATCGCAATGGCATTTAAAAAGTATCAAAAATAGATTTTTAACGCCTGAAAGTGGCATGGGGGGGGGGGGGGGGGAGAGGGGGATGATAAATTACTACCTATGTGTTTCAATACAGTTAAAAAAAAGGTATACTAATGTGAAGGAATACTTTTGAAATACCTTTGGCCCATTACTGGCTCTGGACGTATTTGGTGATTATATCGGGAGCATTTCCCGGCATACGTGTCGAAGGCACACTACAGGCTCACCCCAGGAATTGCACCTCCATGCTTTTCTCATGTCTATCTGTTGGCCTGAAGGAGGTCTGCTGACCAAAAATGTTAATCTATAATCTGATTTGCAGCTAAAAAGATGCGAAACCAATAAAAATGTATTGAACGTGATTTTGGCATGTGCGCAAGTTTTAATTATCCATTGTATTGCCTCCTTGGGAATCTACTTTGGGCACCTCTCCTATATGGGGTGCCATGATTTTCCCTTCTCCTGAGTGTACGCTATGAACATGGTGTGCACATTGGACATCTGTGGATAAGTGTTGATTTTAGGACAAACCCTTTAAGATCTAGGGCAAATAAGCTACGACTGCAGTGTACATAAGATGGGTCTTAGAAACTTAAAATGTGATGTACTCTTAGTACTCCCATCCTCAAGATCACCAACATTGTTTAAGCATAAGACCAAGAAAGTAATGTCATTGAAAATCAGATGTAGAGGTGATGTGGTGACACCCCAAACTGTCACCCAATTGTCGATTCCAGAGTCAACAATTGTAGGAGGCTTTGGTTGGTGCTACTCTCATTACAGTCCTCGTATCAATGATTTGATACTGTCATTTTGGCAGGTTCGGGACTGTATGGGGTACAAAATTCCCTATGCTACCCCTTGTAGCTTTTAAGCTCGTTTGCAACTCTTGATCTCATCATTCAGAGGAACAGAGGCTTCCAGTGACTGCTACGAGATGTCACCACCATACAAACACAACATTATCCATGTCAAATGCACACTGCAAAAACCCCCAAAAATATTACCCTCTTTTTCCTCTGGGAGGTGCCCTTCATCTTCTCATAAAGTAATTTTTTATTCTGCACAAAGGATAAAAGCAGAGGTCAGAATGCTGGCAATCACTATATTTTATGTAGCATTAGCTTGTAGAAATATTGTTCAAAAGTGCATTTTACTTTACAATGTGGTTATACAGAGCAGACTTAGGTAGGACTATTTTCCTGTACATGCTTATACATGCTTATATATTTTTCCTGTACGTGCTTATATTTACGTGCCCATAAATTACTACAGGAAAAATGTAAATGTCAAGATAAGAGCAAATAGTGGTGTACATAGAGCAGAGGAGACACAAAAAAGAAAAGTAAGCAACCTTTCTGTTGCTGGTTCATGCCCTTTGTTGCCCTCTCTCCACTTTTCATCTATAGGCAAGTCATTCTGCACAATTTCCCTATCACTTTTATGCTAAATTTGCTGTGAATCTGAAGGAAAGCCCAAGAGTGTAGAGCCAGCATAAGCATGGGCCCCCCTTCCCATAAACACTACACAGTCGAGTTCAATTATTCTGACCACCAGCTAATTTCCAGAGTGACCTCTGTGTGCAACACAAGCAGCAGCTAGACGGGCTGGGAGTGACTCAGTAAGGTCTTGGTAGGTTGTCACAGGCATCTGAAACCATGATGATCCCACAGCTGCTAGAGGGTGTTTGAGGGAGGATCCATATAGCGAACACAAAGATCAATGTGGTCCCACAGATGCTCAGTTTAGTATAAGTCTGGGGAATTAGGAGGCCAGGGTAGTACTTGGAAGTCTTAGTCATGTTCTTCCAACCAGTGTTGGACATTTCTAGCCGTGTGACATGTCGTATGGTCTTGAAGACAATTAGCATGTATGGTTGTACGTTATCTGCAAGGATAGATTCATACCCAAATTGGTTGAGAGCTCTTTACACATGGATGAGTGGGCCCAGAGAATTCCACAAAAACATTGCCCAGATCATAACACTGCCACCACCAGCTTGTCTTCTTCCATCAATGGCTCCAGATTGTTTGTTCCCTGATGTTTCTTGCCTGACACGCCAACGCCCATCTTTTCACTGACGTTTGTGACTCATCGGAAAAGACAACCCTTCACCAATCAGCAGAGGTCTGAATCTAATACTGCCATGAAAATTAAAGCCTTTTCTGCTGGTGCAACTTCATTAGTAGAGGTGCAGTGACCATCCGTCTGCTTCAGACCCCACATGGAGTAGGTTTCCCGGAACTGTTGTTTTAGAAACACGTCTGGTAGCCCCTGGTTTATTTTGGCTGCTCCACTGTATTGTGTTGGTCCACCCACACAAACCGTTGTAGCGGACGTTCACCTCTCACATCAATGCCATGTGGTGCCCCACAAGTTCCACATCACTTATTCACAATGGTGCCATTTGTCAACTCACAATACACTTTTCACCACAGCAGCATAGGAACAGTAGGAAGTATTCATAATAATCTTCTTCGACTGCATAGATGAATTGTATGGGCTGGTTCTATGCTACCTACATCCTTGAGGGCAAATTAAACAGGGGTTGCTCAAAGTGATGAACATATGACAGATATAATTTTCCTACAGAAGATAGAGATGAATGATAACTTAAGACCTACAAGTTGTGGAGCTGTCATCACTTTAATGAGTGTGAACTCTGTACATTTACCTATTACCGCTGCCCCAGGTAGTGCACGGATTTTTATTTTTCTCTAGCACCTCTTGTTCCCGAGTCCTGTCCCCAGATACGGATGTAGCAGAGTTTACATTCACAGTCATAACGCATTAACTAAATGTGATAACTCACTAAGAGTGTGTGTGAACTCTGCTACATCTGTACGCGAGTCCATTATTGCTTTTCCACGGAGGCAACTACAGGGAGTCTTCACTCCAGGAGGAGAGTTTCTTCCCTCTGATGGGGGCAGCTTCATAGCAGCTAGAGCAACTCTAAGGGAGAGTTCACATCTCTGTTTCATCTTCTGATCTGTCAGAAAAAGAGGGGGGAGAAAAAAAACGGATCCTGGTTGCATCAGTTGCCATCTGTTAGAGCCATTTCCATCTGAGATCCCCGTAGACGAAAAAAAAAAGTACTGCATGCAGGACTTTTTTTCCCGTCTAAAAAAATGGATCTCAGACAGAAATGGCTCTAACAGATGGCAACTGATGCAAAAGGATAAGTTTTTTTTTGTTTAGTTTTTTTTACAGGATCCTGGTTTCATTTTTTGTTTTGTTTTGTTTTACGGATGGATCAGAAGAACGGAAAATGAAACAGTGATTTTAACTCCCCCTAAAACAGTGATTGGACAGCAGAGGGACGAAAATCACTCCTCCTGGAGTGAAGACTCCTGGTAGTTACCCTCTTGGTGAAGAAGCAGTGGATTTATCCATTTTTGAGGCTCTGGCTCAGGAGGTGCTAGGAAGAAAAATAAATAAGCGGTAATGGCACTAGGTAAATGCACTTAGTGGTGACAAGTCCTCTAAATCTTCTTGCTATTTTATTTTTTCAAAAACTTCCATGAGCACATGATTCATGATATAACATTGTACTCAGACGACCGTTTATTATAATTTTTTTTGCAAGTCCAGGAAATAAAAATACATAGGAAACCGTTAAATGTAGAAATTTCCCACCATGCCGTGTTAAGCAACCTGTGTATGAATTGTATACGGCCTATATCCGCTGTCTCCTATAGGCACTGCATAGTTTTTGATGCATAAATACAGATTTAACTGCACATATTCCCCTAAACATTTGCAGAAAATACTCCACCCAGTTATAAGTAGATACAATTATTACAATAGTTTAATAGTGCTATTTAACGTAGAGAATAAACGGCAGATATGAATTGATGGAGTGTGGAGCAGAGCATTTCTCTCATTATATCCCACTAGACTGATTGATCTGGAGCCAGTCTCCCTGATCTCATTGATTTGCTCCGTTTTGTTTAGTTTTTTTACAATCTGGATCTAGTCTAAGATCTGGGGATACTTTCCATAATTTGGGATCATTATAAAAGGCTCACGACAATTTTCTCTTTAAGGACAGAGGATTTTTTGGCCTTGGGGATTCACATCTGTGTAATTCTTTCCGTCATGTCTGGACTCAAAGATTATGCTGGAGAAGCAGGGGTTTTCCACACGTACCAAGACTAGAAAATGGATGAGACTTTCCAATAAGTGACAGCAGACTTTTCTTTTTTATACGCTCACAGAGGAGATAGCAGATGTATAACACTGACTGTGTGCGCCTAGGGATTTATCTAATGAATCAACCTTTTTTTACAGGGCTAATAAAAAATACTTTGATTTCTAAGCAAATAGCAATTGCATCAGGATTTTTTAAATCTTATTAATGTATGGGCATAGCGTATAGGTGCTTTGCACTGTTGTCTTGCGGCACTGGGGTCCTGGGTGGCACCTGGGTATACACTATATGTTCTTTCCTTGCTTCCGTAGGTTTCCTCCAGTACAGTACTTGGTTTTCCTTCCACACTCTGTAACATACTGAGTCATCATCAAGCTTCCTATGGAACTGGCCTTCACATGCTTGTGTTGTATATTTGATTGTGAGCCCCACTGCCCAGCAACCACTTAGACTTAAACGGGATTGGTAACTTGAAAAGTAGACTGTTCATAGAGGAGGCTACTCTATTCAGGACCCTCATCTGTTAGGATAGGTTCACAAATGTTTTTTTGAAGGAGGTTTCAAGGCAGATTTTTCAGCCAAAGCCAAAAGTGGATTCAGTAGGAATCGGAAATATAAAAGGAGTTAAGCTGGATTTACATGGCCTGAATACCAGATGTACAGGCGATGTCAGCAGGCTGAGTCGTAACCAGGAGCAACAGTGCAGGACCGAAGGATGAGGCAGAGGCGAAGTCAAACAGCCAACAGGTCAGGGCAGGAGGCACGGGTACAGGTCAGGCAATCCGGGTCGGCAACAGGAGAGTCAAGGCAAGCAGGCAGGGATCAAACAGGTAGCAGAATCCCGGAATGCAAGTAAGAGTCAGGAAGACAGGAACACGAGCGGATATCAGGAACCTTAGCAGGACACAAGGACCTTGACACTCAGGCATCTAGGAAGGGGGCTGAGCCACTTATATATGTGCAGGAGGGCTAGGATTGGTCAGCGAGGTCACATGATCCAACACAATAAAGCACAGGAAGTGAGGCACGCTGGGCCTTAAGGAAATGCTGCAGGAAACAGCAGCAAGCATGCTGTGGCCAGGGCTGTAAGGAAACACTGGTAGCAGATCACCGCTGAACACGGCGCCCAAGACAGCAGTAGTAAGCAGGGGAACAGCGGTGCAGCAGCCGCTGTTACACTGGGCAGCAGATAGTGTTATCTAAACAGCACTCTGCTGCCCAGGAGCAATGATTTTTGAGAGATAGCTACAGCATTCGCTTGACCTCAAACTGTGGAGGTGATTGCTACATGTAAATGCAGTGCTTTACCTTCACTTAACAAGAAGCCGACTGTTGGGAAGGAACAATTTATTCCCAACAATTGGCTGCTCCACGGTATGTGTAAATGCACCATTACACATCCCCCACCCCCACCTTCCTGCTGGACCCATTTCTGGCTTTGGCCTCAAAACTTCCTCTAAAACTCTGTGTGAAACTTCTCTTAGCCAGTGGACTTTGTAGAAAAAATAGCGTGGATACATATAAACATTCTACCAGCATCTCGGCGCCTTCATTTTTCTGACTGGCAGAGGAAGAAGGATTTACACTGATCAAACATTGGTGGCCTATTCTATGACAAGATCATTTGTGTTCTTGCCCTGGGAGAACAGCAGCTACCCTCACAGTGAGTAAAGGCCAGTTAGATATGCCAATATGGGGGCTTAGTGGCCTACTAGCGATTAGAAACGCTCGTAACTGTCTACACAATCGCCCTGAATTCATCAATATCTCCAATGCCATATTCAATACTGTGACATGTCTTCTATTGATCAAACAATTTATGTTGACATGCCACAATGCAAAAACTAAAACACTGATTGAGCATGTTAATATCTCTAGGCTGTTGATATTAGACAAATCTTGTGCATGCTCTTATCTGCTCGTCTAAATGGGCAATAAATTAGAAGACCTTGCATGACCTATGCTCATAGATAGATTCATAGATTGTATCCTGGGAATACAAATTCATGGCCAACCCTATTGTATCCGAAGGATACTTTTTAGTATAATTTGACAAGCAAGTTGATTTCAGGTCATTGGAAAGGCATTATAGAGTTAGAATGAGATAACTAGAGACTTACCCATTTGTTCAATCCTGGATAGTTGTGTTCCGGGTCATACAGGTTTTGGTGAAGCTGGTACTCTTTGCTGAACTGGGCTGTGTCTGGTGTATCCGCCAAGCATCCTTCACCTGTTGTTGTAGAAATATTAATAGTTGTAATCCGCTCTCCAATGTCTTTGTGTAAGGAAAGGTAAAAATCTCAACCGCAGTCAGCCAAAGGTGTTTTCATGTTAAGTTTTGCTGAGCAACTGCCCCGCCCTGCTCAGTCTGTTCACTTTTATTTACTCCAAAAAGGTGTAAAAGGGGCTGGCCCATAACAAGGATGCAGGAAGTGATGACATACAGGAAGTGATGACATACAGGAAGTGATGACATAGGAAGACAAGACACCATCATTTAGAATACCCTAGCCAAAAAACACATGTATGCAATAATCTACCATTACCACTAATTTTATCTAGCCTTGCTCAGTGATCAATGCCAGATAAAGTTACTATGATCCTCATGCATGTTTATTTACAGGACAACGTCATTATCTCCAGCGGCTGATCAGGCGCACTAGAGACAACACACGGACGTTCCTTCCGTTATATTGTTCTCTTAACAAATGCATCCACGCCAAGCCAATAAATCCGCGTCTTGCGCGGGGGCCCTAGCCGCCGTCCATACATCAGCCAACAAAACACTGCTCTGCTGAACACATCAGTCTCCCCCGGCCCACAGCCCAGTGCTTAGCACATGGACCATTCGCCGACTGAGACCTCTGCGCCCAGCAGCTGTGACAGGACAAACACGGGAAGATATCCACTCCAATGGTTTACCCTGACACTGAGAGACATGATGACAAAACACAATATATTAGAAACACATCCTAATAAAATTTCCACAACACTGTTTTCCAAAGGAGAAGAAAATTGATAAGATTAGGTAAATGTTCCTGAAGATCAATGGAATGTAGTGCTCCAGTGATTCATGTTCATGGAGAGCACACAATCAGTTGGTAATGGGCTCTAACCTAAAGAAATGTTGCAGTGAAATCAATGGGCTATGTCTTGTATTACAGCCTTAGCCCCATACACTGCTCGGTTTCTGGAAAAACTAGGCAGACCAGTCAGAGAATCCCAGATCTGTGCCCCTTTGGGTCCAATCAGTTATGCTCGTCTTCTGCTTACCTGTTGGACCATTACAGTCAGAAAAAGAACTTGTGCAACAAAAGAAATAATTGCAATATTAGCAGGAATAATTCACACTAAGTTTGGTGAAAGCAAGGTTCGATGACCATGCTAAAAAAAAAAAGGTGAAAAAACAAGAACAAAAAACAACTCTCAATCCACAAGGTTTCATCATCATTTTACAGATCTGATCTCAATGAAACATCCTGAAGCTAGAGGAGTGTATTAGGACTATGCAGGAGCTTTCTGTTTGGGAAAGGTTTACTTGCTTTGTCTTTGGAGGACCCAGGGGTTGTCTGAGTTAATTAAAAATCTTGGATATCCCCTACAATTGCTTTAAATAAAAATAAAAAACTTCACTCCTTTCTCCAGTGCCGTTTTCTGCTGTGCCGATCCAGTACAAACATCAGGGGTGGCATGCTGGGATATGACACGCAACTATTGCAGCCAATTATTGTTCTCAGTGGTAGACAAATGAAGACAGTGATAATATATTTTTTTCTTTTAAGCAATTTTAGGGATTTCAGCGATTTTAATTATCTCAGACAACCCCTTTAATAGGTTCCAGTACTGTTCGAGGCACTAAATATACAGTTACTGTACAGATCAGTATCACGACCATCTGTAAGCTGCATGACACTGAAATAAACAAGGCGATTTACCAAGCTAAATGCACCAGAAATTTGGCTTTATTTTACCCAAAAACCTGGGGTACATGTAGCCCACAATGCAATTCTCCAACCATCTACACACAGGTAGTTTCCACGTGAAAGAGAAGAAGAGTAACACACAGCTCAGGAGCAGGGACAGACAAGTACTAATGGTGCATTGTGTACCCATCTCTGGGACCCTCAAATATTTGGAGAAGGGGGATCCACTAACCCCTGTTGACAATTGAGAAAGGATTATGTGAGATGGGGGCAAACCTCTATGAATGGGCTATCTCCATTGTAGTCTATAGTAGTTGTGAAATGCTAAGCTGTTACTACAAGACTCATAAACCATGATTCATACCTGGTCTCCTACTCTCTGGAGTGCGTATTAGTGGGAGAAAGGGACCCCCATCATCACAACAGATGGGTGTCCTGGAAGTTGAACCTGCAGACATTTATGATATACCGTATATTTTTGATATGCCATGTATGACTCAGATGCTAACACCCCTTAAAGTTTCAGTCCGGGGACACATGGTGTCGTGTCACTCAGTATGAAGATTGCGATGTTGCATTACATGGAGTCACGATCTGATATGAGACCTGATGGGACACGAATGTTGCAAAAATCAAACAAGGTTGGATATTTGGTCGCAAGTCTCAAGCAACTTTGCCATCATAGACCAACACAGACCACAGCGCAAGTCACATGAGGTGATTTACCTGCAAGCTTTTTTCTTTTTACATATTTTAATAAAGTGCATAGGTTTTAATTTCAACCACTTGAAATTAGACTGAGATCTAGGGAATTTAAGAGGCCGGGAAGAACAAAGTTGGAAACAAACTTGTTCAATAGAATTATATTCTATATTTTTTAAACCCACATTACAGTGTTCCCTTCTTACAGCATCTCTCATTTTACACGGCGATGGATCTACCTACACTATGGCCCCAACTGCCTATACATGGCTTTGTAGATATACAGCCATGGTCACACACTAGGGGAGGATCTGTGACCTTGTCTGTGTCTGCGGTGGTAACTCATTTACCAGGTACACTTTCACTTGTGCCTTTGGCAAAATATTAATGGCTGCGGGTCCATTTAATGACTTGTTCATTTACTCACAGACAATGGGACGCCACTGACCAAATGCACGAGGAGGTGGAAATGGACACAGAAGGTGAAAGTCATACTCTGGTATACTGGCCAATTCTGAATGTCTATTTATGTTGGTCCTTCCTCATTTTAAAGATAAAGGTAGCTATTTTGGAGCGAGGAATACGGCTTATTATACAGCAACCTTACAGAACACTATATGGTTCCCTATTGTGCATGAGCATTTCCACACTGGACCACGGAGGGGTCTTGTAGTATCCAGAAGAAAGAAGATTTTTACAGAGGGGAGATCATAAAACCACTTTGTAGTCATGCCCTGGAGGGAGAAGCTGAAGAAGACCTCTGCTCTGTTGGACCTCATATAAACTTATTTTGCCCTGAAAATGTTGTAAAAGTCAGTAAACAATGTGTTTGCACTTTCAAAAAGTACCATTCCCATTATTTCTAGCTATAGTTGTCGGTCTCAGCTACCAATGAGAACTTCCAACATGTCTCTAAGACGTGTGAACTATTTTACGTATATGTAACAGACACTTTGGCTGGTGATTGTACACAGTGGTTTGAAGCAACGCTCCGGGCTCCCCTTACTAAGGTTTATTCCACTCGGTGTATTACATTATTTATTTATTTTCACTGATGGTCTAATAATCTGCCATTTATAAGCATTCTGTTTGTGTACTAGACATCAGCCTGCCATGTACTGGCTTTGTGGTGAGCCGGTGCTAGGCTAGCAGCCAATCTGAGGAGGCAGAGCTGCAGGAGACAGGAGGTGTGTCTTAGACTACTTTACATTCCCTGTACGCACTGTAGATAAAAAAAAAGTAATAATAAAAGTACTGACTAATGTATCATTTTGATCTCATATCAAGTGGACAATCACAAATCACGTTAAACTTATTTTAAAGGGCACCTGTCAGCAGTTTTATACCTATGACACTGGCTGATCTGTTACTTGGCAGCTGAAGGCATCTGTATTGGTCCTATGTTCATATGTGTCCGCATTGCTGAGAAAAATGAGGATTTAATATATGCAAATGAGCTTTTAGGAGCAATGGGGGTGTTGCTGTTACTCCTAGAGGCTCTGCTCTCTCTGCAACTACTGCACCCTCTGCACTTTGATTGTTACGGCCAGGCAATGTAAATGTGATCACGTCTGGCTATGACTTCTCCTAAAGTCTCTTAAAGTGCAGAGGACGCGGCAGTTGCAGAGTGAGCTGAGCCTCTAGGTGTAATGGTAACGCCCCCGTTGCTCCTAGAGACTCATTTGCATATATTAAACCATCATTTTTCCCAGCAATGAGGATACATATTAACATAGGACCAACACAGATGCCTTCAGCTGCCAAGAGCACATGTAACAGGTCAGCCGGTGTCATAGTCTCAAATCACAAGTCACAAGTCACAAGTCTCTGTCCAAGGCCTTTCTTTACTAAAACGCATTATGAAGTAAACAGAGTTGCATTGTATTATAAAGAAGTGCCAACTCTATGTGACATTTTTTGGTCTGTTATAATGCCATATAAAAATGTACTGACAATAAACCATCTATACCTGTTTTTCCAACTGGACATGGGTTAGGAGGGTTTGGATATCCTTGATCTTCCCGGAAGTCTTTAGGAATGTTGTCCCCTGTTAGTTCTGCTACAATGTTTGGTATGTTACCATATGGTCCCAGGTGCTGCAATCCCTCATGGGCGCCACCTACCGGCAAAGTATAAGAGATGACAAAGAAAATGTATAACATACAGGAAAGTACTGTATTACTTCCCCAAAACCTTGACATTTTGTAAAAAAAAATAAAAATAAAAAAAAGACAAGCTGAAATAGTATTTTTTTGTATTGATGAGGCCAATTTGTCAGTTGTTTTCCAGGAATTTGATATTGATGACCTGTCCTCAGGATAGGTCATCAATATCAAACTGGTGGGATTCTGACGCCCTGGTGCCCTAGTGAGCGTTGCAGCCTGCGCACAGCGCCATACACTGTATAGTGGCTGTGCTTGGTATTGCAGCCCACTTGAATGGAGCTGAGCTGCGCTTAGGCTATGTGACCGATGAACATGACCTCACTGGCCTAGAAGAAGGCCACAGCGCTCGCCGCAGCCTCTTCATACAGCTGGTCAGACCACCACCGACCTGAAATTGATGACCTACCCTGAGGATAGGCCATCAATATTGAACTTCCGGGAAAACAACTTTTTAAGTAGAGCATTTTTTTTTTTATATAAATCCCCAAATTGCACCCTGCCCTATGTGGGCCCCTATTCCTTGGCCTGGAACGGAGGCTTAGATACTAATGGTTGTAAAGGGTCAAAATCAAGATACCTCAGAAATAGTGTTGAGCGAACTTGTGTTTTAAGTTCGGCGTCTAAAGTTCGGGTTCGGGTTATCGAAGTATCCCGTTATGGATTCCGCTACCACGGACCATAACGGAATTTAGAATCCATAACGGGATACTTCGATAACCCGAACTTTAGACGCCGAACTTAAAACACAAGTTCGCTCAACACTACTCAAACCAGTGCAGCCCATGTGAAATGCAAAATGCAACCATATCATTTCTAATAATGGTCAATTGCTGTCCACAACGCAAAAGAAAAACGGATTCACAATAGTGAATGTGACTGTAAAATGCACTGGGCAGCAGGGAAGGATACAATCTGGCTGGGCCAGACCTGACTGCAGCGAGAGGTAGCACCTGGCAGTAAAGGGAGTCTCTATGGCTGCTCGTTACGGCTATACAAGTTCCTTGGAAGTCGGGATAAAGTGTCAGAAGTCCATAAATAGAAAAGCAAGTCTCCTTGTGTGAGCGATGCTTGCTGATCAATATGCAGCGCGCCACTTGTAAGCAGTTTGTTTTACAATGTGTCATTTCTGATACATGGATCCCCCTCATGCTCACATCACAGACCCTGTGGCACCGTGGGCTGCCCATAAAGAAAACAGAGGTACTTAGCAGGCTCCAGGGTGCTAACACATATCCAGTTAAAGTTTAACCAAGTGACAGCATTCCTTCCACTGAGAAAACACATCTCTCCTAAAGCACTTGGAAATAGAAGACAGCCTGAGCCTGGTCTCTGTGCTGTAGCTAAGGAACCGCTGCAGTGCCAATCCGTATTTCTACTGTCTGCGCATATGAAAGGTCACGCCAGACGTTCACTGGCGGTTATTTGCTTTCAGCATTTTGCAGCACATTTATAGAAAATGCACAAAACCTCCCTGGCTAGAAATTCTCTCGTCTCCATGAAATCAGTTTTCCGGAATTTCAATATTAAAGGGGTAGGCCGCCAGTTCATATTACTAGCTGCTGATAAGCATTATTAAACTATTGGGGCTGATGTCCGATAGTTTAATGAAAATAATAATTCATGTTCACATGCAGGTTTGTTGACCTGCGTGCCAGCGCTGCGCTGAGAAAATGGCCGCCGACAGGATTTCGTCCATAAGTGGCCCCCATTAACTTAAACCGTGGACAGACAGGAAACCTAGCGCATGCGCAGTCCCTCCCTAGTGTAAGTGAACGGAGGCCGCTGATGGACAGGACCTTCCATCAGCGGCCATGTTCCAAGCGCAGCGCCGACATGCAGGCTAGGAGACCTGCATGCAAACATGAATTATTCATATTAAATATACATTTAATATCAGTGCTAATATTTTAATAATTCTTATTACTAGCTGCATGCATGTGCCGTTACCAGCTAGTAATATAAATTAGCCAACCCCTTGAAAAGATACCTAAACTTTTTACGCAAAGCATGGGAGGTGTAGACAGTGGCGTTGCGAGGGGGGCGCGGCGGGTGCGGGCCGCACCGGGTGACACCTGATGGCTGCGGCGGCAGGGCACAGGGAGATGAGCGCTTCCATTGTGGAAGTGCTCATCTCCATAGTCATCTGTATCGCCGTTCTCAGGGCAGCGATACAGATGGATGCTGCGGCGGGGCAGGGGAGGGAGAGGCGTGTCCTTATCCTGTTCCTCTGATAGGCTGCCGGCACTAGGCCTATCCTCAAGATATCCATCAATAACAGTTTGGAGAGGTCCATTTCTGACAACCCTCAGATTTTTTTATTCGACTGTCTACCTGGTGGTGCCGGGTATTGTGGAATCGTCCAGTTCACTTGAATGGCATGAAGATCCAATCTCCTGCATCCAATGTGAATAAGGTTCTGCACATCAAGAAGGATCCAATTAAAAATGAATTCTTTATTATCCAAGGTCAAAAACTCCAGCTTGAGTCACAATATAATCTCCACATCTTTAAGATTTTTAGCTGTTAAGATTATATCATGACTCAAGCTGAAGTTTTTAACCTTGGATAATAAAAAGAGTGAATTTCTTGACATGCAGGACCGTATTCACATTGCATTTTGGCCAGTTTTCTCCAGAACTTTCATGCACCGAGAGGATTCATTATCATGTGAAGGTGAGAGGGGACCTGTTGTACTAAACTCCTGTATGGCTGCTTCCATATGTACGTCTAGATGTTAACCACCAAAAGCGCTGTGGCCCCTTCAAAACAGCCAACAGTCAGGGGTGCAGAGAGTCAGACCCCCATCAATCCTATGTTGATAGACTATCCTCAGGCTAGGCCACCAATATTCTGAACCTGAAAAAAGACTTTAATGATGAATTGGACCACAGCATCTTATGGTGCATGCATTTTTAGAATAGACACGCGCAGTATGCTATGTATTTTGAGGGTTTATTTTTTGGTGTGGGGGGGGGTTCTTTTTTGAATATCACTTTTCTTAAAAGTGGAATTAAATTGCAAGCCATTGTAAAGTTGATTTGACTTATAGGTATTATAGACAGTTGAGCTGGTGAAGAAATAGAACGTATAAAGGAGCCGGAAAAGGATTGGCCCAGCACATTGGAAATCTTTGGAAGAGGAGAACTGGCACAAAAACCCCTCAAAAAAGTGGCGTTCTAGCTTGAGCACATAGGAAAATCGGGAAAGTAGTAGTCGGGCACATGGTTAGTCATAAGGGACCTTTGGGCAAGGGGGGGTCTGGCACACATGAGAACTTTTAAAAAGTCTGGCACACCAAGCGTACCAGAGACAGGAACGGTTGTGGCATAAACCAGAGCAGGTAACGAGTGGTCTAACACAAGTGCGAGTTAGAGAAGAATAGCCTTCATCAGGGGCGCTGTGTGTGCTATTGGTATCAGGCCAACAGCAGATTTCTGGTCTGCACCAAAAGCCCAGAAGGCGTCTCAGCTGGAGAGCGCGAATTCCCAGTCAAAGCCACCATTGAGTGGAGGGGCAAAAAAAATATCTACTAATGATCACAATCGTCAAATGAAACCCTATGAAAAGTAACATGTTATGCAGGCAACTGGCTTTACTAGACATGTCCACCATGCAAGTTTAAAGGGGTTCTACATGGTTAGGGTAATTTACCTCTAGCGCTAAAATCTTCCTGCAGGCTGTTCCGGCAGAGTAACAGCCTGCTGGAGTTCATCGCATCCAGCATAGCTGGAAAGGGCCGGAGCACCGTCAGGCCTCATGGACCATATGGGAATATTGGGACCCGGCCAACAGGGATCCAGTCTTTTTTCCATCATTTGTGCCAGGATTCGGCCAAACAAAAAAGTTGTCCAGCCGAATCCCGGCACTAATGCTGGAAACAGGCTGGATGACTACCAGATTCCATTATAGGCAAAGGGCTTCGGCAGTGAAAGGCAGTATCCGGCAATACCGGATGTGAAGAACTCCAGCAGGCTGTTTCTCTGCCGCAACAGCCTACCAGAAGACTTTAGTGCTACTGTAAAACTAGTCTAAGAAAAACATGGCTGCCTTCTTCCTGAAAAGAGTACCACACCTGTCCATGCGTCTAGTACTGCAGCTTAGCGCCATTGAAGCAATACCACATCCAACCTGTGGACAGGTGTGGCGCTGCTATTAGAAGAAAGCAGACATGTTTTTCTAACCCTTCACACGTTCCGCAATGCCGGCGAGTGACACTGATGTTACATTATATACTACAAACCACAGTGCGTTTTAGGGTAAGGGATATCCATGTCTGTGGGTTGTTTTCACTCTTATTAATCCTTTACTGACACAAGTATCTCTGGCAATAGGATTTAAGGCTCCAGGCTACAAAAAAAATATACAATTGGCAACATCTGTTACCCTACTCATTCATATTAATGACCGCCATCACTACAAAGAGTCAGCGGCTCCACCTTGTGCTGAGCGTTAGGTACTACAACTCATGCTATGCATATGATAACAGTTAATGAGATATCTTTGTTGATCATATGCAAATGCCTTCCCTGCGTGATGGTGAATAATACAAAGCAGACGGGTTCCTATTCCTACGCATTTCATCAAAACACTATGTCATGTAAGGAGTGGGGGCTTGTGTATATAAACCTTTCCCTCCCATGTCTGCAATGATTTGCAGACCCCAGGAGATAAGAAGGGATCAGAGGGACCCTCACGCACAGGATTTTTTTTACAGTAGAGTCAAGGTCGCCTGGTTTCCAGGAATCCTATTCATCAGGTCTTCTTGATTTCTTCCCTTAGATCATAGCACAGGAAAGCTCATTAATGTTAACATTTCAAGTTTAGACTATATATGTCATAGTTAAACATCCAAGACCTTCAAAGGCAGTGAAATTGAACTTGGTACCTACAGGCTATAAAAAAAAAGCGATGCCACAATGCTCAGTACTAGGTGGGTATGTGCTATCAAATTAATTTCAGTTACCTGACAGCCCATTCAAAAGGGATGGATGCACAAAAAAGCTATGTAAAAATGCAGACATATAGAAAACACTCTCCTAAAAGACTCCCGGTCCCAGCAGAGAAAAATGTTGACATGTCTCAGAACACATGGAGAGTTTTTCAAAGCCAGAAGGTCACTTTCTGCTCAAAGCTAAAGTCAATATATTCACTAGGAAGCTCTTCCCAAAATGCAGATTTTCCTCTCTACCAGTACACAGTACACTGGCTACATGGTCGGCAAATGCACCATTGAGAGAAGTTCTCATATACAGAATATCAGTCTTTTTTTTTTTGTAGACAAAGTACTGTAGGTATGTAATGTTCTCTGGGTACAACATTGTGCCGTTCCCACATAGAGGAAGATTAAAATGATGTAGTTAAAACACAACAAATAAAGCAAATATTAAAACAAAATAAAGTAAAACAAAATAAACAATAATAAAACAAAATAACATTTCTGAAGAAAGAGGCAGGCCGCCTCCGAAACATGCTATTCAAACCTGTAATTTTGTTTTAATCTTCATCTGGACAGCACCCTGTTGTACCCAATGAACATTACATACATACTTTATCCTTGGAACCAGTGGTTTTCCGAATGGAAAGAAGCCGCAGTCCTTGATTCTAGGAGATTACCTCCACTAAGCCTTTCATTCAGTTGTGCCAGGTATTTGCACAACTCTGTTTGTGGAGTGCATCTATCACCCACACTGCCTTATTTTATGTGAGGATTCACACTATAGAGCGCCTTTTGTTTCCTTGAGTTACCACTTCTGCACCCTGTTACTGTCTTTATTGGTCCAACTTTATGTCATCTTGTGTATTTATTCCAGGTCCTCCACAATATGCATTACTACTTTTGTTATGCAACGGTTATGTTCACATGTAATGTGCGTGGTTCACCAGCAGGTGGCAGCAACCCCTGCAGAGCTGTAATTATGTAGAATGGAGCTAACCATTCCATTCTAACCCCCTCTGGAGAGAAGTGTCCTACTTCCTGCAGGAAGGGTGGGGCAGAAGTTCCAGTTAGTCTAGTTCACCCCCTGCTAAGGGAAGGGTGTGCAGGGGCATATCTCTGCTGGACTACAGAGAGAAAGTGCAGCATCATGAAGAAAGCAAAGACACTAATTAAGCTTGTCAGGACAGCAGAGTCAGATATAACAGAGTTGAGTTTGCCTGCCATTTTAATGCTAAAGACTGCTGGAACCAAGATAAAGCCTGAAATCTGCTTTGGAAAAATGTTTATGCAAAGTAAAGCTGCTATTGAACTTCATCTCAAGTTCTGGACTCAAGTTCTTTCAAATCCCTCAATTATTCCCCCCTATTTATTGCTTCGGAGCCAAAGCCTGGGGTCCAGCCGTGTCCAGGTAGGAGCACTGTGGCAAAGAGACATTTTAGGCCGCTCGGCATTCCTACACCTGGGTCGCAACATAGAGGGCCCTAGGGGGAGGCGCCCATTGCAAACCCATCTGTAGTCAGCACGGTTTCAGGATTCTTCCTGCTCATCAGTACATAACAGCTAGCTTACCAGTACCCTGCTCTAAGCCAATATACAAGGAAAACATAACATAACACAATGAGGTGCTTGAAGTAGGTTAGCAACCCCAGCACGCTCCTAGGAGTATGCAGAGTCTTCTTACTATAGTACTTCCTAGATGGATGACTTCTCCAGATGGATGTCTCTAGTTTAGTTGGTATTAGAGATGAGCGAATCAAGTGAAAAAAGTTTTGCACCTATGAGTTGACGAGGTGTCTCTGACAATCTAGTGCCAGTGCAGCTGTTCTAAGTAGCTGGAAGTGTAGCGACACCATCGCTGACCCAGAAGCAGAGTCTTAGCGCTTGAGCCTCTGCTTGGGGGCTGTGCCCAGGTGCAAGATTACTACAGGGGAAGGGTCCTTAGCTTTGGGGACATACAGGTGCAGAACTCTTCTTAATGAGACTAATCGATTCACTCATCTCTAGTTGGTATGAGCGAATTTGCATACTTTTTGACCACCTAAAGCATTGTCTGAAAAATACGACTCCATATACTACTGTGCCTCTTCAATAAGATTTAGCACACACACCCTCCCCCAAGCTGCGGTTACCCAAGGAAGCCTGTCATGGTTGCTAAGAATGAATTCAGAAGGAAGCTCTGTGCGGCCACTCATTTACTCTACAGCAGCCATAATGCAGTTTTACATGAAGCTCATTCAAATAGTAACATCAAGTCCTCCACAACAGGAAGGACCTCCCCTGAGGGCAATTGGTATTAGGACAGGGGTTGCCCAAAAGGGACAACCTCTTCAAAATGTTAATAAAACCATGCTGCAAAATAGAACTGCATACCAGTAATAGGACATGTCCATGCAGTCATCATATTAAATAGGAAAGCCTTAATAACAGATCAGTTAGCAGCATCTGATTTATGGTTTCAAAGCTGAAAAAACATCAAGTTATCATGAAAAAAGTAATGGCAATGTATTAAAAAGATGCCAGACCAGTGGTGGCGAACCTATTTCAAGTTCCTGACTATGTGGTTCTGGACAAAACGTAGGAAGCCAATATGGTGAATTAAATGATCATAATTACTAATGATATGGAAGATCGAGAGAAGGACATGGAAGATAGGAAGGAAGATAGTATAATAGTATAATTTATCTTGAAGAGAATTGGTCACCATGAAAATGCAGTGCAATCGGCAGCATGTTATAGAGCAGGAGGAGCTGAGCAGATTGATGTATAGTTTATAAAGTTTTGTGGGGAAAAAACACATTCTGTGTAAATTGTCTTATTGTATTGACATCTCTTCCTGTGCTTAGGAGTCATATGGATGGTCTCGCCCCTTGACTGGCAGTTTCCCCTGTATGTGTAAGCAGGGTCACACTCACACTGGGAGGAGGCACACCGAAATGCTGATAAAGCTCCAGGGTCCTTGCTGGTAACACTATCAACATTGGGAAGAGTTTGGCTGATAAAGCAGCCTTTGTCAGTCTAAACTTCCACCCAGCGCACCCTTTACAGTGCAATAACCTAGTGGACACAGATAGGGTGCCTTCACACTGCGGACTTTGTTGCAGAATTTACCGCGACTCAACATCCGTTCCATCCGTTCCATACATAGAGAAGTAAGGGCCCCATAGCAAGGATCAAACCAGGCCCCCCACACAGGACAGAAGGGTTCTGCCTAAACCCTTTTCAATTACCCTTGGGCCATTTTTTTCACTGCCTCATTTGCTAAAAGTTGTTCCTTTAGATCAGGGGTGCACAACCTTTTTTGGTCTGGGGGCCGCACTGTCACATCACACTATTTAAAGGGGCCTCAAAAAAGAGTTAATCAGCGCTTGTTTGCATCAGCCGATTACACAGGCTAATGCAAAATGACTGGGAAGGAATGATCACTACCACAGTCATTCCTCCCTCATTCACTTCTATAGACTATCGGCAGCACATTCCTGATTACACGGTGAGATGTGCTGACTATAATTGTACATCTTTCATCTTGATAAAATATGCAAATCAGCCGACAAACGAGCAATTCCTTGTTTATCGGCTGATCTCTGGCACGATTATAGGAATGAGCGCTCCTATCAACACTTGTTCCCAGTAATTGTCCTGAATAGCGTGCCGTGTAACAGGGGCTTCGAGATTTCCTGGTAAAAAAAGATTTTTAACACGTTCCTGCAGCATGGGCGTGAAACCAAAGATTCATAACCTCTGTTTACATCCGGTTGGATATGGGCATAGTCACTTGTACCTCTCCAGCCAACGACTGGCTTCAGTGGTGATGTGGCCACAAGCAGTGTGTCACCACTGAAGCCAGTCATTTGCTGGAGAGGTGCTCCGAGACCAGAAGATGGAGACAGTGAGAGCAGCACGGAGCAGGAAAGTAGGAATCTTCTGTCTCAGGGACTATGCTGCAGGCACTGGTTAAAAATCATTTTAACGAGGAAACTCCTTTAAGTGGTGACGTTTTCTTCCTGCCTCCTATTCACAAATAAGCGCTTTACTTCACTGCAGAGGACGGCGCTCACTGGTTACTACCGCCTTCTGCACCCCCAGATATACCGTAGGTGCCCTGCAATAACCAGTAGGCACTTTCCCTGAGGGCTCACGGCCATTGTTTTAGTCCACATCTGAGCCGCTTGGATGCGGACCCATTCACTTCACATGGCTGGTGTCCTGCGGACCAAAAGTAAAGGAACGGTCATATGTATGAGGCCTTACTAGCCGGGAAAGCACTTATTGGTTAACCCTTTAATGACCAGGCCTGAAAAGGCCTTAATGACCAGTCACTTTTTTGTAATTTCGCACTCGTGGTTCAAACACTTGTAACGTTTTTACTTTTTGGACAACCAAAATAACTTTTGCAGTTTTTTATTGAATAACACAGGGCTTTTAAATAATTTTTTTTAGTTTTATTAGGGGGAAACTGAACAAATAATTTTTTTTTATGTCATTTTTATTCAAACTATAGCTCATTATTTAAATATGCAAATTATTATAAATTTGTTCCCTATATGTGTTGGATCGCTTTCTTATATAATATGTATAGTTTCACATGAATGGAGTGATAATTGTAATGGTTTTGGTTGGTGTGGGCGTTTTTTTTCTTTTATGTTTTTTACCACTTTCTTTTTTTTTAACATATTTCTGCTACAAAAAGACCTTTGGGGGACACTGACTTATTTTGCACATTTTCCTTTTTTTCCCCTTTTATTTTGTATTTTTTTTATTTTTGTCACCACTTTAATATTTATTTTTAAAATATATTTTATTTTGCACTTTTTCCTTTTTATAGTTTTCTTTTACTTGTATTTTATATCTTTTTACAATTTTTTTTTTTATATATATATTATTTTTTACTTTTAACATATATATATATTTGCCACATAATTTGTGCCCAAAAAGTCCATAAAAGACCTTTGGGGACACAGACTTTTTTTTTTGCACAATTTCCACAGTAACTGGAGCATCCAAAGGAGCCCCAGTTACAGGGAAAACCAGACTCCTGGCGAGGCTTTGCAGTACTCTGCCCCTGACACCCGGCGACCACGTGATCGCCGGGTCTAAACTGCACAGCACGCCGCTCACCTGTGTGAGGAGAAGGCAGAAGCGCTGATACACTGCTTCTGCCTTCTCCTCGGCTCCCACACTGTCTCAGACAGTCGGAGAACCCGTCATGCTCCTGCTACAGTGTGGGAGCAGGAGCTGTAATGCTCTGTGATGCAGCGCTGCGGGCAGAAACACAGCTGACCACACGATCAGGTGTGTTTCTGCCCAGCAGGATGGGGGCGGCAAATCATGGCTCTTGGGGCCGCATGCGGCCTGCGGGCCGCAGGTTGTGCACCCCTGCTTTAGAGGGTAGAGTCCTGACCAAGTTTTCAACTCCAGTGGAAGAGGAGATAATTCCAACTAAGACTGGGCCCCCTCTTGCTCTGGGCCCCATAGCAGGGCCGGATTAACGTAGGGGCTGATGGAGCTGCAGCTCCAGGCCCCTACCATAAAATAGGCCCATCTGCCAGCCAAAAGGCCGTCGGGAGGGTTAAAAGTCCTCTGTTGTACACAGCGCAGCGTCACATAGCACACAGACAATGCAGAGACGCTCACCTCACGCTGGCAGCAGGGAGCCTGAGGGCGGGACTCGGGAGGAGCGTAATATGATCCTAGAGTGGAAGCTGCTTCTGCCAGCCCCTCCCCGCCCACCAACCAATCAGAGCTGAGGCAAGGCAAGCACTAGCAGCTCTTAGTCGTCTGAGTAGTACAGGGAGTCTTCACAGGTCCTGTAAGGGAACTGCACAGTGTAAAGTGTAGTTCCCAGGTTAGAACAGTGCATCTGCCAGGACCTGTGATGACATCTTCAGCATCACAGGTCCTGCAGAATCTAGCAAAGGAACTGCACCAAAAATGGTGTAGTTCCTAGGTTTGAAAGGTACATCTGCCAGGACCTGTGATGACATCATCACAGGTCCTTCAACCCCTAACAGCAAGTATTAGAAGTTCACAATCAGCTCTGCATTGATCCATACAGACTGGAATGGAGTGGTAAGAGGAGGTCCTCCACTTTTCATCATTTACCCCCCCTCCATGCCCTGTTTTTACTCATTGCTCACTCATGTATAATACTTCAGACAGGTAGTGACCACATCCTCATGTACTTCACACACACAGTGACTATAATGCATAACTGACCACATATTTCTATAAACACTGCATCTACAGTATTATACCTCGTATGCCTCACATACATATATATATATATATATATATATATATATACACATACATACATACACACACTGCATATATTAAACAGTATTATAGATGCAATATGTACAGATATATAATATATATTGCAGTGTACTGATATGTGAGGTACAAGGTATAATATATGCAGTGTGTATAGATATATTGTATATACAGCAGTGTACTGATATGTTAGGTACGAGGTATAATAGATGGTGTGTACAGGTATATTGTATATACAGTATTGGATTGATATGTGAGGTACGAGCTGTAATTTACACCTCATATCAGTACACTGCTGTATATACTATATACCTGAACACACTGCATATATTATACCACGTTCCTCACATATCAGTACACTGCTGTATACACTATACATCTATACACACTGTATCTATTATACCTCGTTTGTGTGCCAGGCCTGTTTTGTAATCCCAATCCGGCCCTGATGGCATAAATTATAAAACAGCAGCGAACATAGTTCATGGAACAAAGAGAGAGGCCTGGAATGGGTAGTGGGAGGGGCTATAAAAGGGGAATGGGGGCCCAATTTAGATTCTTGCTATGGGGCCCAGTGATTTCTATGTACGCCTTTGACAGGAGCAGAGAGATAAGAGAAGTGACAGATGACACAGAGTTTAGATTACAGGTTGAATTAACCCTTTAGGATCAAATTTGCTTCTCAGGAGATAAATATGTTAAAGGCATCTCATTCAGTAGCTATATAACTAAGAGTGGGTTCACATCTCCTTTATGGATTCCGTTAAGTGGGAACTGTGGGGACTATTTTATTATCAGCCAGTGACTGTGTTACTGTAATACTGTTATCAGCACATAGTTTTCCCTGTGCATTCACATTTCACTTCACTTGGTTGGTTGTACTACTGTCAGTGTCAGACTGTTGTCACTGTGGGTAACAATGCACAACAGACAACAATGCACACCACAGTGACAGCTCCTGAGTCCTCCTGTCCGGCGTCAGCCTCAGCTTCCCTTCACTATCACTATAATCAATCACTCTTCCTGATCCGGACTCACTCATTAGAGAGCTGAAGAGCCGACTCAGCAGCAGCAAGTGAATCGAATGGATAGCATCTGCGCATGCCCACCGGCACATAGAGTCTTCAGTTCACTTGCGAGTCAGCTCAGCAGTCAGTGACTCACCAAGTGAACCGAAGATCCGATTCATGAATCGGTTCATTTGAATGAGCTGATTCAAATGAACCGATTCTTCTGAAAGATCCGAACTTCCTATCACTACTGAGGTCATATCCGGCGGGCCGCGGCATTACAGGAACAGCACCAGCTGCTCTGAAGTCCTGCCGCCGGATATACGTCACAGGATATCCGGCGGCAGGACGTCAGAGCAGCTGGTGCGGTTCCTGTAATGCCGGCCCGCCGGATATGACCTCAGTGCGCCCGCGGTTATCCCTCCTGCACGCTGCGCTGTGTACAACCTACTCAGCAGTTTCGACCAGCACACGGCCCACAGCGCTCAGCCACACCAGCCCGTGAGACAGCAGGAGCTTCTGGAGCAGGGCAGGTATCAGATAAACTCATCCAGTTGGAAGGGAGGGCAATCATAGTGCTGTTATGATTTATGGACACAGCTCTCAGCATGCTTAGCCAGCCTTCTATCTGGCTGTTTCTGAGCCTGTGAACTGTGACTCTCAAGAAGCACAGCCAGATAGAAGGCTGGCTAAGCATGCTGAGAGCTGTGTCCATAAATCATAACAGCACTATGAAAATTACTGACTGGCTAAGCATGCTGAGAGCTCAGTCTCTATAACATAACACATTAAAGAAATTACTGTTTCTAGCTGCTAGTCCACAGCAGCTAGAAACAGTAATTTATTTAAAGGGATTCTGTCACCAGGTTTGACCCCTGTCAGCTAAAAATATGCTGATGTTCAGGGCGTCTTCACGATTCCTAATGTGGGCCTATAAATGTCATCTGTGGGCTTATTTAGCTAAAAAACTGCTTTTACTAACCTGTCAGTTAAACAAATAAGGTGCCCAAGGGGATGTTAATGGGTGCAAGATGCCCGCCGCACCCACCGCCGTTCGTGCCCAGCGCCGCCTTTCCGGACTTCTGCACCACCTCCTAATCCTCTGTGCCGCCTCTCGCTCTCCCTCCCTCCCCCCTCCTTCTGCTGTAAGATCTCGCGCTTGCGCACAGGGCTCTGTCTGATGCGCCCGTGCGGACTTCTCCATTTGGCTTCTTACAGCGAAGTGCGCATGCGCCGGCACTTCGCTCAACCCCTGTATGCGCGAGATCTTACAGCAGGAGGAGGAGGGAGGGAGAGCGAGAGGCGGCACAGAGGATTAGGAGGCGGCGCAGAAGTCCGGAAAGGCGGCGCTGGGCACAAACGGCGGCGGGTGCGGCCGACACCTTGCATTCATTAACATCCCCTTGGGCACCTTATTTGTTTGACTGACAGGTTAGTAAAAGCTGTTTTTTAGCTAAATAAGCCCACAGATGACATTTATAAGCCCACATTAGGAATCGTGAAGATGCCCTGAACATCAGCATATTTTTAGCTGACAGGGGTCAAACCTGGTGACAGAATCCCTTTAATGTGTTATGTTATTTAGACACAGCTCTCAGCATGCTTAGCCAGCCTTCTATCTGACTGGCTAAGCATGCTGAGTGCTGTGTCCATAAATCATAACACAGCTCTATGAAAATTACTGTTTCTAGCTGCTGTTGTCCACAGTCCACAGCAGCTAGAAAACAGTAATCTTCATAGTAATGTTAAATGATCACTATAGTGTCAGGAAAACAAAGCGGTTTTCCTGACACTATAGTGCCCTGAGGGTGCCCCCACCCTCAGGGTCCCCCTCCCGTGGTCCCCCTCCATGTTGCCAAGATAGACGCCAAATGAAGGGTTAGTTGCAGGAACAAAATACTTTAATGGTATCGATAAAATATATATGTAATTAAGACACTAAGTGCAGTTCCATAAAAAGGCCCAGCAAAATCCTCAGCACCAGGCCCATGATGCTCTTAATCCGGCCCTGCCCCATAGCAGTCGCAATTCATTTGAATGGAGGGAGCAAGCTCATGGATTTCTGTAAGTCCCACTCAGGTGAATGGAACAGATTTTTAGTTGTGGAAAATTCTGAAACAAAATCCATAGATTGTGAAGGCGCCCTTATAGCAGGTTCTCTCTGCAAAGTCAATATTTCTGATGTTCCTCCTTCTCCCTACTCAATAGTTGGGCCCAAGCTCCAGTTAGCTGAAGGTCCCCCAACTTCAGGTCACAACGGATCAGGAAGTCATCTTTAATGCTGCCAGGTCATGTGTCCTGCCCTTATATTAGCTACCTCTTACCCACATGGGCAACGTGATGCCTCAGCACAAAACTATATATAAACAGTATACCCGGCTTCTCCTGCTCTACAACATGCTGCCTGCAGGTGCGACTGGTTCCTTTTTATCCTTTAGCATCATCCACCATACATGTACATTGGATGTCATGAGTTTACATATGGAGCTGCCAAAACCATAATATGCCTTTCATTTCTGAAAATTATTATTTTTTTTTTTTTAAAGAAAGGGCTTTTGTGGCTTTTTTACATTTTGTAGAAAAATTTGTTATTAACACTTCCCTAAATTTTCCATCATGTTTTATTGTGTTATGAGGCTTTCTTAATATATAGATGAATAAGATGCATGAGGCCTGATGAAGGGCATATATACAGCACAATACAAAAGCTGCCATCACGGTATGATGGGACAAGGTTTTCTCTATTATGTAGTGGCAGCGTACATTCAGATAATGCCGCCTACTAGCTGGAAACACTAATGGCTGATGATTCAAACTAATTAGGTGGGCGGCTTGAAGAGTACTCGTTCTAGGTACACGGTGACTGACATTTCTAATTAACATCCTTGGGCTACAGCTCTTTTCTGTAAGTGGAATTGATGGTTGATTTATTATAAAGTTCAGCCATGAGTGCCCTGTAAAAAGGGAATTTACCATTTCCACAAGTACCAAATTGGTACTCAAGACATCTCTCCTTTGTAGAGAGGGCCAACAGTCTAATGGTGGAAAATGCTACTCAGCCACCGTTACATAAGCTTTTGTTGGCGGTTTTATTTAATGTACCTGACGTAACCGCATTCTCGTTCCCGAAAGACAGAAGATTACATGTAAACAGCAAAATCATGTCTGAGTGTTGCCAGACCTTTCAATGTATGTGGCCGAGTCTCTGATCACATTTTGTGGACCATCATGTATATTCTCAGTGTAAGTGTTAATCCATTTTTTATTTTTTTTTCTGATAGTTTTGAATCCAAAATCATGGCTACAACTACAATTTCGAGTTTTAAATGGTCATTAACTTCTCACACAATTTTGCATAAATCAATAGTACAAGCTATCACAAGAAGCTTTGTAACATGTATCAGTGAGAAATGTCTAGCTCCCCTGTCATCAGCTGTTTACCATCTCGCGCCCCCCCATTGCTTTAAACTGACAGGATCATCTCTGCAGGAGGATCATATCACACATGTCAATGCAAGTCTATGGAGAAGGGAGGAAGGAGGAGTGAACAGGAAATAACAAGTGCTTCATTCACAAAAATACAGGTCAGTACTTCTCTATAATGTCCTCCATTATCCTGAGGCTGCAAGAGACAGACAGTTAGGAAGGAGATTCTCCTCTATTTTCTGTGTGTGCAGTGGATGGCAGATAGTCTCCACCCATCATGTCGGAGAGCACTGCAAACTAGATGTTCAGCAAGCACAGAGGAAAACGTAAAAAGCCAGATACAAGTGTAGCAGTCTGCTATATTACCAAAGCCCCACAAAAATCTGCCGTGTCCATCCTTCTCTCCCTAGTTTCACTTCGCTCCATTACCACACACAGCTGATATCTTATCAGCTGTATGTAAGATTTAACTTATTACAGCTAGACTGGTCAGGAGGGTGAGAGAGTTCTTTAGCTAACTGCACTGAACATCTGATGTATCCCGTCCCAGCTGTGTCATGAGGACGGACTTTGTCTGTGCTAGCAGCAGAGCCACCATTTTATTTCTCCCGATGCTTGTCTCCTAGTGAAAACAAGACATAAATAATGAAAGCCATTTAAGAAAGTGTTTATAATTAAGTAATATTTATGTATTTTCAGTAATTGGATTCTCTTAATATCCGGAGAACCCCTTTAAAGGTTGTTTTAAAAGGGTATTCTGGTCTACTTGGGAATGGGGCTATAACATGAATGTATAATTTCACAATTCAGATTTTATTTGTCAGAAGTGTGAAAATCGTGACAGTTTCATGGAAGTACAACATTTCCAAGTACCGCCGGTAGCAAAAGAAAAGTAAAGTTCTGGTGGTTGTTTTTGTTTGAAAGTAAAAAAATATAACATTAAAATTACAAAAAAATTATGGAGACTGTAAATCTTTATATAACCCAAATAAACATGGATTTCATCTAGTAAAAAGAACATTTGTAACATACTTTTATCTGCTTTTGATGCTTATCCAGAGTACTGATTGTAAGTAAAGCTGGCCATACATACTAGATGTAGGTCAGTGGGATTGGCCGACCATCTCATGTCTATTATTAGGACCTCCTGAAGGGCTGGGGAATGTTGGATTTTAACATGCCGGTTCCTTTTATTCTCAGGAAGATAATTCACTGCCAGAGGTGTCTGTAAGCAGATTTCTTCCCTCTCCCCTTTACAACTCAGCTATGCAGGGCATGCATGTGTATGGGGCCGATCAAGAGTGATAGCTGCTGGGGCGTGGCTTTGGCATGGCGGCGTGAAGACGTGAGTTAGGAGAGCTCCGTGACCAGCCTCAGGAGAACCTACAAAGACCGCTTCCCTACCTGCCTTTCCTGGCCATGACTAAAGGGAGACGATCGAAGAGTCAGCCCGCGGTCCCTCCTGAACAATCTATCGGCCGCTTCCTCCGCTCCAACCAACAAGGTGGCGGTGACTCACCCACAATGGCCGCCGCTCCATCGTCTCTGCGCCCAGCAGCACAACCGTTCTCACTGGCGCCAGCATTGGAGCCTACCCGTACACAAGATCGGCACCCGGGCGGTGCAACTACTTACTGCACGGCTCCTACCTTGATCAATCCGGATGCCTGTCCGAATCCTCCATGGCGCCAAGCTGCATCGCTCCAGCCGGATCTCACAGGTACCGCCACTCAGGCCAGTTTAGGGCCTACTGAAAATGAAGGCCTGCGGGCCGATGCCGCCTCTCCTTGTGCGGCAGGCCGACATACTACTGAGCCTAGGCAGTCTCTGGAAAGGGATTCTGTTTTTATGAACTCCCCTGCTACCAGCTCCCCAAGGGGTTTTATGGTGGATAAGGTGCCACCCTTGGTGTCCGCTACCCACACTCAGGGTCACATGGGGCCCGTTCCAGCTTCCCAATCCCCCAGCCAGAGTGTGCCGGTCATCTTCTCTACGCTGACGCAGCACCCAGAGGAGCCCCAGGGGTCCCCCTTACCCCCACCCTCCATCGACCGCACGCTGGCAGAACTTTGGGAAATGATAAGGGCACTGCCTACGAAATCTGACCTGGAGGCACAGGTGGCCCGCATTGAGAACAAACAGGCTCAGGCCATACAAGCTGTCCGAGATGATGTCCATCAACTAGATGACCGCTTATCCTCGCTAGAAAATCGCTACGCAACTACTGCCTCTACGGTTCATTCCCACTCAGAGATACTATCTGCACATACTTCTCAAATGCAGGACTTCTCTCTACACCTCGACGACGTGGAAAATAGAGGCCGCCGGAATAATATTAAGCTCCATAACATCCCAGAATTTATTCCCAACGACCAGCTATACTCCACCGTGGTCGGCATTTTTAATTCTGTCTTGGACAATCCTCCTCAAACCAAGATTGAGCTTGACAGAGTTCACAGAACCGCAGGACCCAGAAACCGTGATGTGGAGAGACCACGAGATGTCATATGTCGGGTTCATTTTTACACAGTCAAAGAACGTATCCTACGCAAAGCTTGGGAAAAGAAGGAGCTTTACTTTGAAGACACACCGATTACTATCCTGCCTGATGTATCCCGCCTAACCTTATCGATGCGAAGAATGGTCAGACCCCTGTTAGAAGCAATTAAAGACGCAGGAGCATCCTACCGCTGGGGTCATCCATTTCATATTATTGTCTGGTACCCCAACGGCCAATCAATGCAGGTCCGTTCTCCGGCTGACCTTCAGGAACTGTTCAGATTCCTCGACGTCCGTCCCTTCACAGTTCCTGACTGGACATTGCCTCCTTTTCTACAAGGTCTGCCACAAGATCTGGATTCTCCGCAAAGAACGTCATCCACCTCCCCGAGGCGGGCATCTCCTGGCCGTTGCAGCTCTCACCGCGACTACCTTTCCAGGCCACAATACCAGCCTCCACGACGCCTTCCTCCACCTCCTCGCTGATCCTCCGTTTTGACCTCTATTGCTGAGACTCTGTCTGTATTATTGAAGGTAGCTCGGCTGAGTCGTTCTCCACGTCCCTTCATTTGTTATGGACTCCTATGGTCTTAAGATAGTCTCAATACCTCCTCTCAAGTGCTTTTCGTCTTTCCCCTGTGCTAACTCCTTTCCCTCTGTCTTGTGAGTTCCTACTCCTATCACTACCCTCCTCTATCCTCCCCAGTCAAAATGCCACAATCTCAGGGGAAGGGGTCTTTGAGATGCAATCTTGTTCCTAATTTTTTTTTTCTGGTCACGGGTTGCTTTCCGTGTGATATGTTTTCATCTTCTTTACTAGACGCCATCTGTTCCTCCTCCCCCACTAGGGCACTGTGAGTTCCTGCCTTTGTAAACCCTACTAGACAGGATACTCGCAGTTACTTATACCTTGATAGGTGTTTGTCCCTCGGCTGAGGGCTAGATTTCCACCTTCCCTCCCTCCCACTTTCCTCATCCCCCACCCTCGCCTCCCCCTAACCCTGCTGTCAGCACCCCTCACTCTCACTGAGATATTTTGTTCATATTTGTTCTCTGACTCACATTGTTGAAACATGTCTGATGTTTTATTGGTCTCCCTTAATGTACAGGGGTTCAACTTACCTGAAAAGAGATCGTCCCTTCTGCGTCTCCTCTGGAAGAAACGTGCACATGTAGCGTTCATCCAGGAAACGCATTTTCGTTCCTCTTCTACTCCGAAGCTCTCGGGCAAGCGTTTTCCTCATGCCTACCATAGCACTGATCCTGATACCAAGACGAAAGGTGTCTCTATTCTCGTCTCCAACGCTATCTCGTGGAACCTGATCGACTCTCGCACTGATGGGGCAGGCAGGTATTTATTCATAAAGGGTAACTTAGCCGGTTCTAAGGTTACATTGGCATCAGTCTATGCCCCCAACAATGGTCAGGTTGGTTTTTTATCTAAGACTCTCAGGGCCTTGGAGGAGTTCACGGAGGGTCTTTTGATTCTGGGAGGAGATTTAAATATTGTCCTGATTTCGTGCGTGGACTCCAAGGGCCAAGTTTCCTTCCCTCTCTCCGCCATTACCAAACTCAAGGAGCTCTTGTTTTCCCACCAACTTGCTGATGCCTGGCGTATCCTCTATCCAACATCCCGAGACTACACATTCTTTTCCCACCCCCACAACTCCTACTCCAGATTAGATTACTTCCTCCTGAACCATGCTAGACTAGACCTTCTCTCCAAAGCAGAGATTGACCCAATTACCTTCTCTGACCACGCCCTAGTCTCCATATCCCTCTCCTTCCCGACCCACCAACCCAGAGCCTGGCACTGGCAGTTAAATGACTCACTTCTCCAAGACCTCCAGGTCACCTCTGAAGTCCGGAGAGACCTGGCTGAGTACTTTGTGAATAATGTGACACCCGAGAGTGACCCCCTTACCATTTGGGAAGCCCATAAATGTTTTATCAGAGGCTCTTTTATTAAACTAGGGTCCCGATTGAAAAAGGAAAGGGCAGCAAAGATATCTACTCTTCTATCGCGCGTTCACGCGATAGAACAGCAGCATAAACGAACACTGAACTTGCAGCTGGGAGCGGAACTCACCCAGCTGAGAGATCAGGTTCGCTCTTTATGCCTTTCAAAAGCCAAAGCGACCTTAGCTAAGTGCCGTAGACATTACTACGAGCATGGTAACAAACCAGGTATAACCCTTGCACGGGCTTTGCAAAAGAACAAATTACGCTCCTTTGTCCCCCATGTGTCACTCACCTCTGGTAGAAAGACCTCTCTCCCGAAGGAAATAACAGAAGCGTTCAGATCATATTATCACACCCTGTACAATCTAGATGACTCTCATCAATCAGTTAGCCCTGAATCCAAGCCCTGAAAACTTATCTTGAATCAGCGGGCTTACCATCTCTCCCCTCAGAAGCGGTTTCTGATTTGGAGTCACCCATATCATTATCTGAGTTACAGGCAGCTATTAAAGACTCCCAGACTGGGAAGGCTCCTGGTCCGGACGGACTCACGCTCTCCTACTATAAGCAGCTTAAGGACATTTTGCCTGCTCATTTTATTGCTGCCTTTAACTCATTAGATAGGGCCCGTACTCTTCCAAATGACACTCTTAGAGCTCATATCACAGTAGTCCCTAAGGAAGGGAAAGATCCCTCTCATTGCCAAAACTACCGTCCCATTTCCCTGATCAACATAGATCTAAAGTTATTTTCTAAAATTCTTGCCACTCGCCTTCTACCACATTTCCAAAAACTAATCCATCTAGACCAAACGGGTTTTTTACCCCTTAGGGAAGCCCGTGATAGTACTACGAGAGCAATTAACATGATCTACCAAGCCGTCACTTCTAAGACCCCAACTTTATTCCTATCTACTGATGCCGAAAAGGCGTTCGATAGGGTTAATTGGGAATTTATGTTTGAAACCCTACGATGCGTGAGAATGGGGGACAAAATGATGGCCCGGATTACTAATCTTTACTCCAACCCCACGGCAGTGGTTAAGGTGAACGGCCAGTTTTCCATGCTCCTGTCCATCCGCAATGGTACAAGGCAGGGCTGTCCCCTTTCCCCTTTAATATTCGTGATTTGTCTAGAGCCGCTTCTGTGTCATATAAGGGGGAATCCCGATATTTCAGGGCTACGGATTCATGAGACATCGCACAAGGTTGCAGCTTACGCGGATGATCTTCTGTTCTTCCTCACCAACCCCAGGGTTACCCTCCCAAACCTCTTTCAGGAACTAAAAATATATGCTTACCTCTCGAACTTTAAGATTAATTATCAAAAATCCGAAGCTTTAAACATAACTCTTCCCCCTTCCACGGTCCAATCTATTTCAGAGAACTTTCCATTTAAATGGGCTCGCTCATCCTTAAAATATCTAGGGATTTTACTGACCCCCACACTCTCGGAACTCTACCAGGTCAACTACCCGCCTCTTCTCCAGACTATAAAAACAGATCTAGACAGGTGGAATATTGGTACGTTCTCTTGGTTTGGAAGGATATCTATTTTTAAAATGACTGTTTTGCCAAAAATTCTATTTTTCTTCCAAGCCCTGCCGATCCACATCCCCAGACTCTTTTTCCATACTCTTCTGAAAATGTTGACCCATTTCATATGGGCAGGTAAACCATCCAGGATAGCTAGGTCAATACTCTTTCGTCCCAAACTTGAGGGCGGCCTTGGGCTCCCCGACTTCCTCTCATACCATAGGGCATCACATCTTCTTAGGATAGTAGATTGGTGTCGTCACCAAGCCTATATAAACAATGGGTTTCAATTGAGCAATCCTTCCTGATTGCTCCATTGTCAGCCATTCCTTGGTTGTCCACCCAGATCCCATTGGAAGCACGCCTACACCCGACTATAGGCCCCTCCGTGAAAGCCTTTGCCAGCATTCAAAATCACCCGGGTATCTCTCCATCCCCCCCTCCCCTATGTTTCCTATTCTGGGTAATCCTCAGTTCCCTCCAGGATTAGAGTGCGGTCCCTTCAGGGAATTAAAAAGATGTAACAAATTCAGGGCCCACCATCTGACTACCTCAATTCAATGGCTCACCCCTCAACAGATCTCAGAGTCGACTGGAACGTCTACTCTCAACCCTTGGCAGTCTAGACAACTCACACATTTCATGTCTACACTTCCTCCTGCGAATACGTATGTTCGAGACAAGACGGACTTTGAGTTCCTCTGTGAGCAGTCTGGAGTGACTAAACGTACCCTCTCCCGCACATATGGCTTGCTAATATCTCCCCCAGACCAACCTCCTTCCAACTTTGTCTCTCAATAAGAAGCTGACTTGGATGTCACACTTTCCTCGGACCAACGGTTAAGACTATACACGTGCATTCACAAAACATCTATGGCCAGCAATATTCAAGAATCGGGTTTCAAACTCATGTCCTGTTGGTATAGGGTCCCAACTAGACTTAACTCCATATTCCCATCTACCTCGCCCTTATGCTGGCGATGTGGCTCTGAGAGGGGTACATTACTACATATATTCTGGTCCTGTCCCCTTCTATCGGCATTTTGGAACTCTGTATGGGGGATTACGTATAAGTTCACTACATATACCCTCCCTAAGACACCTGCTTTTTTCCTGCTCCATCAGTGCAAGATTCCTCTGTCATCCTACAAGAAGTCTGTGGTAAGGCACTTGGTAAATGCGGCAAGAGCCTGCATCCCATGTCTTTGGAGGCAATCATCTGCTCCCTCAATATCAATGTGGATCAATAGAGTTCAGGAGATTATGAGAATGGAAGATCTCACTTCATCAATGAGACATACTGAAAAAGGTTTCACCAAAACCTGGAGTCATTGGTTGACCTCCTTTGACTCCGCTGAAGGTAAAGCGCTCCTAGCATCTGAGTGAGAGTGTAGGTTCGTGTCTGATGTCCCCCTTCCCTTTTCCCTTCCCCCTTTTATTTCTTCCCTTCTTTGTCCCCTCCTTTCCTTGTCTACTTTATTTCACGACATTATATTTGGATTCAATTAGCTTTTTATTGATCCACATATTATTGTGGTTTCCCCGAGTAGGGCTTTATAATTAAATGACTTGTCGTTTGCCATTTATTGTACTCATGCTTTATTACTGAGTTGTATTCAATATCAGTCCTATTGTCCATCATGGTTTGGTTGTTGAAAAATGGAAAAATCTTAAATAAAGAATTTACAAAAAAAAAAAGAGCGATAGCTGCCAATTCTCAGTTATCTCATGTGTTTCACTGGCTTACAATTTCTTTTTTTATGGCTCCAATAAAAAAAATTCCAAGGTAATGTTGACAATATTCTCAGAATGAGTAATTACCAAGGAATTTTTGGGAGATTGGAGGACCTGATAGTGAAGACACCTACTGGTAAGACTAATTATTTCTACATGAATCGAAAATTAGGACAGTTATTGGGGGATGAATGTTTGTAGAAATGTTTGTTCCTGATAATTGACCTGTGTAAAAAGCCCTGGTGATAACCCGATGAATGAGCAAACACGAATTCATCGGGTGACCATGTCTCTCGACTGACACCAAAAATCATCGTTTCTGGGCAGCCATACACAGGAGATGATTGCTGCGTGTAAATGCAGCTCTAACCTCCTCTATAGATCATGAACTTATTGGGAACAAACAATTTTTTCCTGAGAATTAGCTGTAAGATCAGTCCATGTAAAAGGACCTGAACGCAAACCTGAAAGAAAATCTGGGGTTTGCCATGGGTTATGTGCATGGGGAGAAGCATTGTACTAGACAAAAAAAAGCGGAGCTGATTGCAACACGCAAGAGTACAGTAAGTGCAGGCAATGGGTCTACGCTGCTTTCATTCACTAGGTGCTTGTGCATATATGCAAGTGGGTTTCTGACATTGGTGGCAGCATGTTCAGGAGTTTCTGCTTGCAACAAAGATCTTCTCAAGAAAGCAAGGAAAATCATATGGATATTTTTGTAATTTTTATCTGTTTAGCATTAAAAAAAAAATTCTAATTCCATGTCTTTGCACTATAAACTCTATCGATTTACTTAGCAAATGTGCGAGCCTATTTATTCCTACATTGCCAGAATCCACTAACTCTAGACTACACATGCGGACTGATATGATAAGGGCTAGTCTAGACTACACAGACAGGCAGAAATGTAGAATATATAGCAAAATATCTTGTTATATGGGTGGTGCCATTGATTAAAATCAAATTACCGTACTCTATGTTTTCCATTTGGGACCCCAAATAAATATTTATTGGACATGATGGATGATTTTTCTAAAAAGTTACTCCCACTCTAGCATTGCTGTACACACTAAGCCTGTACGTTTTCCATAACAGCACTATAGTGTCTAACTAAATAGGGGTAGACCGTTTAAAGTTCCTAATGCTAGGCCATTAATATTGCCATATAGTACCAGAATAAGCTTTGCTATACAGTGTTTAGATAATGCAATCAACCCCAGATAAATAGTGGAGACAGGTCACACAGTGTCCTATGAAAGTACTGAATAGGTAAAATATACAGTGCCAGAACAACAGTGGTGTACATTACTAATATAAATAGAACATAAAGCATTCAGATGAAAATTGCTGTAGATTGTACTACTCCTCTGCGCCCAGCAGATACTAAGTAGTGCCCTTATAAATACTTTATAACAGAGCTGGTGAATAGTGGATAGAACCATGTGGTGCCCGCATAAATTACCAAAAAGTTGATCTAAAGGGGACCTTTCAACACTCCTGGCATGCCTGTTTTAATAGCCTCATGCATTCCCCATGCAATAACAATTCTGGAGCATCTATTGGAGACAGTTGGAAATTCATTTATAACTTCTAGCAGAAATAATGAAGGAATAGCACAGCATAGAGCCATAAGAATAGATGTTCCAGAATTGTTATTACATGGGGAATGCATGGAGCTATTAAAACAGGCATGTCAGGAGTGGTGAGTGGTCCTCTTTAAGTGTCTGCTATGGGCTGATGAAAAAGAGAGACCCATATCACACCAGTGAGAACTGTAGCTGAGACTGCAACATATGCAGACAATGGGCCATGAGGCACTTCTCTTCTGCCAGGATTACATATGCTTGCTTTAGGAGATTGTCCTAATACAACAATTTATTATCTATCCACAGGATAGGGAATAAGAGAGTCTTGATCAACGGTGTCAGACTGCTGGTGCCATGCCATGCACTGGAACAGAGACCTATGTTTCCCCAATAGGTTGGAGCAGTGACACACATGCATGCTGCTGCTCCATTTAACACTATGGGACTGCCGGCGATAGCCAAACACTTGTACTCGGCCTTCTCTGGCAGTTGTAGAGTTGAATGAAAAAGCACAGGCCCCTTTTCTAGTGATTAGTAGGGGCTCCAGCACAAACAGACACTTATTGCCTATCTTGTTGATAGGAGAGAAGTTGTTGTAATCGGACAACCCCTTTAAACTGAGAGGTAGACCAAGTTTATCTTCCCTCCCAATCCCCTCTTCCCTGCCTAGTGAAGTGACTTTTAATGTTGCATCCAATGGAAAATATATTCATAGGGAAAAAATAAGAATAATGGGGGTCATTTATTAAACAAAAATACATATTTTTGGCAAAGATTGCAGCAGAAAAGTCCTTTGCGCCGACTTCTCCCCGATCACGCCAAGTCTAAAAAAGGGGGCTTGGCGTGGGCAGGGAAGGGGATGGGCTGACAGGCCCGTCTCATTTACCATTTTCTAGGCCTGTTTTAGGCGTAGAAAATGGTCTAAATGTATGACAGCTAGGAAGCTGTCTTACAATTTGAACTGGCGCTGGATGCGCCAAAGTTATGTAGAGACCGGTGCCTCTTCATAACTCCGATAGATCCTCCGCCAGCTGTAGAGCTCATTAAGACTGGCATCTAAACTGCCGGTCTTAATAAATGTGCCCCAGTGTTTGCAATTTGCTGGCCTAGATAAGTCCTAGAACAGAAGAGGTCTATAATACTGCAGGTTGTCAGTTACCTTCAATATTCTGCGGCCCCACAATGTTCACTGCCTGGTGCGCAGGGTACTCCACTCTTGGTCTTGCAATACCCAGCTCTTCCATCACCCCGTGAAGAAGCCGCTGAATGTCTGCCTCTGACACACGATCTGGGCTTCGTACACTATGACCAAGAGCTGGATTCAAACAGAGTGTTATCACCAGAATGGGATAAACCAAGGAGGTGACAACATTGGTCTCCATCTTTACCTGAATATAAACACAAAAAGTCATGTTATGCCACCATCACTGTCATGCTTGGTAAAGTACTAAATATTGGGCAGTCTGTCGATATCATAAATTGTAAGAACAGGCCAGCTGTATAATTGTAGGATGATGAATCAACTAATTCATGAAGGGGTTTTCCTAGATTTTCAGTATCTGAATGGTGAGGATTCAACACCCAGGACCCCCGCCAGTCAGCTGTTTGAGAAGGCAGCGAATCTTCTGTGAATGCCGCGGCCTTCTTTCTGCTTTTCCTAGGCCAGTGATGACACAGTCATTGATCACATGGTCTAGGAGCAGCTCAGCCCCATTCAAGTGAAGGGGCTGAGCAGAATACCAAGCAGAGCCGCTATACAATGTAAGGCGCTGTGCTTGGTAACCTGCGAGAAGGCAGCGGCGCTCACATGATTGCCTCTGCCTCCTCAAAACAGCTGATTGGTGAGAGTCCCGGGTGTCGGACCCCCACCAATCAGATACTGATTACCTATCCTGAGGATAGGGTATCCTTTAAGAAAAAGTTCTGGAAAACTCTTTTAAGAAGGCAACCAACCCTGGATTTTGTGAAAATAAGAAGAAAAATAAATAATAGTCAGCTGTAAATCAGCAGAAAAGTATCCAGCTGCCCTGTAGTGCCACCACAGGGGTATGAAGCACTACATGGTCTCAGGGAAATCAGTGGTGTGTCTGTGTAACACATGAAGAAGCCAGGACCTGGGGAGAGATAGAGAGGGACAGAAATCCAGAGGAACAGAGAAGGATAAAGAAAGCAATAGAGAGAGAGACAGAAATAGAGAAGGATAAAAGAGAAAAGGATAGAGAGGGACACAGAAAGAGTGAGAGAGAAGGGACAGAGAAAGGGTGAGAGAGGAACAGAGAAACAGTGGGAGGGACACAGACTGAAGGGCAGAGAAAGAGTAATCGAGATGGACAGAGAAAGAGTGATAGACATAGAAATAGAGAACTTTGCTCTGCTCCAGCTTACTGATGTGGTCTCAAAAGAGACACTCCCCTCACAACTCAGAAAGCCCCTCAGCAATAGGGAGTCTATTATTTTTATGTGCCTCTGATCACCCAACAAATCAGCCAATTTATCTGCATGCACATCTCGCTGTGTAAACCGGGGATGTGCTGCTAACAATATGCCAACTGACTGGGGACAAATAATCTGAAGAACAAACATTTGGATCTCATTCACTTTGCATGGGGCCCATGTGAAAGGACCTTTTAAATGAGTGTCGATCAACTTATGCATTTCGATCATTAGTGCTGATTATTTTTAGCCCAGCACTGGCCCATATAACAGGACCCTTAGTCTGTTTCATCACTTGTAATTTCGGAGGTGTGCTTGGCCAGCGTATCTCTCACCTTTACATTTCTTCCTGAAAAAAACTGAAAGCTCTAAAGGGCATCCCTTCTCATACAAAGCCCCAGCACATTTTCTTACATTCGGGTTATTGTTATATTGACAGGGCTTATGCTGTTTGTATTATTAGGCTGCACAAGGAAAGTGAAATTGATTTAATCTGGCAGTAGTAGGACCTGACAGATGGCAATTTATCAGACTTTACCGATTGTCAGCCAGAGAAAAGTACTGTATATCAATGTACAGGTAATGGGAGTGTGCCAAACTAGGGGGACTGGTAGGTAATAGTACCATCCCAGTCTCGCCTGTTCTTGGAGAACAACTTTTTAGCGCCAATAGTGGTAGGTCAGTGTCAAGCTACTCAGGTATATAGTGGATCTTACATCAACATAACATTTGTAAAAAAGTATAATAAAAGAAGATGTGTGGATATATATAAAAAATAATAATAATTATAATATATAGGATAAAAAATATATAAAAGAATATAGACACAGATAGGAACACTACATTCGGTCTCAAGTGCCTAAGAGACCGTATTCTGCAGTGTCATACACGACATAGTGTGGTGTAGTAGGGTGAATTGGTTGTATCAAATAAGTAAAATCTGTTTAAAAGGATACGAGTACATATAATAAAATACTGTAGTATCTTGGCGCAGCAGAACCACAAACAGATACAGATGACGACTCACTACATCCACTATCCCCACTAAATATTACCACCCACTCAGTCAGCTCATCCTACCCAAGCCCAGACCAACATTTTTTAGACCTACCCCCCACTCTAACAGAAAGTCCTCTCCTAGAGCAACTATCCACGCTCAACAAGACAGGACCAACGGGGGGCTCTCCTTCACTCACAATACCACCACCCCGCTTAAACCTATCAAGCACACAAATCTTAAACACACTCATTTCCACACCAGGCCCTTCACACCCCACTCAACCCAAACTACAGGAACCACTGAAAATCACCAACTTTTACAGCCCCATCCCGAACCCCCAAAAAAGACCAAACCCCGCTACAGAGGATGTAGAGGTGGCAGGAAACAACCTACCAACAAACAAAAAACACAGACCAAAAACCCAGTTATGATAAAATCAGATTCTGACACACTAAAAGAAAAAGGTATCTTTAATCTATCCGGATATAGCCTAAACGAAACAGAAATACAACTACTAAGCAAAGGCCTATCTTTCTGCCCTACCAACAAACCAGACCTTTTCGAGCTATTTGTAGATCTCAATCAATTCATTAGATGACTAACCCTCCAGCGCCATTTCTGTATCAAAAATTGTGTAACAAATACAAACAAAAGTCCCAACACTGATAGTACAAACGTTGTAATAGCCTCCACCTCATCAGCATTAAATACAACACACAACAGGACACAGACCCTAGAACCCACTATCACCATAAAACCTCCACTAAAAAACAAATCCTCCTACTATCCTCTGGAAAGCAGAGGCCCACACCTAGAAAGCTACTACAACATGGTTCTAGATTACCTCAAACGTGCATTTTCCCCCAAAAAAAGGCAATGATCTAACACGACCAGATATATCCAAGCCAAAACCAAACAAACCAGACAACCTCAACAATAACCAGAAAAAAGCCCTAAAAAGCCTAAAAGACAACCCCAACATCGTTATAAAAAGCGCTGATAAAAGGAGGAGGAATAGTTGTCCTCAACACGGACCAGTACGAAAAAGAGGCCCAGAGAATCCTATCAGGCACCAATTACTATAGACCCATCACTGAAGATCCCACCAAAACCTACAAAACCCAACTTCACGACCTAACAGAACATGGAACATCACAAGGAATTCTAGATAAAAAGGAACAGAAATACCTCAAAGTATCCCATCCAGCGATGGCATAGATTCCGTTACCTCTAACCTTTCAGAATACATTGACGGCATCCTCCAGAGATACGTCATCATGCTCCCATCCCAACTTAAAGACTCGGCTTACCTCATCCAGAGCCTGGATGAAGTCACGTGGCAAGAAGATTACATCTGTGCCACGCTAGATGTAACATCACTATACAGCAACATCATACATTCACTAGGCCTTAAAGCCACAAACACATATCTGGACAACGACACCATCATGACATCAGTCCAAAAAGAATTCATTTTGAGATCCATAGAATTCATCCTAGACCACAATTATTTCACATACAAAGAAAATTTTTACATCCAAACCAAAGGAACAGCAATGGCCATCAAATTTGCACCCTCCTATGCAAACCTTTTCATGGGGGCTTTCGAGGACCAACATGGTCTACTAAAGCACCCCAACATTAAATTCTACAAAAAGATATATCGATATCATCATCTTCATCTGGCAAGGAAATAACGAAGATTTTAAAACATTCGTACAAACTCTCAACCAGAATGATTGGAACATTAATCTTACACTAGAATCTGACCCAACAAACGCAGTTTTCCTAGACCTCCACCTCAACAGTAAAGACAACATTATCTCCACCAGCACACATTTCAAAAACGTAGATGCCAATAGCTTCTTAGACTTCAACAGCTGTCACTACCACAAATGGAAAACCAACATACCCTTTAGCCAGATGAAAAGAATAAGACGCAACTGCACAAATACAGACACCATGCAAACACAAATAAAGACCCTAAGCCAAAAGATTCCTGGAAAAGAGCTACCCCCCACAACTCATCAAAAATTCGAAAAAGAAAATTTCTCAAATAGATCAGAAGGAAAGCCTCCAACCCAGACCAAAAGCAACAAAAGAAACCCCCTTCAGACCAGGGTTAATCACAAGATACAATAAAAATCACGAAACACTTAGACATATTTTAACCAAACACTGGTCCGTACTACTCGAAGACCCTATACTAGGTAAAGAAATACCAAAAACACCAAGACTCACCTTCCGAAGAGCCAAAACCCTAAAAAACATCCTAGCCCCATCATGCCCAAACAAATAAACCCCAAAAACAACGGAACAGACAAAAAATAGCAAACACCAGAATTCAAGGGATCTTCAAAAGGAGTCACGAAAAAATGTAAATGCTGCCAAATGATAAAAACAGCAGGTAGAGAGATGGACATCCCACAGGCAAAATTTCATTCCTACAACAAATGACATGTGCAAGCAGAAACGTCATCTACCTACTTCAATGTCCCTGTAACATCTACTATGTAGGCCGAACGACACAAACGCTGAGAGAGCGGATGAATGAACATAGATCAAACATAAAAAGAAAAATCCCAACACACAGCGTATCGCGCCATTTCGCACTAGCGCATGAAGGCAATCCCCTCAATCTAAAAGTCATCCCCCTAGAGCAAACCCCTTCCTACCAACAACTCTGTAGGAAGGATATGTTCTGGATTTTCAAACTCAACACCCTCACTCCATTTGGCCTTAATGAAACACTAGAACACGCCAACTACTAATTATAAATTATCCCTAAAGTCACATCTAATACACAAAAAAGACCCCCATTATTCTCCCCTCCCGTAAAAAAAAACCCTTCTCCCCTCTCTCTCTCCCCCCTTCCCTCCCCCGCCCCATAGTGCCAAACTAACATACATGTCCCGTCCAAACCGCTGGACGCATTTAGACCGACACATCTAATAAACCTCCAAAAAAGTAGAGAAATAGGAACAACATAAAAAGGTTGAGCATTATAATATAACTAAAAAACAGTGAAGGAAGTGGATAATATAAGAAACAGCAACACAAATAGGGTGAACTAATCCCACATTATTTATTAATTAATTTAATTATTAATTATATTTTAAATAATTTTTTAAATACATATGTCTTTTACCCATGAACTCGATTCCATATATATGCTCCTATGGATTTTATCCCGAAGAAAACAACCCCACCATCACCTCCGATTCTAGATTTCATTTTGTTTCTATTTTTGTTGTTCTCTCTATTTCTCCCTGATTTCCCATCCCTAAACATCCTATAAATACATTAACCAGATACACCTCATTAGAATATACAAAAACACATCCAAATACCCCAATCACACAGATCATGATGTGGATGCACATATAACCACCCTCCCCCTCTCCCCCCTACTGATATCAGTCAGCCAATAGCCATGTACACCAATATCCAGACACCTACATAACGTTAGGTGGAATAAATATCGATTTTACATGCCCCCAGAAAAGAAGAAGAAATTAACCCAACTGTAATGATGATTTTTTATTAGATGTCAGGTAGAATAAATATCGATCTTATATGCCCCACAGATATATACCCCATCATATGCAATGTCGATTTTATATGCCCCCAAAGAAGAAATTAACCCAATTGTGATGATTTTTTACTAGAAAGACCTATGTAGAGATACTTCGATCAGTTTTTTTGTGCCCCCATACTGAAATTACCACAAGTATAAACATTAGAAGAACTGACATTTAAGATCACAAGGACCGGAAGCTCCGCATGCGTTCCAGCTTGGAGCGCTATGCCCAACTTCCGGACATGCGCACCGACCACAGAAAACACCAGAAGTAGGGGAAACCAAACAACAAGGCCGAACGCCGCGATGCGTTCCAGCCTGGAACGCACCGACTTCCGGTCATGCGCAATAGCGCAGCCGGACACTTCCCCTTCTGGCCGGCCGAACAGATCGGCTTCAGATGGCTTTTTCTCCCTGTGGGCGGTCCCCTGACAGTGTTTTGGCGCCCTTTTACCATTTTTTGGCGCCCTTTTGCCAATTAGGCGCCATTTTAACAATAAACCTAGAGCATAAATACCTGTGACCATAGACAGAGAAAATATTGCTCCTGATGAAGGGACGTGCCTGTCCCGAAACACGTTGAGCCGGATTTTTACATGTATTGCAATAAAGACCTTTGAAGAGAAACACCCGTGTAATTGGCTGCCTTCATCCGTTAAAACTCTAGAAGCGATCCAGGCTGGGGGGGGGTGTTTGGTTTACAGGTGTATTATGCTTATCCTGGTAAACCGCCCCCCTCGTGAAGTGAGTAAACGAACCTACGATACTACAGTATTTTATTATATTATTATATGTACTCGTATCCTTTTAAACTGATTTTACCTATTTGATACAACCAATTCACCCTACTACACCACACTATGTCGTGTATGACACTGCAGAATACGGTCTCTTAGGCACTTGAGACCGAATGTAGTGTTCCTATCTGTGTGTATAATCTTTTATATATTTTTTTTATCCTATATATTATAATTATTATTTTTGATTTTTTTTTTTTTATATACAGTACAGACCAAAAGTTTGGACACACCTTCTCATTCAAAAAGTTTTCTTTATTTTCATGACTATGAAAATTGTAGATTCACACTGAAGGCATCAAAACTATGAATTAACACATGTGGAATTATATTCATAACAAACAAGTGTGAAACAACTGAAAATATTCTAGGTTCTTCAAAGTAGCCACCTTTTGCTTTGATTACTGCTTTGCACACTCTTGGCATTCTCTTGATGAGCTTCAAGAGGTAGTCCCCTGAAATGCTTTTCACTTCACAGGTGTGCCCTGTCAGGTTTAATAAGTGGGATTTCTTGCCTTATAAATGGGGTTGGGACCATCAGTTGCGTTGAGGAGAAGTCAGGTGGATACACAGCTGATAGACCTACTGAATAGACTGTTAGAATTTGTATTATGGCAAGAAAAAAGCAGCTAAGTAAAGAAAAACGAGTGGCCATCATTACTTTAAGAAATGAAGGTCAGTCAGTCAGCTGAAAAATTGGGAAAACTTTGAAAGTAAGGGCTATTTGACCATGAAGGAGAGTGATGGGGTGCTGCGCAAGATGACCTGGCCTCCACAGTCACCGGACCTGAACCCAATCGAGATGGTTTGGGGTGAGCTGGACCGCAGAGTGAAGGCAAAAGGGCCAACAAGTGCTAAGCATCTCTGGGAACTCCTTCAAAACTGTTGGAAGACCATTTCAGGGGACTACCTCTTGAAGCTCATCAAGAGAATGCCAAGAGTGTGCAAAGCAGTAATCAAAGCAAAAGGTGGCTACTTTGAAGAACCTAGAATATGACATATTTTCAGTTGTTTCACACTTGTTTGTTATGTATATAATTCCACATGTGTTAATTCATAGTTTTGATGCCTTCCTAGTCATGAAAATAAAGAAAACTCTTTGAATGAGAAGGTGTGTCCAAACTTTTGGTCTGTACTGTATATCCACACCTTCTTTTATTATACTCTTTTACAAATGTTATGTTGATGTAAGATCCACTATATACCTGAGTAGCTTGACATTGACTTACCACTATTGGCGCTAAAAAGGGTTTCTCTAAGAACAGGTGAGACTGGGATGGTACTATTACCCACCAGTCCCCCTAGTTTGGCACACACCCATATCCTTTACAGGCAGACACTCTTGTCGACCTGACAAACCCCGAGCAGCCTCTAGTATTTAGCACTTTACTTCCTTTCCACCCCAGTCCTACAAACCCGAGGCACCTCAAGTTTTTCAGATCTAGTGGAATCCCTTCCAACAGATCCGTCTGACCCTCAAAACTTTCTCTCTCCCCAATGTACAGGTAAAGCAGAACAAGTACAATTCTGACCTATAATATATTACTGTGTTTTATTTTACTGCTTTTATGTGGTCAGTGCACATTTTCTTAACCTTTCAAATTCCAGGTGCTGGAAAATCAGAATTTCCAGACCACCGGAAATTTACAGCACTACCTTGTGAAACTTTTTGGTCTCTGTTTTCTTCTTTTGCTTCCCGAGTTGCTAAAATATATATACAGTTGCAAGAAAAAGTATGTGAACCCTTTGGAATGATATGGATTTCTGCACAAATTGGTCATAAAATGTGATCTGATCTTCATCTAAGTCACAAAAATAGACAATCACAGTCTGCTTAAACTAATAACACACAAATAATTAAATGTTACCATGTTTTTATTGAACACACCATGTAAACATTCACAGTGCAGGTGTAAAAAGTATGTGAACCCCTAGACTAATGACATCTCCAAGAGCTAATTGGAGTGAGGTGTCAGCCAACTGGAGTCCAATCAATGAGATGAGATTGGAGGTGTTGGTTACAGCTGCCCAGTTCTGGGTTTGCTTTTCACAAGAAGCATTGCCTGATGGGAATAATGCCTCGCACAAAAGAGCTCTCAGAAGACCTACGATTAAGAATTGTTGACTTGCATAAAGCTGGAAAGGGTTATAGAAGTATCTCCAAAAGCCTTGCTGTTCATCAGTCCACGGTAAGACAAATTGTCTATAAATGGAGAAAGTTCAGCACTGCTGCTACTCTCCCTAGGAGTGGCCATCCTGTAAAGAGGACTGCAAGAGCACAGCGCAGACTGCTCAATGAGGTGAAGAAGAATCCTACAGTGTCAGCTAAAAACTTACAAAAGTCTCTGGCATATGGTAACATCCCTGTTAGCGAATCTACTATACATAAAACACTAAACAAGAATAGATTTCATGGGAGGATACCACAGAGGAAGCCACTGCTGTCCAAAAAACCCATTGTTGCATGTTTGCACAAGAGCACCTGGATGTTCCACAGCAGTACTGGCAAAATATTCTGTGGACAGATGAAACCAAAGTTGAGTTGTTTGGAAGAAACACACAACACTGTGTCGAGAAAAAGAGGCACAGCACATCAACATAAAAACCTCATCCCAACTGTGAAGTATGGTGGTGGGGGCATCACGGTTTGGGGCTGCTTTGCTGCGTCAGGGCCTGGACGGATTGCTATCATCGATGGAAAAATGAATTCCCAAGTTTATTAAGACATTTTTCAGGAGAACTTAAGGCAATCTGTCCACCAGCTGAAGCTCAACAGAAGATGAATGGACAAGGACCCAAAGCATAGAAGTAAACCAACAACAGAATGACTTAAACAGAAGAAAATACGCCTTCTGGAGTGGCCCAGTCTGAGTCCTGACCTCAACCCGATTGAGATGATGTGGCATGACCTCAAGAAAGCAATTCACACCAGACATCCCAAGAATATTGCTGAACTGAAACAGTTCTGTAAAGAGGAATGGTCAAGAATTACTCCTGACCGTTGTGCACGTCTGATCTGCAACTACAGAAAATGTTTGGTTGAGGTTATTGCTGCCAAAAGAGGTTCAACCAGTTATTAAATCCAAGGGTTCACATACTTTTTCCACCTGCACTGTGAATGTTTACATGGTGTGTTCAATAAAAACATGGTAACATTTAATTATTTGTGTGTTATTAGTTTAAGCAGACTGATTGTCTATTGTTGTGACTTAGATGAAGATCAGATCACATTTTATGACCAATTTGTGCAGAAATCCATATCATTCCAAAGGGTTCACATACTTTTTCTTGCAACTGTACAGTCGTGGCCAAAAGTTTTGAGAATGACACGAATATTAGTTTTCAAAAAGTTTGCTGCTAAACTGCTTTTAGATCTTTGTTTCAGTTGTTTCTGTGATGTAGTGAAATATAATTACACACACTTCATACGTTTCAAAGGCTTTTATCGACAATTACATGACATTTATGCAAACAGTCAGTATTTGCAGTGTTAGCCCTTCTTTTTCAGGACCTCTGCAATTCGACTGGGCATGCTCTCAATCAACTTCTGGGCCAATTCATGACAGATAGCAACCTATTCTTTCATAATCACTTCTTGGAGTTTGTCAGAATTAGTGGGTTTTTGTTTGTCCACCCGCCTATTGAGGATTGACCACAAGTTCTCAATGGGATTAAGATCTGGGGAGTTTCCAGGCCATGGACCCAAAATGTCAACATTTTGGTCCCCGAGCCACTTAGTTATCACTTTTGCCTTATGGCACGGTGCTCCATCGTGCTGGAAAATGCATTGTTCTTCACCAAACTGTTGTTGGATTGTTGGAAGAAGTTGCTGTTGGAGGGTGTTTTGGTACGATTCTTTATTCATGGCTGTGTTTTTGGGCAAAATTGTGAGTGAGCCCACTCCCTTGGATGAGAAGCAACCCCACACATGGTCTCAGGATGCTTTACTGTTGGCATGACACAGGACTGAGGGTAGCGCTCACCTTTTCTTCTCTGGACAAGCCTTTTTCCAGATGCCCCAAACAATCGGAAAGAGGCTTAATCGGAGAATATGACTTTGCCCCAGTCCTCAGCAGTCCATTCACCATACTTTCTGCAGAAGATCAATCTGTCCCTGATGTTGTTTTTGGAGAGAAGTGGCTTCTTTGCTGGCCTTCTTGACACCAGGCCATCTTCCAAAAGTCTTCGCCTCACTGTGCGTGCAGATGCGCTCACACCTGCCTGCTGCCATTCCTGAGCAAGCTCTGCACTGGTGGCACTCCAATCCCGCAGACGATCCTGGAGCTTGCTGGATTTTCTTGGACGCCCTGAAGCCTTCTTAACAAGAATTGAACCTCTTTCCTTGAAGTTCTTGATGATCCTATGAATTGTTGATTGAGGTGCAATCTTAGTAGCCACAATATCCTTGCCTGTGCAATGCAATGATGGCTGAACGCGTTTCTTTGCAGGTCACCATGGTAAACAATGGAAGAACAATGATTTCAAGCACCACCCTCCTTTTAACATGTCAAGTCTGCCATTTTAACCCAATCAGCCTGACATAATGATCTCCAGCCTTGTGCTCGTCAACATTCTCACCTGAGTTAACAAGACGATTACTGAAATGATCTCAGCAGGTCCTTTAATGACAGCAATGAAATGCAGTGGAAAGGTTTTTTTGGGATTAAGTTAATTTTCATGGAAAAGAAGGACTATGCAATTCATCTGATCACTCTTCATAACATTCTGGAGTATATGCAAATTGCTATTATAAAAACTTAAGCAGCAACTTTTCCAATTTCCAATATTTATGTAATTCTCAAAACTTTTGGCCACGACTATTATATATATATATATATATATATATATATATATATATACACACACACATACACACACACACACACACACACACACACACACAGTACAGACCAAAAGTTTAGACACACCTTCTCATTCAAAGAGTTTTCTTTATTTTCATGACTATGAAGGCATCAAAACTATGAATTAACACATGTGGAATTATATACATAACAAACAAGTGTGAAACAACTGAAAATATGTCATATTCTAGGTTCTTCAAAGTAGCCACCTTTTGCTTTGATTACTGCTTTGCACACTCTTGGCATTCTCTTGATGAGCTTCAAGAGGTAGTCCCCTGAAATGGTCTTCCAACAGTCTTGAAGGAGTTCCCAGAGATGCTTAGCACTTGTTGGCCCTTTTGCCTTCACTCTGCGGTCCAGCTCACCCCAAACCATCTCGATTGGGTTCAGGTCCGGTGACTGTGGAGGCCAGGTCATCTGGCGCAGCACCCCATCACTCTCCTTCATGGTCAAATAGCCCTTACTTTCAAAGTTTTCCCAATTTTTGGGCTGACTGATTGACCTTCATTTCTTAAAGTAATTATGGCCACTCGTTTTTCTTTACTTAGCTGCTTTTTTCTTGCCATAATACAAATTCTAACAGTCTATTCGGTAGGACTATCAGCTGTGTATCCACCTGACTTCTCCTCAACGCAACTGATGGTCCCAACCCCATTTATAAGGCAAGAAATCCCACTTATTAAACCTGACAGGGCACACCTGTGAAGTGAAAACCATTTCAGGGGACTACCTCTTGAAGCTCAAAGAGAATGCCAAGAGTGTGCAAACAGTTATCAAAGCAAAAAGGTGGCTACTTTGAAGAACCAAGAATATAACATATTTTCAGTTGTTTCACACTTGTTTGTTACGTATATAATTCCACATGTGTTAATTCATAGTTTTGATGCCTTCAGTGTGAATCTACAATTTTCATAGTCATGAAAATAAAGAAAACTCTTTGAATGAGAAGGTGTGTCCAAACTTTTGGTCTGTACAAATAAAAAAAATAAAAATATATATATATATATATATATATATATATATATATATATATATATATATATATATATATATATATACATATATATATATACATATACATATATACACACACACACACACACACACTGCTCAAAAAAATAAAGGGAACACAAAAATAACACATCCTAGATCTGAATTAATTAAATATTCTTCTGAAATACTTTGTTCTTTACATAGTTGAATGTGCTGACAACAAAGTCACACAACAAAAAAAATATGGAAATCTAATTTTTTAACCCATGGAGGTCTGGATTTGGAGTCACCCTCAAAATTAAAGTGGAAAAACACACTACAGGCTGATCCAACTTTGATGTAATGTCCTTAAAACAAGTCAAAATGAGGCTCAGTAGTGTGTGTGGCCTCCACGTGCCTGTATGACCTCCCTACAACGCCTCTGCATGCTCCTGATGAGGTGGCGGACGGTCTCCTGAGGGATCTCCTCCCAGACCTGGACTAAAGCATCTGCCAACTCCTGGACAGTCTGTGGTGCAACGTGACGTTGGTGGATAGAGCGAGACGTGATGTCCCAGATGTGCTCAATTGGATTCAGGTCTGGGGAACGGGCGGGCCAGTCCATAGCATCAATGCCTTCGTCTTGCAGGAACTGCTGACACACTCCAGCCACATGAGGTCTAGCATTGTCTTGCATTAGGAGGAACCCAGGGCCAACCGAACCAGCATATGGTCTCACAGGGGGTCTGAGGATCTCTTCTCGGTACCTAATGGCAGTCAGGCTACCTCTGGCGAGCACATGGAGGGCTGTGCGGCCCTCCAAAGAAATGCCACCCCACACCATTACTGACCCAATGCCAAACCGGTCATGCTGGAGGATGTTGCAGGCAGCATAACGTTCTCCACGGCGTCTCCAGACTCTGTCACGTCTGTCAAATGTGCTCAGTGTGAACCTGCTTTCATCTGTGAAGGGCGCCAGTGGCGAATTTGCCAATCTTGGTGTTTTCTGGCAAATGCCAAACGTCCTGCACGGTGTTGGGCTGTAAGCACAACTCCCACCTGTGGACGTCAGGCCCTCATATCACCCTCATGGAGTCTGTTTCTGACTGTTTGAGCCGACACATGCACATTTGTGGCCTGCTGGAGGTCATTTTGCAGGGCTCTGGCAGTGCTCCTCCTGTTCCTCCTTGCACAAAGGCGGAGGTAGCGGTCCTGCTGCTGGGTTGTTGCCCTCCTACGGCCTCCTCCACGTCTCCTGATGTACTGGCCTGTCTCCTGGTAGCGCCTCCATGCTCTGGACACTACGCTGACAGACACAGCAAATCTTCTTGCCACAGCTTGCATTGATGTGCCATCCTGGATAAGCTGCACTACCTGAGCCACTTGTGTGGGTTGTAGACTCCGTCTCTTGCTACCACTAGAGTGAAAGCACCGCCAGCATTCAAAAGTGACCAAAACATCAGCCAGGAAGCATAGGAACTGAGAAGTGGTCACCACCTGCAGAACCACTCCTTTATTGGGGGTGTCTTGCTAATTGCCTATAATTTCCACCTGTTGTCTATCCCATTTGCACAACAGCATGTGAAATTGATTGTCACTCAGTGTTGCTTCCTAAGTGGACAGTTTGATTTCACAGAAGTGTGATTGACTTGGAGTTACATTGTGTTGTTTAAGTGTTCCCTTTATTTTTTTGAGCAGTGTATATATTTATATATTTATAGTATTAGTCTAATCTACCAGTAATTTCTCCATCTCTCCACTGGAGAGCAGGCCAATTCAACACATCACAGAAAAACATAAATGAGGGTAGGCCAGATAAATACATGTAAGCTGGTGGGTATATGTCTTTTACGCAAGTAAGAGATACATTGCATTCATTATTCTTATCCGATGCTTACATGTGAAAAAAAGCAATTTGTCTTCCGGATATTCTCCTCCTGACCAGCAACGTAACTGATTAACATTATAATACACATTGCGACTGAGCAGAAGGTTACAAGCAGCATCACTTTAAATACAATGAAATTCAACCATAGGAAACCCCTGCAATAAATCCATAAAACAGGTCTGACCACCCAATTTCACAAGGAGCTCGCTGTGATTACTTGATACCTAGAGATATAACCAAAAAGACATCATCACATGCACAGAAAATAGAATGAGGAGACTTACAAACATGGAGGCTGGCAGCTGGGAGATGCAGGATCTGAAATGAGAGGAGGAAGCAGAAGGGAGGGGGGATGGATGCAGATGGAGCAGAGATGTGGGCGGGAAGTTGGTGACAGGTGAGGGCGAAAATAACAGTGGTAGACAGAGAACCTCTGGCCCTGGAGCTTCTTGGCCTTTCAGGGTTATGGATTCTCTGATGTACACATAAATATGGGTGCGGGCACGAAGAAAAATATATAGCAAATGACTAAACAAACAAGTCATCACAACAATGCATCACAAATACAATATAGACAGCAAAGAAAAAAAAAAAACTCACTACACCATAGAATAATAAAAAAAAAAAGTTTATTGCATCCAATATATTTAAAAATGCACATGAAATATAAAAAAGCTACATGAAAGATGGAAAAAGAGAGGGTGAGCACAAAATCACATAATAGCGTTACATACTTTTGTATTACCTTTGATTGTGTATCTCCATTAAGAGTAGTCAAAGCTAGTACTAACATAAGCAACAAATAGCCAAAAGTACAAATGCATAAACAGCACCACCATACTGACCTGTAACATGGCACCGAAGAAAGACGGTCAGCAGACAATGCCTGATTAAGGCTACTTTTACACTTGCGGCAGAGTGATCTAGCAAGCAGTTCCGTCGCCAGAACTGCCTGCCGGATCCAGCAATCTGCATGCAAACGGAAAGCATTTGTAGACGGATCCGTCTTACAAATGCATTGCAAGAACGGATCCGTCTCTCCGTATGTCATCCGGAGAAACTGATCCGTTATATATTTTTTTCACATTTTTACCAGTCTGGACTGATCCTGTATTGTGGTATTTTTAATGTAAATTAAATTAATTTCAATGTAAATTAATGCTGGATCCGGCAACTGATCCAGAATTTTGGATGGAGATAATACCGCAGCATGCTGCGGTATTTCCTCTGTTCAAAACGCCATTCAGTGACTGAATTTAAGACATCCTAATGGATTTCTCTCCATTCAGAATACATGAAGATAAAACTAAATCAGTTCTTTTCCGGTATTGAGCCCCTGTGACGGAACTCCGTGCCGGAAACGAAAAACGCTAGTGTGAAAGTACCCTAACGGAGGGGAGCATGTGCACCAAGTATTCTCTCTTATAAGGCTCCATTCACACATCCGCAATTCCATTCCGCATTTTGCGGAACGGAATTGCGGACCCATCTATTTCTATGGGGCCGCACGATGTGCTTCCGGGTCCGCAATTCCGATCCTGAAAAAAATAGAACATGTCCTATTCTTGTCCGCAATAGCGGACAAGAATAGGCATATTCTCTTAGTGCCGGCAATGTGCGGTCTGCAAAATGCCGCTGTCCGCGTTTTGTGGATCCGCAAAACACACTCGGATGTGTGAATGGACCCTAAGGCTCAGCATCAGATGTCACCAAAGAACAGAGTGTGTGGGGTTTTGGAGATGGATGGGCGCAGCCGCACATGAGCTGAGTACATTGGTGACAATGTATAGGAACTAAAAAAAACATTCAGTAGCATGCCCACCAGACTTGGGTGATGGGTGGGTCCATGTGTAATTCAACAGTCATGTCAGACGCCGGACATTTACAGGAGGACAGGGCAAGGGAGCAATACACCAGTCTTGGAACAGATATCAAAGATCAGATGATTGGAAATGGATTAATAAAACAGCCACAACACAGGAAGAACATAATGAGGTCAAGTAAATCAACCGGCTGCAAAATACATCCTGCAAGCCCAGGAGAGGATAAAAGTAGTTGTAACAATGATGGTGGCAGTAGTTGCTCACTCTTGCAGTCTCCCGGGTCCATGCAGTGATAAAGAAGGGCACACCCTTTACTCCCTTCGAGCACTCCCTGTTTATGCAGTGTGTTGGTGAGGCAATGATGAGACTCTGTTTCATGCATCTCCAGTATCTTCAGTGGAATACAGTTTCTGAACAGAGGGCCCTTTCTGTCCTTTAGCGAAGATGGGGAACCTGAAGTTTACTCTCATCAGTATGCAGAGAAGCATGAGGAAATTTAATGACACGTGGTCGTCACAGGTGTTGAATTCCTCAGAGATCCATGCCTCATTCTTTTTTAGAAATGCTAGGTAGTCCACACTGTCGTGAGCTAGGCGAGTGCACTTATCGGTCACGATCCCCCCTTCTGCGCTTAACGTCCTTTCGGACAGGACACTCGACAAGGGGCAAGCCAAGAGTTCCATGGCAAATTGTGCCAGCTCTGGCCACAGGTCAAGCCTGCACACCCAGTAGTCCAGGGGTTCCTTGCTTCTCAGAGCGTCCACATCAGCCGTTAACCCAATGTAGTCAGACACCTGTTGGTCTAGGCGTTCCCTGAGGCTGGATCCGGAGGGCAGCTGTCGATGGGTTGGCTACAAGAATGATCTCATATCCGTAGTGACCAACACATCTTCAAACCGCCCTCTTCTTGAAGGCGCGGTGGGATTGGTACCCACACCTGTTTCGCTATGGGTGGAAATTCCTCTGCCAGCACATCCAACAGCAGAATGCAGCATCTCTCGCAGCAAGGCCTGGAAATGCTGCATTCTGACAGCCCTCTGTGATGCTGGTAACATGTCTGCCATTTTGTGTTTGTACTGGGGGTCCAAGTACGTTGCCACCCAGTACTGGTCCTTGCCCTTTATGCTTTTTATACGGCGGTCCCTCTGCAGACACTGGAGACTGAAGGCCCCCATTTGTACTAAATTGGAAGTGATGGAGTGCCCTGGCTCCTGCTCATTGTCCAGGAGAAGGTCATCCTTGGTCTCCTCCCCCCAGCCACGGACAACACCATGGATCCCCAAAAAGTTTTAAGTCCCCTCAAAGCCTACTCTTCTTGCTCCTTCTCCTCCTCCCCCCAGCCACCATCATCCTCTGACTATTTATCAGACTCCTGCTGACTTGTCTCAGATGGAGTAGCCCCCCCCCCCCCGGGAATTCATTCAATATTGTGACTTCCCCCATCTTCCTGCTCCTGCTCCTCGACGGCTTGATCAATAGCACGACGCAATGCACGCTTCAGAAAGAGGTCACTGATGGCGCCCTGGCTGCGACTTACCAGTTTGGTGAGCTCATCAAATGCGTCGCGCATGAGCAGCCACTGGCGCGGTGAAAAGAAACCAAGCTCCCCAGAACCTGTCCTGCTGCAGAGTTTGTACAGGTAGTGGTTAACGGCAACGTTGCTGCTGGAGCAGCCTATCAAGCATATGCAAGGTGGAGTTCCAGCGCTTCCGGCTGTCACAAACCTGACGGGCAAGCATCCTGGAAGCACCAGAAGTGACCGTGCGTGGTGGATGGCTAGCTCCAGATACATTTGCAGTCTGCTTTTTGCCTCATGTGCCCTGCGAGCTGTGCCTGCTTCTCCTCCTTCTCTGCTGCTCCGTCTCTCCCTCTGAACTCCCCTCCTCTTCCTCTCTTGTGGGCACCCACGTGATGTCCATCTTCACGTCATCATCCTCACCTTCACCACCACTGACATTTGAGATCTCTGCGTAGGCAGCAACAGCCGGGACCACCCCCCTTCTTGGGCTGATCTAGGTACTGTCGTCAGACCGCTGGGTGGCGGCCGTTGCTACCTCCTTTTCCTCATCCGATGTCAAGAATGGCTGCGCATTGGTAAGGTCTGGGAATGGATTGGAAAATAATTCCTCTGACTCGAGTGGAGGGGCTATGGTGGTGGTGGTGTCTTTGGGGGGGTGCACACAGCAGAGAGTGAGGGGGGTGCAGAAGCAGAAGGTTGAGGGAGCCACTCAACCAATTTTGGTGCGTCCTTTGACGCAATCGCACGCACCTTCTCCAACTTCCCACTTAGACTCCAGCCTGGTGCACCTGCCCTACCCCTACCATCCCTGCGGAATGTCCTGCCTCTTCCTCTGGTATATCAAACCCTTAAATCAGTTTATTTTGGGGCAACAGGTCTATCACACCAGTTGCAATTAGTTATTCCAATTGCATTTGTCCCTCTGTATAGCTGCAGTATCTCGGCAGAACCGCACACAAATGCTGCACAATCCAAATGCACTATATATAAAGTATATTATTGTCACGGCGGATGTGCACAGTATAACAGATAACACACCAACCAGGCTCTGGACGAGAGACAGGGGGAAGGGTCACCTCCTAGTTTATCCCTGACCTCTTTCCCTGCACTGCTCAGCCCACAGACAAACCTTAAAGGTAGGTTTGCTGTGTCCTCCAGCCTGTACTGACAGAACCCTGAACTCCCTGAGATGGTGAAGTGGGGAGATAGCAGCAGCCTGCTCGCACAGAACCTGGATGGGATAGATGACATAAACAACCAAACAAGAAATGACACTTATCTGCTGAGAGCAGGAACTGACAGCCAACCTTCCCTCCAAACTTCCCAGACCAAAATGAACAGTATAATCCGCTCAGAGTACTTAGCTGGAGACCATTTAAACTAATGACTCCACCCAGTGCACCTGATGCGAGGCGGATCCAGCACGGCATCAAAACAAAAACTAAACTCGTGCTGCAATCCTCGCTGACCTCCGCACATCGTCAGTGTGGGGCATGACAATTATAGGTATTTCACACCCCTTCCTCAATCCGTTTTTTTTTTGGGGGGGGACAACAACTGCTATATCACACCAGTTGCAATTAGTTGTTCTAATAGCTTTTGTCCCTCTGTAAAGCTGCAGTATCGCAGCAGAACCGCACACAACTGCTGCATAATACAAATGCACTATAATATACTTTCTATGTTAGGAAGTATGTTATAAGTATATCACACCCCTCAATATGTCACACCTATACCAGTCCTTAAAATGACTTTTGTGGCCCTATTAGCTAGTGTTTGGTGTCTCGAACACTCTGTCCCTGCTCCTCACAGCAATCTCTCCCTACACTGGCAAAAGACTTAATTTAAAATGGCGGCCGGATCAGGTTTATTTATAGGGTAGGGTGTGTGTCCATGTGCATGTCTCAATTGGCTGTCCTGTCCCACCTGATGGATGGGTCATGGGTCAAAGTTCGGCACAATGCACTGGCGGACATCGCCATATGTTCGCATGTTCGGCGAACGAGCAAATTTCACCGCAAAATGACCGCCAGGCTAACCGCAAGGCCATCTCTACACAGAAACATATGATCTATTGTACAAAATAAACCTACACACACTTCTTGTGTAGAGATGTCACGAACATAAAATTTTCCGTTCGCGAACGGCAAATGCGGTTTTTCGCAAATGTTCGCGACCGGGGCGAACCGCCATTGACTTCGATGGCAGGCGAATTTTAAAACCCACAGGGACTCTTTCTGGCCACAATAGTGATGGAAAAGTTGTTTCAAGGGGACTAACACCTGGACTGTGGCATGCCGGAGGGGGATCCATGGCAAAACTCCCATGGAAAATTACGTAGTTGACGCAGAGTCGGGTTTTAATCCATAAAAGGCATAAATCACCTAACATTTCTAAATTGTTTGGAATAACGTGCTTTAAAACATCAGGTATGATGTTGTATCGATCAGGTAGTGTAACGGTTACGCCCGCTTCACAGTGACAGACCAAACTCCCTGTTTAACGCACTGCAAACAGTCCATTTGCACAACCGCAAACTCTCCATTTGCACAAGGTTGGATACCAAGCTAGCCATGTCCCGTTCCTTGTCCTCACTGAGGTCATTGAAGGTCTCTTCCTCCACCCAGCCACGTACAACACCAAGGGTCCCCGAAAGGTGACAACAAGCCCCGTGGGACGCCTGCTGTGGTTGGTCTTCCACCTCCTCAAAGCCACCTTCCTCCTCTTCAGACTCCTCTCTCTGCGTTATTAGAAGGGGTGTTAAGTAGTACTATTCCTATCAGTTTAATCCCTGTTACATCCCCTACCAGGGGACATGTATATGGCATCGATTTTAGGAACGGGGAGATGGAAAAAGATGCTTGGTCGGTCCTCCTACTTCAAATTTGGGGCACTACGCGTGCAATCTAATGTGCAGCCAGATAGTTGTGGTGTGTTATGTTGTTCTATTCTTATCAGTTTAATCCCAGTTACGTCCCCCTGGAACGCCTCAGACTCCACCAGCTTGTATGGTAAAAGCTGGCGGGCTAAGAGTTCAGACAAGCCAGCTGTCAGACGCCGGGCAAGGGGGTGACTTTGTGACATTGGCTTCTTACGCTCAAACATGTCCTTGACAGACACCTGACTGTGGGCAGATGAGCAGGAACTGCTCAAGGCGAGAGACGGAGTGGCGGATGGTTGAGAGGGGGCAAGGAGGACAGCAGTGGTTGATGTGGCTGAAGATGCCGGACCAGGAGGAGGATGGCGGCTTTGAGTTTGTGTGCTGCTTGTACTCATGTGTTGATCCCATAGTCGTTTGTGATGTGCGATCATGTGCCTTCGCAAAGCAGTTGTACCTAGGTGGGTGTTGGATTTCCCACGACTCAGTTTCTTTTGGCACAGGTTGCAAATGGCATCGCTGTTGTCAGAGGCAGACACACAAAAAAAATGCCACACTGCTGAGCTCTGCAATGACGGCATTCTGGTGGTGGCAACAGCATGCGTCGATTGGCGTGCTGTCTGGCTGACCCCGGGTGCCGATGCATGCTGTCTGACTGTGCCACTAGCTCCTTGCGACGACCCCCCCCTGCTTCCAACTCGTCTCCTCCTCTCTGTCTCCCCATCAGAACTTTCCCCCTGTTCTTCTCTTCGAGCGGGCACCCATGTGACATCCACGGACACATTGTCATCATCAACCGCTTCACTTGTATCTGACAACTCAGCAAAGGAAGCAGCAGCAGGTACAACATCATCATCATCACACCGTACGTCCATGTGTGTAATGCTGCCTGACTGAGACATATCCCTGTTATCTACATCCTCTGGCAATAATGGTTGCGCATCACTCATTTCTTCCAACTGATGTGTAAATAACTCCTCTGACAGATCAAGTGCAGCGGCTGTGGTGCTAGTGTTGGTGGTGGCAGCAGGCGGGTGAGTGGTAACTTGACAGGTGCCCAAAGCTGAGCTGGAGGAGGATGGTGCGTCAAGGAAGCTGTAGAAGATTGGGTGTCCTGTGTTAGCCAGTCAACTATGTCCTCAGAACTTTTCGAGTTCAGGGTACGTGGCCTCTGAACACTGGGTATTAGTCTAGGGCCAAAGGGAATCACAGCACCACGATGGCCCCTGCGGGGTGGCCTGCCTCTGCCTCTCATTTTTTTTAGATTAGTTAAGTTGTAGTATGCGTGCAAGCTACTGTGACACGATATGAGTTGTGCTGAAGTGACACTATGCACTGCACTGGGCCTTAAACACACAAACACGTGTGTAACTGACTGCTATTTATTCAGTCAAAATTGTCGTTTTTCTTTAAATGTAAATCGAATGTGACACCAGATATAAGTTGCGCTGGTGACACTATGCACTTGCAGGGCTGTGAGCCTGACACACACGCTGGCAGGCAGGCAACTGCAATTTCATTACACAGGAGAAAAAAAAAAGCAGACTGATGTTCTAGCCCTAAAAAGGGCTTTTTGGGATGCTGTCCTTACAGCAGAGATCAGATGAGTCCTTCAGGACTGCAGTGGACACTGAATACACTAGCCTAGCTATCGATTTCCCTATTAAATCAGCAGCAGCTACACTGTCCCTTCTCTCACTAAGAATGCAGCTTCCGAATGAATCTAAAATGGATGCAGTCCAGGAGGTGGGAGGGTCTGCTGCTGATTGGCTGGAATGTGTCTGCTGACTGTGAGGTACAGGGTCAAAGTTTACTCAATGATGATGTATAGGGGGCGGACCGAACATCGCATATGTTCGCCCGCAGCGGCGAACGCGAAAAAGCTATGTTCGCCGCAAACTATTCGGGACATCTCTATTCTTGTGCTGTCAGTGGCATTATGTGGCGACAGGTTCACTATATTGCATATTTTTTTTCTTTGGTAACCATTATGCATAGATTATTTTCCTTTGGGTGAGTATTGTTACGATATTAGGTGTGGAACCACTGTGTTAACCAACAGATTTGGCTTTGGTCTAGACGTAAGAGTGTTATCCTGGCATTTAACCTTTAACCACTTCAGATCTTCCCGTTGACTATAAACGTCCGGGTAGTGGTTGTTTATCTCTGAATGGACGTTCTGAAACGTCCATTCAGAGATCGCAGCTGCTGTGTCAGGGGACCGCTGTCAGTGACAGCAGGGCACCACAGGGAGAAGGCAGGGACAGTTCCCAGGTGTCCCTGCCTTCTAGATCGCTGCATACACAGCGCTCAACAAGACGATCGGTATAAATTTTTTTAAAATTGGCGTTCAGAAAATGGAGACAATTTTTTTTTTCAAAAATGCTTTATTATGTAAAACTGAAACAAAGAAAGTAGACATATTTGATAGCATTGCGTCCGTAACAAACTGCTCTATAAGAATAGCACTTGATCTACCCTGTCAGATGAATGTTGTAAAAAATAAATATGGTGCCAAAAACAGCCAATTTTTGGTTACCTTGCCTCTCAAAAAACTTAATATAGAGCAATTAAAAATCATATGTACCCCAAAATAGTACAAAACTGGCACCTTATCCCCTAGTTTACAAAATGGGGTCACTTTTTGGGGGAGTTTCTCTAAGGGTGCATTAGGGGGGCTTCAAATGGGATATGGCATCTAAAAAAGAGTTCAGCAAAATCTGCCTACCAAAAACCATATGGTGCTCCTTTTCTTCTGCGCCCTGCCGTGTGCCCTTTCATCAGTTTACAACCACATGTGGGATGTTTATGTAAACCGCAGAATTTGGGTCATAAATATTACGTTTTGTTTGGCTGTGAACCCTCGATGTGTTAAAGAAAAAAAAATTATTGAAATGGAAGATTTGCCAAAAAAGTGAAATTTAGAAATGTAATCTCCATTTTCCTTTAATTCCTGTGGAACACCTAAAGCGTTAACAAAGTTTATAAAATCAGTTTTGAGTAACTTGAGGGGTCTAGTTTCTATAGGGTCGATTATGGGGGGTTTCCACTGAGGGACCTGAACTAGTCCTTAAAAAGTGGGTTTTGGAAATTTTCTTTAAAAAAATTAAAGAATTGTTTCTAAAATTCTAAGCCTTGTAAAGTCCTAAAAAAATAAAATGACATTTACAAAATGATGCCAATATAAAGTAGACATATGGGGAATGTGAGGTATCACATTCTGTTTCAAAAGCAGTGAAACTGAAATTGCGATTTTTTTTTTTTAATTTTGGTAATTTGGGGATTTTTTTCATAAGTAAAAGGTGAAATATATCGACTCAAATTTATGACTATCATGAAGTACAAAATGTCACGAGAAAACAGTCTCTGAATGGCTTGGATAAGTAAAAGCTTTCCAAAGTCATTACAACAAAATTGAAACATGGCAGATTTGCAAAAAATGGCTCTGTCAGGAAGGGGGGTAAATGGCCAGTGTGACGAATACCACACCTCGTTCCCGCTTGACGTCAACTACGTCGAGCTCACGAGACGCGGTATTGTTCCTGGGTACCAAAAACGTGACGTTACGCCCTCCAGAGGAGCAGGTAAGGTCAGGTTGGTACAGTTTACACACACACACACACACCTCCTGTCCACGCGGGCACAGAGAGGCAACAAGCTGAGAGAGCCCTTTCACTGCCGCTGTGAAAACAGCACTGTCTCAGCCTGGGAAATCTGCCACCAGCTTCTCGTTTGATATAAGCCTGGTCCGCTAACAGGATCATATAGGGTGAGAAACCAACCCGCGGTAGCTTATAACTAGGCCAAAACACGGACGTGGGGATTCGTGATCGAGATACAAGATGGCTCAAAATGAAATTATATATTTAATCGCTGTAAGGGCACACTAGATTTAACACAATATACACAGAGAAAATACACAGTGGTCTGAGGTGACAGATACGGGTTATATGGGTCGAACAGGATTAAGCAGTGTAAAAGTCAGTTACCGGGTAAGATGAAAGTTCCTTTTGCTTGTGAGATGTTCTTTCCTGGAGTCCACATGAAGGGCCGTGATCTCAGCTAGTTCCTGGGTCCCTCTAAACACATTACACGATGTGACCCTTCTTCAGAGAAAGACCCACCTGCTTGCTGGCACAAGCCTTTTAACCTGCAGCCGGCCCCTCCCCTCCCAGCCTCAGGGAGGGATCCACTCCACCTCTTCTGGGCTGGCAGCAAATGACCCACAAAACCCTTTAGGGTTCATAGCTCCAGACCAGAGGGTCACAGGGAGATGGTTCTGGGACCAACGGACCTGCCTGGGTTCGGCTTGAAGTAGAGTCCAAACCTGGTACCGTTATTTGGTTTCTGTGAGGAGATATGGATATCTCCCCTTCCGGGCACCCTAGTCTAAAGCCAGGACTACGTGGATGTTTGGCTTTGCCCCAGGATCGCAAAAATATAACCGAATTATGCCTGGGATGGATGGACGATTCATATTCCCTTATAACTCGCCTGCCCCAATATGTCTGCTAATCTGATTGAACTGGGAAAGGGTTGGGACCCCATACTGAGAGATCCTTCCCGTTACCTTGGCCTGGCTCCTAGCTGCTAGAAGAGGTGTGATCTTCTCCACCTGGGGCCTCCTTGAAGCCTGGACCCCGGGGCTTTCTTCCTTGCCAGCTGACAATCAGATGGCTGGGGGGTGGGAACTCATTTTGCATGTACACTGATGAACATGCCAAGAGGTGAATCAAATGACAATCAGGGCTGGGGCTTTGAAGCAGGGCCCTCCTGTGGAGTTCACTACCTCTGCTATCTGTCAGCAAATGGGGGTGTGAGGACATGGCTGACAGTAAATATTAATCCATATTCCTCACACCTCCCCCTTTTAGAGGGTGCAGCACATTCCTCTGTTCCCCCGTGCGCCCATCCGCACCCTCTTTGGTGGTGAATGGCAAAGTGGTACAGCTGGAGCGCTAGGTTCCCGCGTACCCACCTTCCATTCATTCCTGACCCATTAAGTCACCCGGACTGAGCCGTACCCTGAGGCGACAATGGCTGGCATCAGTCGGTACTATAAACGGCCGTGTGCAGTCGGCTGCCTGTAGTACCGGGAAGCTAGAAAGGGCATCCTCCAGCGCGTGGAAGGCCGTCTTGCAGTCATTTGTCCAATTGATTGCGGAGGGCAGCTTCTTCCTGGTGCGGTCCGTCAGGGGCCTCGTCAGGCTACTATAGTGGGGTGCGAACTCCCTATAGTACCCGGCGGTGCCCAGGAAGGAGATCACCTGGCGCTTGTCCCGGAGGGCGATTGTATAGCTGACTTTCGAAATGCCACAGCCGTCTTGATCACCCTACCCACCATTCTCTCTCCTCTCAGCGCATCTGCTCATTCAATCCTAACACGCAGCGCTTCTATGTCAGATCCAGCGCACGCAATGTAACACATCCAAAACCTCCCCCAAGGCTAGCCGCCCGTCTGGGCCGTCAGTCTCAGCCCTTCCTTTGTTTTTTTTAGGTGCACTCTCCTAGCAAACGCAGAGGAATTGCGCCATCTGCATGAGGAGGCACGGATCGTTATTTCTTTTGCTTTTTCACTATGGATCCTTCTCACTTGAACTCATTTATCAGTATAATATTATACTACAGGCAGTTCCAGTTTCACTGCCACTATTATCACCACTATAGTTACCCCTTCCTCTCACATACATTTTCTCCACTTCATCTACAGTTACCTGCCTTTCCCTTTCCCAACTCTTACAGCATTAAAATTATTTACAAATATAATCCAGAGTGACCTGTCCATTCTCATTGTATGAAATTATTTATAAATATAACTACAAATATAACTCCATGCTTCATCCTAATGCGCACAGAGGTTTTGCCACTTATGTATCTATTTACCCATGTATTCATGTTCCTTCTGTTATGAAGCCGCCTGCTTTGAATTTATATTGATACATCTCTTGTCATTATACGCCCCCATTTCTCATAATTTAACACACTATCATGATTATTACATATATTATGATTATGAACTGAACGGAGACAAGAAGATACTTTACATTGAAATACATACTATGAATTATACACTTTTTATATATAATCTTAAATCATAGGACCCCCTACATCACCTTGGCTTTTTATCTTTATTTATAAATATATATATATTACACACACACTTTTCTATATATTTTTTTATACATACTCTTATATTTTTATTTATTTTGGGAATTCTGACGATTGTGTTTTAGACTTGAGAAAGGAGCGTATCAGCTCCGAAACGCGTTGTCACTTGGGTTTCAAAAAAAAAAAAAAAAAAAAAAAAAAAAAAAAAGACTGATCATCTATCCACTGAGGTCGTGCCTTTGCGCCAAGAGGTATCGTCGTCCCTTCCCCCATTGTCTACTATATCACTCTGGAGAACTGGCCACTCCATCAACGAGGACTGAGAGATACCAGCAGCACCGACCACCCTCTTTCACGAGTGTTGTGCCTGCGTATGCACAACACCAAAAGGTGAGCATAACCACTTGCACATTCTACTTTTAAAATTATTTTAAATACATACTACTCTATGAGCGCCTTTCCCTCTTTTGCCACATTTACTACTCACAAAAAGTTAGCGATATTTGGCTTGTGGGTGAAATTTCAGGATGAACTTAAAATGCTCTCTAACCTTTGCAGGTGAACTTCATGTGACATTCTCTAAACTTTTGAATGCACATGTCCAACTGTTCAGTGTTTGAGTACTTTTTTCACAACTTGCAGGTTCTCTAACAAGTAGCTTAACGGTAAAATTCACAACAGGTGTTTGATCCACGAAACGCCAAATAAATTTTCTGATTCAATTAGAATTGTTATTTAACCATTTCATGACCTGCCAATTTTCAGTTTTCGTTTTTTTACTCCCAGCCGTACCAAAGCCATAACTTTTTTATTTTTCTGTTCACATAGCTGTATGAGGGCTTGTTTTTTGCAGGACAAGGATGCCCTTTCTAATGGCACTATTGACAGTTGCATACAATGTGGTGGGAAGCTGAAAGAAATCAATAAATTGGGTTAAATTGGGAAAAACACACAAATCCAGAATGGGGTCTTGTTTTTACGGCATTCCCTATATTATAAAACTGACCAATTACTTTCAGTACGAATCCGGCAATACCACAAAATGTATATTTTTTATTACGCTCTTATACTGAAAATAAATAAAAACCTTGAAAACAATACATTTTTTGTTTTAATCTCCATATTCTGACCCCTATAACTTTTTGTATTTATGTGTGCAGAGCTATGTGAAGACTCATTTTTTGCAGGGCGATCTGTACTTTCAGCGATACCATTTTGGGGCATGTACGATTTTTTTAATCACTTATTTAAAAAAAAATTGTGTGAGAAGTGACCAAAAAAAATAAAAATATACGAATCTGCTATTTTGACTTTTTTCCCCGTTTTCCATATGGGATTAATTTTTTATATTTTAATAGTATGGGCATTTTTGCATGCTGGTAGGTATTTTTTATTTTAGGGAAAAGAGGGTGATTTGAATTTTTATATATTTTTTTACTTTTATTTTAATTTATAAAACTATAAACAAGCAACCATTGGATTGCTTTTCTCAGACTCCTATAGAACCTCACACTTTCTCCAGATCTGAATCCAATTGAAAACCTATGGGATCAGCTGAATTGCCGTGTAAAGGCTCGTAACTCTGTACCCCAGAACCTTAATGACCTGGGGGCCACCCTTCAAGAAGAGTTGGATGCCATGCCTCAGCAGACAATAAGTTGACTTGTGAACAGCATGAAACGTCATTTTCAAGCTGTAATTGATGCTCAAAGCCACATGACATTTTGTTACTATAATTATTAGTCCCACAAGAAGACTTGTAGCAGAAATCTTTTGCTTGAGTAGTACAACTGCCTTTCAGACAGGTTCTAATAAGTTTCCATGCAATGCTGGCCTGGAAGCCATTGTTAGGACTTCTAGATGCCATAGCAACTTATTAACACCCTGTGATAGCCTCCTATTTTCTTACCCACCTATCTACAGGTTAAATATCCAGGATCAGAGTAGCTTCTCATGCCACGCCATGAATGTACAGCTGCTGACAAATGTCTTCTAGGGTAGGGGCTAAATCTTTGAAGGGCATTTGAAGTTCTGTATCAGAAAACAAAACGTTCTGATCTCTATAAAAAGATTGAACATTTGTATCTGCACCAAATTCTGCGCCGTTTTTAGATTTACAAAAGAAACAAAATAGCATTCAAAGGTTGGACAACTAACCTTTTCCTTTCCTATTCTTCAACTTGTTTCTTCTTCCAAATTCATTTCTTTATTCTGGTAAACCTTCAGTAACTCTTCAAGGGTGTTCTCCATCATCTAACATTCAGTACATTGGGGGTTCTATATTTAAAAGCATTTTTAGCAATGCTGATAAATAATCATATAGTAAAAATTTATAAGGCTGAAAAAGACACACGTCCATCCAGTTAGGCCTATTATCTGGCAAAGTTGATCCAGTTGGAAGAAAAAACATTCATGAGGCAAAAGCAAATCTCACCCAACTCAAAATCTGGTACGCAAAATAAATCCCTGTATCAATCAGCCTTCCCAGTTATCTAGTAACTATAACTTCAAGTATGTATCATGTATTCTTATATTTAGTCTTCCCAGAGTTCAGCGTTTTTGAGGCTCCCCGATAGGGATGGTCAAATTCTGAAATTCAGGAACTGGACTAAAATTTCCAAAAGTTCAGGTTCGAAAGAATTAATCATTTTGTGGTTAGTTTCTGGAGGAGAAAGCTGGGTCCTGCACCACTTGTGAAGCTAATTATCCTTAGTTATTGACAAACCTACAGGTTTCAGTTTTCTAATTTATATCTGGATACTGAAAGATCCCCATAATGCCCATACCATTTGGATCTGCTGCTTCATATATGTTCTTGTAGTAGATTATATATGTATTATTTTACATTTGTTGGCATCAAAAAAACCCATTCACTATTTTATTATTTCTACACAGAGAATCCATACGTTTGTTTCCATCACGTAGATCTTTCCATAGTGTGGGCGGACAAGAGAACTTTACAGAAGGCAAACCCCTCCCCCTATACCAGTATTTACAATCTTGTTTGCAGGCAATTACCCTGTAAATTAAGGGATTAACCCACAAATTGGAAAGTAGAGTAATGAACACCATTATTTTAATCAATGCAAAAACAACAGTGTAATTTTCACCCTTTTTACTCACCCCTCTGCAGCTCGTGTCTTCGCCCTGGACAGGCAGCAGCACGCCACAGACAATCCAGCACCTGCATCTCCCAGGAGCAGTTGAGCAGATTGGATATATAGTTTTTGTGGTTAAAGATTCAGCAATATACTCCTCTCTTACACCATTTTTGTTTACTCCGCATTTAGGTAATAGTAGCGAATCAAAGATGGCTAACCCCTGGATCAGGAGTGGACTCTTCCGTCTCCATGATTTACGTAATCCCCTAACAAACCGCCTCCTGTCCTTTGCAGATTTACAAAACTAAATATAATCTATCCTCCTCCTCCAATTATCACTACAACCAAATGGCACATTTCTGCCACTCATTCACCACCTCCGGATCAATATCCCCCCTCACCTCTTTTGGGAAATTGTGCGTTCGAGACCCATCGATGAGGTCTCATCTCAGATATATATGATCTGCTTCTCACCCAGACTTACTTACTGGGGGGAAAGCACTTATATATGCTAAAATGGGAGAAATGGCTAGATAGGGAAATCCCGATAAACCTCTGGCAGGTGATATGGTCCAGAGATTTTACTAGCTCATCTTGCATAACATAAAGAAACTCAAATAAAATTACTGATGCACTGGTACCACACCCCGGAGGTGGTGCACGCCTTAAATAGGAATATCCCTAAAGTTTGCTGGAGATGCTCAGCCAACGGGACTTCTATATATTACATATTCTGGACGTGTCCCCTGGTAATACCCATTTGGAGGATGGTAGCTTCTGTACTTCAGGACGTTTTAGGGCTTTCAGTGAGGTTGAATCCCCTTTCATGCTTGTTGAATGTCCCACCTAGGGATATGAGGGGTCGCAACTATGGGCTGCTCCTGCTCACTGCAGCGAAGGGTTTGATAGCCCTCTTTTGGAAAAGAACCACTCCCCCATCTAATGCGGATTATTACTCCCGGACCAAGGATATTCGTTCTTTAGAATATTATACGGCTTTGTCGCGGGGGACTGTGGACAAGTTCCTACAGACTTGGTCCTGTTGGGATCTCCACCACGAAGAGCTCAGCTTATAACGAAGGGGAGAACTCCTAGCTTCTTATAACCCCCCCCCCCCACCTTCCTTTCTTTGGTTTCCCCCTTTCTTTTCGTTTCTACCCTTATTTAAATAGAAAAAATGGATATAGTCGATCCATAGTCTAACAGCTGGTACTATGTAATTATATTTTGGCTACATTACAAAAGTCATGTTTGTGAACGATTTTGCTTCATATTTTGATACTTGGAAAATGAAGTGTTTAATAAACAGAGTTGGAAAAAAAAAAATCTGCAAAACTTTAAATGGTTGTGTGCATGAGGCCTTATACAGGGAAAGCTATCAAAATGTAATTATTTTACATACTTGTATAGCTCTACTATATTCCACAGCGCTTTACAGACATTAGCATCATGCTGTCCCCAATCAATGAAAAATGGCAGAGATATACATTTATAAATAAAGAAAATTCCAAAAAGAGAAAAACCATAGATCGAACACCCACAAGCTGTGCATTGATCTGTTGCTTCTCACTACAATTTACACTGCTTTTTAGCATAATTACTAGTATGCAACTCCATAGTCCACTTAATGTACACAAGGACATTTGTATACATTTTAAACAAAGTGCATAAGCTGTAAGGGATCGTCTCTTTTCAGGGGGGTCACTCACAGATATCTTCGCAGACACGATTATAATGTCCGAACTCTTGCTTTATTTCAGACACTTTAGCAAAGCACAGGTTAAGAAGTCGCAGCTTCAACTTATCACGTGTGACATCCACACAAAATAACAAACGCTTGCCCGGCTAGGCTCTAACTAAACACCTAAGCGTATCCCTGACTCACCTAGAGGCCCTGTTCACACATGGAACACAAATCCGGCTTTCCTCAGCCATTCAGTCCAGCAACCTCTAGGCTGTGACACTTCAATACCTTTTGGGGGATTGTGGCCCAGTAGTCCTCGTGATCCTTGTTTCACAGGCGTCACCGCGTCCCCCAAAGTTCAGGATATCGCCTACCCTCGTGGCCCCTCAGCCCACCCGGCTGAGACCACTCACACAGAGCCTCACCAGGACTCTGCTTCACCAGACACTACTCCTCCTAACAGTCTGGACTGGGCTCTTATCCCAGACTCATTGTTCCACCTGGTGCGGCCTCTGACCTGCTGATTGACAGCGAAGAAATTTAAACTCCTGCCATATCTCTCCCCTAGCAGCCGTGAGGCCTGTCACTGCCTCACAAAGCCCACTCACCACGTCAAGGTTGCCTCTTTCAAGTGGGACCAACTAATCTGGCGCAGCAATGTTTTTTCTCTTCTTGGAATTTTATTAATGCCTTGCCTAACTTTCATGGTATCAGCACTCCTCCCATTCGGTCCAGGTGTTTAATTAGCAAAAGATAGCATATAGGTTGAAGGATATTTGGTCTCAGTTTAAGCTCTGAGACTACATGCACAGGGGAGTCCTAGACACCGGTTCACATTGTGCAGTACTGTGGCTGCTGTGGCCTTGATGCTGTGCCTGTGGGTTGCTGGGGCCAGCAGTGGTGCAGTTGGGCTGCTGGGACTTGCCGCTTGTGGGCACTGTGTTTTGGCGGCAGTGGTTGCCACGTGGTGCTGCGCCAAATTAGAGTAGGTCCCACTCAAAAGAGGCAACCTTGACGTGGTGAGTGGGCTTATGCACTTTGATCAAAATGTATATAAGTTACCTTGTGTACATTAAGTGGACTATGGCTTCTATACTAGTAATTATGCTGAAAAGCAACAGATCAATGCACAGCTTGTGGACGTGCGAGCCATGTTTTTTCTCTTGTTGGAATTTTCTAGTCATTTATAAATGTATATCTCTGCCATTTTTCATTCATTAGGGACAGCATGATGCTAATGTCTGTAAAGCGCTGTGGGATATAGTAGTGCTATATAAGTACTTAAAAAAGAAATAACCGTGGATCCCAGACATTTGCTGAAGTGACAAACCCCTTTAACCCCTTCAACCCCAGGCCAGTTTTCACCTTCCTGCCCAGGCCATTTTTTGCAAATCTGACATGTGTCATTATGTGGTGATAACTTTAAAACGCTTTTACTTATACAGGCCATTCTGAGATTGTTTTCTCGTCACATATTGTACTTCATGACAGTGGTAAAAAGAAGTGTAAAAAAAAACAAAAAATAAAAAACTCATAATATCAAATTTTACCCAAATTTTTTTAAAAAATTAGCAAATTTTTAAATTTCAATTGCTCTACTTTTATAATAGATAGTAATACCTTCAAAAATAGTAATTACTTTACATTCCCCATATGTCTACTTCAGGTTTGGATCATTTTGAAAATTACATTTTATTTTTTGGGGACGTTAGAAGGCTTAGAAGTATGGAAGCAAATCTTGAAATTTTTCGGAACATTTTCGACACCCACATTTTAAGGGCCAGTTCAGGTCTGAAGTCACTGTGAGGCTTACATAATAGAAACCACCCAAAAATGACCCCATTTTAGAAACGACACCCCTCAAGGTATACAAAACTGATTTTACAAACTTTCTTAACCCTTTAGGTGTTCCACAAGAATTGATGGAAAATGGAGATGAAATTTCAGAATTTCCCTTTTTTGGCAGATTTTACATTTTAATCCATTTTTTCCAGTAGCAAAGCAAGGGTTAACAGCCAAATAAAACGTAATATTTATTACCCTGATTCTGCGGTTTACAGAAGCACCCGACATGTGATCGTAAACTGCTGTACGAGCACACGGCAGGGGGCAGAAAGAAAGGAACGCCATATGGTTTTAGAAAGGCAAATTTAGCTGAACTGGTTTTTAGATGCCATGTCCCATTTGAAGCCCCCCTGATGCACCCCAACAATAGAAACTCAAGAAAGTGACCACATTTTGGAAACTACGGGATAAGGTGCCAGTTTTATTGGTACTATTTTGGGGGTACATATGATTTTTTTATTGCTCTATATAAAGTTTTTTTGTTAGGCAAGGTAACAAAAAAATGGATGTTTTGGCACATTTTTTTTTTTTACAGCGTTTACCTGAGGGATTAGGTCATGTGACTTTTATAGAGCAGATCGTTACGCACGTGGCAATACCTAATATGTCTACTTTTTCTTATTTAGTTTTACACAATAATAGCATTTTTTTAAATCGAAATAATGATATTTTAGTGTCTGTCAGAGCCATAGCTTTTTTATTTTTTGACCGATTCTCTCAGGTAGGGTCTCATTTTTTGTGGGATGAGGTGACGGTCTTATTGGCTGTTTACGGTGTTCACCTAAGTGGTTAGGTCATGTGATATTTTTATAGAGCTGTTTGTTACGGACGTGGCGATACCTAATATGTAAATTTCTTTTTATGCATTTCACTTTAGCACAATAATAGCAGTTTTGAAATAAAAAAAATTATGTTTTAGTGTCTCCATGTTCTGAGCGCTATAGTTTTTTTTTATTTAGGGGCTCATTTTTTGCAGGTTGAGGTGACTGTTTTATTGATACCATTTTGAGGGGCATACGACTTTTTGATCGCTTGGTGTTGCACTTTTTGTGATGTAAAGTGACAAAAATCGCATATTTTTTTACACTTTTTTTTTTATGGTGTATATCAGACAGGGTGGATCATGTGATATTTATAGAGCCGGCGATACCTAAATATATGTTTTTTTTTTTCATTATAAAATAAAGGGAAAGGGGCGTTTTTATCTTTTTTACTTTATTAAAAACACTTTTTTTTACTTTATTTATGACATTCACTTTTGGGGGTCTGATCCCCTCTGCAATGCATCTGTATTGTAATGCATTGCCTGTTAGTGTATGACACCGAGTCATACACTAACAGGTTGCCTAGGAGACCTCCTCGGCTCCCATAGAAGGCAGTTCCTAATGTCGTGCAAGGCATTGGGCAGCCTCTGCACGGCATCGGGCTGCCTTGTGCCGCATCGGGTCCCCGCCACAGCAGCGCGGGGACTCTATGCAATCGTTCATTTGACACAAACCTCTTCTATGTCGCGGTCAGCGGCATAGAAGGGCTTAATCCGCCGGCATCTGCTTTTACAGTGATGCCGGCGGATACAGCAGGGGCCTGGCTACCACGGACTGCCGGGCCCCTGCAGTGATCGCGCGCACCGCTCCGGTGCCCACGCGATCACTATGACGTACTATTCCTTCAAATTGCTGGAACTCAGTGGTTCCCATGACGAGTGGTTCCAACTGGTTACCTCCCCTCTGTACCCTTACTGAAGGCTAATAGCAATTATTCATAACTTGTAGTAGAAATAATAGAGGAATGGGACAACATACAGACATAAGAATAGATGCTCCAGAATGGTTACTACATTTGGAATGCATGAAGCTAATAAAACAGACATGTCAGGAGCGGTGAAAGGTCCTCTAAGTTTTCTCCATAAAACTATTTCAATCTGCTCATCTCCTGCTCTATAACATGCTGCCTGCAGATTGCACTGCACTTTTTGGCGACATGTTTTTAGGAAGTCCCAGTTCTCAGTCGACACCATCTTGCCCACTTTATGTGTAGCTGCTGAAAGGTTCATTGGCCCTCCATGAAATTGGACCTTGTGTATGAGTTTGGGGAAAGGATGGTTACAGTCTCTACAAAGCCAACATGAAATAAACCAACCTAAAATTGTGTGTGACTGGAGTCCTGATGGCTGAGCGGTAATAAAGCAAGATGGTGTTGAAAGCAGGTATACGATTGGTGCCAAATGCTGTAGTGGCTTTTCCTGGGACAGCCTTACTGCCCTCTATTCTAATGCAGGCACTCGTCGATTCTCATTAGTCAACGCTGGCCATGGCTCCTTCATGTGTCTTACATTTATTCAAAGCTGAATATAACAGATGCACTACAAACAGGAAACCATCCAGACTCTGGAGGGATGATTATTCTTAACGTTGGATTAGGACAGCCTGACCTGGTGGGCAATTATTGGGAAGGAAGCGTTCCTTCCCAATAATTGCCTGCTTTTCAGTGGAAGTGATCACCTCTGCTTTATCGGAACTAGTGATGGCTACTGCAGTTTGCTTGGCCTCATACAGATTCAATGTTTCTGGGCAGCAGATCGCTGTTCATATACTGCGATTTCCTGCAGGATTTAGCCATTGGTCCTGCTGCAACGACTTGGTAAGTGAAGTGTAGCTTGCTATGGCTACTGCGTAAGTGGAGGGCTGCAAGGGGGAACGTGACGCAATTTAAGTACTGCAGAATGCTGATATTTCCTAGGGGAATTCGAGTCCGACTACTGGAGCTGCAAAGCCAATATCAAACATTCTCAACTTCAGTTTGGACCTGACCCAAAACCATTGTTTCTGGCTGCAAACCTTTGGCCATATGTGATTTAGAGCTAGATGAATCACATGCATGGTCTACCAGATGTCACCCAACATGTGATTTACTGCAAGTAGAAATGAATGAGAGGTCCTCTGCAGAAAATTTATTTTGTCATCAGTCTCAGTTACAGCTGACAATAATGTGACATCTCAACACAATCAGTACCAGTTTAGAACTGCTGTACGGTCTACAGAAAGGTTAGTCTTGCCTGGTACAAAGCATGTTAAAGTTCCTGCTTAGTAAAAAGTCAGACATCCTGAGAAATAAGCTTGTGCTAGACCATGGAAAAATAAAAAATATCTATCTAAAATCACGCAAGACAACACATTAAAATATATTACAGGATATGCTACAAGAGCTATGGCCGAGTTCAGCCTTGAACCCATGTAAATGGAAGCAGCTGCCTCTTCATGTAAGACTGATCTAGAACTTCTAGGTGTTATGGTCTGTAACAAAATCTAGGTGGTAAAATCTTATGCAATATTCCATGACCATCATGAAAGTATCAATAGTTACATACATCAGAGACATTAAGTAATTTTAGCAATGCTATGAATCAAGTATTTAAGATGGTCCTGGGCAACTTGCAATGCAAAATCATAGAAAGGGGTTGTCCACCTTAGGAGTCCTTTCGTGCTCGCCGTGTCCCACCTCCTTCGGTCTGCTGCCGGTAAACTTCCTGTTTGATGAAGATCACATGGGCAGTGCAGTCAATGACTGGTTGTGGCAGTGACGTGTCCCCCATATGTCACATCAACGGGACAGAAGGAGACGGAACCCAGCAGCAGGAATCAGGCAAACCTGTTTCCCTCCGGCAATTTAGGGGAAAGAAGGGGTGTGAAGCTGAAAGCCCCCCACCCGAAGGCGGACAACCTGTTTAACAGGTATTTAAAACCTTTAATATTCCCGATATTAAAGCTGCTTTGCGGGGAAATGTAAATAACCTCTGTAAGCAATAAATAAGTGACTATACAATCGTACTATCATCTGCCTTAACCCAGCATTCATCCACCTACTTATTTTAAATAGTTTTCAATTTACAATTAAAACTTAACGTATCAAGAAAAAAAATAAAACATTAACCCCTCTGGGTGCAATCTGATGAACGAAAAACCAGAGACCACAATTTGGCAATAATTAAAATATAGCTAACAAAAATAAAAATAAAAATCTTAAGACCTGCATCGAACCATTGAAAGAATGAAACGAAACCGCACATAAGCTATATACTGAATAAACTAAAGATTCAGTTCAACACTGAGAACATAGGTCTCCCAAAAAGTAGAATTCAAGCTGTGTTACCCGTGTATACAGTATAATATAATAAGACCAAGATCATGACCAGAGCAAATTTCAAGTTTTTCTTTTTTTTTTCCCATCTAGGTTTTCAGGACACAGATGGTCCAGTCATGAAAAACAACCCATGAGGATTAATCCCCCGGCTCAGAAGCGTGGAAACAAAATACAGGTCGTAGATTCTCATCTGTCTCCGCTATCAAAGAAAGTCAACAACAGCTTTTACCGGCTCCTGAACCCTACAGGAGGCATCGATTCCAAAACCGTTCCAAACGGCGTCATATCAAGCGTGCAAGGTGCTTCCGACTGAAACGTTTAAAAACAAAAAATAATCATTTTCGGTCCATTGGCTTGCATGTTATGCATGTAAACAAAGCTTGTCACCAGTCTTAGAGGTCTAAAGGCTTGGTAGCCGGCAGGAAGGTAACTCGTGCTATTGGGTTCTTTGGTGATCCTCTGTAGCGACTATGCTGCCTACCAGACAGGATGCGTACTGCGTTAGGATTGGGTGTAGTAGCAGAAAGATCAGACTTCTTGCCGGAAGTCCGGGATAAACCCTGATTGGTTAGATCCTCCAGCACGGTTTTCGGTGGGTTTGCGGGGCGATTGAGAGAGTGGGGTATATTCTTTACAGACTGCTTAGGAATCCTGAAGTGTCCTCGAAAGGAATAGATAGATGAACGATCTATGGAGGATTCCCGACTGCTGCTATTGGTTAGAAACACTTCAGAGGACAACGACCCATCAAAGCTAACCGCTTTCACCATTGGGGAGCCAGCGGGATTTTCGTTCCAACCATTGTCCACTTGTCTTTTTACTCCAGACATGGAATTTATGCGGCGAACAGACTTGCGCACAGGTGTCCGCTCAAATTGTATGGGAGACTTCAGTTTCTGGCCAACACTGTGATCGTTTAGGCAGAGTTTATTGAAGTGCTGGATGTGGTCAGACACCCTGCTGGTCCTACGTTGAGGCCTAGGAAGGGGATCATGAGCGGCCTGAATCCTAGCTGGGATGGACACCACCTTTTGCTGCCTAGGCTCTGATGCCACCAGTGTGCCATGTGCAGCATCACTAGTAACTGGACACACTGGCTTACCTAAATCACCATTTTCATTCATGCCGCTTTCCTCTTTATGCTGTGCAAATACTTGGTCATTGACACAGTCAGTTTCCTCCACAATCTTCAGTACAACCTCAGAAGCCTTCGCTTCTGCCAGGTCCACTAAGCCAGTGCCTTGTGGACTTGATTCCTTTTCTTCCATATGCAACTCTTCTTCAGATGCGCGTTCATCATTGTCAGCACTATGCTTGCTGTCTAAGTGGCAATCCTGAACGACTGCATTAGGAAGAGGAGCAGACACAGGAGGAGGACTGGCTTCCACATTTGCAGACTTGGAACATTCAACAACCATGTGAAGGTCGCTCCCGGATTCTGTAAACGCCTTGGTGATCCTCTGTACAGTGCTGTGGACTTGACTGTCTCCTTCCTCACAGAGGGAGGAATTCTGATGCTCCTCAGAGCAAGCTACCAGAGATATCAGCGGTTTAGGCATGACCGGGGGTTTCCCAGTTACAACAACAGGCTCAGAGCAGCAGTTTTCAGCATAGAGGTAACCACCTTTAGGAGTCTCCTCGTCACAAAACTCACTAACAGGATGGGGGCCAGTCCAGCACAGGCGGTGACTAGAGTGATCAGATTTCTTGGGGGTTAATAAGTTTTCTTCCGATTTGCTTATTTTTTTTGAGCCTGGGAACAATCAGAAAGAAGAGTGCTATTAAGTGTTGTGGAGAAAAAAAATATACAAAATTTTACTTTTCACCAATGACACATTTAAACTGTTAAAAACTATTCATAATGCAACTGTCCTGGATTGGCAGTGTCCTCATAGGGGAATCTAGGACAGATGAGGACATGTGTCAGGGGCTTCTGCAGCAGCTCCTTTGTAACGTCACTTTGCCGTGCTGCATTTGCAGTCACTTTTCTTTAATGCAACATAATTTATTTTAGATTATTGGCAAACCCTCTGAAGAGTAAAACCCCACCTAAGCTTGCAGGAAAGTCTAACGGCCCTTTTACACTGCTCAATTAAGCAGATGATTGTCAGGAAGGAAGTGTTCCTTCTCAACAATCTCCTGCATTTACAGGCAACGACCTCCTCTACAGGACAGGGAGGAGCGATAGCTAATGGCATCGCTCGTCCCTATAGAGACTAATTGTTTGCCGGCAGCAGAGACTGTTTAGACAGCACCCAATAATTTAGGTGTCCGCACCAACGATTCTATTATCTGAAAAGTGGGTTTTGTTCATTTAGTTTAGGAGCACAGACATGTTATGTCGTATTGTGAACATGCTAGAGAATACCGCAGAACTACACGTTCCATACAGCTGAAAAGCCACAGGAGAGGACGAAACCTATAGTGCCCCATATAAACCGGGGTATCGGAAAACTGACTGGTCGCAGCTTTAACTTTATGACGGCAGGTCATTTCAGAGTTTTCTACTGGTACATAAAGACTTACATTTTCATTGTCCTTTTGCGGACTACTCCATCATCAGGTTCACGACCATTCCCACTTGTTTACTGCTGACCCCAAACCTGGATGGAGGAGCCTGGCTCTTACCTGTACTTACAAATGGACTGTCCACTGGGGAAGAAACCACATCCGTCTTGCTTCCAGAAACATTAAATTCTATTGAGTTTGCAAGTCTCCAGCCAATGTTTTGGGACCGAATACTGGAAGGAAATCCAGTGCTCTGGGAGGATTAAATAAAGAGCAGTTTTATAAATCTGTCCAGTCAGAAAAGACCTGGTCAGTGACATGTAATAAAAGACAGCAGTCACTCTATAGTAGGTACAGGTTAAACACCCAAATAGGAGTATGATCGTCAGTTCTTATTACTAGTCATATACTGGGTGGCGTATGCCCTACAAAGAAATACATGTTCTAGAGGACCTGTCACCTCTCCTGACAGCTCTGTTTTAGTGACTGCTTGCATTCCCCATGTACACTACGGAAAAATTAAGAAGAAAAAAACAAAAAAAAAACCAACAAAAAAAAACAAAACAGGAAAACTTAAAGGGTTTCTACTAGGGATCGACCGATATTGATTTTTTAGGGCCGATACCGATAATTTGTCAACTTTCAGGCCGATAATTTATACCGATATTCTGGGTATTTTTATTTTTGAGGAAAAAAAAATTTTTCCTACACAAATCTGCTGAAAATTAATGTTTATTGTTAACGTGTATTATTTAATTTTTTTTGAAAATCTTTCATTTATACTTAATATTTTTGTGGGCTTTTTTTTTTACTAACTATTAGCCCCCTTAGGGACTAGAACCCTTGTCCTATTCACCCTGATAGATCTCTATCAGGGTGAATAAGACCTCACACTGTCCCTGCTGCTCTGTGCTTTGTGCACACAGCAGCATGGAGCTTATCATGGCAGCCAGGGCTTCAATAGCGTCCTGGCTGCCATGGTAACCGATCGGAGCCCCAGGCTTACACTGCTGGGGCTCCGATTGGAGGAGCAGGGGAGAGGGGATCCTGTGGCCACTGCCACCAATGATTAATACGGGGGGGGGGGGGGGGGGGGTGGGCGCACTGCGCCACCAATGTTTTTACTATTGGGATAGGGGTGGGGGGGGCGCACTGCGCCACCAATGAACATAAGTCTCTCATTCATATACAGGAGGCGGGAGCTGGCTGCAGAATCACATAGCCGGCTCCCGACCCCTATGAACGGTAGCTGCGATCCGCGGCACCTAAGGGGTTAACTACCGCGGACCACAGCTGCCGTTCATAGAGGTCGGGAGCCGGCTATGTGATTCTGCAGCCAGCTCCCGCCTCCTGTATATGAATGAATATAAGACTCATCTTCATTGGTGGCGCAGCGGCCACAGCCCCTCCCCTCCTCTTGTCTTCTCTCCTGTCATTGGCGGCAGCGGCAGCAGCACAGGGGGAGGAGACACTGCTTCCTTCTCCCCTGTGCTGCGGAGGGAACACAGAACGCGCTGAGAGCAGCGCGTTCTGTGTTCCCAATACGTTATCGGAATATTGGCAAAATAGATGCCGATAACGTTCAAAATCCTCAATATCAGCCGATAATATCGGCCAAACCAATAATCGGTCGATCCCTAGTTTCTACCACCTCATTTTGACCTAATTAGCTCTCAGACACTAGCGATCTGCTAGTGTCTGCTCTACCTAACAATGCTATTCTCAGACCTGTGTGTGGATCAGTTTCACTAAAAAACAAACTTTTATTAATATGCTAATGAGCCTCTAGGTGCTATGGGGGCGTCTTTTCAGCACCTAGAGGCTCCGTCTACTCACATTGTATGCCGCCCCGCTCGTCCGTTAAGCCGCCCATCTCCTCTTGAATGCCATCCTCCATCTGAGCCAGTGGACGAATTCTCGCGCCTGTATTCGGCGCAGGTGCAGTGAATGTCTGACCGCTCCCTGCACAGACATCTCCACTGCGCCTGCGCCGATGACCGAGATGTCTGTGCAGGCAGCGGTCAGACATTCACTGCACCTGCGCCGAATAAAGACGCGCACAGCGCAGGCGCGAGAATTCGTCCACTGGCTCAGATGGCATTCAAGAGGAGTTGGGCGGGCGGCATACAATGTGAGTAGACCGAGCCTCTAGGTGCTGAAAAGACGCCCCCATAGCACCTAGAGGCTCATTAGCATATTAATAAAAGTTTGTTTTTTAGTGAAACTGATCCACACACAGGTCTGAGAATAGCATTGTTAGGTAGAGCAGACACTAGCAGATCGCTAGTGTCTGAGAGCTAATTAGGTCAAAATGAGGTGGTAGAAACCCTTTAATTCTGAGATTAACAAAGAATAAGCTGCTAGTAGTGCTTGGTCAAAGATCACACAACCAAGGTGGTGCACCCTTTATTTTAGGTTCTGCAGCAGGGAACTGACTCACATTAATGGCTACACCAGAGTTCACAGTAGGGCTGGAGAGCTACTAGATCCTCTGAAGAGCGCAGTGTGTGGGCGGCCAATATGTTGTTGGAACACCATGTCTACTGAGTCAAAAAAGGCAGTAGAACTGGTTCCATAATGTCCTGGACATACCGAAGGCTGGTCAATGTTCCCTCCACAAATACCAGACGAGAACGGCTATAGCAAGGATGAATGGCCAACCTGCGGTTCTCCAGCTGTTGTAAAACTACAACTCCCACCTTGCCCTGCTGTAGGCTGATAGCTGTTGGCAGTCTGGGCATGCTGGGAGTTTTAGTTTTGCAACAGCTGGAGAGCCGCAGGTTGGCCAGCCCTGGGCTATAGTAACTAGGGATGAGCGAATAGACTTCAGATGCTTCATCTTAAGTTGATTCGCATAAAACTTTGTTTTAATAAATGTACGGAGTGGGCGCTCCATACAGCATTAGAATGTATTGGCTCTGATGAGCTGAAGTTATAACTTCGCGTTATTACTCATTTCTACTGTAAAAAACCTTTGTATCGAATGCTGGTTCGGTTCCAATTGCTCGATATAAAAGGTTTTTTACAGTAGAAATTAATTTCAGAAGTTATACAATGTCTCGCAAGACTTCGCGAAGAGATAACTTCAGCTGATTGGAGCCAATACATTCTTATTAAAACAAAGTTTTATGCAAATCTACTTTGGATGAAGCATCAGAAGTAGATTCGCTCTTCCCTAGCTTTTCTCGTCTGGCATTTGTGGAGGGAACATTGACCAGCCTTCGGTATGTCCAGGATATTATGGAATTATGGAACCATTTCCAACACCTTTTTTGACTCAGTAGACATGGTGTTCCAACAACATAATGGCCGCCCACACACTGCGCTCTTCAGAGTATCTAGAAGCTCCCCAAACAAGCTCGATCATCAGATCTCTCCATCAGGAATATCTGGAACTGGATGGGGAGGTGGATCTCTCAACTACCTTGACTGAACTGCAGCTCCAAGGTGAAAGTGCTTGGAATGACATAAAACAAGAGGATATCCAGCATCTGTATGACAGTTACCAGTGGCAGCCTCTATCACAGCAAGGGGAGATGCCACCCTGTATTAGGCTAGGGCTACACGGCGCCATGTGTCACACAAATTCTTGTCACCGAAAAGTCGCACGACACTTTATATAATGAGTCAATGGTGTTGCACTGCAACACACTGACTGACGTGACCGCTGCAAAAAAATCCATCCAAGTTGGATTTTTGTGCGACTGTCATGTCACAGTGCAACACCGCTGTCATTACAAAAAATGTCACTTAATGTAGCCCTAGCCTTAATGTGACTCTGCGTCAACATATACACAAAATTAAGGGAGCAGCACCTTGGCTTTGTGATCATTGACCAAGAACCACTAGCAGTTGGTCATTCTCAGCTCAATTGCATTAAGTGTTCCCGGTGTTCTTTTTCTGGTAGTGTAATGTGAAGATGCTCCAGAATTATAACTGTGCATTTGTTATTCCAAGACCCTTCCTGCTGCCCTCACATAAGTATGTGCTGCCCAACCCGAGAGCAGGGCTGGACAAGCAGAAAGGGTCTTGGACTACCTATGCACGGCATGCATCAAGTAGTCCGAGTAGTGGTTGCAACCATCTGGGATAACATTAGAGGTGTCTGAGAATTGCCAGATCTGCAGCTGAAAAAGAGGCCACTATTTAAGTAGCTGTTTGTTCCCCAGGTAATGCGATCTTTTTTCTTTTCTGGAACCCGAGGGTCACGTTAAAGAGATAATTTCAGAGACATTTAAGGCACATCCAATGCCATAAACCTCTTATAGATTTAGGTCCCACATTGAGAATAGCCCCCCCAGTCTAATGAGGGAACTGCCGACTGCCACATCCAGACGTGGAATCAATGCAGAGGTGTCTGCCTCTACCCTTATTCTCTACTTAGATGATAGAGCCTCGGGACCCCTGTTCTGGGCATAGGTGGGGCCCTAGAGGTAAAATCTGCATCTATAAGACAGTGTTCTAGATCCTGTAGATGTGCAGGAATACCCCTTCAATACAACAGGCTATTAGAAACAAGATACAGCATTAGGTTTTCCACGTAGACTTACCACATCTTTACTACTTTTTCCTAGACTGAATCGTAGACGAAGCGACCGGCGCACCATCTCTGTCCGACTTATTTTAGGAGAGAAGCAGCCCGTTTTTCCCGACTCCACTCTGGCAGAAATGTTGGGAATAACATAAAACAAAAATTAATAAAATGTTTGGTCTGGAAAGGCTAGAAAATAGTAGGAGACCGCACAGCTTTAAGACGATTTACCTCTGCACTTTTCTGTTTTCTCGTCTTTTGCTGCGCCTTAAATTGCTAGTTGATGGCGAGAAAGAGGATTCTGATCCTTCAAAATATACACAAGGGCTTTCATCAGCCAGATCTAAACAGAAGGGGGAAAAAATGTCAAAGTCCACTGAAAGCTTGTGCTAAATGCAAAAGAGAATAATGGTGCAGATGACCAAAGCAACTAAGCAGTGCGCTGCTTCCATCTCCAAACGGCCTATAGAAAACGGCAGCTGGAAAACCGGTTGGTCGTTGTGGGCAGCGTAATTCCATTCCATCATATCAAAGCTACAAGCACATCCCCCAATGCCTTTCAAACTAGGAGGTGGGTATCACTGAGGAGGCAACAACCATATACTGATACCAGGCAGTGTGGAGAGATGCGTTCATATGCCGACAGCTCTTGCTGCATTTGAGAGAGAAAAATTTAATTAAATTGGGCGATACTCTTTGGCATTGATCTCCACCACTGCTCACTGTAACCAATAAACTGCAGCTCCTGCCCAGTAGGCAATAAAACAAAGCTAAGAATGGGCCTACAATATAAAATACATCTATTCTGAATGCATAACTTCTGGATATATAGCTATGATTTCATCAGTTCATGTGATCCTCACAAGTATCATGTGACCTGGCTTTCAGTTAATTGGCTAACAGGTGAAAAGTAGTGCATTGAGGAGATAGAACATGTACACTATATACCATCAGAACCTGATCTGTAGGTTTTCTTTCAACATTCAATCACCTAGAGACAGGCAGCCATTTTAAATCACCTAGAGACAAGCAGCCATGTAAATTACACATGGTAATGTAGTTACTTTAATAACCACAATAAAATCACGATTCCAACACTAGTCCTATTTACTTATCACATGAACGTGACCTGTGTGCTGCCCCAGCACAAGTATGTCATGTATATCAGGGAGTATATGATGTGAAGAGTGCCAAATGACTGACGCCATGTTTCATTTCGGCCATGGATACATTACACAGGACTGATACATGAGCTATGTCATTCTACCCTTACTATGTAGGGGTCAACTGCCTGGTAGAAGAAAAGGTATTATGTGGAATTTTAAATGCATTTATATTAGAAAATTGTATGATTTCCAATTACATAAACAAAATCAATTTTAAGAAAATGTAATACCCCTTTAACTGCAAATAAATAATTGACAATTGTGGTCAATGTAGCCCATAGGAATTTCACTCCTCCCATGTTTTAACCCCTTAACGCATTTTCATTTTTAGCTATTGCCATTCCCCGTCAGTGCAGCCGGAATGAAACCGCCGGCACCTGCCGTGTATGGAGAGGGCTCACTGCAGAGGCCCGCTCCATACAACCGTGGGCGCATAACGCCATATATGTATGGCATTATGGGTTAACTTACACTGGTTTTACTGTGAACACGGATGAAGCCATTAGCCACAGCTATCGAATCCCAATTTATGTTTGTATAAAATAAAAAAAATTTTTACCACAGGCTGGCGTTGAACCTCCACCGAAAAGACTGCTTGGCAGCAATTCAGACGACAGGTTCTGCTTAATGGATTTCCTCTTCTTAGTAGAGATCCCCTGCGCCGAGTCTAAAGGCAGTTTTCTTTTGGCACTTGGTGTTAGAATTAATGGAGTTACCATGGAACTCAGAACTGCAAGGAACAGAACACACGGGTCTACAAATATGTAATATGAAAGGCAGGGAACATCTGCACATTACAGAAACGTTAGACATTAGCTATATGTTAGAAGCCGGCCATAATCTGGGTCATTTGGAAAATGGTTAGAAAGAAAAAGCAAATTCTATGCAAGAAGTTCAAGCTGTAGGCAAAATGTGCTCATACTAACCGCCATGCAAAACTCTAAAAGGTTTCATATACATAAAGGTATACGGCCACATGGTTACACCTGATGCACATGCGGTATGGAAATGTATCCGAAACCTTAACAATGCAAGCAGCCACCATCTTACTGGTTCCCCCCAGTTACCTACCCGTCCTGTCTGTCTGAGGAGTAGAGGAAGGTGTTCTATTAGTTTTAAGTTTATTCAATGCTCCACTAACAAAATCTGAAATGCAAGATATAAACTAAGTATTCTTCCATTACTGCTGATGCTGCATTTTCTCACAAACAGAGATCATATACTAAAGAAGAATCTCCATGTATCTACAGTATATGCACGCACGCTGAGGCACGCTGTTTGACTACTGTGGGAATTGTGGAGACAGCGGGGCACTGACAGGTAGGTTGCAACTCTGGCCACATGGTGTGGCACATACCGTGGGTTATTCCTATCTCGGCCATGCACATTTAGGGAGAAGAGATTGTTTTGGCAAACCCTCCTCCTGGGCTGACCAGCAAAGGGAAGCATACTTTCCTGCTTCCCAATTCTGGCTCCTTCCTTCAGGTACCTGGATGTAAACCTCCGGTTTGATACCGCTGCAGCCAATCGGTGGTTGCAGCAGTGACCTGGTCCCTTTGCGTCATGTTAAATGGTCGCGTGACGCAAAACGGGCAGGTCACCGCTGCAGCCAGTGATGAGCTGCAGCGGCGTCAGACTGGAAGTTTGCATTCAGGGACCTGAGAGGAGTAGCAAAGGTCGGAGAGGGAGAAGCAAGTGTCAGGAGGCAGGCGATTATGCTTTGCAGGTCTCCCCAGGAGGACGGCAGTCTTGATAAATGTTCCCCACTGTATTGACTTCTCAGCCTTTGAACACAATGGTATATTCAAATGATGGAAAAATCAAGGCACAGATAATCCCCATTTGTGTCTGGAAAACATCACAAGAAGAGACATGTCCTTCCTTGATGCAGTTTTGAAATCCGTGCGGTGGGGGCTTCCGCATTATAGGCAGCATGGATTCACTATGACGAGTGAGCAATGGATCGTGGAATACCCATCAAAACCCACCATATGAACATACCCTAAACATTCGTATTCAACAGCAACAAACTAATGTCTTTTAAAAGGTGTGCATGTGAGACAGTGTGTATGAGAAACTTGTAGGACTTTCCATTTATATGGCTACTAAAGGGGTTGTCCAGCCTAGGAGCCATAAAACCCTGTGGTCACAAGGTGTGCCCAGTAAAAACCACTCACTTGTGTGCAGTCCAGGAACTGCTGCCCCATTCTCTGGCACTGGCTTGGTCCTTGACTGCTGTGGCCAACACTGGCCTCAGCAGCCACATGTGCTTCAACAGCACGTCACTAGCAGGTTGCAGTGGTCTCAGGGCCCAGGCACTTCTTGTCTGGCCAGAAACGTGGAAGCAACACTGGAAAGGTGGGACTGTAGATTGGTGACTGAGGATTTATTTTTTTGGGTTATTGCAGCGTGCCGCCCCACCACTGGGGTTGTCAGCTCCTAGGGGGCAAACTCTAAGCTAAGGGTCCATTCACACGTCCGCAATTTGGTTCTGCATTTTGCGGAACGGAATTGTGGACCCATTCATTTCTATGGGGCAGCACGACATGCTGCCCGGATCCGCACTTCCGGGTCTGCAATTCCATTCCCGAAAAAAATAGAACATGTCCCATTCTCGTCCACAATTGCGGACAAGAATAAGCATTTTCTATTAAGTGACGGAGATGTGCGGTTCGCAAAATGCGGAACGCACATCGCCGATGTCCGCGTTTTGCGGATCCGCAAAACACACACAGACGTGTGAATGGACCCTAAACAGCACTTTTTCAATGCTACTTTTCATATTAAAAATAAAAGGCAGCGGTTTTAAATGAATGAAGTTTTGCATCATCTGCACTACAGAGAGGAATGCACTGAGGTCAGAATGAGATTGACAGTCACACAATATCATACAACGCACTAGGAATATATTTGCATTGGAACTTTGCAGCCTACGCAGATACTAATTAGAGAATAATTGGTATGCTTAAAGGGATTCTGTCACCTCGTTTTAGGTTATAAAGATGCGGACATGCACGGCTAGATCGCCGCTAGCATGTCCGCAATATACCGGTCCTATAGAGCTGTGTGCTTTTATTGTGTTTAATTTTTTTTTTAGAGATATGTAAATGAGCCTGGTAAGGTGCCCAAGGGGCTGTACTAACCTTACTGGTGCCCAGCACTGCCAGCGTCTTCCGAATCTCCTCCTTTCTTCACAGTCAGATCGCCGTAATCTCGCAATGCGCGAGCTCGTGCATGCGCAGTTCCTTCCCTGAGGCTGATGCCAGCACAGGGAAGGAACACTATACTGGCACCGCTCATGCGCGAGCTTGCGCATCGCGAGATTACGGCAATCTAACTGTGAAGAAAGGAGGAGATTCGGAGGACGCAGGCGGTGCTGGGCACCAGGAAGGTTAGTACAGCCCCTTGGGCACCTTACAAGGCTCATTTACATATCTATAAAATCATATATTGCGGACATGCTAGCGGCGATCTAGCCGTGCATGTCTGCAGCTCTATAACCGAAAACGAGGTGACAGAATCCCTTTAAGTGCTGGCAGTAGGCTTTAGCAATATATGTATGGGTGCAAAATATTTGCAAATAACATCAAACCAATCCTGAAAAATGCTAGCAAAAACTACAGATTCGTGATAAAACAGACAATACACAACATAAGCAGATACATTTTAGACACAAACTGTATAATTATTAGCCCTTTTCATGGGATACAACATCCATTCTGCAAAGATTACCTCCAACACTCCTCCGTCTCCTTTTCTTCCTCTCTCCAGAAGACTCTACATCTTCTTCAGATGCCTCATGACCGGGAGTATCAGCCCCAACATCCACTCCCAGCATGCCTGGAATCTTTTCAAGAAGGAAATCAGGCACACAACCTGGAAAATACAGGATCCAAGTGATGAAGGAACTACTGCGAATACACCAGCCCTGTACAAGGCTGTCAACTATCAGGGCACAAAATATCAAACCAGATGACACACAAGGACAAGGAGGCATCTACCCCTGTGCAGTGCTGCCAGCCGAGGTGACCCACAACACAGAAGCCATGCGGATTGGTTCACCAATTTACACTGGGCTAATACACAGGGCAATGACCGGGGAAGTCACTAGTGCCCAATCATTGCTGAATGCGACAGTGAGCAATCACCCCCTATATATGGGGATGACGATCGCTACTGCAATTGTTCATCCCCATGAAAAATTTTGTGGAACGGGTGTGGACCCATTCATGTCAGTAGGGTTGCAAAAGACGTACCGTAGTTTCGTTCTGCGGCCCCGCAAATAATATAGAGCATGTCCTTTTTTTACTGCAAAACACGTACAGTCATCTGAATGAAGCCTTTGTCCGTAGATAGAGATTAGTGAATTTCATATTTTGTAACTCGTTCACGCTTCAACTGGCGGTAAAAGCAGAATTGTGTTATGCATTCCGTTACCACGGACCATAACGCAATTCTATAACTGAATGTCTTTAGAGGCATTTCGTTATTCATTTCGTCAGTGTTAGAGATGGCAGCAGGAGTTTGTACATGGCACATATGGCCATATAAAGGGCTCACCCCTGTCACGGCCTGCTATTGGCTGCAGCCCCCCACCCCACATACAATGCTGTCTAGACACCTTTTTCTGGGAGGTCATTATCACCTACTGACTCCAATTAGGATAATGGAATCAACACCTCTGACCCCATGCTGGGTATAATTACCAGATGTTGATTCAGTTACATATTTATTCCCAGAGAATTCTTGTACAGTCACTCAGAAATGAGAAAGCTCGTTGGAAGAACGAGTGAAACGTTTTCAAGAAATCTACAGTACGTCCAGTTGCCTTGATTTATGCTTTACAGATATGCACTGTTTACATCCAGCGGTGCATGGGCATGGTCCCATGCACCGCTCCAGCAGTGAGGTACTACTTCAGACCACTCTGGAGTGGTGTACATGCCCATGCACCGCTGGATGTAAACAGTGCATAGACTGGAAAATGGAGAAACTGGAGCAGCGTGGAACAGGCGAGTATGAATCTTCCATTTCAGAGGGCAGGCTGAAGGCAGTTGCTTAAAGGGGTTATCGGATATCTAAAAAAATACCCCTATGCCCGGGCCCCTTGTATGGATTATACTTACCTGCTCCCCGGAACCGCATCGCTCCGGATCCCTGCATGGCCTCCGCTGCATCTCCCGGGGAGGGTGGGGGGCTGCAGCCAATAGCAGGCCGTGACAGGGGTGAGCCCTTTATATGACCATATGTGCCATGTACAACCTCCTGCTGCCATCTCTAACACTGACGAAATGAAAAAACGAAATGCCTCTAAAGACATTCAGTTATAGAATTGCGTTATGGTCCGTGGTAACGGAATGCATAACGCAATACTGCTTTTACCACCAAATGATGCGTGAACGAGTTACAAAATATGAAATTCACTAATCTCTATCTACGGACAAAGGCTTCATTCAGATGACTGTACGTGTTTTGCAGTCAAAAAAAGGACATGCTCTATATTATTTGCGGGGCCGCAGAACGGAACTACGGTACGTCTTTTGCATCCCTACTGACGTGAATGGGTCCACACCCGTTCCACAAAATTGCGTACATACGGCCGTCTGAATGAGCCCAAACAGTGAATATTCATGGGGGATGATCAATTGCAGTAGCGATGGTCCCGTGCACCGCTCCAGCAGTGAGGTACTACTTCTGACCACACGAGCAGTGTACATGACCATTCCCAAGCAGTGCAGGAACCAGAAAATAGAGAGAGTGGATCGGCGTGAAGCAGGCGAGTATGAATCTTCCATTTCAAGAGGCAGGCTGTGGGTGCTTGCTTAAAAATATTACCGGAAAACCTCTTACAAAACGGCAGTTTTAATAAATTTCCTCCACAGACTTCTATAATTCTTACCAATATCTGCAGGGTGATCTATCAGAGTTTTCACAATTGCTGCCTGAATACGAAGCTTCTTTTCAGTGCTGGGTGATATCTTCTCGCCGTCACCCGAATGTAATAGGTTAGGAGCAAATATCACCGCCAGGTTGTTACTGTCCATTCTATTTGAGTCACATCTGCAGGGGAGGAAATCACAGTTATTACTAAACGGGAAAAAAACTGGCTCCACTGGGGACAGCGATGGACGCCAACTTCTGTACAGCTCTGAGAAATATGTTGGTGCTATATAAGGAGCAATAAAATATTTTAAAAAATTTTGTAAGTGCTGTGTAAGCACATGTAATAAGGAGGCATATGCATGCATAGAGCTAAGAAATGAGGATCATTCTAAATAAAAGTGGTACAATACCTACTATAAATAAGTCAATGGAAGCTCTTAGCGCACATATTTGATCAAACGTGTATCGGGCCCATCTACCAGGCGTCAAGGTGGCTTCCGCAGATGGGTCCCTTACACTAGTATACTGCCTCTCTTTGGACTTACCTAAGCCTACAATATTCAGAGCAGTGTAGGAACCAGCTACATAAGTACTCTGTTCAGAAGTGCGTGTTTAGTCTAAAAAAGGCGCTATCCTCAATTAATACTACAAGAAAATTTTGACTAAAACCTTCATAATCACATATTATATATATATATATAATAAAATCCAAGCGCTCCACCTCACACACACCCTCAGATATTTACAGCCTCACGAATGGGCCGCCCCTTCATTATTAACCTTTACTCACCTCATAGATACAGAATGCAGAAAGCTGCAGAAGTATCTCAGAATGGATAATGTCAGGTCAGACATCAGGCAGGAGATAAGCATGGTGGCTGAAGTCCTTTCCTCGTCACTTCCCAAATTTTGGGCCTTGATCAATGCGTCCTGGAGATCCGCAGGCAGTATAGGATCTGGTAGCTCCCTGAAAAACTGCTTTAGGATGCTAGCGACATCACAAGGAGGAGCTTCTGAGAGACCGTCCTCTCCGTTTTCCAGTTTTGTCTATAAAAAGCCACATAAGAAGATATTACATGTTTTACTGGTTAAAGGGGGATCGGTCCCTATCCCACTGTTTGCAGACAGACACATCTGTGGTTCACCTGATTAAAACACTCTTTCTTTTGTTGATCCGAGGCTCCAATCCAGTTATGATACTATGCTAATTAGGTCTTTGGTGCAATGAAGGCACCCCCATTGCTCTTGTTGCATCCAAACTCCACTCATTTGTGGCCAGACCCCGTTTGGCTGCTTTGTCACCGACTACCACAATTAATCAAAGCAGCCAGGCAGGGGGCCGGTCCCAGTAATGCAACAAGAGCAACTGTGAAGCCCTCGTTACACCAAAGGCCTACAATATGGACAATCACAATACATTAGTGTCTTGGATTACCGGCAGCTTTCTCTACATGATGAATCCTATTTGCGGAGGTAAGACAAGCTCTTTATAGGGAATGTGTCATCAGAAAATGACCTATAGCTTAAATCAGGTTTTTATGTTAGACTTTATAAGAATGTGGTGATTTATTTGTCTATATAGGGGGGGGGGGGGGAATGCTGCAGTTTTAATCCTGTCCAGACTGCCTATCTTTTGAGAGCAGCCCCACAGACCACAGACACAATGGACAGAAGGTGACCCCACTGATATAGGAGAGTTTTCTAGGCATGCTGTGTGACATGTGCAGAGGTCAGGAGGGAGTAGATAAGCTGTGATATCACCTATTGTGAATGGTGGATCCTGTGTTATCTATACAGAGGTGTTACTTGTCATTGTAATTCTGCCTGTAGTAGCTACTGATAAGTTATCTGTACAGAACAGGAAATAGTGACCTAAAGGCCTGTGTGAAAATTGCAGGATTATGTACATTTTATTTAATTATAGTTAGTGACAATGGAAAATGGATTAGCTGAGCGGGCTCCTGCTCCGCTAATCCTGGCATAGTACTTGGGTACAGGGTACCCATGTGCTATGCCAGGAGTTAGTAATCCTCCGGGGAGCACAGGCAGGAGCAGCAATGTGCGCTCCAGCCCGTACTCACAGTGCTGCTGCGACCCTATTCATAAACTTCAGTCCGTACACTGCTGAGCTGTCTGCGGTATATAGAGAACTGAGTTAACACCTTAAGGACCAGGCCGTTTTTTGGAAACTTGACATGTGTCACTTTAGGTGGTGATAACTTCGGAACGCTTTTACTTATCTGGGCCATTCTGAGATTGTTTTCTCAGGACACATTGTAATTCATGTTAGTGGAAAATTTAAGTCTATATAATTCACCTTTATTTATTAAAAAATCCAAAGTGTACAGAACATTTTGAAAAATTAGCAATCTTCAAAATTTGAATTTCTCTGCTTTTAAAGGCATGCCCCATATGTCCACTTTCATGTTTGCATCATTTTGTAAATGTAATTTTATAAGGCTTAGAATTTTAGAAGCAAATCTTTCCATTTTTAAGAAAATTTCCAAAACCTACTTTAAGGACCACTTCGATTCTAAAGTCACTTTGTGGGGCTTACATAGTGGAAAACACCAATAAATGACCCCATTGTAGAAACTACACCCCTCAAGGTAATCAAAACTGATTTTACAAACTTTAACCCTTTAGGTGTTTCACAAGAATTAAAGAAAAAAAGAGATTACATTTTTAAATTTAACTTTTTTGGCAGATTCTCCATTTTAATTCATTATTTCCTGTAACACATCGAGGGTTAACAGCCAAATAAAACAATATTTATTACCCCAATTCTGCAGTTTACAGAAATGTGGTCGTAAACTGCTGTACAGGAACATGGCAGAGCGCAGTTTTTGAATGAAAAACATTCATGTTTTTATGTCTCCATTTTCTGAAAGCCATGTCTTATTTTTTGGCAGATTGTCTTATGTAGGGACTCATTTTTTGCGGGATGAGATGACGGTTTGATTTGCATTTTTGGGTACATATGACCTTTTGATTGCTTGGTATTACACTTTGTGATAAAAGGTGTTTTATAGAGCAGGTTGTTACGGACATGGCGATACCCAATATGTGTGTTTTAATTTTTTTTTCTACTCTTTACAATTTTATATGTCTCTTTATGGGGAAGGGGCTTTTTTTTTTATTTTTGTTGTTAAAAACACTTATTTCACTTCTATTATTTTTAATTTTTGTCCCACTATGGGACTTCAACATTTCAGGGTCTGATCCCATCTGTATTGTGCTGTATTGAACTGTCAGTGCCTTACACTGTAAGGGTCCATCCGCAATACACCCGGCCGGCACCCCCATAGAACTGCCTATTCTTGTCCGCAATTGCGGACAAAAATAGAACATGTTCTATTTTTTTTCGGGAGCCGCGGACCGGAAGATCGGGGGCGCGCTCTGGAAATGCAGATAGCACACTGTGTGCTGTCTGCATCTCTTCCGGCCCCATAGAGAATGAATTGGTCCGGATTCGTTCCACAACGTTGCTGAACGGATCCGGACCCATTCTACGGACGTGTGAATGGAGCCTAAGACGCTGACAGTTGCCTAGGAGACCCAGTCATGGATCTCTTGGGCTTCCGTAGCTGGCAGTCCCGTTGCCTGTGCAAGGCATCGGGGCTGCCATAGCAACCATTGGGTCCCCGTCACCGCAGCATGGGGACCTGATGGGGATGTACAAGCTGCCGCATAACCCCTGTATGCCACGGTCAGCGTGACCGTGGCATACAGGGGGTTAATCCGGTGTTTTCCCTGATGCTGGCAGATACAGCAAGGACCCAGCTGTCAGTATCAGCCAGGCACTTGCTGCTGATCGCGCCAGCGATTGTGGGCAGCCGGTTAACCTTAGGATGAGAATGCTCGTCCTAAGGCGTTAAAGGCCTTCTGTCACCCCACTAAACTCATTTTTTTTTGGGGGTACTTATAATCCCTATACTGCGATATATCTATACATTATGTAATTAATCATTTTCGTTCTGTAGATAAGGCAAAAAACGTACTTTTATAATATGCTAATTACCTGTCTACCAGCAAGTAGGGAGTCTACTTGCTGGTAGCAGCCGTTGTTGATTGACAGGGCCAGCCGCGATCTCCTCCTCCGGCTGGTCCTGTCTGCATTTCAAAAATCGCGCGCCTGTCTTGATTCGGCACAGGCGCTCTGAGAGAAGGAGGCTCGCCTCCTCAGCACTCCCTCAGTGCGCCTGCGCCGATGACGTCACCGAAAGAGAAGACGTCATCGGCGCAGGCGCACTGAGGGAGTGCTAAGGAGGCGAGCTTCCTTCTCTCAGAGCGCCTGCGCCGAATCAACACAGGCGCGCGATTTTTGAAATGCAGACAGGACCAGCCGGAGGAGGAGATCGCGGCTGGCCCTGTCAATCAACAGGAGGAGGGGGCGGTTTTTTGCGGCTGCTACCAGCAAGTAGACGCCCTACTTGCTGGTAGACAGGTAATTAGCATATTATAAAAGTACGTTTTTTGCCTTATCTACAGAACGAAAATGATTAATAACATAATGTATAGATATATCGCAGTATATGGATTATAAGTACCCAAAAAGTGGGGTGACAGAAGCCCTTTAAGTACTGGCCAGTTAGGATGAGCATTCTCGTCCTAGGTCCTGAACGTGTTAAGCGCACAGGGAATGGTGCACGTTAGGTAGGGAAAAGACTAGGAAAAATACAATATTAATAAAGTATATTAAAAAAAGTTATTAGGGACAACATACTAAAATTTGATACAAAGGTTTAGTTACTCTAATTTTCTGAACAATTCCTTAGTAATAGGCGGTAGATATTTTAATGGCAATCCAGTGAGGACAGAAATGCCAACCAGAATAACACTACAACTGGTACCTGCTCTGTTGCTGCTCTGTTGCTCATTCACTGTAAGAAACTGCACTTACCTTTAAAAGCTTCTGCCTCGCAACAGATCCCGATTTCCTAAAAAGTCCTTCAGTTTGTACATGATCCTCCAAGTACTTGCATGCACCAACAAGAAACCTGCCGTAGAGAGAAACTAGGTTAGAATTGAGAATAGGGCTGCAGCTAACGATTATTTGAATAATCGATTAGTTGTCGATAATTTCATCGATTAATCGGAAAAAAACACCAAAATGACAAAAAAAAGGAGACTTTTGTATTACTTACCAGTAAAGTCTCTTTCTCGCTCTTCCTTGGGGGACACAGGAAACCATGGGTATAGCTCTGCTCCCTAGGAGGCGTGACACTAAGTGAAAGCTGTAAGCCCCTCCTCCATCAGCTATACCCTTCAGCCTGGAGAAGAGACTGCCAGTTGCGTGTCCAAGTAGTGAAAGATAACCACCAACCGGAAAAAGAACTGTCGAGCCCCAACTGGGGCAACCAAGCCGGAACCACAACTGTAACCCAAATGAAGGGCGGGTGCTGTGTCCCCCAAGGAAGAGCGAGAAAGAGACTTTACTGGTAAGTAATACAAAAGTCTCCTTTTCTCGCCCATATTCCTTGGGGGACACAGGAAACCATGGGACGTTCCAGAGCAGTCCCAGAAGGGAGGGACCAGAACAAACTAGACCAACACCAGAGGCATCAATCAACTGCCGCCTGCAACACCAGACGGCCTAAAGCAGCGTCAGCCGACACATGAGTATGCACCCTGTAGAACTTGGTGAATGTGTGCAAGGAGGACCAAGTGGCCGCCTTGCAAATCTGCTCCGTAGAAGCCCGATTCCTCTGAGCCCAGGAAGCCCCGACCGCTCTAGTGGAGTGAGCGGTAACACCAAGGGGCGGAACCTTGCCCTTGGCGAGATAAGCCTCAGTAACAGCCATCTTGACAAAACGGGCGATAGCAACTTTGGATGCCGCCATCCCTCTGCGCGACCCTTCCGGGACCACAAAGAGCGAGTCAGTATGCGTGAAAGAGCTGGTTACTTCCAGGTAAATCTTGAGCGCCCTGACAACGTCCAGGCGATGAAGCTTCCTCTCCCGCGGGTGGGAAGGGGAAGGACACAAAGAGGGGAGAACGATGTCCTCGTTCAGATGAAAGGCGGAGACCACCTTAGGAAGGAAGGAAGGGACCGGACGAAGAACCACCTTGTCCTGGTGGAACACTAGGAAAGGTTCCAGACAGGAGAGTGCAGCCAATTCGGACACCCTCCGAAGAGAGGTGACGGCTACAAGGAAAATAACCTTGCAGGACAGAAGTCGCAAGGAAACCGTCCGCAGAGGCTCGAAAGGAGAAGCCTGGAGCGCTGAGAGAACCAGGTTCAGGTCCCAGGGCGGTACCGGAGGGCGGTACGGGGGAACCGCGTGAGCCACGCCCTGAAGGAAGGTCTTGACAGGACCAAGGGGGGCCAGTGGGCGCTGAAACAGAATGGACAGCGCAGACACCTGACCCTTCAAAGAACTAAGGCCTAGACCTTGGGCCAGTCCGCTCTGCAGGAAGGACAAAACGGTGGGGAGAGAAAAGCGGAGCGGAGGAATCCCCAGATCGGCACAGAACCCCAAAAAGGTCCTCCAGGTCCTATAATAGATCCTAGAAGAGGACGGCTTACGGGCGCGGATCATGGTGCGGACGACGTCCGCAGAAAAACCCCTACGTGTCAGGACGGTGGTCTCAACAACCACGCCGTCAAACGTAGGGACCCTAAACGCGGGTGGAAGATCGGTCCCTGAGAGAGAAGATCTTCCCTGGCGGGCAGCGGCCAGGGCGCGTCTGCCAGGAGCAGCATGAGGTCGGCATACCAAGACCGGCGGGGCCAGTCCGGAGCGACCAGAATCACCGAGACGCCTTCCGCCGCAATCTTCCGAAGGACCTTGGGCAGGAGAGGGATAGGAGGGAATATGTATGGGCGCGCGAAGCCTCGCCAAGGAAGAACGAGGGCGTCGGCTCCGCAAGCTCCCGGATCCCTGGCCCTGGACAGATAGGCCTTGTGATTGAATTTTGAGGCCATGAGGTCCACGTCCGGTATGCCCCAACGAAGGCAAATGGCCTCGAATACCTCCGGGTGAAGAGACCACTCGCCGGGGTCGACGGTGGTGCGACTGAGGAAGTCCGCCGCCCAATTGTCCACCCCTGGAATAAAAATTGCAGATAGGGCCGGGACGTGGGCTTCCGCCCAACGGAGAATGCTGGTGACCTCCCGCATTGCTGCAGCGCTGCGAGTGCCCCCCTGGTGGTTTATGTACGCCACAGCCGTGGCGTTGTCCGATTGTACACGAACTGGATGACCCTTCAGCAGATGAGTCCAGTGTCGTAGAGACAGAAGGGCCGCTCTCAGCTCCAGGACATTGATCGAGAGTTTGGACTCCGATGGAGACCAAATGCCCTGGACGGATCGGGGAGGAAAGACGCCTCCCCAGCCCAAGAGACTGGCATCGGTTGTAACCACCAACCAGTTGAGTGGCAGAAAAGACCTGCCCAGAAGAGGGGACTGTAACCACCAGCGGAGAGATGACCGCACCGGAGGCGATAGATGGAAGGGATGATCCAGAGACTCCGGCGATTTGTCCCAGGAGGAGAGGATCGCCCGTTGGAGAGGGCGGGAGTGAAACTGCGCAAATGGGATCGCCTCGAAGCAGGCAACCATTTGCCCCAAGACCCGCATGCAGAAGCGGAAGGACGGTTGACGGTGGAGAAGGAGACCCCGAACCGCCCCACGGAGGATCAGACGTTTTTCCGAGGGAAGACGTACCTCCGCCGCTCCCGTGTCTAAAAGCATTCCCAGGAAGACTAGTTGTCTGGAGGGGGGAAGGGAGGACTTGGGGAAGTTGATGACCCAACCGAACCTCGACAGAGTCTCTAGAGTGAGATCCACGCTGGCAACCGCTTGAGAAAGGGACGGAGCCTTGATGAGGATATCGTCCAAGTACGGTAGCAGAAAAACACCCCTGGAACGGAGTAAGGCCAAAACCGGGGCCAGGACCTTGGTGAACACCCGGGGGGCTGTTGCCAGCCCAAAGGGAAGGGCGACAAATTGGAAGTGGAGGTCCCCCACGGCGAATCGGAGGAAGCGATGGTGACACCGGGCTACCGGAACATGGAGGTAGGCATCCTGTATATCGATGGAAGACATGAAATCTCCCTGCTCCAGGGAAGCCACCGCGGAACGGAGGGACTCCATCCGAAACCGTCGAAGGAGGAGAAAACGGTTGAGCTTTTTGAGGTCCAAAATGGGCCGCACCGAACCTCCCTTCTTGGGAACTACAAAGAGGTTCGAGTAGAACCCTTGGAACCTTTCCTCTAGAGGAACGGGGGTAATCACCCCCCTGTCCAGTAAGGCTTGAACGGCCGCGGAGAACGCAGCCGCGCTTTTCGGGTCCCGCGGCGGGCGGGAGCGAAAGAACCGATCTGGAGGGAAGGATGCAAATTCGATTTTGTATCCGGAGGACACAATTTCGAGGGCCCAGGCGTCGGAGACGTGAGCCATCCAGACGTCCCTGAAAAGGAGGAGCCGGCCCCCCACCCGGGTGGGTGGGGGCGCGCCTTCAGGCAGAGGACTGTTTTGCTGCGGGTGTGCGGGCAGTCTGCGGCTTGCGCCAGGAGGGCTGCGCCCGAAAAAACGGCTTCCTACGCTATATCCTGGGGAGGAGCCGAAGCGGCAGCTGTGGTGGGAGCCCCAGAGGCCCTGCGGGAGGAGCGAAAACGAGACGCACCAGGGCGTCCGCGGGGGGCGCCCCTGGCTTGGGGTTGAGGAAGATGGGTGCTTTTACCACCCGTGGCCTCCGAAATAAGTTCGTCTAAGCGGACCCCGAAAAGGCGGGAACCCGCAAACGGTAGCCCCGCCAGGGAACGTTTGGAGGCAGCGTCCGCTTTCCAAACCTTCAGCCAGAGCTCCCTCCTGACGGCAACTGCCGGGGCGGAGGAGCGTGCAATAAGGGCTCCCGCATCAAGGGAGGCCTCACAAACAAAATTCCCGGCCCGAATAATAAGCTGGGCCAAGGACCGTAGGTCCTGGATGGGGACGTCCGAGTCCAACTCCTGTTCCAGCTGCGCACCCCAAGCAGAGATTGCTTTCCCTGCCCAAGCAGAGGCAAAAACCGGTCTGAGAGCAGAACCGGAGGCAGCAAAAATGCCCTTGGAAAGGGTCTCCATGCGACGGTCCTCCGCTGACTGAAGAGAGGATCCGTCAGGAACAGGGATGGCCGTGTTCTTTGACAGCCGGGCCACAGGGGGGTCCACCTTGGGTGGGGAAGACCAGGTGGCCACGACATCGGCTGGAAAAGGATAGCAAATGTTCAGCTTCTTGGGTTTGACAAAACGGGCGTCCGGGCGAGCCCAAGCCTTAGACACCACGGAGGAGAAATCAGAGTGGATTGGAAAGACTTTTGAGGCCTGCCTGGGTCTGATAAAGGAGACGCTAGCTGCGTCAGAGCTAGGGGGATCATCCTGCACCTTAAAGGTGTCACGAATATCAGAGATGAGTTGACCCATCGCTGAGGCTAGCTTGGACGGCAGGGCCGAGTCCATTTCCAAATCTGAAACCGCCAATTCACCTTCAGAGAGCGAATCCCTTGGAGAGGAGAGGCCCGTCTGGGTGCGCACGCGTGGCGGGGAAAGTGAGGCCTCAGAGGAGGAGGCTCGCTCTACTCTAATACGCTTCTGAGAGTGCCTAGCTCGGGAGGGGTCACTAGGAGAGAGTGAACCCGCTGCAGCGGCAGAAGCAGTGGACCCGGAGGGCGCGACAGTCAGAGTGGCGTCCTGCGGGGTAGGTGGCCTGTCTATTAGGCGGCCCACGACATGAGTGAGGCTTTCCACAGCCTGGGACAGGGATCTAGCCCAGTCAGGCGGGTCAGAGGAAGCAGGGAGCGACACAGCGGGCGACTGAGGCTGCGGTGGAGCTCGGCATGCAGTACAGTGCGGATCAGACTGCCCCCGGGGAAAGGGTTCCCTACAAGCAGTACAGGCATGGTACCAAGGCTTGGCGGCTGCAGAAGGGTCTGACATGGTGGAAAAAAGATGTTGCACTTAAAGTGGGAGACCCCAAAGAAAAGGAACGGGGATAACACCCAAGCAACAGTACTGTGGCACGGAGGGGGTTAACAGTCCTACCAGACCCGGATGATGCAAGCGGCAGCGGTAAGGGGAACAGACTGAGGAGGCTGTGGAGGAGAGGCAGCAGCACGGAGATGAATGGCTTCAGGATCGCACGGCAGAGAGGATTCCACGCAGCACTGTGAGAAGTGGAGCCCGATGAAACCGGAAGTAGCGGAGCGCATGTAGGAAGCTCCGCCCCCCCTCAGCCACGCTGAAGCAGAAGCAGAGCCGCGCGCGCGGCAAAATGATTTTAACCCCCAAGGTGATGAAGTGCCGGCCATGAAATGGCGCCGTTCACGCCAAGTAAGCGGCCCCCAGCCGTCCCCTGTAAGGCAGCGTCCCTGCCAAGGACTTGCCCAGATAAACTCCCCCCCAAACTATGCCCGGTAACGGTCCCGATATGCCCGGGGGGGGGGGGGGGGGGGGGGGCGGGGTTCTGGGGGGTGGGAGGCGATGTAGCAGTGGCCATGGGGGATGTAGCAGCGGCCATGGGGGATGTAGCAGCGGTGGGAGGGAGGAAGGGGAGGCTGGAGCAGCCACTCTCACCATACGCTGTCTTCGCCCTCAGTCCATCCAGCGGGGGTCGCCCCTTCAGCTCCTGGCACCGCAGTGGCAGGAAGCCGGGGGAGGGACTTGGCGTGCGGGCGACCCTGAGCTGGCGGGACGCAGGGGAGCGAGGCTGCCCTGGTCCACCTTGTCTTCTGTGGGGGAGGCGGCAGTGCGGAATTACCGGCACTGGCGCAACTCAACCCCGGGAGAAACAGAGGGGTCTAATGCGCCTCTGTTGTCCCTGTAGGTAGAAAAAAATCGAATTAAAAACAACAAATAACGCAAAAATAAAAAATCATAGGAAAACAACCCTGCATAAGCAGGGGGTGTCTTGCCTCCTTGGACACTAAGCAAAAACTGGCAGTCTCTTCTCCAGGCTGAAGGGTATAGCTGATGGAGGAGGGGCTTACAGCTTTCACTTAGTGTCACGCCTCCTAGGGAGCAGAGCTATACCCATGGTTTCCTGTGTCCCCCAAGGAATATGGGCGAGAAAAGGGGTTTATATGATTTTACTTGAAAAATTATGTTCAAAGGCCATATTGAAACAAATTGTGAATGGCGCTGTTATGGGGATGGATCTGTGGATGACACTATATAGCATCTTATGCTATAAGTGCCATCCACAGATCCCCCTCCCATAACAGCCCCGGCCCCGCCGCTCACAGCAGTATTCCTTAATCGGCAGTAACTTTATCACCGCATCGTCTTTTACCTTACAATGAAGCTCCAGTAACAGGCAGAGTGGGCGGCAGCGTAACGTCACTTACTTACGTGACGCACCTGCTCCGCCCACTTTATGAATGAAACAGGCGGAGCATGCGCTTCACGTGAGTAAGTGACATTACGCCACCGTCTGCTCTGCCCGTTACTGAAGCTCCATTGTAAGGTAATAAAGATGCGGTGATCTAAAGTTCAAGGACCCGCAGGCATAGCAACGAATCGGCCGATTATTCGATAACGGGATTCGTTGACAACGAATCCCGTTATCGAATATTATCGATAACGTTGATTAATCGCTGCAGCCCTAATTGAGAACAGAGGTCAGAAAAATGCCTGTCCAAGCGTAGACGCCTGTTCACACCATTTTACTCATTTACGAGCGAGTTTTCAGCACGGGTGCAAAGCATGACGTGAACGCATAGCACCCGCACTGAATCCTGACCCATTCATTTCCATGGGTCTGTGTACATGAGCGTTTTATTCACGCATCAGTTCTGCGTTCCGTGAAAAACGCAGCATGTTCTACATTCTGCGTTTTTCACGCAGCCCTGGCCCGATAGAAGTGAATAGGGCTGCGTGAAATACGCATTGCATCCGAAAGCAAGTGTGATGTGATTTTCACGGATGGTTGCTAAGAGATCTGGTTAGTAAACCTTCAGTTTTTATCACGCGCGTGTAAAACGCATTGCATTCGTGCGGAAAAAAAACTGAACGGAACGCAATCCCAAACAAAACTGACTGAACTTGCACGCACACCACACACACAGAGCACCGCATACATCATGATGTATGTCTGTAGTGCAGTATGTAGTGGATAAATTGGACTGGACTTTATCACTGGGCTATAATAGCCTCATGTTATTTAGACTTTTTTGCAGGATTCTGCACGAACGGAAAGTGTGGTGTACCACGTTTTTCCATCCTGCAAAGTCCCAAAAAAAAAATTGTGGAACTCTATGGTGATGGATACAACAGATGCCTTCTCTTCTGGAAAAAAAAAGGGTTGCAATCGCAGATGGAGAATGAACATTTAAAAGGGGTTCTGCACTACAACTCTGGATAGATCATCAGCTTCTGATCGGCGGGGGTCTGACACCCAGGACGCCTGCCGATCAGCTGTTTGAGAAGGCAGCAGTGCTCCAGCAGGGAGCACATTCCCATTTTTACCTTGGATGGTGACCCAGGATTCCCCGCTGAGCCAAAGTAAAGAGCTGCTGAAAGGAGGCCGTCCTCAGTACCAGGCCGTCCATGTCACATGGACGCCCAAGTTCTAGATCTTCAGCCACAGGAGACTCCAATATTAAAAGGAGCCGTCTACTCAGACAATCCACTGCAGACCTGTGCATTAGAGAGTCCTTCATAAAACCCCCTTTACTAGTACTGGACTTTGCATATCGGATGACTAACCACAGAGGACTGTGCACATGTGTCTGGGAGACTTTACACTACATCTGTACTGTACACTAGAGTAGAGGGCAAGGCAATTGCAGAGACTGCTGAGCGTCAAGGTGTAACAACAACGCCCCCGTTGCTCCTAGAGGCTCATTTGCATATAATAAAACACAATTTTTCTCAGCAATGCGGGCACATTTGAACATGGGACCAACACAGATGTCTTCAGCTGCCAAGTGCACATGTAACAGGTCAGCCAGTGTCATAGGACCAATCTGCTGACAGGTGCCCTTTAAAAGAGAACTTAAAGCCTGCCTGCATCCAACTTAAACATGTAGAAGATCTGGTCAGCACTTGGTCTTATGGCGGTGCACGTTCCCGGTCATTTTGGAAACAAATGATCCTAACATTCGCTTTCTTCAATATACTTTTATTATCTTAACAACAGTTGTTAATGCGTTTCGGCCCATTCAAAGCCTTTGAAAAGGTGCCCTTATCATCCATTTTCTAGGATGCAATTAAGGCTCCATTCACAAATCCGTAATAATGGGTCCACATCCGTTCCGCAAATTGTGGAACTGATGCGGACCCATTCATTCTCTATGGGGACAGAATGGATGCAGAGAGCACACTATATGCTCTCCGCATCCGCATTTTCGGAGCGCCCCCCCGATCTTCCGATCCGCAGCACCCGAAAAAAAAAAATAACATGTCCTATTCTTGTCCGCAATTGCAGACAAGAATAGGCATTTCTTATGGGGGTGCCGGCCGGGTGTATTGCGGATCCGCAATGCACTACGCATGTGTGAATGGACCCTTAAAGGGGCTATTGTCCGATTTCATCTTGAAACTGAACAACCTAAGGCCCTGTACACACTTTCGCCGGTGGAATTTGGCACTAAAAGCTCACTGGCAGCCATACTGGATCCGTCTCCCATTGCTTTCAATCGTTTAATGAATTAACGCTGCAACATCGCCATGGACAGACATGCCTGTTCTTGGCGTGGCGCGTGCACAGATGCAGATGGAAGCTGCAGTTAAATTGATAAATTATGTCCTAAACCGGGTTGGCTTCTGCACAGGAATACACCGCTGTGTGAAACGGACCTTATTTCTCTAGACCAGGAATCAGCAACCTTCGGCACTCCAGCTGCTGTGAAACTACAACTCCCAGCATGCACGCTTTCTTGACTGTTCTTGTAACTCTCATGGAAGTGAAAGGAGGATTCTGGGAGTTGTAGTTTCAGAACAGTTGCTGATCTCTGGCTGAGATAACCGGGCACGTCGTACCATTACACCCTGGAGTGCCCTGTGCGGCTTACAACTGCCACATGGGCACTACACTCAGACACAAGCATATAACACATGTACAATTCACACTCACGCTGGTATATTTCCATACGCTGGAATATTCAGTTGTGGCAGGGTATGAAGAGGCGCTCCAAAGATCTTCCCCTAAATAACACAGTAACAAAGTTATCAATTTACATTGAGCAATAATGGCAAAAACAGATAAAAGTGACAAGCACATCAACGTAAATCACAATATATTTACTGTACAGACGTCCCGAACCCCAGACCGCCGCACAGGAAGGTCTCTGGTGTATGGCTCGTTACGGGAGCTCAGGACAAAATGGTCCATTGTGCTGCCCAAATGTTCATAACACCAGTAAAGGGGCCGTGTCACCTTAGCAGATGGTATTCATCATCTTGACAAAAAGTAGCACTCCCACAAATGTTATTCTCTGACCTGTTAGAAAGGTACATGATGTAATCTGTAGTGAAGGTAATCTTATCAGTGACGGTATATGTGAGTTATAACCTCCCTTCTGATCCTCAGCCGTGTCGTGTTCTGACCCAGGACAGGAAGTCAGTTACTTCTCTATTCATTAGGAGACGGACATTGAGGCTCCCATAAGAATACATGGAGAAACTGACTTCCTGTCCACACATAAGATGCTGTTATTTGGAGAGTTTGATTGTCAGTCATAGGGTTGTTGCGGGTATCGAAATTTCGATACCCAATCGATACTTTTGTCCCGGTATCGATACGATACCGGGATTTCCGTTTTTTTCGATACTGGGCTGCGCTTCTGCGCAGTCTGGTATCTCTGAACATGAGCGCGCTGCTATCGGCGCGCTCATGTTCTCTCTCAGCAGCACGGGGAGAAGGAAGCTGTCCTCCCTCCCCCTGTGCTGCTGCCGCTGCCACCAATGAGAAGAGAGGGGCGGAGGAGGGGCGGCAATGAGAAGAGAGGGGGTGGAGGAGGGGCGGCAATGAGAAGAGAGGGGCGGAGGAGGGGCGGGCGCACTGCGCCACCAATGATAGGATTACTATCGGAGCGATGGGAGGAGACATCAGCTTCACTAGTGGGCGTTCCTTTTCCCTGCGCTGCGATTGGACAGCGCTACAGCCAGGGAGAAGGAACGCCCACTAGTGAAGCTGATGTCTCCTCCCATCGCTCCGATAGTAATCAGCAGCATGTGGAGCAGGAGAGGAGACAGTAATGGGGCACTGCGGGCGAACGGAGCGGCGCCCAGGACTAAATGGTGAGTGCTGAGACATCGCTGGGCGCCGCTCTGTGTGGCCTAATAGTGAAAGTCTGGACTCATATACAGTAGTCAGTCTTTAACACATACAGGAGGCGGGTGCCGGCAGCAGAATCGCATTGCCGGCACCCTGCCCCTGACAGGGAGCTGCGATCAGCGGCAGTTAACTGCCGCTGATCTGCTAGTACCCGCCTCCTGTATAAAGGGGTAAAATCATTGGTGGTGCAGTGTGCCCCCCCCCCCCTCAATCCCCCCATCCCATTAAAATCATTGGTGGCACAGTGCGCCGGCCCCTCTCAACCCTCCAGTATTAAAATCATTGGTGGCAGTGGCCACAGGGACCTCTCCACTCCCCCTCATTGGTGGTGCAGTGGCAGCTTCTGATCGGAGCCCCAGCTGTGTAAGCCTGGGGCTCCGATCGGTTACCATGGCAGCCAGGACGCTACAGAAGACCTGGTTGCCATGGTAACATCCCTGATGCTGTGTGCACAAAGCACAGAGCAGCAGGGACAGTGTGGAGTCCTATTCACCCTGATAGAGATCTTTCAGGGTGAATAGGAAAAGGGATGAAAGATCCCAGGTTCTAGCCCCTAAGGGGGGAAATAGTTATTAAATAAAAAGTGAAAAAAAAACAAAACACTAAAATATGAAGTATAAATCACCCCCCTTTTCCCAATTTCACATATAAAATATATAAATAAACATATTACATCGCCACGTCAGAAAAGTCCAAACTATTAAAATATAAAAAAAAAATCTAGGTGGTGAATGCCGGAACAGAAAAAATAAAATAAAAACTGCGCGATTCGCCATTTTTAAAAATGAGGAATGCACGTGGCTTTTTTTGTTTATTTTTTTCGCGTGGTATCGAATGGTATCGAGTATCGCAATACTTTTTCATGGTATCGAAACCGAATCAAAAATTTGGTATCGCAACAACTCTAGTCAGTCACATGACACAGCTGAGGAAGAGAAGGGAGCGGGTTATAACTCACAGATACAGGTCACTGGTAAGATTACATCATGTACCATTCTAACAATTTTTTGTGACAGAGCTACTTTAACTTTGTTTACATGATAAATGCCAAATTGCTGAAGTGAGACAAACCCTTTAAAGAGGACCTTTCACTAGAATAAAAAAATGTAAACTAAGCATACAGACATGGAGAGCGGCGCCCAGGGATCTCCCTGCACTTACTATTATCCCTGGGCGCCGCTCCATTCTCCCGGTATAGGCTCCGGTAACTTCATATGTTCGGTTCAACTGGGTGGAGCCTGCCGGCGTCTCCTTCTCCCAGGCTGGAGTGCTGGCCAATCGCAGCGCTCAGCTCATAGCCTGAGAGAAAAGAAAACCTCTCAAGCTATGAGCTGAGCGCTGCGATTGGCCAGCACTAGAGCCTGGGAGAAGGAGACGCCGGCAGGGTCCACCCAGTTGAGCCGAAAATCTGAAGCTACCGGAGCCTATACCGGGAGAACGGAGCGGCGCCCAGGGATAATAGTAAGTGCAGGGAGATCCCTGGGCGCCGCTCTCCATGTCTGTATAGTTCGTTTCCATTTTCTATTCTAGTGAAAGGTCCTCTTTAACTCCACATCTCATTCATACAGCCACCTACATGTATGAGCTGAAAAAAATAAAATTACCCCTGAAATCAAAACCAGTGAAGATTAGGGGCTAAGGCCCCCATGTTCTAGGGCAAGGAAATATACGCTGAAATTTACCGGTAGGTATTTTTTCCACAACTTATTTCGTTTTTTTTTTTATTAAAGTGAAGCCACCGCTCTGACACACTACCATCCATAGAAAAGGCTATCCTCATCCACAATACGGACGAGAACAGAATGTGCTGTATCATTTGGGGAAAGGCTACACGGATGTACAAAAGATATTAATGTGTGCATAGCCCCATCAAGATAAATGGGTCAGTGTACTATCCACAAAAACCATGGAAAATACAGTTGTGTGCACGAGGCCTTACACTGCGCCTGTGCCATAGCATCGGTGCACTACGACTATAGTGACGGGAGCCGATGAGACAGACGGAGCTCCTCCAGATATCGGACTTCCTTGATGTCAGTCGCTCTTTACAGCAGCAACTAGGGGGGGGGATTAAACAGGCATTACTCCGATCTGGGCTATCAGTCAGTGCGGGGACGATCCTGCTGACAGTCTTAGGCTACTTTCACACTAGCGTTGTTTGAATCCGGCGTTCAACTCCATCACCGGAACTGCCTGCCGGATCCGGAAAAACGTGTGAAAACAGATTACATTTGAATCCTGATCAGGATTTTGATCACAATAAAAAAATGCATTGGAAAAAACGGATCCGCCATTTATGGACTAACTTTTTTTTCAAATTTTTCGGGTTTAACATGCAAAAGCCGGATCCGGTTTGACGGAACACACAGCGCCGGATCCGGCGTTAATGCAAGTCAATGGAAAAAAAAGGCCGGATCCGGCGTTCAGTCAAAGTGTTCCGGATTTTTGGCCGGAGGTAAAAATACAACATGCTACGGTTTTCTGAAAAGCCTGATCAGTCAAAAAGACTGAACTGAAGACATCCTGATGCATCCTGAACGGATTGCTCTCCATTCAGAATGCATTAGGATAAAACTGATCAGTTCTTTTCCGGATTTGAGCCCCTAGGACGGAACTCAGCGCCGGAAAAGAAAAACGCTAGTGTGAAAGTAGCCTAATCTGTATTAGGAGCCGGGTTCTTTTGCTCTGACAGGCGATACGCTGCCGCCAGTCTCTTCTCTCCACATTGACAACACATATACATTGGGCAGAACCCAGCATGTACATGTACGGGGGAGTTGGGAAAGATACTGAAGGTGAATGGCCGCCTCCTGAGCAGCGAGGGACAGACTCTTTCAGCCCCGAAAATTGGATTTCCATTCAGGAGGTTTTTGAACTTCCTTTGTATGGAAATCATTGTGCAGGTAGAAAAAGAGGGCGAAACTCTAGTAGCAATGTCCCCAAAAGAGAAGCAGCGCTGGCGGCAGGAGGGGCCACACAATGGCTAGAAGAGACACACAAGAACACATCTGTACCTGAAAGGAAGGAAAACTGAGCCGTTATCCTACCTTATACTGGAGCAATGCACGAGACCATGCCCACGGCAAGCGGCCATTACTGGAAGACCCCTGGAAGGAGGGCCCCTCACCCCTCCTGACAGGTCTGTTTTGGCATCTACTTGCATTGCCCAGGTAGTAACAATCCTGACATCCTTTCCTATAACTATGCTGTGCCGTTCCTCCATTAATCCTACTTGCAGTTCAGGAATAAATGTAGGGGTTGTGCCCCTAGCAGCACTGACAGGACAGTGCCAGAGTAACAGTAGGGTCGGTGTCTGGTATAGCACTGCCCGTACTGACAGGGTGATCACGGAGCGCATGCTCAGCAGGATCGTCATGTGCTCCAACCTTTTGTCTGTTCAGTTCCCCCGATACTTCCTGTGACAGGAAATGCGCCACCCGTCCTTGTGGACACCTCTGAGATCACTCAGCATTTACAGCTGGTGCCGGCTGCACGTCCCATTCTCAGCTTCACACCCTTCAGAATTTCACCAACTTATTTGCCAACATACAGGATTTTAACCGTGCCCGACTCTGCAATAAGTTTTATGCCTAAAGTCGCATATTCTCAAAGTTAAAGGGCTCACAGACCTATAAAAGGGGCGTCCAAGGCAGTGAAGTGAGCCTGCTAAGCTAAAAGACCTGCCCTCCCTCACCTCCGCCAGCTCTGGACCAGTGCCGCCCACCGTCCTCCCTGCGTCACACCCAGTCACTTTGTGCACATTAGAGCTAGGATTCGGTCCTGGCATATGCCAGTCATCCCTGTCACTATAATGGGGTCTGGCGGGTGCCTGGTTTGAATACCGCCATATTGCTGGTCAAAACACTGCTACATGCAGTGATTTTTTTTTTAACACAATCTGCGATGGGGGCTCCGCTGCAGATGTGAACCTAGCCTTACTGTTTTGGCTGTAGCCTGGGCAAAAGAACCGAGCAGCGGCGCTGGACGGGCGGGCAAGTGTACGTCTTATCAGCCTCCCGGCTGTTTCCGTAAATAAAGACATACCCTGGACCACCCATTCACAGCAGACGGGGCAGTTAAGGCTACTTTCACACTTGCATTGTTGCTTTCCGGCAGAGGATCTCAATCCCGGAAAAAACGTTTGTTTAGTCCTCACGCATTCTGAATGGGAAGAGATGCGGTCGGGATGCATCAGGACGTCTACCGGTTTTGCTGCAAGCTGCGGTTTTGTGTCCGGTGATAAAACAGGTTTTGGTTTTTTTAGGAGCCTAAAAAAACGGATCCGTCACCCATCAACCTTTAATGTATTTAGTGATGGATCCGGTTTTTCCCGTTTTGATTTCACACAAACGCATCCTAACGGAACGGCGGCATCCTGATGTGCAAAATCAAAACGGATCCGTTTAATTCTGGTATTGGGATCCTCTGCCGGTTCTTAATACCGAAGTTAACAACATAAGGGTACCTTCACACTTGCGTTTTTCTTTTCCGGCATAGAGTTCTGTCCCAGGGGCTCTATACCGGAAAAGAACTGATCAGGTACATCCCCATGCATTCTGAATGGAGAGCAATCCGTTCAGTTTGCATCAGGATGTCTTCAGTTCAGTGGACGGAGATAATACCGCAGCATGCTACGGTTTTATCTCCGGCCAAAAATCCGGAAAATGTATGCGCACACCAAAAAATGTGAAAAAAATAAATGCCAGATCCGTTTTTCAGGATGACACCGGAGAGACGGATCCGCCATTTTAATGCATTTGTCAGACGGATCAGGATCCTGATCAGTCTAAGGCTACTTTCACACTTGCGGGCAGGACGGATCCGACAGGTTGTTCACCATGACGGATCCGTCCTTCCGCTATTTCGCCGTGCCACCGCTCCATCCCCATTGACTATAATGGGGACGGGGGTGGAGCTCCGGCGCAGCGCGGCGAAAGCGGCCGGACTAAAAAGTCGGACATGCAGGACTTTTTAGTCCGGCAGCTTTCGCCGTGCACCGCAGCTCCGCCCCCATTATAGTCAATGGGGACGGAGCGGCGGTCCGGCGAAATAGCGGCAGGACGGATCCGACATGGTGAACAGCATGTAGGATCCGTCCTGCCGCAAGTGTGAAAGAGCCCTAACAAATGCCATCAGTTGACATACGTTTTGCCGGATCTCTCTGCCGCAAGTGTGAAAGTAGCTAAAAAACTAGCGGCACGGACCAGTCCTGTCAATGGGACCAGGCGTCTGACTGGAAGGACTGCTCGGCCGCCGTGCACACTCGGCTCTGCTGCATACAGGAGGCTTCTGCAGGTCCAGGACGAGGGTCGCCCGGGGACAAGGCTCAGGGTTTTCTCCAGTATAAGCTAAAAAATAAATAAAGCACATTCCTGCAAGAGCAGAAAAAAGAAGGACAACCCCCATCATCTGCATGCAGCCCCCACTTACCGCCGGCCACCCTCCTCTCCCGGGGTCGCTCCGGGACTTGCTGTTCCAGTGTTTGATCTTGATGCCGTAGGAGCGCAGCTGCTGGATGACCGCCAGCCGGGACAGGTTCAGGAAGTCAGGCGCCATCTTCATCATTACAACTGCACTGACAGCCGCTCACTACTACTCTCATCAGCCTCTATGTACCGCACACAAGAAACCCACTACAACCCTCAGCAGCCTCTGTGTGCTCATCCCCTGTGCCCGCCCGTTCACACCCGTCCCGTACCGCCCGTCCCTTCACTTCCCGCACCCATCTCACTTGCTTTGCCCTCCGATAAACGTCTCTCTGCCTTGTCCCCACTCTGCTCTCCGTCTCCTCTCTACCCGCTCTCAGCTACTACGTTTTGATTGGTCAGCGCGGGTTCAAAATCTCAGGCCCCCTGGTTCCCGTGGTAACAGGGCTGCCCCTGCTGGCGCCTGATCGGGCAAAACAAACCTTCCAGGGAGCTGATTGGCGTTTGAACGTCCTCCTGTCACGTGACGCGACATGACTGGACTCCTGCAGAGGCTGTTATCAGGGAGGGGGGAGCGCGTGACGTGTGCGGTGCCGGAGAAAGTAAAGAAAGCTGCTTATTTAGTGCTTACATTTTGAGGTGAACATTCTTGGCATGTGAGCCTGTCTGTCAGCAGCTTCATCTGTGTCTGTCAGCAGCTTCATCTGTGTCTGTCAGCAGCTTCATCTGTGTCTGTCACACATGTTCCGACCGCAGCGCTTTACAGTTCAGGGGGTTCATGTACAAACAGAGTCATAAATAACAGCAGCAAACAGGTCCACAATTACAACAAGGAAGGAGAGCCCTGCTCCCAAGAGCTTACAATCTGTCATTTCTGCGGCTGCAATGTTCCAAAAAAGAAGTCCAAGCCATATGCAAATAAGTGTTCCAAGTGCCATGGGGCGGTGCCTGGTGCTCCAAGTGCCCAGGGGCGGTGTCTGGTGCTCCAAGTGCCCCGGGGGCGGTGTCTGGTGCTCCAAGTGCCCCAGGGGCGGTGTCTGGTGCTCCGAGTGCCCCGGGGGCGGTGTCTGGTGCTCCAAGTCCCATGGGGCGGTGCTCCGAGTGCCATGGGGCGGTGCCTGGTGCTCCAAGTGCCCAGGGGCGGTGCCTGGTGCTCCAAGTGCCCAGGGGCGGTGCCTGGTGCTCCAAGTGCCCAGGGGCGGTGCCTGGTGCTCCAAGTGCCCAGAGGCGGTGCCTGGTGCTCCAAGTGCCATGGGGTGGTGCCTGGTGCGCCAAGTGCCCAGGGGCGGTGCCTGGTGCTCCAAGTGCCCCGGGGGCGGTGTCTGGTGCTCCGAGTGCCCAGGGGCGGTGCTCCAAGTGCCCAGGGGCGGTGCTCCAAGTGCCCAGGGGCGGTGCTCCAAGTGCCCAGGGGCGGTGCTCCAAATGCACAGGGGCTGTGTCTGGTGCTCCAAGTGCCTGGGGGCGGTGCCTGGTGCCCCGGGGGCAGTGTCTGGTGCTCCGAGTGCCCAGGGGTGGTGTCTGGTGCTCCAAGGGCCCAGGGGTGGTGCCTGGTGCTCCGAGGGCCCAGGGGCGGTGCTCTGAGTGCCAAGGGGCGGTGTCTGGTGCTCCGAGTGCCCAGGGGCGGTGTCTGGTGCTCGGAGTGCCCAGGGGCGGTGTCTGGTGCTCCGAGTGCCCAGGGGCGGTGTCTGGTGCTCCGAGTGCCCAGGGGCAGTGTCTGGTGCTCCGAGTGCCCAGGGGCAGTGTCTGGTGCTCCGAGTGCCATGGGGCGCTGCCTGGTGCTCCGAGTGCCATGGGGGGCTGCCTGGTGCTCCGAGTGCCATGGGGCGCTGCCTGGTGCTCCGAGTGCAATGGGGCGCTGCCTGGTGCTCCGAGTGCCATGGGGCGCTGCCTGGTGCTCCGAGTGCAATGGGGCGCTGCCTGGTGCTTCGAGTGCCCAGGGGCGCTGCCTGGTGCTCCGAGTGCCCAGGGGCATTACTTGCTGAAAAGCCCTTCCCCTCTATAGCAGTTAGCCTGGCCAGTATGCCTGTGATGTCACTATCCGGTATTTGTGCACACCAGCCCGGTTATGCGCTGTACGATACCCACTGTGAGCAGCTGCATTTTCCAACCTAATGTGCATGCGCTGCTTAGGCCGGGTTCACATCACCGTTTCATTTTCCGCTCTTCTGATCCATCAGAAGAGATTTTTTTTTTAAAAAAGGATCCTTTATTTTGAGTATCCGCTAATGCCCATTTTGCGTCCGGTTTAAATCATCTGAGATCCGTTATTTTAGACGGAAAGAAGTTCTTTGTGGAGGACTTTTTCCGTCTAAAAAAGGGATACCCAAGCTGCGGCCTTCAAGCATGCCTGGACAGTCTACAGCAGGGCATTGTGGGAGTTGTAGTTATACAGCAGCTGGAGGGCCGCAGGTTGGGCAGCCCTGGTCTAAAATAACGGATTTCGGACTGAAATGGCTAAAATGGATGCAAAATAAGCATTAAAGGGTTATTCCCATCTCAGACATTGGGGTTATATGGCACCTATGCCTAGAATGGAGCCGGCAAAGTCCTGGAGGATGCACAGCGCATGTGCGGCCGCCCTCCATTCATTCCTATGAGAGCTCTGAAAATAGTGCACCGCTTCGTTCAGCACCATAGATGTGAATGGAGCGGTGTGCCTCCCATTCATTTCAGTGGGACTTCCGAAAATAGCCGAGCCGAGCAAGTAATGATCGCCTCTGCCATAAGAACAGTGTAGAACCCATCCAACAAATCTTAGGGCATAAGAGTAACCATATTAACTGAGTCTATATAAATACCCATAAAGTGTGTTTGGTCCCGGAAACACACTCCATGTGATGGGCGCATTTCCCCGACAGAACACTGCTTCTCTAACCCGAACTCACAGCATCATAATGACTTATGGTGCTATGAGTTCCTGCATGGCCATGGGTCTACTGTATTGTCCTCACGGCATCATGTCAGAAAGGAACTGACCGTGTCATAACTCATCGTGAGTTCAGGTCCGAGGAGCGGTGTTCAGTCTGGGAAATACGTCCGTCATACGGAACACGTCTTCTGGACCAAACACACTCGGGTGAAACGCCTAAAGAAGCAAAAAGTGTCCAGGTGGAAACCACATAAGTGACTGGAGGCCACAAAGAGGAGGTCATCAGGGTTGTGCATTAATGGCCTAGAACCGTGGTGGCTAACCTCCGACACTCCAGCTGTGGTGAATGACTCCCAGCATGCTCCATTCATTAGTTCTGAGAACAACCAAGCCAATGTACATCTTGGGAGTTGTAGTTTTACCACAGCTGGAGTGCCATCACAGGCCTAGAATCAGTCTCACATTGCACCACCCGCAGTGGCACAATATAGGTCAACCTATAGGTGAACATGTGTCTAAATCACTGCCTTCAATGGACTGGCAGGAGCTTCAAGGCAGAATCATACAAGATTTTGCTAGAAGTGCCCCACAGCCGGGTTACGGTGCCTCCAGACGCTGCAGATTTTGTCAAAAGAATGGAAATTATTTTAAAAGGGTTTTCCGACATTTTATTACTACCGTATTTTTCGCCCTATAAGACGCACCTAGGTTTTTGAGGAGGAAAATAATTTTTTTTAAAATTTAAACCAAAAGGTGTGCTTTTGGTGGGTTTTGAACTAATGGTGGTCTGTGCATGACACTACTATGGGGGAATCTGTGGATGGCACTGTTATGGGGGGATCTGTGGATGGAACTGTTATGGGGGGATCTGTGGATGGCACTGTTATGGGGGGGAGATCTGTGGAAGGCACTGTTATGGGGGCTGATCTGTGGGTGGCACTGTTATGGGGGGATGATCTGTGGATGGCACTGTTATGGGGGGGAGATCTGTGGATGGCACTGTGGTATGGGGGGGAGATCTGTGGAAGGCACTGTTATGGGGGCTGATCTGTGGATGGCACTGTTATGGGGGGGTGATCTGCGGATGGCACTGTTATAGGGGCTGATCTGCGGATGGCACTGTTATGGAGTGGTGATCTGTGGATGGCACTGTTATTGGGGGGGGATCTGTGGATGGCACTGTTATGGGGGGATCTGTGGATGGCACTGTTATGGAGGGGGATCTGTGGATGGCACTGTTATTGGGGGTGGATCTGTGGATGGCACTGCTATATATGTGTCACCCACAGATCCCCCCCCCCATAACAGTGCCATCCACATATCCCCCTCCATAACAGTGCCATCCACATATCCCCCACCCCATAATAGTGGCATCCACAGATGCCCTAATATACCGGAGCTAAACCTGTGGGAGGGGCCGCTGTCATGCAAATGCGGTGGGGCCGGTGTGGTCACTGTACTCCGGCCATGCCGCTCACTCACTTCCTTAATGCCTAAACCTTTTATAATAATAACTTTAATTGAAGTTCCGATGCCCAGCCCCACCTGTACTACTTACTAAATGTCCTGTAGCAGGCAGAGCAGGGCAGGCGGCCGGCCATAACTGACTGACGTCACGTGCCTGCGCTGCCTACTTTATGAATGAACAATCCCATCCAACAATGCTCAACAATCCCATCCAAGAAAATGAACATGTTTATTGTTAATGTGTAGCTGTTTTTTTGTAAATCTTTCTTTTTCATTTACACTTAATATTTTGGGGTTTATGTTTTTTTTTTTTGTTTTTTGTTTTTACTAACTTTTAGCCCCCTTAAGGGCTAGAACCCTTGTCCTATTCACCCTGATAGATCTCTATTAGGGTGAATAGGACTTCACACTGTCCCTGCTGCTCTGTGCTCTGTGCACACTGCAGCAGGGAGCTTACCAGAGCAGCCAGGGCTTCAGTAGCGTCCTGGCTGCCATGGTAACTGATCGGAGCCCCAGGATTGCACTGCTACAGGGCTCCAGACTAAAAAAAATATCAAGGAGCCATTGGCTCCTAACATGAAAAATTTAGAAGCCAAATTGAAAATACATATAATTGCGGTATAATAATAAAAAACAAAACAAAAAAAAAAAACGATTTTGATACCATAAAAAAGTATTGCGATACTCGATACCATGTGAAAAAAATAAAACACCAAAAAAGCCGCGTGCATTCCAGATTTTATGGAACGTCTGGACCATAATAGAACAGTCCTAACCTAATTTTTGTCGGGACAAGGTGACTAAAAAATGGCAAATTGCACGTTTTTAGTTTTTTTTTTCCTGTTCCGGCGTTCACCGCATAGGAAATATTTTTAAATATTTCAATAGTTCGCACTTTTTCGGGCGCGGCGATATGTAATTTTTTATATATTTTATATGTAAAATTGGGTGATTTAAACTTAATATTTTGGTGTTAGTTTTTTTTACTTTTTTTTTAAAACTTTTTATTTATTAACTATTTACCCCCTTAGGGGCTAGAACCTGGGATCTTTCATCCCTTGTCCTATTCACCCTGATAGATCTCTATCAGGGTGAATAGGACTTTACACTCTCCTATGCTGCTGGGGCTCCGATCGGAACTGCCACAATGATTATAATGCTGGGGGGGGGGGGGTTGGGGGCGCACTGCGCCACCAATGATTCTACTTTATAATACTGGGGTTGGGGGGGGGGTGCCGATTCGGTGCACTGCACCACCAATGAATATAGTTTATGCTTGTGGCTGACACCCACAGTGCAGCCTGCATTTGTATTAGCCATAAACTATATTCATTGGTAGTGCAGTGGCCACAGCCCCTCCCCTCCTTCTCCCTGCTATCAGCCCATCGGTGGCAGCGGCACAGGGGGGAGGGACTGGCTCCTTCTCCCCTGTGCTGTTGAGAAGGCAGAGCAGCGGAGGGTCTAGGCGCAAATGGCAACAAGACTACAAAGTCTTGTCGCCATTTAGCAATTCTAAGTCGCATTGGCGACCATTTTGGTCGCCATCTGGAGCCCTGTGCTGGAGCTCCGATCAGAAGCTGCCACTGCCACCAATGATTAATACTGGGGGGTTTGGGGGGGGGGCGCACTGCGCCACCAATGAAGAAAACTCGCCAATTAATTCATAAACAGGAGGCGGGAGCTGGCTGCAGAATCATATAGCCACACCCGACCTCTATGAGCGGTAGCTGCGATCCGCAGCAGTTAACCCCTCAGGTGCGGCAGGGTTTAACTGCCGCGGATGGCAGCTACTTGTCATAGAGGTCGGGTGAGGCTATATGATTCTGCAGCCAGCACCCGCCTCCTGTTGATTTTGAATGAATGAGTGAGTTAACATCATTGGTGGCGCAGGGGCCCCTCCCCTCCTCTCTCCTTTCATTGGAGGCAGCGGCACAGGGGGGAGGGAGACACTGCTTCCTTCTCCCCTGTGCTGCTGAAGGAACACTGACAGCAGCGCGATCCTTGTTCCCGATTCGTTATCGGCAAAATAGATGCCGATACCTATAACTTTAAATATCCTGAATATCGTCCGATAATATTGGTAAAACCGATAATCGGTCGATCCCTACTGTAATTATGTATTGGTATGCCACCACTATCCATTTACTGCTGTGGGCCTTAGGCTACTTTCACACTAGTGTTTTTGCTGGATCCGGCAGGTTTCAGCAAAAACGCTTCTGTTACTGATAATATAACCATCTGCATCCGTTATAAACGGATCTGTTTGTATTATCTTTAACATGTCCAAGACGGATCTGTAATGAACTCCATTGAAAGTCAATTGGGACGGATCCGTTTTCTATTGTGTCAGAGAAAATGGATTGGTCCCCATTGACTTGCATTGTGGGTCATGACGGATCCATTTTGCGCCGCATCCCAGGACGGAAAGCAAAGCTGCGGTTTGCTCTCCGGTATGAGTACGGAACGGAATGCAGAACCCATACCTATACCTATAACCAGAACCCATACCTATAGCCAGAACCCATACCTATAGCCAGAACCCATACCTATAACCAGAACCCATACCTATACATATAGCCAGAACCCATACCTATACATATAACCAGAACCCATACCTATACATATAGCCAGAACCCATACCTATACATATAGCCAGAACCCATACCTATACATATAACCAGAACCCATACCTATACATATAACCAGAACCCATACCTATACATATAACTAGAACCCATACCTATAGCCAGAACCCATACCTATACATATAACTAGAACCCATACCTATAGCCAGAACCCATACCTATACCTATAACCAGAACCCATACCTATACATATAACTAGAACCCATACCTATATATATAACTAGAACCCATACCTATAGCCAGAACCCATACCTATACATATAACCAGAACCCATACCTATACATATAACCAGAACCCATACCTATAGCCTATACATATAACCAGAACCCATACCTATACATATAGCCAGAACCCATACCTATAGCCAGAACCCATACCTATACCTATAACCAGAACCCATACCTATACATATAGCCAGAACCCATACCTATACCTATAGCCAGAACCCATACCTATACCTATAACCAGAACCCATACCTATACATATAACCAGAACCCATACCTATACCTATAACCAGAACCCATACCTATACATATAACTAGAACCCATACCTATATATATAACTAGAACCCATACCTATAGCCAGAACCCATACCTATACATATAACCAGAACCCATACCTATACATATAACCAGAACCCATACCTATACATATAACCAGAACCCATACCTATACATATAGCCAGAACCCATACCTATACCTATAACCAGAACCCATATCTATACATATAACCAGAACCCATACCTATACATATAACTAGAACCCATACCTATACATATAGCCAGAACCCATACCTATACATATAACCAGAACCCATACCTATACATATAGCCAGAACCCATACCTATACATATAACTAGAACCCATACCTATAGCCAGAACCCATACCTATAGCCAGAACCCATACCTATACATATAGCCAGAACCCATACCTATACATATAGCCAGAACCCATACCTATACATATAGCCAGAACCCATACCTATACATATAACTAGAACCCATACCTATACCTGTAACCAGAACCCATACCTATACCTATAACCAGAACCCATACCTATACCTATAACCAGAACCCATACCTATACATATAACTAGAACCCATACCTATAGCCAGAACCCATACCTATACCTATAAACAGAACCCATACCTATACCTATAACCAGAACCCATACCTATACCTATAACCAGAACCCATACCTATAGCCAGAACCCATATCTATACATATAACCAGAACCCATACCTATACATATAACCAGAACCCATACCTATAGCCAGAACTCATATCTATACATATAGCCAGAACCCATACCTATACATATAACCAGAACCCATACCTATACCTATAACCAGAACCCATACCTATACATATAACCAGAACCCATACCTATACATATAACCAGAACCCATACCTATACATATAGCCAGAACCCATACCTATAGCCAGAACCCATACCTATACCTATAACCAGAACCCATACCTATACATATAACCAGAACCCATACCTATACCTATAACCAGAACCCATACCTATACATATAACTAGAACCCATACCTATATATATATAACTAGAACCCATACCTATAGCCAGAACCCATACCTATACATATAACCAGAACCCATACCTATACATATAACCAGAACCCATACCTATACATATAACCAGAACCCATACCTATACATATAACCAGAACCCATATCTATACATATAACCAGAACCCAGACCTATACATATAACTAGAACCCATACCTATAGCCAGAACCCATACCTATACATATAGCCAGAACCCATACCTATACATATAGCCAGAACCCATACCTATAGCCAGAACCCATACCTATACATATAGCCAGAACCCATACCTATACATATAACCAGAACCCATACCTATACATATAGCCAGAACCCATACCTATACATATAACTAGAACCCATACCTATACATATAACCAGAACCCATACCTATAGCCAGAACCCATACCTATAGCCAGAACCCATACCTATACATATAGCCAGAACCCATACCTATACATATAGCCAGAACCCATACCTATACATATAACTAGAACACATACCTATAGCCAGAACCCATACCTATAGCCAGAACCCATACCTATACATATAGCCAGAACCCATACCTATACATATAGCCAGAACCCATACCTATAGCCAGAACCCATACCTATACATATAACTAGAACCCATACCTATACCTATAACCAGAACCCATACCTATACCTATAACCAGAACCCATACCTATACCTATAACCAGAACCCATACCTATACATATAACTAGAACCCATACCTATAGCCAGAACCCATACCTATACCTATAACCAGAACCCATACCTATACCTATAACCAGAACCCATACCTATACCTATAACCAGAACCCATACCTATAGCCAGAACCCATATCTATACATATAACCAGAACCCATACCTATACATATAACCAGAACCCATACCTATAGCCAGAACTCATATCTATACATATAGCCAGAACCCATACCTATACATATAACCAGAACCCATACCTATACATATAGCCAGAACCCATATCTATAGCCAGAACCCATACCTATAGCCAGAACCCATACCTATACATATAGCCAGAACCCATACCTATACATATAGCCAGAACCCATACCTATAGCCAGAACCCATACCTATACATATAACTAGAACCCATACCTATACCTATAACCAGAACCCATACCTATACCTATAACCAGAACCCATACCTATACCTATAACCAGAACCCATACCTATACATATAACTAGAACCCATACCTATAGCCAGAACCCATACCTATACCTATAACCAGAACCCATACCTATACCTATAACCAGAACCCATACCTATACCTATAACCAGAACCCATACCTATAGCCAGAACCCATATCTATACATATAACCAGAACCCATACCTATACATATAACCAGAACCCATACCTATAGCCAGAACTCATATCTATACATATAGCCAGAACCCATACCTATACATATAACCAGAACCCATACCTATACATATAGCCAGAACCCATATCTATAGCCAGAACCTATACCTTTTTACCTTGCAATCCATTTGTCTAGCTCCCGTGTGAGCCTGCAACACACCGAGTATCATGGCGCCTGATCTTCCCTCACAGAACTTCAAAGACTACAATCCCCACGATCCCTAGCTTTCCTGCTGTGAGTGTTGATGTTTACTGATTGGCTGCCTGACATACAGGCCGGTCACGCCCCCTCTTAGCACACTGACAGCTAGAGAAATGATAGCAACACACTGAGCATGCTCGACCTAACAAAGGCTCAGCACTACAGGTCGCTGCCATGGTAATCTATGAGGAAACACAGTGGCAGAGAACACTAGCAGAGAAAGAAAATGTCTTTTATAACTACTGAACGCTAAATATGTGAAATTTACATTATATTAGGTAATTATTGATGAGGAATTAGTCTAAAACATAAGTTATATTTATTGTAACCGGAATACCCCTTTAAAGAGGACCTTTCACCGATTCTTACCCTATGAACTAAGTATACAGACATGTGGAGCGGCACCCGGGGATCTCTCTGCACTTACTATTATCCCCGGGCGCCGCTCCGTTCTCCTGCTATGCCCTCCGGTATCTCCGTTCCCTAAGTTATGGTAGGCGGAGTCTGCCCTAGCGCTGGCCAATCGCATTGCAGAGCTCACAGCCTGGGAGAAAATAACCTCCCAGGCTGTGAGCTCTGCGCTGCGATTGGCCAGCGCTAGGGCAGACTCCGCCTACCATAACTTAGGGACTGGTATCTCCGCCTACTATAACTTAGTGAGCGGAGATACCGGAGGGCATAGCGGCAGAACGGAGCGGCGCCCGGGGATAATAGTAAGTGCAGTGAGATCCCCGGGCGCCGCTCTACATATCTGTATAGTTAGTTCATAGGGTAAGAATCGGTGAAAGGTCCTCTTTAAGCTGTTACATTTTAAATTTGATGCCACTAATTTAGTGTATTCAATTCCCTATAATGAATGTGGATGTGTGCGGGGTGCCAAAAAAGCTTTCTCTCATAAGGCGGCATGTAATGAAAGTCCTGCCCTGTGTGTGGTAGAGCGGAGTAGGGCGGCTCTGCACTTCCTGCACCCGGTTCTTTACCTGGTTACAATCTGCACCTCATTGATGAACCTGCATGGAGAGGTGACGTTATTACAGCAGCTGCAGGACGAGCGCGTAGTAGCTGCGGATTGATAGTATAGTAAGTTGTGATTTGGTTTTATTGATAATGCTTTTCACAACAGAGATTTATTGTATTATCTGTGTGAATCTTCATTCCCATGTCATGCTTTCTATGTATTTGTGAAATGCATTGACATTGCCTTTTTCTCTGATTTCACTTTTTCGGTTTTGTTGCCTGATATTATTACTTTTTATTTGACACCCCATTGACCCCCTTTAGTACAGAGCCAAATAAATACCAGGCTAATTTTTGTCACGAACTAGCGGGTGTGGACCCACTGTACCAGTAACCTCCTCTAAGGCTCCATTCACACGTCCGCAATTTCGTTCCGCATTTTGTGGAACGGAATTGCAGACCCATTCATTTCTATGGGGCAGCACATAGTGCACTTCCAGGTCCGCACTTCCGTTCCGCCAAAAAATAGAACATGTCCTATTCTTGTCCGCAATTGCAGACAAGAACAGGCATATTCTATTAGTGCCGGCAATGGGCTGTCCACAAAATGCGGAACGCACATTGCCGCTGTTCGTGTTTTGCGGATCCGTGGATCCACAAGACACGTTGCGGACGTGTGAATGGAGCCTAAGGGCGTTGTCTAAGTGAACCCCTCATTCTTCACAGTACCCATGATAGACCTGGGGCTGGTAGGAAACCATGGTGGCGCCGTTAAAATAGACTGTGGGACGTTACTACATAGCGAGGAGGCGTGCTTGGGCTATAAACTCAGGCGGGCTAGGCACTGCATGGGGGCGTTACTGGGCTCAGAGGGTGAAGAATAACACCCCTCTGGGCACCTTCAGGGTTCATTTGCATTACACAAAGATCGCTTTTTTAGCAAAATAAAAGCATGAAAATAAGAAAGAAAACAACTGCAGGAGAGAAGATAATTTATTACACATGGCAATGGTGAGAGCTTAATATGGTCAAACCAGGTGACAGATTCCCTTTAAGGCTGGGTTCACACGGGTGAGATTTCCGTGCGGGTGCAATGCGGGAGGTGAACGCATTGCACCCGCACTGAATCCTGACCCATTCATTACTATGGGGCTGTGCACATGAGCGGTGATTTTCACGCATCACTTGTGCGTTGCATGAAAATCGCAGCATGTTCTATATTGTGCGTTTTTCACGCAACGCAGGCCCCATAGAAGTGAATGTGGCTGCGTGAAAATCGCAAGCATCCGCAAGCAAGTGCGGATGCGGTAAGATTTTCACGCATGGTTGCTTAGATGAAAGTATATTCACTGTATTATTTTCCCTTATAACATGGTTATAAGGGAAAATAATAGCATTCTTTAATACAGAATGCATAGTAGAAGTTCAATTGACGGTTAAAAAATAAATAAAAATTAACTCACCTCATCCTCTTGATCGCGTAGTTGCCGATCTCTTCTTACTTCTTTAATCATGAGCTGCTGGCTAAAGGACCTGTGGTGAGGTCACATCACATGGTACAATCACATTGTCCATCACCGTGAGCTCAGTGACGTCACCACAGGTCCTTTGACAGGTCCTGAGGAAAGAACAGGAGACCGGCAGCTACGCGATCAGGAGGTGAGTTAATTTTTTTTTTCTTTTTTAACCCTCAATTGAACTTCTACTAAGCATTCTGTATTAAAGAATGCTATTATTTTCCCTTATAACCATGTTATAAGGGAAAATAATAAAATCTACACTACAACTAACCCAAACCCGAACTTCATTGAAGAAGTCTGGGTTCGGGTCTGGGTACCACATTCAGTTTTTTCTCACGCGTGTGCAAAACGCTTTGCACTCGCGCGGAAAAAACTGAACAACGGAACGCAATTGCAGTCAAAACCGACTGAAATTGCGTACCTACTCGCACGGGTTTGCCGCAATGCACCCGGGACTCATCCTGAGCCAAAACGTGACGCCCGTGTGAACCCAGCCTAAGGCTTTCTTCTGATTCTCTGAACCAGAATAGTGTTGTCACGGACGGGGGTAGGGAAACGTGCACCCCTGACTGCCACCCACGCTTCTGCCCCTACCTACTTGCACGATCCGTCCTAGGTAATGGGGCGCAACTGGACCGCAACTTAAGTAAGTGCAGGGGAAAACAAAAGAGAGGACAAACAGAACACAAAGCAAGTCAAACTAGCCGAAGTCAAATACCAGGAAGTCAAATCAGTACAAGGGAGCAACAAGAGCGAGTCCAAACACAAGCCGGAAGTCAGTACCAGGAGATCACGACAAGCAACAGGGGATAAGCAAAAGCGAGGTCAAACGAGCAGAGCCGAGGTCAGGATTCAGGAACACAATGGCAGGAATACAGGAGCGTATAAAGACCTTAATCACAGGCAATCTGTGGTCAGCAGGCTGCCTGTTTAAATAGGCCTGGCTGGTGAGTCACATGATGTGGCCAGCGCCACGTGACTCACGAGCAGCCAAACTCAGCCGAGCACCGATCATCATTATCAGCGCTCGGCTCCCCTGCTGCTCGCCTGCTGCCATGGAGACGAGGACGCAGGCTATGGTCTTGTGCAGGTTGCCGGTTGTGCGGCGAAGGAAGCACGCGCCGCCTGCCCCTTGTTACAAGTGTCTCAATTTCTGAAACCTTCCATGAAGGAGCTTTATTTCAACATCCTAGACAGTAGGCCTACTTTGAAGCCAGATCCGGCCTTTGTTCCCATGGTAGTTACTTATTTTCATGGCTCCTGTGTTATCGTTTACCATCTTTATGCAAGCAGAATCCAGCAATGAAATAACAGAGTGCCATCCATAACCTGGATGAGTAGTCATCCATTATCTACAGACAACAGAATTTTAAAGATAGCATCATAATCGATTTGCACATTTTGCAGGTAAATTCAAAGAGAAGAATGCTTCAGAAAAGAAAGATTAAGCAAGACATTAGAGAAGCATAGAAATCATTGGAAGAGGGATTCCCCAAGGCCTTACAGCTTCCTCTACAAGAGCATTAGCGGTCTCTTGAAAACGTTCACATTTTTGCCAGACATTGCATGTTGGACATATCTTTTAATGTAAATAAAATGAAATGTAATCTTTGGACATAAGTCCTTTAGGCAGCAGTGTTTCTCCTCAGTTGCTGTCATTGGGACATCCAGGACAAATAAAGAACTAGACCTTACTGATAATTCAGTTTCCTGGAAGTCCTCTATGACTGTACTTGAATTTTATATAAAACATGTACTATATGGATCTAACGCCGATTAGTAATACAAAAATAAAAGTCAAAGGTAAGTGAATACAAAGACACATCACCTACAAGGCAGTATCAGAGAAGACAGGAAATGCATAGAGAAACAACTAAACCGATGCCACAGTCTAAAAGCCACAAAGGGTATAATGGAATATGAACTACCGGTCAAATGTTTTAGAACACCCCAATTCTTTCAGTATTTATTGATAATTACACAGATTAACGTCTCCAATGTTTTTTTTTATTAAAGCATAGAACAAATAACTTAAAGGGGTTCTCCGAGATTTTTTATTTTTTTTTACTAATGAATTATCCTCTGGATAGGTCATCAGGATCTGATCAACAGTGATGGCCAGTTCGCAGTGTTCGCCAGTGAACACATGCGGGCTGCCATCTTGACTCACAAGTCCGGGCGATGCACAGGTAAGCCCCTACCTGTGCCGGGAGCCGGTCTGAAATCACCAGGAGCAGGCAGTTCCGAGAACAGCCCGATGAAGGCCCCTGGCGGCTGTTCTCGCAACTGCCCGCTCCCGGTGACCGCATATGATTTCAGACCGGGCTCCCGACACAGGCACAGGTAAGGGCTTACCTGTGCATCGCCGGACGGGTGAGTCAAGATGGTAGCCCGCATGTGTTCGTTGGGGAACACTGCGAACTGGCCATCACTGCTGATCAATGGGGGTCCAACACCCAGGACCCCAGCTGATCAGCTGTCTGAGAAGGCATTGGAGCTTGCAGTAGCACTGCACCCTTCTCTCAGTTTACCAAGCACACCGCCATACATTGTATAGTGGCTTTGCTTCTTATCGCAGCTCAGCCCCATTCACTTCACGTGACCGATGAACATGATGTCACTTGGCCTAGGCAAAGCTGCGAGAAGGCTGCAGCGCTACTATGAGTGACGGTGCCTTCTCAAACAGCTGATCAGATACTGATGACCTATCTAGAGCAGGGATGCCCAACCTGCGGCCCTCCAGCTACAACCCCGGACAGCCTACAGTTATTGGGGCATTCTGGGAGTTGTAGTTTTACAACAGCTGGAGGGCCACAGGTTGAGCATCCTTGATCTAGAGCTGTGATGGCTAACCTCCGGCACTCTAGCTGTGGTAAAACTACAACTCCCAAGATGCACAGTTGCTCAGAACTCCACCAAAATGAATGGAGCATGCTGGGAGTTGTAGTTTCACCACAGCTGGAGTGCCCGAGGTTAGCCATCACTGATCTAGAGGATAGGTCATCACTTAAAGAATCTTGGAAAAACCCTTAAAGATGAAAATAATTCATGGACTAATTTTGTTTGACTACATTGAATCTAGATTTTTGTCTCATCAAAGTGGCCACCTTTTGGTCCAGTGTGCCAGTCACCCTGTGCAAGTTGCAAATTCTGGATCCAGCAGAAGAGCCCCAGACCATCACGCTTCCTCCTCCAAGTTTGACAGTTGTGTTACACACTGAGGAACCATCCTTTCACCTACTCGACAGTGTACAAAAACTCTGAGTGATGTACCAAATATGTTAAAATTTTGATTAATCAGTCCATAGGACCTTCTTCCAGTCTTCAGTAGTCCACTGGAGGTGCTGCTTGGTGCAGACAAGCCTCTTTTTTATAGTTTGCAATGTTCACAGTGGCTTTCTTACTACTACTCGACCTGCCAAACCTGCAGCTTGAAGTCTTCTCTTCACAGTTGAAATGGAAACTTATTTATGTCGCCCTGCATTAAGCTGTGCTTGAAGATGTGATGTGAGCCGCCGATCACACAAACTATTGATTCTCAAAAACTTGTCTTCTGATTTTATGGTGGCCCTTGGTCTTCCCGACCTCTACCTGTCAGAGTTTCCTCCAGTTTCTAAGTGCCTTTTGACGGTATGGAAAGCTGTACTTACTTGGTTATAATTGTCTGTTCGCCTTCATTTGTTAATTTCCTTTTTCTTGCCATTATGATAGCAATGTGCTATGTCTTGCAGTGTAGTGCTGTCCAAATCCTTCCCTAGAGGTTGGAGTAATACAGTCTGTTCCAACACTACTTATATGCAATCACAGGGTTTGTAAGTGATCAACAAAACTTGAGCCATCTGTAGGAATTCTAAGAAGAACCACAAAGTCCCGCTCACCTGCGCGTAATTGTTGTGCTTGGACGCACAGCTAATGCGTTTTGGGCCAACAGACTAGTGGTTATACTATGAAAAATGTAAAGAAATGAAAACCAGATATCATATAGTACATGTCAGTCTCTTTCTAACAAACAGCCCTGTACCTCAAATGGATCCAGAGATCTCCCCATTCATTGCTTCAATTACTCTGATAGATTTAGTTTAAGCTGGCAGCTCATGGGGCATGTCCTTTCTGCTGTAGCTGGTGGCAGTTGAAGGATTTTGCTGAGCATGTGCTTCCATCTTGTGAGGCAGACAAAGAATTTAGAAAAAGAGGAAGAAACGGCAGGTGACGCTATACAGATAGATTTAAAAGGGTTTTCAGAGATTTTTTTTAGGGCAGAGCTACATGACATCTTTAGATTAGGTATCCTAGCCAAAGTAAGGTAAGGAAAGCTGTCCCCCACTTCCTTCCCTGCAAGTTGTGCAATTGTTCCATACCTGACTCAGAAGATTGTTGTATTGAAGAACACGTGGGATCTCCTGGCGGCACTAGGAAGAAGAACGATCGGATGGAGAATTAAGAGATTACTTTATTGGATGAAATCAGTATGACAATCTTCTGTATATTCTGGACTTCTGTAGGCACTGGAGGGACGGCGTGCAGAGGCAACAATGTCTTCTTCAGGCAAATGGCAATTTTATGTGTCACTATCCTCTCTATAATGCGGTCCTGCCGATATCTCTCTCCTCAAGTACGATAACTGACTCACATACTCTTAGGAAAAGTTCACATGTGCAGGGTCGGACTGGCCCACCAGAGGATCCTCCAGTGGGCCCTAAAGGTCCAGAAGAAAAATCCCATTTGGAGCTAATCACTTGTCACTTGGGTCGATTGCTTTGATTCAACCCCTATGCAAGTTTATCCATGACATGGGGATTGGACCCTGGATATAATTTCCTTTGGTAGGCCCAGGTAACCCCTGTCTGACACTGTGTGTATTTTGCTGAAATTTCCACATGAAAATCGAAAATAATCCACAGTGAAATCAGCAAGACGAATCCACAGCAAAGTATTTTGGTGCAGAATTAAAAAAAAAAGAAAAAAGATGTATGGTTTGGAAATCCACAGTTATGAAACTTGATGCAGATTCTTGGGTTGTCTGCAGCAGTACATTACTTGCAGATGGCATTTGTTAAAATCTTGCAGATTTTTCAGGCACAATTATGCAGGAAAAATCTGCTCTATTTGAATTTAACTTTCAATTCATTAAATAAAAACACCAAGTAGTATCACATGCACAATATAGCTCTAGGGTGCAATATTCAATAAACACATAGGGGCACATTTATAACCCCTATACCTGCTGGTGGATTCGCCAAACTTAGGAAGAGGCGCCGGCCTGTACATAACTTCAGCGGATCCTCCACCACTTCTAGATGTAAGACGGCTTCCTAGCTGTCTTACATTTAGACCATTTTTTATGCCTTAAACCACCCAGACCACGCCCACTTTTTTTAGACCTAGCGTGAGTGGGAAGAAGTCACAGATTGCGGCACAAAGAACCTTTGCGCCACAATCTGCCTAATTTAGGCATATTTCTGCTTGATAAATGACCCTCATACTAACATTTATTTCAGGCGGATTCCTCCCCAGTACAACTACTGAAATTCTCCCCCAAGCACAAATACAAGTGTCTTCAGATATCGAAGTTAAGATATTTCAACAGATAGTAGCATTTCTGGTAACCAAATTGTCTTCCTGTTTGATGACACCATCCAGAGACTGATTCAATTTCACACCGGTTTTAGTCCTCAGATATGTTCCAGTTGTCTCTCCTCAGTCCCTGATATGGATAACATCCCTGCCTAGAAAGAGGAGTTGTCGCCACCACTTATCAGGGGCTGTCCCATCAGTGGCTATTGCACCCTACCACGTCCTGACACGTTTTCCCTTTTAATAACGAAGTTCCTTAGAGACTTTTGATTGATGATTACGGTGCACTGCCAGGTGGCCAAGATAAGATGCCACTACACTGGTAATGCATCAGGACTTTGTAGGGTGCACTAACCAGTGAAGGGACAGCCTCTGCACTTGACAGTGGAACACGTGGAAAAAGAGCAGGTGACCAAACCCTAATTTCAGATTTTCCTGAAATTGAATGGTAATACTACTTTTTATACACAAATACAAGTTCCGCCTGCTGTAAATGTGATTGAAACACCTTCTCCCCTCTGTGGAGCCTCTAATAACCATACCTGAAATGTCACCAAAGTTCTTGGCTATAGCCTTATACAATGTGATTTGTGTTTTAGTAGTTCATACAGCAAAAGAAATGCTAACGTTGGAGTGGTTTTTTAAGCTTTTAAACACTTAGTTTAAATAGAAATCAGGGTATATATCCCTTGACTTAAACACCCGGTAAGAGATTTATCAAAACTGGTGTGAAGTAGGGATGAGCAAACAATTCTAACAAATTAGCCAGCGTTCTTAACTTGTGAGGGGTGAAAGAAGCGCCCACCTGCCTGCTGATTGACAGGGCCAGACATCACCCCCAGCCCTGACAAACTGAGCCGCTATTCGGAGTAACGGTGCAGGCTCTGCTTCGGGGTCAGCAACTGTGCATGCTCTGCCGAAATCACATAGTGTGCAGAGGGGTCCACATTTCGCCAATAAGGTTGGAGCAACTCTTCTACCGGTTCTGGATCATCTTTCTTTTCTGCTGTGGATACGAGACTTACCTGGTTTGATCCGTGCACAAGGAATTCAACATACAGGGTGAGCTGGATTTGTCGTCTATATCTTAAAGGAAAGCTGGCCTAGTTAATCATAGCGATCAGATTCCACCTTTTATTTTTTCAGAGCTCTTTTGGAAAATGAATGGTGGAATCTGGTTGCTATGGGCAACTAAGCCAATTTTCCTTTACACTATTTTTGATAAATCTCCCGCTCTGTGTTTTGTTATTTTTAGTTTAATAGCCATAATGCCTGTTGGGTCCCATAGCAAGATTTTGAACGCCCCTCCCCCAACAAGTTCATCGCATGTCCCTTTGCCGTGGCTAGTCAAGACTGCCCACGCTCGCCACACAACTCCCACCAATGCAGTCACAGAAAAAAATATAAAAATAAAACGCCTACTAGCTCTGCACAGGAGGAGTCGTCAAGAGCTTACATTACAGTTTGTTGCCCTGGCGCTGTATACCCACTTAGTTCCCCCCACAGTGGAATTTCCCTTTAGTTCTCCCTTTACAGTAGAATGCCCCCTTAGTGCCTCCACACAGTATAAATGCTTTGTACACCATGTACATAAGTAAATGATTGCATTTTACTCATTTTTAGCTAACAATCATATTTTCAATTGTCCTTTAGTCTGTCTGTTCTGTCACAAAGGGTTAACTGTTTTTCTAGCCATGTGACTGGTATTTTCGCTTTCACTTTGTGCAGGTCATCTAATAAACCTTATTTCTAAACTACTAGGCCTCTTTCACACGGGCGTTGCGGGAAAAGGTGCGGGTGCGTTGCGGGAACACCCGCGATTTTTCCGCGCAAGTGCAAAACATTGTAATGCGTTTTGCACTCGCGTGAGAAAAATTGCGCATGTTTGGTACCCAAACCCGAACTTCTTCACAGAAGTTAGGGCTTGGGATCGGTGTTCTGTAGATTGTATTATTTTCCCTTATAACATGGTTATAATGGAAAATAATAGCATTCTGAATACATAATGCATAGTACAATAGGGCTGGAGGGGTTAAAAATAAAATAAAATAGTTAAACTCACCTTAATCCACTTGCTCGCGCAGCCCGGCTTCTCTTCTGTCTCCTTCTTTGCTGATTGCAGGAAAAGGACCTGTGGTGACGTCACTCCGGTCATCACATGGTCCATCACATGATCCATCACCATGGTAAAAGATCATGTGACGGACCATGTGATGACCGGAGTGACATCACCACAGGTCCTTTTCCTGCACACAGCAAAAAAGAAGATAGAAGAGATGCCGGCTGCGCGAGCAAGTGGATTAAGGTGAGTTTAATTATTTTTTATTTTTTTTTAACCCCTCCAGCCCTATTTTACTATGCATTCTGTATTCAGAATGCTATTATTTTCCCTTATAACCATGTTATAAGGGAAAATAATAATGATCGGGTCCCCATCCCGATCGTCTCCTAGCAACCGTGCGTGAAAATCGCACCGCATCCGCACTTGCTTGCGAATGCTTGCCATTTTTTACGCAACCCCATTCATTTCTATGGGGCCTGCGTTACGTGAAAAACGCACAAAGAGGACCATGCTGCAATTTTCACGCAACGCACAAGTGATGCGTGAAAATCACTGCTCATGTGCACAGCCCCATAGAAATGAATTGGTCCAGATTCAATGCGGGTGCAATGCGTTCAACTCACGCATCGCATCCGCGCGGAATACTCGCCCGTGTGAAAGGGGCCTAAGAGGTCCTAAACACTTATTTAAGCCACATTCTTATCAGTAAGGCCCCTTGCAGATGAGCGAATATTCTGCATGGGTGCAATGCGTGATGCGAATGCATTGCGCCCGCACAGAATCTGGACCCATTCATTTCAATGGGGCTGTGTACATGAGCAATGTTTGTCATGCATCACTTGTGCGTTGCATGAAAATCGCAGCACGTTCTATATACTGCGATTTTCACGGATGGTTGCTAAGAGATGTTTGTAATCATTCAGTTTTTTTATCACGCACGTGCAAAACGCAATAAATCGCCTGTCTGGCTCTGCTGCATCCTTCGGTTCTGCACCGTTGCTACCGGCAACGGCTCTTCCTGCCTGGCTCTGCTTCATCCTTCAGTCCTGCAACCTCCTGTTCAAGACTCCGGTGCTTCCTGTGTATTGGCCTTGTCCCTGCCATTGGATTCCAGCAGTATTTTACTAGTATCGTGACAGAATACTCAAGACAAAAATGGAGTCCGCCGGGACTGGGAGTTCAGAGGTTCGCATTAAACAACTGCAGACTGCTATGGCTAATATGCGCACCGAGATGCAGACTTTAAAAAATAAATATGACGCCTTTGAAGGACAGACTTCTCACAACATCCAAATTTATGGACAAATGATTCACGAGCTACGTGGTACAGTGCAGACATTATCCGACCGGATAGTCCACTTGGAGAATCAAGTTTCTGTACCACCCCTATAGTGCCTGCAATGACCCCTAAGTTACCACCATTCAGATTTCGCGGAGACCGCGACAAGTTCCGGGGATTCCTTAATCAATGTAGGCTATACTTTGATGGAAATTCAACTCAGTTTCCTACTGATAGATCTAATGTCTTATGTATTATTATGCTGCTGACACATAACGCCATTGCCTGGGATAGTCTATTGATTGAGACTCAAGACACCCAGCTAAATCACTTAGAGGACTTTATCGATGCCATGAGTCAAAGCATTACTAGCATTGCGCCAGGACGCCAGCAGACGCCCTGTCACAGAGTATGCAATGGAGTTCAAGAGGTGGGCTGTCGACACCGATTGGAACGACGCAGCGAAAATGTCTTTTTTTAAGGAAAGGACTATGCTGCACATTAAAAGATGAACTTGCTCATGCAGAGGCCCCCTTAGGTTTGGATGCTTTTATTAACCATTGCATTCAAATGAAAACCCGACTGTCTGAATGACGACAAGAGAGATGGGCTGCCTTGAATTATGAAACTAAGCAGTTTTCCTCTTTTCCTGTCTCCACTTCCAAGGAACCCCAAGGAAAGATTTTCAGAGAATCAGGAAGTGAGCCTATGCAAGTAGATTCCATACTAAGAGGTGAAAACGTTGATCAAAGGGAGCACAGGCTTCGGGAAAGTCTATGCTTTTACTGTGGAAAGTCTGACCACTTCCTTTTGAACTGCCCTAGCCGTCCGCGGAGGTTGGTGGCAGCCATTACAGATCCTGACTTTTCAGATGGAGAATCAATTGCTTTGGAAACAGAATTATCTGAGAAAGCAATCATCCATTCCATTTCATCTGTGGCCCCTCATATTAAGAAAGAGAATAAAGACTCCCATTGCTTCCTTCCCATTAAGTTCTTGATTAACTCAGTGGATATCCACCTCTGCTATTGTGGACTCTGGGGCTAGTGGCAATTTCATGGACCTTTCTTTTGAGCAAAGGCATGAGGTTAAATTTCAGAAAAAACTCTCACCCGTGGTAATGGAGACCGTAGATGGATCCCCACTGAGCTCAGGACCAGTGGATCAAGAGACAGAACCACTTGAAATCATTATAACACCTCATCACCATGAAGTCCTATTGTTTCTATTGATCTCTTCTCCACATTTCCCTGTTATTCTTGGCCTATCCTGGTTGCAAGCACAGAACCCTGTTAGCAACTGGGAGACCAAAGAAATAAGCTTCCAAGCCAATGATGTTGTTTCAACAGCTTAGTCTGAACAAGGCTCGGAAAATCCGTCTCGGGCTACTTTCACACTAACGTTGTTTGAATCCGGCGTTCAATTCCGTCACTGGAACTGCCCGCCGGATCCGGAAAACGGATTACATTTTAATCCTGATCAGGATTTTGATCACAATGAAAAAATGCATTGAAAAAAACGGATCCGCCATTTATGGACTTTAACTTTTTTTTTCACATTTTTCGGGTTTAACATGCAAAAGCCGGATCCGGTTTGGCGTTCAGTCAAAGTGTTCCGGATTTTTGGCCAGAGGTAAATATACAACATGCTACGGTTTTCTGAAAAGCCTGATCAGTCAAAAAGACTGAACTGAAGACATCCTGATGCATCCTGAACGGATTACTCTCCATTCTGAATGCCTGGGGATAAAAGTGATCAGTTCTTTTCCGGATTTGAGCCCCTAGGACGGAACTCAGTGCCGGAAAAGAAAAACGCTAGTGTGAAAGTACCCTCAAGATAATAAGGCAATAGAGTTACTCTGCATATAAGGAATTTGGGGACGTTTGCGATGAACAAAATGTGGACAAGCTCCCCTCACACCGACCCTACGATTGTCCTATAGAATTACTTCCTGGTGCACCTATACCTTTTGGAAACATCTACCCTTTGGCAAGCCCTGAACTAAAAGCCCTCAAGGGCAACATAGAAGAAAATCGGGCTAAGGGGTTTATCCGCCCATCTTCCTCACCGGCCGGGGCTCCCATATTCTTTGTTAAGAAGGACGGTTTTCTAAGACCTTGCATTGACTACCGAGAACAAAATGACAATCAAAAATCATTATCCTTTACCATTGATCCCTGAGCTTTTGGAGAGAGTGCGACATGCAAACATTTTTACCAAGTTAGACCTGCGAGGCGCCTATAACCTGGTCCACATCAGATCTGGAGATGAATGGAAGACGGCTTTTAGGTCACAATACGGACATTTCGAATATCTTGTTATGCCTTTTGGTCTTTGCAATTCCCCGGCGACTTTTCAACATCTCGTCAATGATATCTTCAGAGATCTTCTGGACCAGTTCGTAGTCATCTATTTGGACGATGTCTTGATCTTCTCTAACTCTTTGGAAGAACATCAAAGACATGTGAGACTTATTTTGGAACGTTTAAGGGTACATTTACACTTGCGTTGTTTGATTTCGGCAGGCAGTTCCGTTACTGTATGCAAACGCATATCATTTTTTCTGACTGATCAGGCATTTTTCAGAATGATCAGGATCCTGTCAGAAAATGCCTAATCAGTCAGAAAAATGCATTGCAATACCGGATCCGTTTTTCCGGTGTCATCAGGCAAAATGGATCCGGTATTTATTTTTTTCACATTTTTAAAGGTCTGCGCATGCGCAGACCAGAATACTGGATCCGTCAATGCGGCAATTTGAATGCCGGATCCGGCACTAATACATTCCTATGGAAAAAAAATGGCGGCATTCAGGCAAGTGTTCAGTTTTTTTTGGCCGGAGATAAAACCCGCAGCATGCTGCGATATTATCTCTGTCCTGAAAAGTCAAAAAGACTGAACTGAAGACATCCTGATGTATCCTGAACGGATTACTCTCCATTCATAATGCATTTGGATAAAACTGATCAGTTATTTTCTGGTATAGAGCCCCTAGGACAAAACTCTATGCTGGAAAAGAAAAACGCTAGTGTGAAAGTACCCTAAGGAAGAATCAACTTTACATTAAGATTAAAAAATTTTAATTTCACCAGACTGAGATCAAATTCCTTGGCTGTATAATTTCACCTCATGGTCTACACATGGACTCTAGCAAAATTAAAGCAATAGTAGACTGGCCTACCCCAAGGAGCATAAAAGATGTTCAACGTTTCATAGGTTTTGCCATTTTTTATAGACGCTTCATTAAAAATTTCTCAGAAATAATTACTCCTATTACACAGTTGACTAAGAAAAAAATAATGCTTTTGTCTGGTCTCCCCAAGCACAGGAATCCTTTTGTCTCCTAAAGTCCAAGTTCACTACAGCCCCTGTATTAGTTCATCCCGACCCAGAACTCGCATTCATTGTGGAAGTAGAGGGTTCAGACTGTGCTATAGGGGCTATTCTGTCTCAGAGAACCGGAAAGAAAGGATTATTGCATCCGTGTGCTTTTTTCTCCCAACATTTATCCCCTGCTGAAAAGAATTATGATGTGGGGAATAAAGAACTGTTAGCCATCATTGCAGCTTTTAAGGAATGGAGACATCATCTTCAAGGAACCTCACAGCAAATAATAGTTCTGACTGATCACCGTAATTTCGAATTCGTTAGATCTGCCAAATGTCTATCCCCTTGCCAAGCTCGTTGGAGTCTCTTCCTCAATCAATTCAACTTCGTAATCTCGTACAGGCCCGGTTCCCGTAACGGCAAGGCAGATGCTCTATCTACAATCTTTTCCAATGATTCCACTTCTACGATTCCGCCCAAGACCATTGTTCCTAAGTCTAATTTTGTGGGAGTAATCCATAATAAGGACTTGCTTGAAGAGATAAAAGAGGCTTATGACAACGACCCCTTGCTGTTTTGACCATCTGATGATGTGCATTTGGTGCTTAAGAACAAGGTGTGGACCTATGGGCAGCAGCTATATATACCCGAAACAATAAGACTGAAAATTCTAAAAATTAGTCCATGATTCTAAGATCGCGGGTCACAAAGGAGTGCAGAAGTTTCTTTTGGTGGCCCAGTTATCAACAGGATGTAAAGAAATATGTCATGTGACGTTTGTGCTAGATGCAAGACTCCACGTTCTTCACCCATGGGTTTATTACAGCCTTTGTTGGTCCCCTCTCGTCTCTAGGGATCTATTTCCATGGACTTTATCGTAGCTCTACCTACCCCTAAAGGAAAAAAACTCAATTTTCACCAAGGCTACACATTTCATTCCATGTTCCGTCCTACCCTCTGCTAAATATACGGCGGACTTGTAGTTCAGAATGTGTTTCGTTTTCATGGAGTCCCTTATGAAGTAATCTCGGATCGTGGGTTGCAGTTTACATCAAAATTTTGGCGTAGTTTTTGCACAGCACTTGAGATTGATATTAATCTATCAACTGCCTTTCACTCACAATCTAATGGACAATCTGAATGCACAAATCAGACTCTGGAACACTATCTTTGATGCTATATCTGCCATTTACAAGATGATTGGGTCGATCTGCTTCCTGTGGCTGAGTTCTCTTACAATAACTCCCAAAATGCCTCCACCAAGCAAACTCCTTTCTTTGCAAATTTAGGGTATCATCCAAATATTCTTCCTAAATTCCCCGCTGTTTCACCTATTCCAGCAGTCGCGGAAAGGATCTCTGCATTACAGCAAAATTTAGAGCTACTAAAAGGAGCATTAGAGAGGGCTCAAGAAGATTACAAGAAGGCGGCAGATAAATTTCGTAGACCAGCACCAATGTTTAAAATAGGGGATAAAGTATGGCTTTCCACTCGGAATTTGAAACTTAAGGTTCCTTCACCAAAACTTGGACAGAAATTTATTGGGCCTTATAAGATCATCGGGATAATTAGTCCAGTAGTTGTTCAGCTCAAGCTTCCATGATCTATAATGATTCATCCTCTTTTTCATGTGTCCCTACTTAAGCCTGCCATACCCAATCCTTTTCCGGAACGTATCCGTCCTCCTCCCGATGGGGTGGAGATAGATGGGCAAGAACAATTTGTTATAGAGAAAATCTTGGACTCTAGAATTTTCAGGAACCATCTACAATACCTCATTAAGTGGGAGGGTTATGGGTCTGAAGAGAATTCTTGGGAACCGGTGAATAATATTAATGCTCCCCGACTAATCAAACTGTTTCATCAAAGACATCCTGGGAGACCAAGTCAGGTCTTGTCCAGTGGTCGCTGTTGAGGTGGGAGTAATGTCAGGAATCCTCCTGCTATGTCTGTTTAGTTCAGATTGTCTTGCCCTCAAGTTCTACCTCAGTGAAGATGGTGGATTGTGTCTCAGCTGGGTGCCATCTTACTTCCTGTTTTACATTTAAACCTCTCAAGCCTGTTACTAATTGCTTGAGTATTTTGTTTTAGCTTCTGCTTGTGCAGTCCTCTTGCTTGGAACTAGCTCTCTGGTTTGTTCCTCCCCCTCGCGGTTTACCCTGCTACTCTGTGACATCCTGTTGCCGACCCGGATTGCCTGACTATGTTCCTTTGCCGCCTGCCCTGACCTATTGCTTGTCTGACCTCGGCTCTACTGCATCCTTCGGTCCTGCACCGTTGCTACCGGTAACGGCACCACCTGCCTGGCTCTACTGCATCCTTCGGTCCTGCACCGTTGCTACCGGTAACGGCACCACCTGCCTGGCTCTACTGCATCCTTCGGTCCTGCACCGTTGCTACCGGTAACGGCTCCGCCTGTCTGGCTCTTCTGCATCCTTCGGTTCTGCACCGTTGCTGGCGGTAACAGCTCCGCCTGCCTCTGCTTCATCATTCAGTCCTGCAACCTCCTGTTCAAGACTCTGGTGCTTCCTGTGTATTGGCCTTGTCCCTGCCATTGGATTCCAGCAGTATTTTACTAGTATCGTGACTGTACAATACAATAATAAAAAAAAAAGATTGCCCCCAAAGATGTACATAGCCTTTAATGCCCCTTTAGCACATACTGCAGGAGACCGTACAGGCAGGGCGATGATACCCGCCAGGTGCTGTGTCCTACTCAGCCCAGTAGGCGTGATTACGGTTCTGCATTGTGCCTGCTGCTGAGCAGGATACAGGGTACAGGCGGGGGAATGAGGCAGAGGCCTTAATGGATGACACACACAGCATAGCGGAGTCCAGTCCCCAATTTCAGGCCCGAGTACGGTTTTCGTGAGTCTGGGCCTCGTCTGCCAGTACACACATACACACAGTAATCATTGCTGTGTGTGTACTAGCAAGCGAGGCCCAGGCCATAATAGATGACAGACACAGCAGCCATACTCAAGTTCCACGCCTATGGCCAGAGGCGTTGCTAGGTTAAAACATTTGGGGCCTGGGCCCCTGATGTTTTTGTTCCAGGCCCCGAATGTCCTGCCTGCCAGAAAGATACAACTGTATTGCCGTCCTCAGGACGGCAATACAATTGAATCTAATTCCCTGCAGGAGCTGAAGGACCTGTGGGGACATCACAGGTCATGTGATCAGTTCTAAATGCAGTAGCTGGAAAGGACCTGCAATGATGTCACTATCATGTGACCAGTGCAGAAGAGGACGGCTCAGCAGTGAAGAGAAGTCCTGGGAAGTAGCTGTGGTGAAGTCTGCTACATGAGGAGAGGTAAGTGAAGGGAAAGGCAGAGCAATGCTGGGAGTTGTGGTTATTTAACTGGGACTGTATGTTAGAGCTGAAGGAGAAAAGTTATTTATATGGGACAGAAAATTGAGGGGGTGATGTTATTTACATGGGACTATATGTTGAAGGCGGCTGTGGAAGGGAGTAATATTATTTACATGGGACTGAATGTTGAGGGGTAATGTTATTTACATGGGGCTGTATGTTGAAGGCGGCTGGGGAGGGGGTGATGTTCTTTACATGGGACTGTATGTTGAAGGCGGCTCGGAAGGGGGTGATGCTATTTACGCGGGACTGTATATTGGAGGGAGCAGGAGAGATGGTAAAAATTATGTTATTTACATGGGACTGTATGGTGGAGGGGCTGAAGAATTATAATCTCTGAGAACACTAAACGTAGGAATATAACTGCAGGGTGCATTATAAATACTGGGGAGCTTCAGGGTAAACATTATAACATTGTATAGTTTTGTCTATGATTTTGTATAGATGTCATATACATACTCATAAAGGTGGTAAAATTGAGTTCAAATATAGAGAACATTTTGAAGATGGGGGTATGTACAGTCCTGATCAAAAGTTTAAGACCACTTGAAAAATGGCAAAAAATCATATTTAGCATGGCTGGATCTTAACAAGGTTCCAAGTAGAGCTTCAACATGCAACAAGAAGAAATGGGAGTGAGATAAAACATTTTTTGAGCATTAAATTTAATGAAAACAACGAATAAACTGAAACAGGCTGTTTTTCAGCTGATCAAAAGTTTAGGACCACACCTCCAAAAAAATAAATAAACCCCCCCAACTTCCAAACATGAACTCAGTAATGAGTAGCTCCGCCGTTATTGTTTATCACTTCAAAAATTCGTTTCGACATGCTTGATGCAAGCGTTTCCATGAGGTGAGTGGGAATATTTCTCCAAGTGGTGAAGACGGCCGCACGAAGGCCATCTTCTGTCTGGAACTGTTGTCCATTTTTGTAAACTTCCCTTGCCATCCATCCCCAAAGGTTCTCAATTGGATTCAATTTATAGTAGATCCTTGATTTAGATCAGGGGAACGTGCAGGATGTGCCAAAAGAGTGATGTTATTCTCCTGGAAGAAGTCCCTTGTCCTGCGGGCATTGTGTACTGTAGCGTTGTCCTGTTGAAAAACCCAGTCGTTACCACACAGACAAGGGCCCTCAGTCATGAGAAATGCTCTCTGCAATATCTGGACATAGCCAGCGGCTGTTTGACACCCCTGCACTTCCTGAAGCTCCATTGTTCCACTAAAGGAAAAAGCACCCCAGACCATTATGGCGCCCCCTCCACTGTGGCGCGTAGAAAACATCTCAGGTGGGATCTGCTTGTCATGCCAGTAACGTTGGAAACCATCAGGACCATCAAGGTAAAAAAAATTCTCATCAGAGAAAATAAAACTTTCTTCCACCTTTGAATGTCCCATGTGAGCAGTTCTGTGGCGTTCAAGGAGACGAGGTCTTTGAAGACGTTTTTTGTTTTTGAAGCCCTTCAGTCTCAGATGCCGTCTGATGGTTATGGGGCGGCAGTCAGCACCATTAAGGGTCTTAATTTGGGTTGAGGATCGTCCAGTGTCTTGGCGGACAGCCAATTGGATCCTCCGGCTCAGTGTTGATGACATTTTTTTGCGTCTTCCACTTGACTTTTTTGTTCTATAACCCTCAGGATCATTTAAAAAATTCCAAATGACTGTCTTACTGCGTCCTACCTCAGCAGCGATGGCACGCTGTGAGAGACCCTGCTTATGCAGTTCAACAACCCGACCACGTTCAAAAAGGGAGAGTTTTTTTTCCTTTGCCATCACAACGTGTGGCTACCTGACAGAAAATGACAATGAATCCACATCTTTGCACAGATTTGGCCTTTTAAAGGCATGTGGTCCTAAAATTTGGATGAGCTGAAAAACAGCCTGTTTCAGTTTAACCCCTTAAGGACCGGGCTCATTTTCACCTTAAGGACCAGGCCATTTTTTGGAAATCTGACCATTGTCACTTTAAGTGCTAATAACTTTAAAACGCTTTGACTTATCCAGGCCGTTCTGAGATTGTTTTTTCGTCACATATTGTACTTCATGACACTGGTAAAATGAAGTAAAAAAATTTTTTTTTTTTGCACAAAAAAATACCTAATTTACCAAAAATTTGGAACAATTTGCAAATTTCAAAGTTTCAGTTTCTCTACTTCTGTAATACATAGTAATACCCCAAAAAATTGTGATGACTTTACATTCCCCATATGTCTACTTCATGCTTGAATTGTTTTGGGAATGATATTTTATTTTTTGGGGATGTTATAAGGCTTAGAAGTTTAGAAGCAAATCTTGAAATTTTTCCGAAATTTACAAAAACTAAATTTTTAGGGACCAGTTCAGGTTTGAAGTCACTTTGCGAGGCTTACATAATAGAAACCACCCAAAAATGACCCCATCTAAGAAACTACACCCCTCAAGATATTCAAAACTGATTTTGCATACATTGTTAACCCTTTAGGTGTTACACAAGAGTTATTGGCAAATGGGGAGGAAATTTGAGAATTTCATTTTTTTGTCTAATTTTTCATTTTAACCCATTTTTTCCACTAACAAAGCAAGGGTTAACAGCCAAACGAGACTGTATCTTTATTGCCCTGACTCTGCCGTTTACAGAAACACCCAATATGTGGCCGTAAACTACTGTACGGCCACACAGCGGGGCGTAGAGTGAAAGGTGCGCCGTTTGGTTTTTGAAAGGCTTATTTTTATGGACTGGTTTATTTACACCATGTCCCATTTGAAGCCCCCTGATGCACCCCTAGAGTAGAAACTCCCTAAAAGTGACCCCATCTAAGAAACTACACCCCTCAAGGTATTCAAAACTGATTTTGCATACATTGTTAACCCTTTAGGTGTTGCACAAGAGTTATTGGCAAATAGGGAGGAAATTTGAGAATTTCATTTTTTTGTCTAATTTTTCATTTTAACCCATTTTTTCCACTAACAAAGCAAGGGTTAACAGCCAAACAAGACTGTATCTTTATTGCCCTGACTCTGCCGTTTACAGAAACACCCAATATGTGGCCGTAAACTACTGTACGGCCACACAGCGGGGCGTAGAGTGAAAGGTGTGCCGTTTGGTTTTTGGAAGGCTGATTTTTATGGACTGGTTTTTTACACCATGTCCCATTTGAAGCCCCCTGATGCACCCCTAGAGTAGAAACTCCCTAAAAGTGACCCCATCTAAGAAACTACACCCCTCAAGGTATTCAAAACTGATTTTACATACGTCTTTAACCCTTTAGGTGTTGCACAAGAGTTATTGGCAAATGGAGATGAAATTTGAGAATTTCATTTTTTTGCCTAATTTTCAATTTTAACCCATTTTTTCCACTAACAAAGCAAGGGTTAACAGCCAAACAAGACTGTATCTTTATTGCCCTGACTCTGCTGTTCACAGAAACACCCCATATGTGGCCGTAAACTACTGTACGGGCACACGGCAGGGTGTAGAGTGAAAGGTGCGCCGTTTGGTTTTTGGAGGGCTAATTTTGCTGGACTGTTTTTTTGACACCATGTCCCATTTGAAGCCCCCCTGATGCACCCCTGGAGTAGAAACTCCATAAAAGTGACCCCATCTAAGAAACTACACCCCTCAAGGTATTCAAAACTGATTTTACATACGTCTTTAACCCTTTAGGTTTTGCACAAGAGTTATTGGCAAATGGAGATGAAATTTGAGAATTTCTTTGTTTGTCTAATTTTCAATTTTAACCCATTTTTTCCACTAACAAAGCAAGGGTTAACAGCCAAAAAAGACTGTATCTTTATTGCCCTGACTCTGCTGTTCAGAGAAACACCCCATATGTGGCCGTAAACTACTGTACGGGCACACGGCAGGGCGTAGAGTGAAAGGTGCGCCGTTTGGTTTTTGGAGGGCTAATTTTGCTGGACTGTTTTTTTGACACCATGTCCCATTTGAAGCCCCCCTGATGCACCCCTGGAGTAGAAACTCCATAAAAGTGACCCCATCTAAGAAACTACACCCCTCAAGGTATTCAAAACTGATTTTACATACGTCTTTAACCCTTTAGGTGTTGCACAAGAGTTATTGGCAAATGGAGATGAAATTTGAGAATTTCTTTTTTTTGCCTAATTTTCAATTTTAACCCATTTTTTCCACTAACAAAGCAAGGGTTAACAGCCAAACAAGACTGTATCTTTATTGCCCTGACTCTGCCGTTTACAGAAACACCCCATACGTGGCTGTAAACTGCTGTATGGTAGAATAAAACAACACCCGTCAAGGTATTCATCTAGGGGTGTAATGAGAATTTTTAGCTTTGTTATGGGTTTTATTAGAATGCCAATTGAAATGTGGAGAAACGGGAAATTAGAATTTTTACCAGCATACAGTTTCAAGGGGGTGTTTTATAAAATGATCAAAGGGGGTTTAGTTAAAAGTCAACAGAGGTGTGGTAGATTCTAAAGCAATCTTTTATGCAAAGACCTGGCTTTGAGGGGCACGTCTCACAATGATGAATTGTGTCTTTCCTGATTCCATTTCTGGAGCATACCCGACACCTTTTTTGTGGCCTTCTCCGTGTCTCTGTGGGGGGAACTACCCCAGGGAAATGCTGTCCTCGTATTATTCTGCTCTCACTTCCTGTGGCCCTGCTCCCTTCCCTTTCCTGTTCCCCAAATAAAAAGTTCTTTATTACTTTTTCTTGAAAGTGCAGGAATTTTCCTCTGTTTCCTGCACTTCTGTAAATTACAAAAGCATTATAGAGGGCAATTTGCGTCAGGTGCAATGCCAATTTTTTATACCATGCCCGAGTTTTGCAGAGGGCACTGTATGGTTGCAGTACCTGGTCTGACAGATCCACCCCTCCCATAAACTTATTATAGTCCTGGATGCACACAGGTTTGGGGACTGATTCTGTGGATCCACGTACTGGAACAGGGGTTGATCTGTCGGCATGTATGGTAGTAAGTACAAAGACGTCACGCTTGTCTTTGTACTTAACAAGCATCATGTTATCATTGCAAACTGCCCTGCTTTCCCTCACTCTTATCCTTTGATCTATAAAATTTTTAGGCAGATGTTTTTGGTTTCGTCTGATAGTACCGCATGCAACAGTGTCTCTGGAAAACAGGCATTTCAGTAGTGGGACACTTGTGTAGAAGTTGTCAAGGTACAAGTTGTACCCTTGACCTAGCAGGGGGTGAATCAAGTCCCATACTATTTTTCCTGCTATTCCAAGGAGAGGTGGGCACTCTGGGGGTTCAATTTTTGAATCTTTTCCCTCGTAAACTCTAAATTTATGTGTATAGCCACTTTGGCTTTCACATAGTTTGTAGAGTTTGATGCCATATCTGGCCCGTTTGTTGGGCAGGTATTGGCGAAAATGCAGTCTGCCCTTGAAGTGCACAAGGGATTCATCAATGGACAGATGCTTTTGGGGGGTGTAGACTTGGGCAAACTTGACATTATAATGATCTATAATGGGCCGAATTTTGTATAAACGATCGTATCCAGGATCATTAGGGGGTGGAGAATCGGCATTATTGTTATAATGTAGAAATTTCAGGAGACTTTCGAATCGGGTCCTGGACATAATGGTGTGGTATAGTGGTGTGTGATGTAGAAGGTCATTACTCCAATATGACCGTAGTGATGGTTTTTTAATTATCCCCATATTAAGTATTAGACCCCAAAATTTTTTCATCTCCAAAGGGGTCGTGGGAGTCCACTGAAGGGGTCTTGCATAGTATGAGTTCGGGTGGGCGGCTAAAAATTGATTGGCATAAATATTAGTTTGCTCCACTATCATGTCTATCAATTCATCAGAAAAAAAAAGGTGGAAAAAATCAGCTTCCGTGAAACCTGCAGTGTTCACATGAATGCCTGTAGTGGCCGTAAAGTCCGGCAACTGAGGTACAAAGTTAGTAGCAGAAGTCCAGCTGGGGTCATTTGTAGAAGCTGATGCGCTGCTAACTCTACTGCGTCTGTGAGAGGGTTCGTCAACTGAGGAATCAGATGAAGAGCTATACACAAGAAAAGATTCTTCTTCTCCACTGTCAGCGTCAGACTCTGAGGCAAGTATTTCATAAGCCTCCTCAGCGCTGTACACCCGTTGAGACATTTTGTAAAATTTATATATATATATATATATATATATTCAGAAAAAAATGGAAAAATAAAATTGTGGAGCTTTATATCACTGGTAGAAGATAGAGGTTCGGAGGTATGGGGGGGTTTGAAACAGAGTATTTATAATCGGGGACAAGTACGGACGTCCCCAATATTTTTTTATTATTTTTTTTATTATTATTATTATTATTATTATTTTTTATTTTATTTCAATAAACGTCTAACTTACCCTAAAACAAGAGCTCTAACCCTAATAACTCCCTAACTAACCCTAATGATTTGCCAAAAACAGGTATGGATGACAGGGACTGGGGTGCTGATGTACTGTCACTATTGGCAGACAGCACACAGGCACAGGGTCACAGGGGACTAATAAGTGGGGTGATGAAGGGAACAGGAGACAAATGAGGGGTGATGAGGATCACAGGGGACAGATGAGGGGCACTTTTGGTGTGTGTGTTTTATCACAGGTCTAACTGCACTGCCTTCAACTTCTCTGACTGAAATGACAGGATCGAAGGTGAGAGATAGCGTCCTGTACATAACTCATTGTGATTGGTCCTGACTGTGGACCAATCACAATGAATTATGTTCAGACAGCTATTTCTCGTCTCCGATCCTCTCATTTCAGCGACAGCCGGGTGCCAGAAGAGGAGGAGATGTGTGCGCGCATGCGCACACGCGTGAGATCGCTCTTTTGAACGAACGGGATCTGCGGCGGTGATCTGCGGCCGGGACCACTGCTGATCGGTCCCTGGCAGTCAAGGGGGAGATGTTTGGTCCCCGATACAGCACGGTAATATGCGCATCAGGTGCGCGATCTCGGCAGGGGAGCTTTTAAATGAACGCCGTGCATGTACGGCGTTCTGCGTTCTGGCACAGTTTTCCCCGCCGTACATGCACGGCGTTCTGCGCTAAGGGGTTAATCATTATTTTCAATTAATTGAATGCTCAAAAAATGTTTTGTCTCACTCTCATTTCTTCTTGTTGCATGTTAAAGCTGTACTTGGAACCTTGTTAAGATCCAACAATGTAAAATAAGATTTTTTGCCATTTTTCAAGTGGTCTTAAACTTTTGATCAAGACTGTATATATACTTGCATAATATACAAATGTGAATATAAATATATGAAAGGACACACATCACAATCACATTTGTATATTATGCAAGTATATATACGTACCCCCATCTTCAAAATATTCTCTATATTTCAACTTAATTTTACCACCTTTATGAATATGTATATGACATCTATACAAAATCATAGACAAAACTATACATATTTCACTACCACTTTATTTATGACGTTGTTTGTGTTATTCATGAATATTTTAACGTTAGTGGATATCTGCATACTAGAATAGAATTTGATTCGTATTGCTATATATAACATCCACATCCATGTAGTCCAGGTACCGGATTTTGGGTGTTAATAGGAGGACACCTTACCCATAATCCCTTATAAAAAGCAGGAATCTGGAGGGAGACCCTTACTCACTGATGAAGGGACTACGGGTCCCGAAACGCGTTTGGTAAAGTAAAGGGTCTATACCATATGACAGCTAAAGATATTCCAAGTGATCACTAAGGATAAAAAGAAAAGAACTTCTACAACATCCATTATCTAACTGCTGCTTTTTTTGACCACACAGAGACTTTCGGTCATGTGATCAAAGTTCTCAGTCACGTGGACATCTACGTCATCATACCCGGAAACGCACGCTGCTAGTAACCACGAGGAACGCCGACCACTGCAACTATACACAGCGCAGCGCCTATCTTCAGCCACCAACAAGCCGAACACCACCGCAGAATAGACATCAATATAGGGAACTCCCCAAAGGGGAAGGCCCAGACTAGAGGTAAGACTAGTGCCATAGACTACGCGGGACGCCGCGTTCAGGCACATCCTCGGAACGGCAATATCCCCTTAAATGTGAGTTACCCCAATATTATTGATATTTAAAGGTGGAATACTGCTCTGGCGATACTGACTTTATTGAGACTTATGAAGTATTGATTTGGCGTCATCGACTGTACTGTGGTTTGTGAAGTACCATATTGTGGTGTGTGCAATACGGGGACTAATCATTTGATTCCGGAATCACGGACCTACAGTACAGACCAAAAGTTTGGACACACCTTCTCATTCAAAGAGTTTTCTTTATTTTCATGACTATGAAAATTGTAGATTCACACTGAAGGCATCAAAACTATGAATTAACACATGTGGAATTATATACATAACAAACAAGTGTGAAACAACTGAAAATATGTCATATTCTAGGTTCTTCAAAGTAGCCACCTTTTGCTTTGATTACTGCTTTGCACACTCTTGGCATTCTCTTGATGAGCTTCAAGAGGTAGTCCCTTGAAATGGTTTTCACTTCACAGGTGTGCCCTGTCAGGTTTAATAAGTGGAATTTCTTGCTTTATAAATGGGGTTGGGACCATCAGTGGCGTTGAGGAGAAGTCAGGTGGATACACAGCTCATAGTCCTACTGAATAGACTGTTAGAATTTGTATTATGGCAAGAAAAAAGCAGCTAAGTAAAGAAAAAACGAGTGGCCATCATTACTTTAAGGAATGAAGGTCAATCAGTCAGCCGAAAAATTGGGAAAACGTTGAAAGTAAGGGCTATTTGACCATGAAGGAGAGTGATGGGGTGCTGCGCCAGATGACCTGGCCTCCACAGTCACCGGACCTGAACCCAATCGAGATGGTTTGGGGTGAGCTGGACCGCAGAGTGAAGGCAAAAAGGCCAACAAGTGCTAAGCATCTCTGGGAACTCCTTCAAGACTGTTGGAAGACCATTTCAGGGGACTACCTCTTGAAGCTCATCAAGAGAATGCCAAGAGTGTGCAAAGCAGTAATCAAAGCAAAAGGTGGCTACTTTGAAGAACCTAGAATATGACATATTTTCAGTTGTTTCACACTTGTTTGTTATGTATATAATTCCACATGTGTTAATTCATAGTTTTGATGCCTTCCTAGTCATGAAAATAAAGAAAACTCTTTGAATGAGAAGGTGTGTCCAAACTTTTGGTCTGTACTGTAAATCGTTGAACCCAAGTTGCCCTATCGTTTGCCAATATAATATAGTGCCTCCAATACTGGGACTGTCGATTATATATTATACGACGCAGCCAACTATATATGCATAATACCACACAGCAATAGATATTGCAATTGGGTTGAGGAGTCGTCATATTAATTGATTGCTTTTAATCTAGTACTTTTTAACCATATTAATTTTTTAATAATTATAATTTTTTAATAAATATACATGTATTCAGATGAAAAGTGAGTGCCTGCTAAGTTTCATATACAATTTCTACTAAGCTTGGGTGTAGCATAGCAGAGCACCGCTACCATTCAAGTCACATGGTGGAGCTACCTCACTCAAGCCACACTTCGCATAAACATTATAACAGTAGAAGGCAATATGAATACTGGGGGCACTGTAGGGGCATTATAACAGTAGGGGGCAATATAAATACTGGGTTACTTAAGGGTGAGCATTGTGAGGGTTAAGACTCCATGTTGTGTCCTCAGCCTCCATGTTTGTATTTCATACTGCCATTTTTCATTAATGAACTGTGAGCTTCTTGTGGAAATTACTCTAACTTTAAGGTCACTCCTTGCCCCCACCAACGCTTGTTAAAAAGGAATCTTAACAAGCGTCAGGAGTACTAGTATGTGGCTAGCACCCACAGTTAAGATTAAGGAGACGTTCTAGGCGTATAGCCAAGGAGATGCTCATTTCAGATTGTGTTTTTAATGAGTTAATGATGTAAATGTTTGACTACGTCTTCAGTTGGAAATGAACCAGAAAATCGCTTTATTAACCTCTTCTTTCTTAAATAAAGTTTAGAAACTCTTGATGCACAGCTCTATGTCTGTGTTGGTTTTTCTCTATGGATATCCATAACTTCAAATTCTGAGTCCACCGCTCATCTGGCATTGGGGTTTATGCCCTAACAGAAACTGGTGCCCGAAATGTGGGGCAAGACTAAGTCCTTCCTACTGAGACCCCTGACCGCCTGGACGTGCCATACCGGGACAAACAGACGAAAATCAGCGCTGAGGTAAGAGCTTTTTCTTACAAGTAGTCTGTACCTCCCTGTCTGGCATTTGTCTTGTTCGAGGGTCCGACAGAGTATAAGGTAACTTTACAGTCGTGCCTAATTTATGTTTAAGAATCTCTGACCCTGATAAAGGGCTAGCAGATAACCATGAGTGGTGGATGGATTTAAACCAGGATTATAGCTGGGAATTGCTTGGGATTGTTCTGGGAGTAACTGTTTACGTATTTATCATTGTTTATTGTGTGTGTAGAATCTGGCAGGAAGCTAGGGGATGGGGCCAGACGCTCAGAGAGGCTTTGGCTTTAACACAGAAGGTACACCTGGAAGAATAGGGGGGGGGGGGGCTTAGCTCAGAAGATTACCCCAGAAGAAGGACTTACCTCCTGGGAGAAACCTGCAGTTATCCTCCAGTAGAGCAAAGACAATACAACCAGCTCAGACAAGTAAGCTGATGGGCAGAAGTACTATAAAATAGAAGCAAGGGTCAATACGGGAGGAAGATCATTTTACCAAGGATTAAAGCCAGCATTTAGGCATCCGGGCCTTGGGATACAGCCAGCCAGAATAGCTGTGGAGATAGTGCAGCCGGGGCTGTGAAGCATTAATTGTATACCCTCCAAGTATCTTGCAAGATTATACCTGCCATATTGTTGAAAGTAAGCCTGCTGTTGGCATCTGTGATAAAAGGGACTGCATCATAACCAACTGTCTGTATAAAGTTTCGACTGTTTTCCAAGTAAAGCAACGTTTGGTTCACCATATCATCTGTGTACATCAATTACTCCTATAAATCGGTGTGCCACCGTTACAGGCACTGGCGTCACGATCCTTAAAGGGACCTTGCCCTAGGCACTCAAAATACCTGTAACATCCAGGGCACCTCATCCACCACCAGGCCTGGTCCCTACATACAGAGTGTGCCCCAGAGGAACTTGTGTCTACCTCTTCTTCACTGCCGCATGCCTGCCCAGGGTCCTCCAAAAAGTGAGTAACCCTCAATTTCCCATAACCGTGACCTCACTATCGCAATACCCTGCAGGTCTGGCGTACTGCAAATATGCCTGGACAGTTTTACCCTAGGGAGCACAGAATTCGCCTACAATGTATACACAGGCCCTCTAGTCAGTTTTTATCTGCTTGGTCAATTCCTGATGATGTTGTGTTACTTCAATATGTTGATGATCTACTCCTGTGTGCAGAAAACTGGAAAAGCTGTAGGGAAGCCACGCTGTCATTGTTGATATTTCTTGCAGAAAGTGGTTGCAAAGTTTTCCGAGACAAGCTGCAATATTGCTAATCAATCTACTAAGCTTGGGTGTAGCATAGCAGAGCACCGCTACCATTCAAGTCACATGGTGGAGCTACCTCACTCAAGCCACACTTCGCATAAACATTATAACAGTAGAAGGCAATATGAATACTGGGGGCACTGTAGGGGCATTATAACAGTAGGGGGCAATATAAATACTGGGTTACTTCAGGGTGAGCATTGTGAGGGTTAAGACTCCATGTTGTGTCCTCAGCCTCCATGTTTGTATTTCATACTGCCATTTTTCATTAATGAACTGTGAGCTTCTTGTGGAAATTACTCTAACTTTAAGGTCACTCCTTGCCCCCACCAACGCTTGTTAAAAAGGAATCTTAACAAGCGTCAGGAGTACTAGTATGTGGCTAGCACCCACAGTTAAGATTAAGGAGACGTTCTAGGCGTATAGCCAAGGAGATGCTCATTTCAGATTGTGTTTTTAATGAGTTAATGATGTAAATGTTTGACTACGTCTTCAGTTGGAAATGAACCAGAAAATCGCTTTATTAACCTCTTCTTTCTTAAATAAAGTTTAGAAACTCTTGATGCACAGCTCTATGTCTGTGTTGGTTTTTCTCTATGGATATCCATAACTTCAAATTCTGAGTCCACCGCTCATCTGGCATTGGGGTTTATGCCCTAACAGAAACTGGTGCCCGAAATGTGGGGCAAGACTAAGTCCTTCCTACTGAGACCCCTGACCGCCTGGACGTGCCATACCGGGACAAACAGACGAAAATCAGCGCTGAGGTAAGAGCTTTTTCTTACAAGTAGTCTGTACCTCCCTGTCTGGCATTTGTCTTGTTCGAGGGTCCGACAGAGTATAAGGTAACTTTACAGTCGTGCCTAATTTATGTTTAAGAATCTCTGACCCTGATAAAGGGCTAGCAGATAACCATGAGTGGTGGATGGATTTAAACCAGGATTATAGCTGGGAATTGCTTGGGATTGTTCTGGGAGTAACTGTTTACGTATTTATCATTGTTTATTGTGTGTGTAGAATCTGGCAGGAAGCTAGGGGATGGGGCCAGACGCTCAGAGAGGCTTTGGCTTTAACACAGAAGGTACACCTGGAAGAATGGGGGGGGGGGGGGAGCCATTTGTGGAGAAAATAGACGTTCCCCCTAGTAAGCACAGATTCAGGAATAGACAATGGGTAATCAGAACAGTGTTCCCGAAGAGTATGAGACTGCTAAACAACTGGTAGGAAAGACAGGTGGCAAAGATGAGTTAAAGAAAGTTGACAAAGTGTTTGAAAAAGCAGGTATGAAGCATGGAAGCCTCGATTTAGAGGTTTGGGAAAGGTTCAAGCACACCCACAGTGGGTGGATTAAGGATCATGCATCTGAAGATGTAGTTAACATCTGGATTAAGGTAGCAAGAGAGATAGAAACCGAAGGTTGGAACCACAAGTTTACAGGGAAAAGCTGTACTACAAACGCCCTGAAGAGGAAACTGAAAAGGTTAAATCTGGAGGTCCACCACCTTATAATCCTCCAAGGGCGCATGCCTCTCCCACAGCCCCTGCACAGGGACCGGAGGGATGGATATGCAGGACCTGCGGGAATCAGAATCCAGATTGAAACCTGCAGAGTGTGTGGTGCCCCCAGATACAGCACTGGATTATATCCAGTGCTATTGAGAACAGGGATGATACCACAGGTCCCTCAGGCGCCTGCCACCGCCAATGGAGCTGTTGTTGGAGATGGCCAAGACGGCCAACAGGCAACACTACCTCCTCCGGCTCCCCATTATTTTCAACAGCACCTTATACAGTATGTTCCATGGAGTCCTAAGGACCACAGGCCACTTACAGAGCAGCATGGGCAGATTTATTAAATGACTTGGTAGCCCTGAAGTTAGGAGAGGCACAGTATAGCTCAGTTAAGAATACCCTAGAGGGCGACAGAGTGAAAAATGACCCAAATGTGGCCTGGAGGGATTGGGAGAAGACAGAACAGTCAGGGACAGAGTACTGCAGGACTTTTGGTAGATGGGCCGGGACAAAGGAGGATGAGAGCTCACGGAGCCTGAAGGACGTAGTGCAGGAGGCTAAAGAGGATGTAGTCTCCTTTGAGTCAAGACTAAGAACTGTCTGGACTGACATGGCGTGGGATGCTGGGGGGGAAAATGGGAGAAAAACTTCTCACGTCTGCCTTCATGGAAGGACTGAGACCAGACTTGCAGGCTAAACTCAAAGCCTGGAGGGTGACACCACTGCCTCAACTTGTTGCTGCTGCCAAGGGTCTGGAATTGCACATGTCTAGCTTCAGACCTGCAAAAGTTAACATGGTCCAAGTTCAACAGAAAACATGGTCAGGTCCGCAGGGACAGGGAGGGCAGAGGAAGAATGATTTCAAATGTTACAGCTGTGGAAAGCCAGGACACATTAGGAAAAAACTGCCGTGCTTCTCGCCAGCAGCAGGAGAATCAACAGACCCAGGAAACCTTAGACGTTAACACTGTCTCTGCTGGTTCACAATAGGAGACCGGCAACCCTGTGTCCTTATCTGCCATGAGTATAGCTAAACAAGGGTGTCAAATTAAAATACCAGTACAAGTGGGGAATAAACAAGTCCCTTTCTTGGTGGACATGGGGGCAGCCAAAACAGTGATAAATCCAAAACATATTCAATCATGGCAGATGAGTGGAGATTATGTACCTGCAGCAGGTTTCACAGGGGAGACAATTTTGTTCAAGAAACAGTGCCGTTAAAATTGAGAATTAAAGATAGCACAGTTGTAACACAATTGTTAGTTAAAGAAAATATTCCCTATAATTTGCTGGGCACTGATGTGTTGCAAGCCCTAGGGGCACATATACATTTCAATGAGGACAGTACCACACAGGTAGATATAGGAGCCTCGGGTGAGGTTCTGTGTCAAGTTATGGCTTTGTACCTAGAGCCCAAGACAGAATGCCAGTTACATTACAAGGATTGTGAGGAGTTGCAGGTGGTCCCAAACAAGTTGTGGGCATCCACAAAGTTGGATATTGGGAAACTCAATGTTACCCTTTTTATTGTTCATCTCAAACCAGGTTGCCAACCACCCCGTGTTAAACAGCACCCTATGAGTCATGCCCAAGAACAAGCAGTGGCCTTACAGGTGAAGCAGTATGAGAGAATAGGGGTCTTAGTAAGGACCAGTTCACCAGCAAACACACCCCTGTTCCCAGTTAAGAAGAAGCCAGTAAAGGGACAACCAGTAACATACAGGATGGTTCATGATCTTAGGGAGGTCAATAAGGTCACGATACTGCAGACTCCCATTGTGCCAGGTGCCACCAACTGCCACAAGTTTCACTATGATAGACCTAGCAAATGCATTTTTCAGTGTTCCCCTACATTCTGATTGTCAATATCTGTTTGCGTTTACATTTAAAGATAATCAATATGTAGTGTTCCACTAGGTAATGGTGGGCACTCCACAAGGGTTAACAAGCCTTTTTGCATTAATGTGATGTTTAATGTTCATTTCCCTGTGTTGTCTGGGTGTCAGGCCTGTTAGGGTGTGGTTTAGCCTCCTAGACGTTAGAGGGAGCTAGAGAGCCCTAAGTATATATAGGTAGGCCCAGACAGGGGAGGGTTAGTTCAGTCCAGGTGGCTAGAAGTGTATCCTAGTCAGCCTGTAGTTCCTGAGTCTAAGCTTAGCTCAGAAGATTACCCCAGAAGAAGGACTTACCTCCTGGGAGAAACCTGCAGTTATCCTCCAGTAGAGCAAAGACAATACAACCAGCTCAGACAAGTAAGCTGATGGGCAGAAGTACTATAAAATAGAAGCAAGGGTCAATACGGGAGGAAGATCATTTTACCAAGGATTAAAGCCAGCATTTAGGCATCCGGGCCTTGGGATACAGCCAGCCAGAATAGCTGTGGAGATAGTGCAGCCGGGGCTGTGAAGCATTAATTGTATACCCTCCAAGTATCTTGCAAGATTATACCTGCCATATTGTTGAAAGTAAGCCTGCTGTTGGCATCTGTGATAAAAGGGACTGCATCATAACCAACTGTCTGTATAAAGTTTCGACTGTTTTCCAAGTAAAGCAACGTTTGGTTCACCATATCATCTGTGTACATCAATTACTCCTATAAATCGGTGTGCCACCGTTACAGGCACTGGCGTCACGATCCTTAAAGGGACCTTGCCCTAGGCACTCAAAATACCTGTAACATCCAGGGCACCTCATCCACCACCAGGCCTGGTCCCTACATACAGAGTGTGCCCCAGAGGAACTTGTGTCTACCTCTTCTTCACTGCCGCATGCCTGCCCAGGGTCCTCCAAAAAGTGAGTAACCCTCAATTTCCCATAACCGTGACCTCACTATCGCAATACCCTGCAGGTCTGGCGTACTGCAAATATGCCTGGACAGTTTTACCCTAGGGAGCACAGAATTCGCCTACAATGTATACACAGGCCCTCTAGTCAGTTTTTATCTGCTTGGTCAATTCCTGATGATGTTGTGTTACTTCAATATGTTGATGATCTACTCCTGTGTGCAGAAAACTGGAAAAGCTGTAGGGAAGCCACGCTGTCATTGTTGATATTTCTTGCAGAAAGTGGTTGCAAAGTTTTCCGAGACAAGCTGCAATATTGCTAATCAAGGGTCACATTTCTGGGACATTGTCTATCAGAGGGTGCAAGGCACCTTACTGAGGAGAGAAAACAAGTGGTAAAGGACACAAAACTCCCTCAGGGGCCAAAACCCCTCAGGATGTTTTTGGGTCTGGTCTTGTACTGCAGACCCTGGATAAGGCATGCATCCATGTTTATGCAGCTTTTGTATGATTGCCTGTCATCAGAACCTTTTTGTCTGACGGAACATGCAATTTAGTCCTTTTTCACTCTGAAATTGGCAATATTGTCTGCACCGGCATTAGGAATCCCAAACTATGATCAACTGTTTAGTCTGTTTTGTTCAGAACTCCAGGGACACAGCACAGCAGTGTTAACCCAGAAACATGGAGATAGGCAGAGACCAGTAGCATATTTCTCTACCAGACTAGATTCTGTATCTCGAGGAGCTCCTTCATGTGTCAGGGCTGTGGCGGCTGTCCAGCTCATGGTGCAAAAGACATCTGAGATAGTCCTCGACTACCCCCTAGTGGTAAAAACACCACATGACATCCAGGGTATTCTTAGTCAAGTTAAGCCAAAACACATTTCCATGGCTAGACAACTCAGACTCCAATGGGCCCTCCTCGTGCCAGACAATATTTCTTTCAAAAGATGTACTAATCTGAATCCTGCTACTTTGTTACCAATTACAGATTCAGAAATGTGGGAGGGTAGCTGAAAATGATGATTTAGCTGAAAATGATCCTCATGATTGTATACAGTTGATGCAACAAGAAACTTCTGGATTTTCTCATGTGCATGAAAAATCTCTTGATAACCCTGAGTATTTTGTAGATGGAAGCAGGTTTATGGGAGAAGATGGGCAGTTCCACACTGAATATGCAGTGGTCACACAGCATGAGGTAGCCGTTGCTGAACCACTCTCTCCGCACATGTCTGCACAAGAGTTGAAGGCACTCACTGAGGCGTATAAAATAGCCGAAGGGAAGAAGGTGAACATCTACCTGGACTCCAGGTATGCTTTTTATATTGCACATGACTATGGACCCATTTGGTGGGCTAGAGACTTTTTTACTTCTGCATGTCAGCCCATTAAAAACAAAGACTCTGTGCTTGAACTAATGAACTCTTTACTGTTGCCAGAAGAAGTTGCTATTGTGAAAGTAAAGGCTCACACAAGGTGTACCACGGCAGAAGTAAAAGGCAATGACAGAGCTGATAAGGCAGCCAAGCTAGCTGTGCTCCGGCTACTGAGTGATGATGCCACCCCGGTAAGAACCCTAAAACCTGTTAATATATCCAAAGACACTCTGATCAAATTGTCTGATCAGGCCCCACCTGAAGAAAAAGAACTATGGACTAAACAAGGGGCTGGGCCAGATGACTAAGGACTATGGGGAAACAAAGACAGAATTTGTCTACCACGCCCTCTGTACCCAGCTATGGCTCAGGAGGCCTATGGGCCTACACATCTGTCGAAAGGTGCTGTCACGGATGTAGTAGGGGAGAACACCAAAAGACAAGAAGGAAGGGGAAAGACACTAGGCCTCACCTCTAGCAAAGGAAAAGGGTCACACCTATAAAATCCTGCTCCTGGCCCTAACTCCTATCCGTATGGGCACCTCTCGATGGTAGAGATGCCCATACACAGGAACCTAGAAAACCCTTGTGACCCTCGGATACCCTAAAGGTAATGACAGGGCAGAAACAACCCGTTCCTTCCTTGGTGAAGGAACCAGCGTCTCGCTGAGGCCTAGTAAACAACCAGGAAGGGGGGGAATACAAAACGCAACAAGCAGAACACTTAACTTCTGAGAATGATGGATGAACAGGACTTCAACAAGAACCACACTCCAGCTCTTCCAAAACCAAATTAAGCTAAGCTATCCAGAGCAAGAAGTGATGAGTAAAGTCAGACTAAATAGGGAGAGGTAAAGGTCACATGATCCACACCTGAACAGGAGGTGTGACCATACCAGCAACACACAGACAAAGTGAAACCAAAAGAGACTGTCAGATCACTCAAGTGCAGTCAGTCTTTCAGACCTTCTAACACCTGTGACAGGTGCCGTGGTAAATGGAGGACTGATTGCTCCAGGGTTTTCTGCAGTAGCAGCTCGATTTGTACAAGGATGTATGGTCTGTTAATTGAACAACCCCGGCCAAGTGGTGAAGACTCCAAGCAAGCACACTCCTCGGCCATTTCACCCATTCCAGAGACGGCAGATAGACTATATACAACTGCCTTAGGTAGGAGTATATGAGCTTGTTCTTGTGTGTGTTGATCTCTTTTCAGGGTGGCCGGAAGCTTATCCCGTGTCTAAGGCAAATGCAAAGAACACAGCACTGATATGCAGGTATGGTGTTCCTGAAGTTATTGAGTCAGATAGAGGTTCCCACTTTACAGGTGAAGTGATGAGAGAGGTTATGCAAGCCTTAGGGGTGACCCAAGCCTTCCATACGGCGTACCACCCACAAAACAGCGGCCGTTTCGAACGCTTGAATGGGACAATAAAACTGAAAATTTAGAAAGCCATGCAGGAAACAGTTAGACCATGGACAGAGTGTTTGCCTCTAGCCTTATATTCCATGAGAACCACCCCAAAAAGAAGACACGGTTGTACCCCTTTGAGGTATTGTTTGGCAGTTCTCCAAGGCTAAGATTGTATTTTCTTCAGCAGTTTCAGACTGATAGTATGGTCAGTTACATTAAGGCCCTTACTGAAAGGCTAGATCACACTCATAAACAAGTGTTTGCTTCCATTCCAGACCCTGATTCAGTAGAAGGCACACACAGTCTTGAGCCTGGAGATTGGGTGGTGATAAAGAGGCATGTGAGTAAAACCTTTGAGCCCAGATTTGATGGTCCCTTCCAAGTCCTGTTGAAAACTGCCACCTCTGTAAAGGTGTAAGGAAAGCCTAACTGGATTCACGCCTCACATTGCAAAAAAGGTGCCCAACCCTGAGGATGGAGATCCTTGCACTGCTACTCCTGGGTCTGAGCATTTAAGCTCTACATGTGAACCTAAAAAGTGACTGGGACAATGCCCTTATTAGGCATCATTAGGTCATGTTAAAAAAAATATATATGACAGATAAAGACAATTATAAAAACTGTTGGATCTGTCCTGTGAGTTCAAAGACTATGCCTTATTTAGCAATTCCGATACCGCGGGTTAGAACTTGCTGACATAAATTGTAGAGACTTGTTATCTATCTGAAGACCAGAAAATGAAAGTTTTAAGATGAACTCCACTGACTACCTAGATGACCAAATATGGGATGTGTTAGGCCTTGTAAACCAAACTAATGATGTACAATCTCAGTTAATCATAGTTACTAACCAGCATATTCTAGTTTTAGACTATCTTACTGCTAAGGAAGGAAGAATGTGTCAAATTATAGGATCTGCTTGTTATCATTATATAGATCCACAAGGCAACCTTCAAGTAAGAGCAGTTATCGAAAAGATGAAATAAATGAGAGATAAATGGCTGGATGCATATAGTGCTGACAAGGACTCTTGTTAGCCAGATACCTTCTCTTTCTTGAATCCAGCAAACTGGTTTAAAAATGTTGGTGGGTGGCCTATGGGTATAGTGCAGGGAATAATAATGATTTTGTTGATTGTTGCACTAATTTACATGGTAATTAAGCTCACATTGAGCTTGAGCAAAGTGTGTAACAAGAACATAGGTAGAAAAGACTATGAGACATGTTGAGATGATCCCTCGCACAGGTGCAGATATGCAGAATCTGGGAAACCAGCAGCAAGAGGAATGTCCAGCTGAAGTATGTGTAACGGGGTGCCGAAGGCGCACTCGGTCTCCCATCAGCCGCAGACCTGCTGCTTAGCTTCAGGGGCGAGGATCTGTGTTTGTCCTCGTTCCCAGGGCAGCTGTGCTAGCTGGGATCTCCCTGCTCCTAGGTCTGCCTTGAGCGCCGAGCTGATCACTCGGTGCTCGACTGGTTGGTCTGTCGGTCATGTGACGCTGGCCACGTCACATGACCCTCACTCCCCACTATAAATACAGGCAGCCTGCTGGCCGCAGGTTGCCTGTTAATTTAGGTTCCTGGCAGTTGTTGGATACCTGTGTACTTACCTGATCCTGTTCCCTGACGATCCTTTGCCTGCTCCTCCTGTACTGCGCATCCTTCCTGGTATATTGACCTCGGCTTCCACCTGACTATTCTTTGCGGACTCCTTTGATACTTCTCGACTCTCCTGGTATTTATGCCCCCGGCTTCTTCTGACCTTTCTTTGCTTATCCCTCTGTACTGCGTTGTCCTCTTGGTTTTGAACTGGTCCGTTCACTATTCGTTATTTGTCTTGTCTGTCCTTCCCGCACGTATCCTAAGTTAGGGACTGCCGTCCAGTTGTCCCCTGTCATCAGGACTCGTGAGGCAAGTAGACAGGGCCAGGGGTGAGGGTGGAGCGCAGTGGTCACTATCCTCCCCCCTGTGTGTGTGTGTACGTGACCGTTACAGTATGTGTATCTGACACCTGTGGTGAGTGAATATCTCAAAATAGGGGAATTGTGAGGGTTAGGACTCCATGTTGTGTCCTCAGCCGCCATGTTTGTATTTCATACTGCCATTTTACATTAATGAACTGTGAGCTTCTTGTGGAAAGTTACTGTAACTTCAAGGTCACTCCTTGCCCCCACCAACGCTTGTTAGAAAGGAATCTTAACAAGCGTCAGGAGTACTAGTATGTGGCTAGCACCCACAGTTAAGATTAAGGAGACGTTTTAGGCGCATAGCCAAGAAGATGCTCATTTCAGATTGTGTTTTTAATAAGTTAATGACGTAAATGACTACGTCTTCAGTTGGAAATGATCCAGAAAATCGCTTTATTAACCTCTGCTTTCTTTAATAAAGCTTAGAAACTCTTGATACACAGCTCTATGTCTGTGTTGGTTTTTCTCTATGGATATCCAGTCCACTGCTCATCCGGCATTGTTTTTTTTTTGCATTATAACAGTAGGGGCGACATAAATATGGGGGCACTGTGGGGGCATTTTAAATCCAGAGGACTTAGAGAATTGGTTAGTATGCATTGGGGCTTGGGCCCCAGCTCTTTTGAGACCCTAGCAATGCCCCTGCCTATGGCAAAGATTTATTTAAAGAAAATGACCTAAATAGTGACCTAGATGCCAGTATTATCCACAGAGATATTAATCAATTATCACCAGTGTGATTGCTTATCTGTTATATAAGCAATGAGAACACATAGGATAATAGCACTACTCATTTGTTATATATGCTCTAGTTATCAGAACTTGCGTAACCAAATCTAGATCATGTATGACCTGTTGATTCAAGTTGTTACTGCCTTATTGTTCCAATTCTTACTACATTACACAGCAATGTAAATTGCATGAAGGTGAAGGATACACTCATTGACAACAAAAAAATACTGCACAAAGAAGGAGTTGTTGGAATGGAATGAAACGGCTCTAGTACCTCTGCAGGGCAACCTCTAGCCTGGATACAAGATGAGATATGGTTAGGCATGGAGGCATACAGTTTCCGTATGGTATTCTGCGGCACTTTTGTCCACAGATGTTGCAGTTTAGTCTGTAGATCCTGCACGCTTGTTGCTGAATCTGGCATCCCAGTTGGTCCCATAAATGCTTGATCAGTGATAAATCTGGTGACCAGGCAGGCCAAGGAGATGTTGCAATCTGGTGAAGGTATTCCGGGGAAACCCTTGCTATATGTGGATGAGCATTATCCTGCTAAAAAATTTAATTTGGAAGCCCTGCCATGACAAGCAACACGTGTGGCCGCAGGATGTCTGGCACATATACACTCACCTAAAGAATTATTAGGAACACCTGTTCTATTTCTCATTAATGCAATTATCTAGTCAACCAATCACATGGCAGTTGCTTCAATGCATTTAGGGGTGTGGTCCTGGTCAAGACAATCTCCTGAATTCCAAACTGAATGTCAGAATGGGAAAGAAAGGTGATTTAAGCAATTTTGAGCGTGGCATGGTTGTTGGTGCCAGACGGGCCGGTCTGAGTATTTCACAATCTGCTCAGTTATTGGGATTTTCACGCACAACCATTTCTAGGGTTTACAAAGAATGGTGTGAAAAGGGAAAAAACAGGGGGGCGGAGCCGACTGAGCATGGTGGAGGACGTGTGTGACTGAGCTCCTCGCCATCAGCCCGGTCTTTTAGCCTAATTCAAAGCTACCCAGCGAGAACATGGGGAAAACTGGTAGAGAAAAGAGGGGGGAAGTGGAGAGTACCCCGAAACTAAAAAGCTCGCAGAGCGATATGAATAAATACCTCAGTAAGAGGGTTTCCTCTCTGCCGGAGCGAGGGAAAGCGACGCGAACCACGACTTCAGTGGAGACGCGGGAAGAAGACTCAGAGGGTGAGAGCTCTGATGCCGGCTCTGAGAGTATAAATGGCAGAGACACCCTGCCGATTACCAGAGCCTTTCTGCAGCAGTCGTTAGCCCAGTCACTGGATAGAGCCCTGACACCAGTCCTAAAGGAGCTATCGGACATCAAGACAGAAGTCCTACACATGGGACACAGAGTAGAGGCGCTGGAGGACTCACATTCCCTCATGACGCAGCATAGTGCAGGGATGCAAACACAGCTTGCCTCAGTATGTAAGCAGGTGAATAATGCCTTTTTATACCTGGAAGACCAGGAGAATAGAGGCCGTCGGAAGAACATTCGCTTGAGGGGTATACCCGAGACAATCCCTGCAGAAGAAATAACTCCCACAGTGCGCCATCTTTTTGAATTGCTCATTGGCAAAGAGCGTGCAGATGCTATTGTTATTGAAAGGGCGCATAGGGCTTTGAGACCGAAACCACCGGCCACGGAACCGCCGAGAGATGTGGTATGTGCCCTTTTGAATTATTTAGACACGGCAGCTTTGCTGAAGGCTGCGAGGGATGCGGGAGACCTGCTTCTGGAAGAACACAAGATTCTACTTTTCCAGGACTTAGCAGCTAGTACGCTAGCTAAAAGGAGAGCCTTTCGCCCATTGACCAACGCCTTAAGAGAGAAGAAGTACCCGGTGAAATGGCTTTTCCCTTTTGGATTGACAACTAATATTAATGGCCGTCAACTTACAGTGCGAGCTCCAGAGGACTTACCTAAGATATGGGAGGCATTACAGATGGAGCCGCTGGAAATTCCATCATGGCTGCCGACAGCTTTCCCGCCAGAACTCCCTCAACTCCCGCCGAACCTGAATTGGCAATCGTCTGGTAAAAGCCGTTCGCCAAAGAAGAGGATCACCTGAAAACCCAGGACTTTCACAATATAAGAGAAGTCTATCCCTATATTGCTCCTCTTTAGTTCTTATTCTTACATATGTTGATATGCATAACTAACCTTTTTTGCAGGCATATGTTCATTGTTGTAATGGTAGAGCTACCTTACTCAGTTAGGGGTTTATTACTAACATATTTATGTATGTTTTAACCCTTCTGTTCTCCTACCGTTTTAAAATTGTAACCAGGGGGTATTATCTGTAAGCATGAGAGACCGAGAAGATGGAGATGAGCGGAGCGATCTGCTCACACATTACCCCCCCCCCCTCCCCGCTGGCCTCGATTCTCAGTCCAGCGTATGGGGCACAGCGTCCTGGACGCTATTGGGTCTATAACCCACTTGTTATGTTCATAGTTTTATATGTTTGTTGTTTTTCATGTCCTGACTTACTTGACATATATATTAAGGACAACCTAGAGAAAAGTATGTCTGAATATGGCTGAAATGAAGATCTACTCCCTTAATGTTAATGGCGCCAATATACCTCAAAAGAGGAGTCAATTATATCATACTTTGAGGAAAGAGCATGTTGACATCGCCTTTATACAGGAGACTCATTTTAGGCATATGCGCATTCCTAATATGATCAGCAGACTTTTCCCCGTGTGGCTTCATGCGTCCCATTCATCAGCCTCGAGAGGCGTTTCAATTGGTATTGGGAAAGATATCCCGTTTCAAATGACAGCAAAAATTGCTGATCCAGAGGGTAGATACCTCTTGGTTAAAGGTAAAATCCTGAACACAACCGTAACTATGGCAAACTTATATGCCCCTAACTGCAATCAGATTAGATGGATATTGCGGATGCTTGAGATCCTGAAGCCCTTTGCGGAGGGTCTGTTGATTATAGGAGGAGATCTGAACATGATTTTTGACCCTATGAAAGATACTACGACTAAGTCCAGGAACTTGTCAGCTAAGCAGCTCCGCAGGCTCCACCTTACATTATCTGATTTAGGAGTGTCAGATGCTTGGAGGATTTTACATCCAGAAGATAAGGACTATACATTCCACTCCAGAGTACATGATTCGTACCAGAGATTGGACTATATTTTCCTGTCTAACCAAGCGCTTACATTAGTCACAGAAGCTAAGATAGAGAGCACGGTTATTTCAGATCACGCTCCAATTAGTGTGAGGATGAAGCTTGCGGACTTGCCACATAGAACCTGGACTTGGCGTTTAAATACCACACTAATGGATGATGCAATACATGCACAGGTTATCTCGCAGAAGCTGGAAGATTATTTTTTGATTAATAGCTCAGATCAGGTGTCAAATTCCATCTTGTGGGAGGCTCATAAAGAGGTAATTAGAGGTGAGCTTATTAGTTTGGGCACCAGGTTGAAGAGGAGTAGGTTAAAAGAGCTAAACTCTCTGTTGCTGCAGATATCAACGCTTGAAAGCTTGCATAAGAAGTCGCAGACTGAAGAGGTGTACACTTCCCTTGCTTCCCTACGTAAACAAGTGAAGGATATCCTCAATGTTAGAACTGCCAAAATACTCCAGAATCTACGTTTTAAACATTACCTTCACGGTAATAAAAGCACCAAGTTGATGTCCGCTCTCCTTAAACAGCAAAGGAATAGGTCCTTTATACAAGCGATAAAAGCCCCAGGGGGGAATAGACTCACAAACACACCCGCTATTGCCAGAGAGTTTTGTAAGTTTTATGAGGCCTTATATAACTTAAAAGACAAAAACCCAGGTCAAGGTATGACTTCACAAATTAAGGAATTTTTGAGCTCAATTAAAATCCCTACCATTTCAGAAGCGAATGGTATGGAGCTACTTAGACCCTTTACAGCAGAGGAGGTGACGAAAGTTTTAGACACGATACCATCGGGGAAGAGTCCTGGCCCAGATGGGTTTCCTATTACATATTATAAAAAGTTTAGGGACATACTTATTCCCCAGTTTGTGAGTCTGTGCAACTCTCTGTTAGGGGGTGGGACCCTACCCCCACAAGCTCAGGCAGCGCACATAACGGTGATCCATAAGGAAGGGAAGGATCAGGAGGCCTGTGGAAGCTATAGGCCAATCTCCTTGCTTAACACTGATCTAAAGTGGTGGGCTAAATTGCTAAGCGCTAGAATCTCCAAGCTTCTGCCTGGGCTTGTGGGGGAGGAACAAGTGGGATTTGTCCCAGGACGAGAGGGGAGGCATAATGTGAGTAGGGTAGTCCATGCTGTATCCTATGCTAAAAAGAACAGGACTCCATTGGTGCTACTGGGTACCGACGCGGAGAAGGCGTTCGACAGAGTCAGTTGGCTTTACATGCGCAGTGCTTTAGAAGCATTTGGTTTCCCTGAACAGTTTATTGGAGCCATATTTTCTCTGTACTCCTCACCATCAGCACGTATCATGGTAAATGGAACTCTGTCGGACGCCTTCCCAATACGCAATGGTACACGCCAGGGATGCCCGCTTTCCCCTACTCTCTTTGTACTTACCTTAGAGACCTTGTTGTTAAAATTTAGACAAAACCAGGTGATTAAAGGGTTACATCTAGGTACATTTACCCATAAAATGGCGGCGTTTGCCGATGATTTGCTTCTTTTGCTAACAGACCCAGTTGAAGCTATGACAGAAGTTTTGGATATCTTCCAAAAGTTTGGGGAATTGTCCAACTTCAAGATCAATATGGACAAATCAGAAGCATTGGGGATATCCCTTTCACAGACACAGCAATCTAAACTTAGGGATTTGACTCCCTTTAAATGGCCCTCAACCTCTATTAAGTACCTAGGCATAAACATACCTAGCAATCCTAGATTGCTGTTCAGTCTGAACTTCCCTCCTCTGCTGAAAAAGATTGAGAGCTTTTTAACAAAAAGCTCTTTACCATTCCTGTCCTGGCTAGGGAGGAAAAATGTGATCACGGCCTATGTTCTCCCTCAACTGCTATATACCCTTCGTTCGCTTCCATTACACTTGCCGGCGAATTACATGTCCAAAATTAGACTCCTGATTGGGAGATATATTTGGGCGAACAAAAAGGCTAGACTCCCCTTTGGGCTGCTTACTAGGAGACGAAAACAGGGTGGGATCTCACTCCCGGATATATAACAATACACACAGGCCATTCTTTTAGAGAGATGGATTGCTCTGACTAGACCTACACCCTCACCCATACATGTGGAGTTGGAACTTGCTCTACTGGGGGAAACAGCAGACTATATGTTGTGGTTTCCTTTCAAAAAGCCAGATAAGGATACTCTGATCAGTGCTATCACAAAGAGTACTATCCTCGCTTGTAATAAGACGGGGGCGCTCAATATGGGAGAGGGGAAGCTGTCACCTTTGATGCCACTCAGAATGTTGCCCCAAATACTAAATACAGCTCGTGTTGAAGCCAGTCCCATTTGGAAGTCCTTACCAGAAGTATTAGTGGGAGATCTTGCTAAATTGGGTAGCCAGTCAAGTTTTTATACCTCCCTTAGTAAAGAAAAGAATACAAAATGGGATTTTTTGCAGGAAAGAGATTTTGAAATCACGTGTACTAAGTTCAAAAAATCCAGACTTGTTCCACTAGCAGATCCTACGTGGTTAGAAACATATATATTGCTTCCCAAAACACCCCTGAAATGTATATCACTCATATATACGCAATTGTTGAGAGATAAGAATAGTTGCCTACCACCATATGTTGAAGCTTGGGAGAAAGAACTGAACTGTGTATTAGATGATAGTGACAGGAGATTTGTTTTAACTCATTCACATGGATTCTCAAAATGCATTCTGACCCAAGAAAATTCCCTGAAAATACTTACCAGATGGTATAGGACTCCTGAATGGCTATTCCAAATGGGGTTAGGGATGGATGACCTCTGCTGGAGGTGTGGAGAACATAGGGGATCTCTTTCGCATATCTGGTGGTTCTGTCCAGGTCTGAAGGGGTTTTGGGTGGATATTGAAAAACTGATTAATCAGATTTGTTTAACGAATTTGAGGCTTACACCGGAGTTAGTTCTATTGTGGCTACCCTCGACCGTCTTTAGACCGAACAGAATGAACCTGCCCACACATATGATAGCGGCTGCTAAGCTATTGATTCCTACAAAATGGAAGGATAGGGACCCACCGTCAATTAAAATGTGGCATGATAAAATGGATGACATATGTAGAATGGAGGAGCTGGTGGGGTGGTCTTGTCATAGCAGAGATAAATACTTGCAAACCTGGGAACCATGGATTAAATACACCAAAGATAAGAGATAATGATAGCTACAAAAGGGGGGAATGTACCTTAAACAGCCTATGAGTTACTGTAGAGAAAGTTGGGCCATTAGATCTGCACTAAAGACAACCCAATGTAACTGAAAACTGGAGTGAACTTCTTAGCTTCAGCTTAACCTTTGATCTAGGAGCTGATGATACCTGTCTATATAGGAGAGAGTCAAGTCGGCAGGACCTACTTGTTACTTGTTACTTTTTCTTTTAGTGTTTATTTCCATCTGTTGTATTATTTTTCTGTTTCCTCAGCATATGTATGCATACATGAAGGAATGAAAAGATCTGCTTGCATTGATTGTACCTGTTCACCTACTTGTGTTGTCAGGCTTATGGCCTAGGAGTATTGATTTTCCAGATTATCATTGTGAACGGGAGTGGTCGTTTGTATGCTATAATATACATGTACTGTTTGATGGTCTGCTCATCCATTATGTACAATATGACTATTATTTATCAATAAAAACAGATTTGACTAAAAGGGAAAAAACATCCAGTATGCGGCAGTCCTGTGGGCGAAAATGCCTTGTGGATGCTAGAGGTCAGAGGAGAATGGGCCGACTGATTCAAGCTGATAGAAGAGCAACGTTGACTGAAATAACCACTCGTTACAACCGAGGTATGCAGCAAAGCATTTGTGAAGCCACAACACGCACAAACTTGAGGCGGATGGGCTACAACAGCAGAAGACCCCACCGGGTACCACTCATCTCCACTACAAATAGGAAAAAGAGGCTACAATTTGCACGAGCTCACCAAAATTGAACTGTTGAAGACTGGAAAAATGTTGCCTGGTCTGATGAGTCTCGATTTCTGTTAAGACATGCAAATGGTAGAGACCGAATTTGGCGTAAACAGAATGATAACATGTATCCATCCTCTGATGGCTACTTCCAGCAGGATAATGCACCATGTAACAAAGCTCGAATAATTTCAAATTGGTTTCTTGAACATGACAATGAGTTCACTGTACTAAAATGGCCCCCACAGTCACCAGATCTCAACCCAATCGAGCATCTTTGGGATGTGGTGGAACGGGAGCTTCGTGCCCTGGATGTGCATCCCTCAAATCTCCATCAACTGCAAGATGCTATCCTATCAATATGGGCCAACATTTCTAAAGAATACTATCAGCACCTTGTTGAATCAATGCCACGTAGAATTAAGGCAGTTCTGAAGGCAAAAGGGGGTCCAACACCGTATTAGTATGGTGTTCCTAATAATTCTTAAGGTGAGTGTAGCTCAGCTCTTAATGTCCCTCATATCACTACCAGGGGCGACCCACTGTCCTATGTGATGGCTCCCCAGATCAACACACCAGCAGTTGGGGCAGTGTGTCGCTCCACAGAAAAGGCAGGATTAAAGTGCCCACCAAGAGGCCTCTATACTGAAACCCAACCATTGTGAGATCCCAAACAGAACCTGAATTTGTTGCTAAAGATTATACAGTTCCAGTCCGTAGCAGTCCAAAGTTTTTTTTCACGACACCACTGCAAATTAATTTGACAGTGGCTGGCTCTCAATGGAAGCACACATAATGGGTAACACTAAATTACTTTCTGCTAAGCACCTGGAAATGGCCTGGACAGAGACAGGGGTGTGTAATGAAGGTGCCATCTGTCTGGTTTGCAGAAAATGAAACTGGGAGCTGCTTGTGCTTGTCAGCAGATCAAACAATCCTCTCTATTGGTGGTCCGTTTAGGCCATGCGCTTTCTGCGTTTGTTTGGTTGCACTGTATCGTGTCTGCTCCTGACCCATGGTTAATAAAGCAAATGAAAACGTTGATTGGTGAGTGCCGCTGGATTATTATTTTTTTTGCATGTGAATTATCAATGTCTGACACCAGCTGAGCACCGCCTGACCAGGGGATACGCTGAACAGTGTCTGCAGCTGTACTTGCAGGAGGAATCGGGGTAATGTGCAGTGCCATCGGAACTGTTCTCTAACTTCATTGATTTTTTCTATTAGTTAAAGGGGTGCTGTGAGGATAGGTCATCAATATAAAACCTCTGAACAACCCCTTTAACGCCCAGCGCCGTACATGTCCTGTGTAACCGGACATGACTTAACGCCCAGCGCCGTACATGTATGCTGGGTAAGGGCAGCATGGTGCTGCACCGCCCCCTTGCAGATCCAAGCGATGCGATTGGCCGATCAATGAGTCCGGCACATCACAGCGCAGGAAGCTGTCAGAGGCATCGGGGAGGTTCGGGAGGAGGTCAGGGGGAGGAGGCAGGTGCTGAAGTCCGCACCGGTCACCTCCGAGGTGAGGCAGAGCACATCAGTGTTTTGGGTCCTTTGCCAGCGCTGCTATTGGCTGGAACAATGCTGTAGCTGCACAGGAAGAGGCAGAACTTCCCTGCATGCAACCATTCTAGCTAGTGACTGCATGCAGAGAGGTTCTATGCTTCTTTGTGCTGCTTGTTGGCTTGCTGGGACTTGTGGTGCACACCACAGCGATTTAACGCCTTTCCTGCTGAAAAGAAGAACATCTGGAATAGCTGCACTGATAATTTTTTTTCCTTTGCAGCTGTTCCAGATCCCTAAACCACCCTCTGTCCCTGTCCCTTAGGAAACCCCCCCTCCGTCCTTGTTTTACGGACGCCATTTGGTCCGTGCACTTTTTTGGGGTCTTTTTATTTTTTTGTTGTCTTTTTCCAGCTCTGCACCTCTTTTTCTGCATGTGAGCTGTGACCGCTAAGTGTTGTTCAGTGTGTACCTGCCTGATCAGCACCTGCAGGCTATTTGTGCAGATTTTTTGGCAAATTTTAGATTTTTCTTTGTTAAAATAGATGAGAAAAGTAGTTAAGGCTTTATATAAATATATATAGAGTTCTATATATATAGATAAAAGTTACATAGTGAATTTTTAGACTACAGTTTTTACACGCACGATCTGTGTGCATGCATGCTGCAGAGCACTGATCAGTAGTGTGCTCAGTAGCATCGGCACATTTTTTATTTTATTTTTTTGTGTGTGAAAAAAGACCTGCAGATAGTGGTAGTTAGTTAGATATACAGTGGCGGAAATAATTATTTGACCCCTCACTGATTTTGTAAGTTTGTCCAATGACAAAGAAATGAAAAGTCTCAGAACAGTATCATTTCAATGGTAGGTTTATTGTAACAGTGGCAGATAGCACATCAAAAGGAAAATCGAAAAAATAACTTTAAATAAAAGATAGCAACTGATTTGCATTTCATTGAGTGAAATAAGTATTTGAACCCTCTAACAAAAAAAGACTTAATACTTGGTGGAAAAACCCTTGTTTGCAAGCACAGAGGTCAAACGTTTCTTGTAATTGATGACCAAGTTTGCGCATATTTTAGGAGGAATGTTGGTCCACTCCTCTTTGCAGATCATCTCTAAATCCCTAAGGTTTCGAGGCTGTCTCTGTGCAACTCTGAGCTTGAGCTCCCTCCATAGGTTTTCGATTGGATTAAGGTCCGGAGACTGACTAGGCCACTCCATGACCTTAATGTGCTTCTTCTTGAGCCACTCCTTTGTTGCCTTTGCTGTATGTTTTGGGTCATTGTCGTGCCGGAACACCCATCCACGACCCATTTTCAGTTTCCTGGCAGAGGGAAGGAGGTTGTCGCTCAGGATTTCACGATACATGGCTCCGTCCATTTTCCCGTTTATGCGAATAAGTTGTCCTGTGCCCTTAGCAGAAAAACACCCCCAAAGCAAAATGTTTCCACCCCCATGCTTGACGGTGGGGACGGTGTTTTGGGGGTCATAGCAGGGGCGGACTGGGCCGGGGGGCAGGGGGGCAATTGCCCCCCGGGCCTCTCTGTTGACTTACTGTCCCGGCCGGCCGGGCAGGAATGATCTGTGACTGAGTCTGTCAGGCTCAGCACTGCGGCCTGCAGAGGGAGACGGGGAGCGGGGGAGGCGTGCTGCCTGCAGCCTATCAGAGAGGCCGCCGGACCGGCGCAGGCGGCGCGTGCCGTAAAGTAAGGACCTCGGCAGCAGCGCTGGCTGGAGGCGGGACGTGAGTATTTCAGTGAAGCAGGTGCTGGTGCTGGAGGAGGTCGCTCGTAAGTAAAAGTCTGACTGACAATTTTTTTTTTCTCATTTCTGTCACTGATAGGGGGCCCCTATCTGGCTACTGGCACATTATAGGGGGGCCTATGGGCTACTGGCACATTATAGGGGGGCCCTCTCTGGCTACGGGCACATTATAGGGGGGGCTATGGGCTACTGGCAAATTATAGGGGGCCTATTGGCTACTGGCACATTATAGGGGGGACTATGGGCTACTGGCACATTATAAGGGGGCCCTATCTGGCTACTGGCACATTATAGGGGGGCCCTCTCTGGCTACTGGCAGATTATAGGGGGGTCTATGGGCTACTGGCAAATTATAGGGGGCCTATTGGCTACTGGCACATTATAGGGGGGCCTATGGGCTACTGGCACATTATAAGGGGGCCCTATCTGGCTACTGGCACATTATAGGGGGGCCCTCTCTGGCTACTGGCAGATTATAGGGGGGTCTATGGGCTACTGGCAAATTATAGGGGGCCTATTGGCTACTGGCACATTATAGGGGGGCCTATGGGCTACTGGCACATTATAGGGGGGCCCTCTCTGGCTACTGGCAGATTATAGGGGGGTCTATGGGCTACTGGCAAATTATAGGGGGCCTATTGGCTACTGGCACATTATAGGGGGGACTATGGGCTACTGGCACATTATAAGGGGGCCCTATCTGGCTACTGGCACATTATAGGGGGGCCCTCTCTGGCTACTGGCAGATTATAGGGGGGTCTATGGGCTACTGGCAAATTATAGGGGGCCTATTGGCTACTGGCACATTATAGGGGGGCCTATGGGCTACTGGCACATTATAGGGGGGCCCTCTCTGGCTACTGGCAGATTATAGGGGGGTCTATGGGCTACTGGCAAATTATAGGGGGCCTATTGGCTACTGGCACATTATAGGGGGGATTATGGGCTACTGGCACATTATAAGGGGGCCCTATCTGGCTACTGGCACATTATAGGGGGGCCCTCTCTGGCTACTGGCAGATTATAGGGGGGTCTATGGGCTACTGGCAAATTATAGGGGGCCTATTGGCTACTGGCACATTATAGGGGGGCCTATGGGCTACTGGCACATTATAAGGGGGCCCTATCTGGCTACTGGCACATTATAGGGGGGCCCTCTCTGGCTACTGGCAGATTATAGGGGGGTCTATGGGCTACTGGCAAATTATAGGGGGCCTATTGGCTACTGGCACATTATAGGGGGGCCTATGGGCTACTGGCACATTATAGGGGGGCCCTCTCTGGCTACTGGCAGATTATAGGGGGGTCTATGGGCTACTGGCAAATTATAGGGGGCCTAAAGGCGACTGGCACATTATAGGGGGGCCTATTGGCTACTGGCACATTATAGGGGGGTCTTTTTGGCTACTGGCACATTATAGGGTGGCCCTCTCTGACTACTGGCAGATTATAGGGGGATCTATGGGCTACTGGCAAATTATAGGGGGCCTATTGGCTACTGGCACATTATAGGGGGGCCTATTGGCTACTGGCACATTATAAGGGGGCCTTTTTGGCTACTGGCACATTAAAGGGGGGCCTATGGCTACTGGCAGATTATAGGGGGGTCTATTGGCTACCTGAAGATTATAAGGGGGCCTATGGCTACAGGCGGATTATAGGGGGGCCTATAGCTACTGGCACATTATAGGGGGCCCTATTGGCACATTATAGGGGGGCCTATGGGCTACTGGCACATTATAGGGGGGCCCTATCTGACTACTGGCGCATTATAGGGGGGCCCTCTCTGGCTACTGGCAGATTATAGGGGGGTCTATGGGCTACTGGCAAATTATAGGGGGCCTATTGGCTACTGGCACATTATAGGGGGGCCTATGGGCTACTGGCACATTATAAGGGGGCCCTATCTGGCTACTGGCACATTATAGGGGGGCCCTCTCTGGCTACTGGCAGATTATAGGGGGGTCTATGGGCTATTGGCAAATTATAGGGGGCCTATTGGCTACTGGCACATTATAGGGGGGCCTATGGGCTACTGGCACATTATAGGGGGGCCCTCTCTGGCTACTGGCAGATTATAGGGGGGTCTATGGGCTACTGGCAAATTATAGGGGGCCTAAAGGCGACTGGCACATTATAGGGGGGCCTATTGGCTACTGGCACATTATAGGGGGGTCTTTTTGGCTACTGGCACATTATAGGGTGGCCCTCTCTGACTACTGGCAGATTATAGGGGGATCTATGGGCTACTGGCAAATTATAGGGGGCCTATTGGCTACTGGCACATTATAGGGGGGCCTATTGGCTACTGGCACATTATAGGGGGGCCTTTTTGGCTACTGGCACATTAAAGGGGGGCCTATGGCTACTGGCAGATTATAGGGGGGTCTATTGGCTACCTGAAGATTATAAGGGGGCCTATGGCTACAGGCGGATTATAGGGGGGCCTATAGCTACTGGCACATTATAGGGGGGCCTATTGGCACATTATAGGGGGGCCTATGGGCTACTGGCACATTATAGGGGGGCCCTATCTGACTACTGGCGCATTATAGTGGGGGGGCCCTCTCTGGCTACTGGCACATTATAGGGGGGTCTATGGGCTACTGGCAAATTATAGGGGGCCTATTGGCTACTGGCACATTATAGGGGGGCCTATTGGCTACTGGCACATTATAGGGGGGCCTTTTTGGCTACTGGCACATTATAGGGGGGCCTATGGCTACTGGCACATTATAGGGGGGTCTATTGGCTACCTGAAAATTATAGGGGGGCCTATGGCTACAGGCGGATTATAGGGGGGGACTATAGCTACTGGCACATTATAGGGGGGCCTATTGGCTACTGGCACATTATAGGGGGGGCTATGGCTACTGGCAGATTATAGGGGGGCCTATTGGCTACTGGCAGATTATAGGGGGGCCTATTGGCTACTGGCACTTTATAGGGGGCACTATGGGGACATTAGCTCAACTGGGGACATTACAAGGGGGTATTTTTTGCACTGTCTATTATAAGGAGAATTATGGTGGGGGCATTATGGTGGGCTTTATTACTCCCCCATGGTATGACCCCCTAGTAGCAGCACCAGCCTCTCCCTGCTCTGCTATCCCTCTGCCTCTTCTCCAAATCCTTATTATGAAATTTTTCTCATTAGGATAAAACACATCAGCTCCGCCGAGCCCCGACCAAAGTGTGGAGGCGTCCGAGATCCCCGAGGGTCAAGCCAAGTAATTGTAAGTTTTCATATGAAATATGTTTGTTATACACATATAGCATATACCGTGCCCCACAATATACAGTTTCTTCTGCAAAAGTCATCAAGTGTCATGTGGGGGCCCCCTTATTCTTTTTCACCCCAGGACCCCATTTCACCTAGAACCGGCCCTGGTGACAGTCACTTCTTTATACTATGCGATCTCCGAATCAGATCGGCATCGCATAGTACTGTCGTGTGTGTGGCTCCTCCCCTGCCCTGCTGCGCGGCCAAGTAGCGTGACCGTGCACTTGTGAAAGTAAGTGTCCCTGAATGGCAGTTAGGAAATGTGGTCACCCTACTGTTGCCTCTATAAATGGCCCCCGTCGGCGCAAACACCAGTGTCACCCAGCTCCTCTCGGCCGCTCTGCTACTTCAGAAGAGAACATGCTGCCTTCCCAAATACGCGTGTCACTGATCGGGCTCCTCTGCGGTCACGGCAGCTCCCTCCGCCCACTTCTGCTACTATTGGCTGGGAGGGAGACTGCCCACCTAGTAGCCATTGGCAGGCTGTGAAGTGATCCGGGGACCTGAAGGGAGGAGACAGTGACACCACAGGAAGCTGCAGGAGCATTTATCTCGGTGGCTAGAGGCTGCTGAAGCATTCATCTGACCCCCAGGCCCCAACTACCAGGAGAGAAAGACAAGAGGGAACAACACCTGAATAAAGAAAGAAAAGGAGTAACAGTAACTCCATGTTCTTTTTGTATGACCTTTGCACTTCCTTACTGACCTCTACGTCACACCTCTGTTCGGTTTTGACATTTTTATTTCGGTGCACATCTAGTTAAAACTCTTTGACATGCCATTACCCCTTCTTCCGGTCAACACTGACAGAGAGGTATGTTAAAATGTAGAAAAACCAAATCAAATAAAGTAGATTACTATAAAAATTAACCCTTTATGGTGATTATCTGCAACTAAGGTGCAGATTTGTTTTGCACCCTAAGGAGTTAATTTTTTGTTTTATCCCCACATGACTTACATCATACTCCTTTATCACTGAGGGTGTTATTTAATAAGCTGCCAAATAAATACCTGTCCTGAAATGAAGGAAGCTGAAGCTTCTTCGACTATTCACTTCAGTCCTGTACGGCTAATTTTATCGCTTCGTCTCCCTTCACTTCCCCTTCAGTTAAGCTGAACAGCCTCAGGACTTTTGGCTGAACCAAAGGGAGTATTCTGGTTAGCTCAGCCGATCCAACATCTGGGTCTGCTGAGGCAAACATTCGTCAGTTTATTCACTTTTGTACGGGCTATTCTCTCAGGGGCCAAACAGCAGAATGTGAACAGCCGAATGTTCAGCTTAATCCTTTGGCTCCTTAGTGAACCCCCTACGTTTTTCAGTGACACCGCACATTGTATGCCACATTAGTTTGCAAACTTTGTTGTTAGTAGATCTAAAGGAAATTGTACAATCAAATTTTAAGGTGTGTGTTGAGCTTTAGGGTTCCATTGCAAAGGCCTGCTCTGGATGCCAAACGCTCCAGTAAGTAATGCTTGTGCGGTGGTGCCCTTACACCTGTGGGAGCACACTGGCATGGCATGCCCTCACCTTCGGGTCACCTTAGATGATTGGCATACAGTACAGACCAAAAGTTTGGACACACCTTCTCATTCAAAGAGTTTTCTTTATTTTCATGACTATGAAGGCATCAAAACTATGAATTAACACATGTAGAATTATATACATAACAAACAAGTGTGAAACAACTGAAAATATGTCATATTCTAGGTTCTTCAAAGTAGCCACCTTTTGCTTTGATTACTGCTTTGCACACTCTTGGCTTTCTCTTGATGAGCTTCTAGAGGTAGTCCCCTGAAATGGTCTTCCAACAGTCTTGAAGGAGTTCCCAGAGATGCTTAGCACTTGTTGGCCCTTTTGCCTTCACTCTGCGGTCCAGCTTACCCCAAACCATCTCGATTGGGTTCAGGCCCGGTGACTGTGGAGGCCAGGTCATCTGGCGCAGCACCCCATCACTCTCCTTCATGGTCAAATAGCCCTTACTTTCAACGTTTTCCCAATTTTTCGGCTGACTGACTTTCATTTCTTAAAGTAATGATGGCCACTCATTTTTCTTTACTTAGCTGCTTTTTTCTTGCCATAATACAAATTCTAACAGTCTATTCAGTAGGACTATCAGCTGTGTATCCACCTGACTTCTCCTCAATGCAACTGATGGTCCCAACCCCATTTATAAGGCAAGAAATCCCACTTATTAAACCTGACAGGGCACACCTGTGAAGTGAAAACCATTTCAGGGGACTACCTCTTGAAGCTCATCAAGAGAATGCCAAGAGTGTGCAAAGCAGTAATCAAAGCAAAAGGTGGCTACTTTGAAGAACCTAGAATATGACATATTTTCAGTTGTTTTACACTTGTTTGTTATGTATATAATTCCACATATGTTAATTCATAGTTTTGATGCCTTCAGTGTGAATCTACAATTTTCATAGTCATGAAAATAAAGAAAACTCTTTAAATGAGAAGGTGTGTTTAAACTTTTGGTCTGTACTATATATAAAGCTTTAATTTGTATTCTGGATATGTACTATAAAGCCCTTATTCCTGTCCTAATTGTTACTCCCTTTTATTTGTTTGATGTCCAGCAAACCGTTTAGTCCATTCCTTTTTGATAAATATGGAGAGCATACCATCAAAAAGCAAGGAAAAAAGTGGAGCTCAAAAAATACGTGAGAAAAGGGCTAAAGAGCTTGACATAGCAGGAAAGGATCCTAAGCAAATGAAATTATCATTTGCAGTGGTGAGTTGAAAGTTTAGAAGTTGTAAAGCAGGGGTAGGCAGCCTTCTGCACTGCTCATAATGCTCATAATTTTGATATGACTTTTTGTAGGGTCATGGTGCAACAGTACCCAAAGAAAGACCAACAGAGGTTTGCACAGACCAGGATAGGCTTCCAGTGAGGCAAGATGTGCTAGTTCAAGAGGAGTTGAGAACACAAAGTCCAAGTAGCTTAGTAGAGAAGGAGTTGGACTTTGAAAGCAGTTCTGAAATGACTATTATAGAACAATCACCCATTCCTTGCTCTGAAGCTACAAGCTTTCATGATTTAGAAAGCGGTAGAACAGAAGAAGAGTCTGCATCTTCTGATGTTCAGTTTGACACCACCAAAACTCTCTTTAGTCTTCCTTCTACATGTTCCATGGCAGAAAAAATTGCATTTGTGCAAATGCATCCAGTGCAACCAAGCACTACCGATTGTGAAGGCCTTCCCTTTAAAGAAATCGATTTTTATTTCCGTAGAAATCCAAATGGAGAACTTATTAGGCGTTCATGGCTTACTTGCAGAGTAAACAATAGAAAGCTTGAAGCTTTTTTTTGCAGTATCTGCATAGCATTTTCAAATTCCACTTCATCGTTCACTAGTGGGTGTACAAATTTTAGGCATTGTTATCAGGTTGCTAACAAACATGAGATATCAAAAACTCACCGTGAAGCTGTGAACACATATTTTACTATAACAAAGAGCAGAGGCATTGATACATTGATAAACCAGGCACATGCTTCAAAAAGAAAGAAGGAGATACTTCAAAACATAGAAGTAATGAAACGAATCTTTGATATTGTTAAACTGCTAGCAAAACAAGGATTACCTTTTCGTGCCCATGGAACTAATGAATCATTATATAATTTGAACAATGCTGAAATTAACCATGGAAACTTTCTAGAAATGGTTTTATTTCTCTCGAATTATGACGTTCCGCTTAAAAATCACATTCGGAAATGCATTTCTGAAAGTGAAAAGAGTAAAAAACAGAGAAGACTCCTGGGAAAACAGACAGCTGGCCGTGGATCACTTGTGACATTTTTGTCATATAACACAGTAAAAAAAGTTATTATGGCAATCGTTCAGACCATGAAGTCATCAATAGTGTCTGAAATTGGTGAAAAGAGATTTAGCATCCAAGTAGATTCTACACAAGATGTTGGAGTAGTTGACCAAGCTACTGTGGTTGTTAGATATGTAAAAGAGGAATCTGTTAAGGAACGTCTCATCTCTGTTTTACCGGTAAAAGATTCATCTGGAAGAGGACTCAATGAACTTTTAATGTCAAGTTTTCAAATTCTTGGACTGGATTACAAAAAAATAGCAGGAGAGTCTTTTGATGGAGCAGCAAACATGAAAAGTGCTTATGTGGGGTTGCGTGCTCAGATTGCAAAGGAAGTGCCTAATGCTGTCTACATTTGGTGCTATAGTCACATTTTAAACCTGTGCATATCTGATTGCTGTGATGTTTTAGAGGCAAAAACTTTTTTTGGTCTCCTACATCGCCTAGCAACATTTATTGGGGACTCTCATAAGAGAATGAATGTCTGGAGGGATCAGCTTGATAAGAGATGTGGGCATGAGAAACTTCTCAGGTTGCAAAAAATTGGAGAGACAAGATGGTGGGCCAAAGATAAAGCCCTCCACTGGCTATTTGGAGAAAAACACTCACTATTTTTGGACACTTTAGAAGTTTTATTGTTGATTTCACAGTTCAAACAGTCTGATTCAAAGACTACTTCAGAGGCTTCTTCTCTGTCAGAAAACCTATGTTTGTTTAAGACCATTTTAACTGCACATCTATTTTTGTCTATTTTTGATGTTATTGGCCCTGTTTCAAGATATCTTCAAACAAGTGGTCTTGACTATATGGTTGCATGGAGAATGGTGGAAAGTACAGTTGACCAACTAAAAAAAATTGAGTTTTCTTATATAAAAGAGAAAGCAAAGCAGTTTTCAAAAAAAATAAATGACCTAATCATAGAAAGAGAGGGCCTTGATTCCCTGGAAGTTGAGTCAGAGCTACAAGAGAGAAGAATTGGGCGAAAAAAGCGTATGCCTGGCGAATCCTCAATTGATGAACGTCCTATTAGTGAAACCCAACGTTTTCGAGTTGAAGTTTTTAGACCAATTCTGGATCAGATCATTGGAAGCCTGGATGAGCGATTTTCTGAAAACAAACAACTAGTTCAGGACTCCCAATACTTGGATCCTCGTTTCTTTGACAAAATCAGAAAAGATCCAAATGTGTTAGAGGCAGGAGCACTACAAAGAATTTCTCAATTGGCAAACGTGGATGAATCAGGTCTGAAAACTGAGCTACAGAGTTTTGCCAACTTGTTCCCACATCTTAGAGAACATGAGAGCGGGAAGGTAGACCTAGTTCCCAGTAGCTGTCAGCAAGAAGAAGATGATGATGATTATCTGGATAATAATCCTGTTAATACTGATGCTGATGATGATGACTGGGGCTCCTGTAAAGTTGATACCATGGAACAAGAAACAAAATGCAAGTCCTGTAACAAATGTTTTCTTTGCTGTCACCGATTTCTTGTAAAATATAATCTTTTTTCATCTGCTTATGAAAATCTCTCTGTTGTTTATGAATACCTGCTAACACTATCATATACTCAAGTGGCATGTGAAAGAGCATTTAGTAAGCTAAAACTTATAAAGACTCGCCTAAGAGCCACCATGGGGCAAGAACTTCTTGATGCACTTATGATAATGTCAGTTGAAAGAGATCTTTTGGAACTTGTTCAATTTCCAGATGTTCTTGAAAAAATTCGGACGACCTCTCCTTTGATGAGGTCTTTGCTAACGGTTTGAAATTTTAGAGAAAAACATACCTCTCCAAATGTTAGTATGGTGTATGCAATACATCATAATATGTTCTGCACTAAGCAGTTGCAATATGCACTTAACTATTTGAAAAAAAACTGTGTTCTCATGTTTGTTTGCTAGTGTGAAAAAAAACAATTCAAGAAATGCATGTCCTTTTAATTTATGTTTGCTTCTGTATATCGGATTAAAGTTCTCTATTTATTTTAAAGTCTTACAGTGTGACTTGTTTTAGAAGTGCACCAAAATGCAAATTTCTAAACGAAACAAAAAAAAATGTCAATCAAGTCCTCAATCTCTATTTCTGTATCCCCTGTTACAAATGAACAGGAATCCTCTATACTGAGAGTTTCTGTTCATTCATAACATGAGGACAGAGTGTGTTTACTATAATTACAACTATGAATGAACACACCTGTAGATCACTTTCTTTTTATTCATAATTGGGGACACAGTAAACATGCTAGGTCCTCAATTATTTACAAACACTCAGTGATCACTGATCACTGCGTGTTTGTGCCTCACTATGCTTCCTGACACGCTGTCACAGGAGGCTGAGCAGGCGGTGCGGAGAGGAGAGCTCAACCTCCTGGGACAGCACTGCAAGCTGTCTCTGCCCACACACCGCTCTGCCAATCTGTGACAGGAGGCTGAGCATTGTGGAGAGGAGAGACGTCGGCCACTCACTGCGCTCTCCTCCCGCAGTGCTCGGATGGCTGACACAGTTTTTCTCCTCCCTGCTGGGACACAGAGCAGTGCCCAGCGGGGAGGAGAGAATACACGGATGCAACACTGTATCAGCCAGAAAATGACACTTTCGGCATTATACCAAAAATGCCATTTTCGGCTGATATGTTTCGGCGGCCGATATATCGGAGCATCCCTAGTTTATTTTGTTTTCCTGTGTTGTAATTTACATGGCTGACGAAAGTGGCAAGGGGGGGGGAAGGGGGTCAGGAGGAGGCAGGGGAAATGGGAAAGCAGGAGGGGGCTCAGTGGGCCTCTGGGTGTTACTTGCCCCCTGGGCCAAAAGTTGCCAGTCAGCCCCTGGGTCATAGGCAGCATTTTTCTTCCTCCAAACACAGCGAGTTGAGTTAATGCCAAAGAGCTCTATTTTGGTCTCATCAGACCACAGCACCTTCTCCCAGTCACTCTCTGAATCATTCAGGTGTTCATTGGCAAACTTCAGACGGGCCTGCACATGTGCCTTCCTGAGCAGGGGGACCTTGCGAGCCCTGCAGGATTTTAATCCATTGCGGTGTAATGTGTTTTCAATGGTTTTCTTGGTGACTGTGGTCCCTGCTAATTTGAGGTCATTAACTAACTCCTCCCGTGTAGTTCTAGGATGCTTTTTCACCTTTCTCAGAACCATTGACACCCCACGAGGTGAGATCTTGCGTGGAGCCCCAGAGCGAGGTCGATTGATGGTCATTTTGTGCTCCTTCCATTTTCGAACAATCGCACCAACAGTTGTCACCTTCTCTCCCAGCTTCTTGCTAATGGTTTTGTAGCCCATTCCAGCCTTGTGCAGGTCTACAATTTTGTCTCTGACATCCTTGGACAGCTCTTTGGTCTTTCCCATGTTGGAGAGTTTGGAGTCTGCTTGATTGATTGATTCTGTGGACAGGTGTCTTTTATACAGGTGACTAGTTAAGACAGGTGTCCTTAATGAGGGTGACTAATTGAGTAGAAGTGTCTAACCACTCTGTGGGAGCCAGAACTCTTAATGGTTGGTAGGGGTTCAAATACTTATTTCACTCAATGAAATGCAAATCAGTTGCTATCTTTTATTTAAAGTTATTTTTTCGATTTTCCTTTTGATGTGCTATCTGCCACTGTTACAATAAACCTACCATTGAAATGATACTGTTCTGAGACTTTTCATTTCTTTGTCATTGGACAAACTTACAAAATCAGTGAGGGGTCAAATAATTATTTCCGCCACTGTATACGTAAATTTCAGTTAGTGTGAGTTTAGATTTTTGCATGAACACACCATCAGTATACGTGTATTTTGCAACCACTGAGCACCAATCAGTAGTGTCCATTACTGATTGTGTCTGCTCAGTCTGCATTGCAAGTTTTTTTTTTGCATTTTTGCATTTTTGCAGAAAATACTTTTTTTGTGCAGCAAAGACTTTTTTTGTGCATCAAAGACTTTTTTTTGCAGAAAATACTTTTTTTTTTTTTTTACAACTTTTCATCTACGGTAAATTTTATTTTAAATTTATTACAAGCCCCTTCACGTGTGAAAACACTGTGAATCACACCCTAATAAAATAAAAATGGCCTGTCCATCCCAAAGTGTATACTCAGCTGAAGAGGCATATGCCATGCTTGCCTCCGATACTGAGTCTGCCAGTGAGGGAGAAGATGATGCCACTTTCCTCTATTCCTCTACCCCCTCATCATCAGCAATATTCTCTGATGAGGGACCCCCTAGAAGGCGCCCCAGGGTAGCAGAGGAGGCAGCCCCCCAGAGTGAACCCTTATGGACCCCACCCCCTGACAATTATCAGGCCCAAAATCCTAGAGTTTGTGGGAAACTCTGGAATCCAAATTGACTGCACGGGCTTCACAGAAATAGATTTTTTCAAAATCTTTTTCTCAGAAGATTTTATAAATTTGATGGAGACCCAAACAAATTTATATGCCCAGCAATTTATTTCACAGAACCCTACTTCGCCATAGGACTTTGGACCCCAGTAACTGCAGCAGAGATGATTACATTTTGGGGACTCGTGCTGCATATAAGCATTGTAAAAAAAGAAAACAACCATTAGACAATATTGGAGTTCGGACATTTTCTACCAGACTACAATTTACAGTCAGACCATGACCCGGAATCGATTTGATTCAATTCGGAAATTCCTACACTACAATGACAATGCACAGTGCCCACCCCAAAACGACCCAACATTTGACCATCTGTTCAAAGTTAGGCCTGTCATTGACCACTTCAGCACCAAGTTTGCTGAGGTGTACAACCCCGATAAAAATGTATGTGTAGATGAGTCCCTATTACTGTTCAAAGGGAGGATTAGATTCCGCCAGTACCTGCCTAGCAAACGGGCAAGGTATGGCATAAAAATATACAAACTTTGTGAGAGTAGCTCCGGGTACACCCACAAATTCAGCATTTATGAAGGGAGAGATTCCCGGATAGAACCCCCAAAATGCCCCCCCATCATAGGAGTTAGTGGGAAGATTGTGTGGGAGTTACTGCACCCACTGCTGGATAAGGGTTACCACCTCTATGTGGATAACTATTATACCAGCATACTCCTATTCAGGTCCCTAACTGCCAGAGGTACTGTAGCTTGCGGCACAATGCACAAAAATCAGAGAGGCCTCTCTAGATCCCTGGTAGGGTAACCACTGAGAATGGGTGAAAGTAGGGCTCTCCTCCATGATAACATGCTGGTGGTTAAGTACAAGGACAAGAGGGACGTCCTTGTACTGACAAACATTCACACTAATGCCAGCTGCCCTGCCCCTGTACGTGGTACCACAACCACTACCCCCAAACCAGTTTGCATTCTGGACTACAACAGGAACATGGGAGGGGTGGATCTTGCAGATCAACCTATGTAGCCCTACAGTGCCACACGAAAAACAAAAGTGGGGGGCCTGGCCTGAGCATGGACGTGTGAGCAGCCTGTGTACAGAGCTCCCGGACCCTGGGCCCACTTAAATACCTCTTGCAGTTCTCTTAGTGGCCCTTCTCTCCTCTCTTGGGCATGGTGAGACGCCCTGGATGCCGAGCGACCCGCTTTGTGCTGTCAGAACCGCAGATAGCGCATTATTTCTCCCAGCAGCCGCCGCCCGTGCCACACGCTGGCACCACCAAGATGGCGCCGATGGAAGCGACGGGGCCAGACGCGCCAGAACAGCCGCGATATCACTCGATTCAAGCCCCAGCTCAACTGCTCTCAGGCTCTCCTGTCATTACAGACCGGAACTCTGATGGGGCTCCGATGGTGCCTGCAAAGGCCTCTTTCACCTTCACCCCAGGCACATGGGCCACGCTACAATCGGCCTCCTCGCCCTCTGCACCGGCTTCAGGGAGCACTGGAATTGAGGTGAGACCACCGCCTGACTCCCCCTGTCATGCGATGCGACAGGCACAGATGCCCGCATCGCCCTCTAATTATGCAGAGACTTTGGGGGGATCCCTCTTAAGACACTTGCGGCTGATATAGTAGGCCTTCAGTTGCCGCCCCGGCAGACCAACATTACAGGGTCACACCCCCATGGCCACAATAGAAATCTTGCCACCCTGTGCCCCTGAAGGTATCTCCAGTCTAGCGGGGGGACCCCATGATGGAACAGATGTTGCCGCAGGATCTGCCAGCTACCCCTGCCATCTTTCATACTCAATCAGTCTCAGAGGCCTCTGATTCGGCGTCCTCAGCCTCCTCTTCGCCTAACAAACGCGGACGGACTTAGAGGCGATGTTATTGAAGCTTGAATCTAAACAAGACAAGGCCATTGCCTCAGTCAAAGCTGACATTAGCGACATTTCTACCAAACTGATCTCCTAGGAGCGTCTTTCTAACTCTCTGGACTCACGTCTGATACAGGTAGAGGCGAGCGTTGCCTCTCAAAAAGCCCTAAACAGACACCTGCTGCTTCAACTTGATGACCAGGAGAATAGAGGGCGCCGGAACAATATTAAACTGCGAGGGATTCCCAAAGAGATTCAATCTTCAGAATTGCGTGAAACAGTGACGGCTATTTTTAACACCCTCCTCGACAGGCCGGAAGAGTCAGAGATTGAACTGGACAGGGTCCACCGAGTCATGGGTCCCCGACGTGTAGGTGCCTCCAACCAGCGAGACGTGCTGTGTCGCGTCCATTTCTTCTGAGAAAAAGAGGACTTGATACAGAGAGCCTGGAGACGAGGCCCGGTGCCTTTTGCAAATTCTCAAATCCACATTTTACCGGATGTGTCTAGAAGAACCTTGATGATTAGGCGTATTTTGAAGCCGATCCTCCAAGTTATGACTGAGGCTGGAGCCATGTATCGATGGGGACACCCCTTCCACTTGATTGTCCGCAGGAATGGAACCACATTCGCTCTTCTCTCGCCGGACCAGGCAGAGGACTTGTCCCGCTTTTTAGATGTACCTATAGTATCACTACCGAACTGGTGGGAGGTCCCGATCCCTACATCTTTTGTCCCGGACTCATCTAGTCTCCAAGGTGTTGGTGACAACCGGACATTGCCTCAAGATGTACCAGTGGGGGGACGAGATCGTTCTCCCCGCTCTGTTCCGGATTAATGAGCTTGTGATGGGGCTTGAAGGCCTTTATTGTCATAGCCAGTAACTGCCTCTCTCAGAGCCACTGTGTAGGATGATCCGAATCCTACTATCTCACCCATGTTATGTGGGCATGCTGTTATTGTTTTCCACTAGCTGTTTTGTTCTTGATTGCCACTCAGATTAATATGACCTGGGTCCAGGGACTGGGATGCATTTCCTGATTGCTCTCCCTCTTTCCAACTAGGTCAAGCGAATCTTGGTCGACTCTCTCCGAGCCTTCCAAGAATCGCATAGTGTGGGATTTTCCCACCTTTTTCTGCTGAGTTTTTCTCTGCAGGTTTTGTTTTACTCTCTCTGGACTAGCCGGTTAGAGTTATATTGTAAAGTCTTCTTTGTTTTGTCTTGTCTTTCCCCCCTCCCTCTTGTCTCCTCTGTCTGTTAGTTCGTATTTTTCACTCTCCCATTTCTTACCAGATTGAAGCCATGACTACTGTCCAGTTTGCGTCTATCAACGCCAATGGGCTGAATACCCCTGAGAAGCGCTCCTCCATTCTCCGGCTCCTATGGAGCAAGAAGGTACAAGTAGCTTTTATTCAAGAGACCTACTTCCGTAGGGATGCTATGCCGTCGCTTAAATCCCCTAGGTATCCGGATACCTATCATGGCTGTTTTTCGGGGTCAAAGTTGAGGGGAGTAAGCATACTCATTGCCAGATCTGTTCCATGGGAATTCTTAGATGCTCGCACTGACGACAATGGTCACTTCCTATTTCTTAAGGGACGTCTAGCAGGACAACTGTACACCCTAGCAAATGTATACCTGCCCAACACCAAACAACTCAAGGCCCTAACTGGGATTTTGACTCGCCTGGATGACTTTGTGGAGGGCACCCTGTTGGTCGGGGGAGATCTCAATGTGGCACTAGAGCCTGTCGTGGATGTCTCTAGAGTGTCCTCTCACCTTGCTCACTCATATCTCCGGGACATCAAAAAGCTTCTCCATACCCATCAGCTAGTAGACGCGTGGCGGGTTCTTAACCCTGAGGTCAAAGACTTCACGTTTTATTCAGCAGCGAGGGACACTTATTCCAGACTAGACTTGTTTTTACTGAGACACTCGGCGGTATCACTCTTAGCTTCATCAGTCATAGACCCGCTGACCTTTTCGGCCCACGCGATGCTCCATGTTTCCTTAAAGTCCCCCCTCCCTGCTCCTAAATCTTGGCAGTGGCGATTAAATGGATCCTTACTGCAGGATCTGTAGGTAGCTCAGGAGGTACAAACGGAGATCTCTCAGTACTTTGAAACCAATCAAACTGATGATATGTCACCGATCTCGGTTTGGGCAGCTCAAAAATGTTTAATCCGTGGGGAATTCATCAAGCATGGAGCGACGTAAGAAAGAAAGGGCAGCTGAAATCTCTCAGCTTTTAGCGGAAATAGTCACCCTTGAACAGGCCCATAAAAAGTCTCACATGATGGCTGCTCACACTTCCCTCCTCTTAACCAGAAGTAAGCTCAAGGAGAAGTTGGATTTACGTACGAAAACCATTCTAGCTAAGGGCCGCAGGTACTTCTTTGAGTTCGGAAACAAAAGTGGTAAATTGCTAGCCAGATTACTCAGAGAGCAAAGAGCAAGAAATTATGTTCCCCGTATAGCCACTGCCCGAGGGTCACTCCTTAATGACCCAGCCGTGATTGCAGAAGCCTTTGCTCAGTATTACCAATCCTTATAAAATCTCTCACAGCCCAACGCCACTAATGGGTCTCTGCACTCGGCGATGGACAAGTATCTTGCTGATTCGGGTATGCCAAAGATACCTACAGACTCCCTCCTAGACTTAGACAGACCGATCTCTGCCAAGGAAATAGCAGAGGCTTTAAAAACGATGCAACCCAGTAAGACCCCGGGTCCTGACGGCCTCCCTACCTCCTACTACAAGAGATTTTTACCTCTTCTCCAGGCCCCACTAGCTAAAGCACTTAATGTACTCAGCACAGGGCATTCACTCCATGCAGACATGTCACATGCTCATATCACAGTAATACATAAGGAAGGAAAGGACCCCACCCACTGCGGCAACTATCGTCCCATTTCACTTTTAAACGTGGACCTTAAATTGTTTGCTAAAATTCTGGCCACACGGCTGGTTAGGCTGCTATCTAATCTCATACACAATGACCAGGTGGGTTTCATTCCGTCGCGTGAGGCGAGAGATAACACCACTAAGGTTCTCAATCTTATTCACCACGCCAGGATCCGAAACGCCCCACTCTGTCTCTTGTCCACGGATGCTGAAAAAGCCTTTGACAGGGTGGGGTGGCCTTGGTTGTTCGCGGTATTGCGCTACGTTGGCATCACCGGTTCTCTGGCGACATGGATCCGAGCTCTGTATGAGTCTCCGTCTGCAGCCACGAAGGTGAATGGTGTGCTCTCTCCGTCTTTTGCGATACGGAATGGGACCCGCCAGGGGTGCCCCCTCTCCCCACTGATATACGTTCTTAATTTGGAACCGCTCCTGAGGGCAATCCGACAGAACCCAAATATATTGGGACTCTCGGTAGAGGGCAAAGAATTTAAGATAGCAGCTTATGCGGATGACCTAATGTTCACGCTTACTAACCCCAAGATTTATTTTCCGAACTTGATGGCGGAATTTCACACATTTCACGGCCTCTCTAATCTGAAGATTAACTTTCAGAAATCAGAGGCCTTAAATATATCACTACCGGATACTCTTGCATCCGACCTGGTCGCTTCCTTCCCATTCAAGTGGGCTACTGGAGCAGTGAAATATCTGGGCACGTATATCCCCTCAGATCTGAAGGAGGTGTACCACAGGAATTTTATCCCTCTCCGGGACCGGATCAGGGAAGATCTTAAGAGGTGGTCGAAGGGACTACACACGTGGTTTGGAAGATGTGCCATTTTTTAAATGAACATCCTCCCACGGGTGTTATACCTCTTTCAGACCCTCCCCATTAAACTCCCCTCTAGTTTCTTCAATAGGATCCATGGGGACTTATTCAGATTTATCTGGGCTAGGGGTAGCCCGAGACCCAATTGATCTCTCTTACACATCCCGAGGGACAAAAGAGGGCTAGGTGTACCTGACTTACGTAAATATTACTCAGCCTCCTTGCTTCAAAGGATAGTGGACTGGTGTCGACACACACTGTTCAAACAGTGGGTCTCGATCGAACAACTGTGCTCGAGTTATCCTCTGGCCTCCTTGCCCTGGGTAGATATGAAACTCCCTTCAGCTCTTTCTAACCACCCCACAATCGGTCCCACCATTACACAATTTCATAAGGTCAAAGAAAATTCTTTGATCTCCCCCTCCCCCTCACTGTTGTTCCCCGTTCTAGGAAATCCCAGTTTCCCAGCGAGTTGTCGAGGAGGACTGTTTTTGCAATGGCAAATGGTAGGTCCCGTGCTCCCTTTTTTAGAACCTCGAGCAGATGGTTTACTTATGACGAGATATTGAAATTGACAGATCCCTGCCCCTTGGGATTCTGGAGATCCAGACAACTGACACATTTTCTATCCTCTATTCCGGCTTCCGCAGGGTTTGACAGGTCTCTTACCTCTTTTGAGAAAGCATGTGTTGGGACGGGCGCATATAGACATTCCCTATCTGAATGTTACCAGTCCTTGGTGGCTCCTCGACAGGACTACCTGCCCCGATATGTGACAAAGTGGTCTCAAGACCTGGAAGTAGACGTCCCCTCTGATCATTGGTCAAAACTATTCTGTCTGCTCTATAGGTCATCCATGGCAAGTAGGTTCCAGGAGGCGGGATATAAGATAATGTCTAGATGGTACTATGTTCCGGTCAGATTACAGAAAATGTTCCCATCCGCGTCCTCTGTTTGCTGGCGTTGTGACTTAGCCATGGGTTCATTGCTACACATTTTTGGGGAATGCCCAAAAATCTGTCCTTTTTGGCAGTCGATCCATAAAACACTGTCAATTTTTCGGTTTACGGTACCAAATACACCTGGTTTCTTTTTATTATTCCTATCGGATCTCCCAATGAGTGTGCTTCGTAAGTATTGTCTGTTCTCCTTGGTGATAGCGGCTAGGTCATGCATCCCTGCGAGGTGGAAGCTCTCCTTGCCTCCGACAATTGGCTGCTGGATCCAAAAGGTGGAGGAGATCCAGAGAAGGGAGGAACTTACTTCGCAGCTACGAGCTAAGCATAAAGCTTTCCTTGATGTTTGGGCCCCCTGGTTTTCCTTCCAGGAATCCCAGGAATTTCGGAACCTACTGTCGTGAGAAGCTGAACTTTTCAATCCTTGTACTCTTCTGTGCTCCCCCCCCTTCCTCCTGTGTTCATTGTCCGTCAAAGTTTTGTTCTCCTTATCTCCCTATATGTTTGTTGGATGCACCTTTCAATATGTTTACAAGTGTGTCATTACATTCTTCCTGGGCATTTTTGTTTCTGAGGCCAGGAGTACGTATTCATCAATATCTCCTGGCAGGGTACCTGCTTAGACAAATCAGATCCTTTTTCAATGGGGTACTTCACCCCACACTGCAGTTGCCAGTAGGCTTTATTAAGATGACTGTAACATGATGACCTCTCATTGTAGTGCATTATCTTTGAAGTACTTGATGTATTCTGTCTACAGGGATTGCAGAATTATTAGGCAAATGAGTATTTTGACCACATCATCCTCTTTATGCATGTTGTCTTACTCCAAGCTGTATAGGCTCGAAAGCCTACTACCAATTAAGCATATTAGGTGATGTGCATCTCTGTAATGAGAAGGGGTGTGGTCTAATGACATCAACACCCTATATCAGGTGTGCATAATTATTAGGCAACTTCCTTTCCTTTGGCAAAATGGGTCAAAAGAAGGACTTGACAGGCTCAGAAAAGTCAAAAATAGTGAGATATCTTGCAGAGGGATGCAGCACTCTTAAAATTGCAAAGCTTCTGAAGCGTGATCATCGAACAATCAAGCGTTTCATTCAAAATAGTCAACAGGGTCGCAAGAAGCATGTGGAAAAACCAAGGCGCAAAATAACTGCCCATGAACTGAGAAAAGTCAAGCGTGCAGCTGCCAAGATGCCACTTGCCACCAGTTTGGCCATATTTCAGAGCTGCAACATCACTGGAGTGCCCAAAAGCACAAGGTGTGCAATACTCAGAGACATGGCCAAGGTAAGAAAGGCTGAAAGACGACCACCACTGAACAAGACACACAAGCTGAAACGTCAAGACTGGGCCAAGAAATATCTCAAGACTGATTTTTCTAAGGTTTTATGGACTGATGAAATGAGAGTGAGTCTTGATGGGCCAGATGGATGGGCCCGTGGCTGGATTGGAAGGGCAGAGAGCTCCAGTCCGACTCAGACGCCAGCAAGGTGGAGGTGGAGTACTGGTTTGGGCTGGTATCATCAAAGATGAGCTTGTGGGGCTTTTTCGGGTTGAGGATGGAGTCAAGCTCAACTCCCAGTCCTACTGCCAGTTTCTGGAAGACACCTTCTTCAAGCAGTGGTACAGGAAGAAGTCTGCATCCTTCAAGAAAAACATGATTTTCATGCAGGACAATGCTCCATCACACGCGTCCAAGTACTCCACAGCGTGGCTGGCAAGAAAGGGTATAAAAGAAGAAAATCTAATGACATGGCCTCCTTGTTCACCTGATCTGAACCCCATTGAGAACCTGTGGTCCATCATCAAATGTGAGATTTACAAGGAGGGAAAACAGTACACCGCTCTGAACAGTGTCTGGGAGGCTCTGGTTGCTGCTGCACGCAATGTTGATGGTGAACAGATCAAAACACTGACAGAATCCATGGATGGCAGGCTTTTGAGTGTCCTTGCAAAGAAAGGTGGCTATATTGGTCACTGATTTGTTTTTGTTTTGTTTTTGAATGTCAGAAATGTATATTTGTGAATGTTGAGATGTTATATTGGTTTCACTGGTAAAAATAAATAATTGAAATGGGTATATATTTGCTTTTTGTTAAGTTGCCTAATAATTATGCACAGTAATAGTCACCTGCACACACAGATATCCCCCTAAAATAGCTAAAACTAAAAACAAACTAAAAACTACTTCCAAAAATATTCAGCTTTGATATTAATGAGTTTTTTGGGTTCATTAAGAACATGGTTGTTGTTCAATAATAAAATTAATCCTCAAAAATACAACTTGCATAATAATTCTGCACTCCCTGTACTTTGCTCATGCACGGTTTGTTATCCGTATATACTTAAATAAAGAATTAAAAAAAGAAAAGAAAAACAAAAGTGTGGTACAAAAAGCTGGCCGTACACATTGTACAGATGGCAATGTGCAATGCGTACGTGCTATTTCATTCTGCAGGCCACAGAGGAACTTTCCTTCAGTTCCAAGAGGTGGTAATCAAGGCCCTAATTTTTCAAACCCAGTCCAGGGAGGGTCCCAGTTTCAGGAAGTTACAGTGCCCATGTTGTACAAGGGCAATAAGAGATAAAAAAGGAACGAGGGTTAATCTAGAGGCGCCAATGGTGCTGGGAGGCAAAGAGAAGAAAGTGGATGTGTTGAAGTAAGCCGGTATAGTGAGAGGGTGGTACACTGTCAGTAAAGGTTTAAGAGGGAGGCTGCTGTAAAATCAATTAACAGGGACAGATGCCCATGTGTATTCTAATTTTGCTGGAGGGAAAGGATGAGAACGGGGGATGTGGACAACCTACTGAGTGTAAAAAAATAACTCTAGTGGTCCTGACAATCCCCCAAAAAAAGCAAGAAGAAAAAGAAGAGAACAAAGCACCAACCTTAAATGTGTCCCAAGGAATTAGGTTGCTCAAATGGGTAGAGTTTCTCCCACAACCACAATCAATTAGGAGTCACCACATAGTGGATTGCAGATTAATTGTGCGCAATTATGTAAACCATGAAACATAAAACATATAGACTTGAAGCGTCTAATATATCTATAGAGAACAAACTATAGATAAAAAATATAAAAAACAGCATGCTAAAAACATATTAAGATATCAGAGTATTTACTCGCTTCACTGGGGGGTAGTCTGTGGGATAAACTCAAGACACCCAAACAAACCAATCCCCCCTAGCCAGAATCGCCTGTAGAGTCGCAGATATTGATGGCAGCCAGTCACACAGGGGCTTCTTAGCAATATCTTTATTCCAGATTCTTCCCAACGCGTTTCAGGGTTATCCCCTGTGTGAGATTTGAGGAAGTCATTGTGTGTTGTCCGAGGCACAAAATTGTCTCTTCAAGAGTAAGTGATACTATTCAAGCTTTATCAATGTTTTACTGGTGAAACTATACCGATAGTCTGAAGGAAACAATCAGCACAGCAAGGAAGTCAGTGAAAGATCCTCAGGAGAACAGCTTGGAAGATGGTTTCAAAAAATATAAACCTAGCAGGAATGGCCGGACAAAAAACGTTTTCAAGGCATCAGAGTGGAGCCAAACAACAGAGGTACTATAGCTAAAATACTCAAAATGTTCTCTTCTTTTTCTCCTTTCTTTTTTTGGGGGATTGTCGCGACCACTAGAGTTTTTTTTTAATACTCAGTAGGTTGCCCACATCCCCCGTTCTCATCCTTGTACCAGGGCAACATTTTCCAGGTCAAGTCGCCCAGACAGCAAGTAAGGGAAGGACCCAAAAAAGATGCAGGGTGTGTTCTAAAAGGGGGATAAGGAAAGACACCCTTTACCACTGTGAAACCTGCCTTGAAAAACCTGGCCTGTGCATGCAGGATTGTTTCATAATCTACCACACATCCATGGAGTATTCATTTATTTTCATCCTTTATGCTCCCTATAATATTTCCACTTTATATCTCTGATTTAGTCCACCTCGCTTGCATATCCACTTTCCAACAACCACTACATATTTTCTTCTGTGAGACAACCGTGTCCTTTCCACCCTTTAAAATGTTTGTACGGGTGTCCAAAAAGAGGTCACTTCTAGGTTTTTTTTATTTTATTTCTGGGGACCCCAGGAATTTTTAAAATGCAACATGGCACCTAAAATCCATGTCTGTTTATTCAGGCCTGCAAAAACCATATTTTGCACTTTGCCTCTAGAGCCCTGCTGTGCGCCCACACAGCAGGCTACAAGCACATATGGGGTGTTTGCAAAAAGGGGAGAAAATGGGGAACATATACTTGGGTGCATTTTTTCCTTTAACCCCTTGTGAAAGTGAAAAATTGGGGTCTGCTAGTAATTTTTCATTTTTTTCAAATGTGTGCTTTGAAATCCTTTCTCTAGTATTTCTGCCTTCTGTGAGACACCTCTTTGTTGAAAAGTACCCTTTCTACCACTTAAAATGTTTGTATGGGGGTGCTCCTTCCGAAATGGGGTCACTTCTTGGGGTTTTTCATTTCTGGAGACCTCAGGAAATGTATTTAATGCAACATGGCAGCTAAAATCCATATCTGTTTATTCAGGCCTGCAAAAAACAGTTTTTGCACTTTGTCTCTAGAGATCTTCTGTGCGCCAATACAGCAGGCTACAAGCACATATGGGGTGTTTGCAAAAAGGGGAGAAAATGGGGAACATATACTGGGGTTCATTTTCTCCTTTAACCCCTTGTGAAAGTGAAAAATTGGGGTCTGCTAGTAATTTTTCATTTTTACAAATGTGTGCTTTGAAATCCTTTCTCTAGTATTTCTGCCTTCTGTGAGACACCTGTTTGCTAAAAAAAAGTACCCTTTCTACCACTTAAAATGTTTGTACGGGGGTGCTCTTTCCGAAATGGGGTCACTTGTTGGTGTTTTTTATTTCTGGGGACCTCAGCAATAGTATTAATTGCAACGTGGCACCAAAAATCCATGTCTGCCAATTCAGGCCTGTCAGCAAAATTCACATATTGCCGTTTGCCTGCTGTGCGCCCATACTGCAGGCTACAAGCACATATGGGGTGTTTCCTGAATGTAGAGAAAAGGGGGAACATAACCTGGGGTGCATTTTCTCCTTTAACCCCTTGTTAATAAAAATTGGGGTCTGCTAGTATCGGTAATTATTTTTCCCCCACAAATATGTGGTTTGAAATGCTTTCTCAAGTAATTCTGTCTTCTGTGAGACACCTCTTTGCTAAAAAGTACCCTTTCTACCACTTAAAATGTTCGTACGGGGGTGCTCTTTCCGAAATGGGGTCACTGGTTTTTTTTTTTATTTCTGGGGACCTCAGGAATTTATTTAATGCAACATGGCACCTAAAATACATGTCTGCCAATTCAGGTCAGCAAAATCCATATTCAGCTGTTTGACTCTAGAGCCCTGCCATGCGCCCATACATAATTTTTTGAGCACATATAGGGTGTTGGCGTATTAATGGGGAACAAAATGTGGCGTGCATTTTCTCCTGTTACTCCTTGTGAAAGTGAAAAATGTGGATGTAAAGCAACTTTTTTGGGAAAAAAATTGTAATTTTTCATTTTCACAGCCAAGCGTTTCCTAATTCTGTGAAACGCCCGATGGGTCAAAGTGCTCACTACACACATTCAAATATTCCTTGAGGGGTGTAGTTTCCAGAATGGGGTCACTTTTTGGGGGTTTCCACTGTAGAGCCACCTCAGGGTGTTTTCACATGCAACATAGCTCCCAATTACCATTCCAGCTAAATCCTCTCTCCTAACGCCATATGATGCTTCTTCCACTCGGAAGCCTTCTGTGCGCCAATGCATCATTTTTGAGCACATATGAGGTGTTGGCGTATTCAGGGTGAAATGGACAAAAAATGTGGGGTGTAAAATATTCCTTGAGGGGTGTAGTTTCCGGAATGGGGTCACTATTTGGGGGTTTCCACTGTAGGGCCACCTCAGGGTGTCTTCATATGCGACATAGCTCCCAATTACCATTCCAGCTAAATCCGCTCTCCAAAAGCCATATGGTGCTCCTTCCACTCTGAAGCATGCTGTGTGCCCATACATCAGTTTTTGAGCACACATGGGGTGTTTCTGTAAACTCCAGATTCAGGGTAATAGATTTTGAGTTTTTTTTCTGCTGTTAACCCTTGATGTGTTGCAGAAAAAAATAGATTAAAATGTAAAATCTGCAAAAAAAAAAGTGAAATTTCATTCCCATTTTCATTTAATTCTCGTCACAGGAGCTCAATACCGCAAAAAAACTGATCAGTTTTATCCTAATGCATTCTTAATGGAAAGAATTCCATTCAGGATGCATCACTTCAGTCCCTCTTACGTTTTTTTGACGGAGAAAATACCGCAGCATGCTGCAGTTTTCTCTCTGGCCAAAAATACTGAACACTTGCCGGAATACCGGATCCGGCATTAATTTACATTGAAGTGTATTAGTACCGGATCCAGCATTAAGTGTTCCGGCAAAACGGATCCGGCTTTCCGGTCTCCGCATGCACAGACCTTTAAAAATGCAAAAAAAAATTATACCGGATCCGTTTATCCGGATGACACCCCGGAAAGACGGAGTCGGTATTTCAATGCATTTTTCAGATCCATTCGGATCCGTTTGACAAATGCCATCAGTTTGCGTCCAGATTGCCGGAACTGCCTGCCGGAATCATCTGCCGCAAGTGTGAAAGTACCCTTAGCCGCCGGTCTTAATTAAGCCCCATAGCTGGCGGAGCATCCACCAAAGTTAAAAGAGATACATTAGCATATCCAGAGCCAGTCTATTGTAAGCCAGCTTCCTAGCAGACTTACATTTACACCATTTTCTACGTCTAATCCAGGCATATAAAACGATGAATGAGACGGGCCAGCTGGCCCACACCACGCCCACAATTTTAGACCTGGCGTGAGCGGGGAAAAGTTGCAGATTGCTGCACAACTAACCGTTGTTCCGCCATCTGTGCCTGAAATATGCCTGATACAGGCATATTTCAGTATAATAAATGACCCCCTTATTTTTTATTAGCATTTACTCCTGCTGCACACGGCCGTTTTTTTTCCCCGTTTACTGGCCGTTTTTTGCGTTCCGTATACGGTCCGTATACGGAACCATTCATTTCAATGGTTCCGCAAAAAAACTGAATGTACTCCGTATGCATTCCGTTTCCGTTTTTCCGTTCCGTTTTAACATAGAACATGTCCTATTATTGCCCACAAATCACGTTCCGTGGCTCCATTCAAGTCAATGGGTCCGCAAAAAAAATGGAACACATACGGAAATGCATCCGTATGTCTTCCGTTTCCGTTCCGTTTTTTGCTGAACCATCTATTAAAAATGTTATGCCCAGCCCAATTTTATCTATGTAATTACTGTATACTGTATATGCCATACGGAAAAACGGAAATACAACGGAAACAAAAAACGGAACAACTGATCCATGAAAAACGGACCGCAAAACACTGAAAAAGCCATACGGTCGTGTGCAATAGGCCTTAGGCTACTTTCACACTAGTGGTATGGACCTCTGGCAGGCTATTCCGTCGGGTGAACAGCCTGTCGGATCCATCCTGCCGCTAGTGAACTTGTGCCCCCGGACTGCCGCGAGAGGCTGCCGGGATAAAACTACGACATTTAAAAACTCTGATATTTATTCCGGCAGCCTCTCGCCGTGTCTCTACCGGAACTCCGCCCCGCCCCCATTATATGGGGACGGAGCGGCAGTCCGGAGGCACACGTTCACTAGCGGCAGGACGGATCCGACAGGCTGTTTACCCGACGGAACAGCCTGCCGGAGGTCCGTGCCGCTAGTGTTAAAGTAGCCTTACAAGAAAACGACCACTAGATGTCAGAAGTAAACCAATAAAGACAAACCAGATTTATGAAAGGATAATAAATAAGGTACAAATTGAAGACAGATTTTGCCAATATGCATGTTTTTTTCACTCCAAATAAAAAGGCGAGCTTAGTAAATGTGCCCCTCTGTGTGCAGCATTCCTGCAACTCTCTGCATCTGGTATAAGCGGCCCTGTCTAGATAGGTCACTATAGCTGGGTATAGGCCATTAATATGTAAGATCTGCACCTGTTATGTGTTTCTGACCAGCAGCTGGTTTGGGGTCACAATCACTGATGGAAATCACTGATCAAACACTGACTATGTGAATGAGGCCTCAGAAAGCAGCTTTCCAAAAAGTGAAATTTAGCTCCGGTCATCAAAGTTTTTTTTCAGAAACATTGATGTAAATCACACGGTGCTGGGAACACGCCTGCTTTCCTGTGCACACACCTTTGTGTTTCTGCTTCCTTCAGCTTCATAGTAATCTTCAAGATGTTACCAGATACTTCTACAGAACAAGGTCAGTTAGAAATGTAGTAGATGTCACTTTCTGCTGCTACAGGTGTCACTGGTAAATTAACAACTTTTCCAGTCTCACTACCTAAAAATAATAAAACCCTAACAATAAGTTATTGGAAAAAAATGCAAAAAGTAATAAGAAGCAACCATGAGAAGGAACTGAGAGTCTGTAGCTCACATTCATGCATGTGGAAACCACGGTATTATAATTTCCCGACCACAGACCAGTGCACAACCTCCTTTACTACCTCCTCTACATTACAGCAGAGAAATGCACTCACAAAGTGAAAGTCAGCGTACTGATGGCGGGTCAGCTGTAACCTTACCAGGTTGATGGGCTCCCCGGGAAGATAGCAGAACCTCTGAGGACTGTACAGCTGAGAGGAGCATGGTAAGTGTGTGCACATACCCCAACTATACAACTGTACTGAGACAGGACATGTGTGTTATCTATAGTCCCTTCTGAAATAGTATATGCGCTGCTGTCGTATTCAATCTATGGAATAGGAGTAGCATTTAATGTTGTAACAGGAGCTAACAATAGATATGGTAAATCTCTATCTAAATCGTATTTCAGTTGACTTAAAGGGGTTGTCTCACTTCAGCAAATGACATTTATCATGTAGAGAAAGTTAATACAAGGCACTTACTGATGTATTGTGACTGTCCATATTGCCTCCTTTGCTGGCCTGATTCATTTTTCCATCAGATTATATACTCCTTATATCCAGGGGTTACGACCACCCTGCAATCCAGCAGCAGTGGTCGTGCTTGCATACTATAGGAAAAAGCCCTAACCAATGCACACTCCGATAGTCCAGACCATGAGAGAAACTGGAGCCTTTTCCTATAGTGTGGAAGCACGGCCACCACTGCTGGCTTGCTGGGTGGTCATAACTGCTGGAAATGAGCAGTGTATGATGTGATGGGACAAATTAATTAAGCCAGCAAAGGAGGCAATATGGACAATCACAATACATTAGTAAGTGCCTTGTATTAACTTTATCTACAGGATAAATGCCATTTACTGAACTGAGACAACTGTCTCCAGGAGATTCACTGGTAAAGCAGGCGCAAAGGGCCTCATTTATCAAAACTGTCTAATAGGAAAACTGTCTTAGTTGCCCATAGCAACCAATCAGAGCTCACCTTTCATTTTTTCAGAACACTTTAAGAAATTATTGGTTGCTATGTACAACTAAGACAGTTTTGGTAATTGAGGCCCAATGCCTTGTAAGACCAGCTCAGCTGAATATACTGATGCCTTTCATTTTGTGATCCATTGCCTTATTCTGGAGAAAAAGTGCTTTTTTAATCCATATGCAAATGAGCCGTGAAGTGCACTGAGGGCGGGCCCAAGCCACTCTTTTCACCCTTGTTCTTCCTGCTTCCTCTGCTAGCGCCTTCATCTTCTCCTTCATAGTCATCTCACCTAGATCTGTCAAACATGGAGGAGAGGGAGGGGCTGACAGAAAAAGCAGGAGCAGAAAGGGTGCACAGAGTGGTTTGGGCCCGGCCTCGGTGCACTTCGCTGCCCTTTTGTATATGGCATTTAAGTACTTTTTCTCCAGAATCAAGCAATGGATCACAAAATGAAAGGTACCAGTATATTCAACTGAGCTAGCTGTACAAGTCATTGAGGGTAATTTTGTGACGCAAATTTTTTTTTTTTAAACAAATATTTTGTCAATACGGGCATTTTGTTGCCACGTGGGACTTCAGCTCCAGCAAATTTACAATAATTAATGCCTGAAAACAGGCATAAAAAAGGAGTAAAAACTACTCCAGGCACATGGACTGCCAGAAGTTACCTTTCCATGAATTGATAATGTGTGTGATTTGTCGCTGGACTGGAAAAAAATGCAATGATTTGTTCACATTTGGGGATTCCTGAATATTGTGCAATTTTTTGCAGTAGTCACATAGTACAGAGTAATGGCACCAGCGTCTAGATTGGTGTTTTGCCCATTAAACCATCAAGTACTTACACACAGCAGCTTGCAGGTCTTAAAATTTAAATTTTAGTAATCCGGTATGTCCATATGTGCGTTCCACGGCCCTGGAAAAAACCGGGAAACACATGGCCGGTATCCATGTTTTGCGGTTAGGGGTACGGTCGTGTCAGTAGGGTCGTAATCAGATTTAGTTTAATCGTACGCGTCTGGTTGCCCATACATGACGTGGCCTAGCAGGAGGATCCACATAAAGATCACTGCTAATTTCTGGGCCTCACCTGACTTGCCAGCCAGTATATACAGGTGAAACTTGGAAAAATTTGAATATCGTGCAAAAGTCCATTTATTTCAGTAATTCAAATGAAAAGGAATTGTATTAATGCAGCTTAAAATTAGAATTTTGTGAAAAGGTTCAATATTCTAGGCTCAAAGTGTCACACTCTAGTCAGCTAATTAATCCATACCCCCTGAGCAAAGGGGACCTGAGATTGTGACTTTGGGGTTTTCATAAGCTGTAAGCCATAATAATCCAAATTATAACAAATAAAGGCTTGAAATATCTCGCTTTGCATGTAATGAGTCTATCTCATATATTAGTTTCACCTTTTAGGTTGCATTACTGAAATAAATGAACTTTGCACAATATTCTAATTTTTCGAGTTTCACCTGTATGTACAGTTGTGTTCAAAGTAATAGAACTCAGACATCACTAACCTGATTAATCACTGTTTTTGGTAGAAATGATATATCTACATGGCAAATAATTTACTAGCAGGTGTAGTACAGTAATAGAAATCCAACAGACCCAACAGTCATGACATGCATGCTGCCGATTCTGTGTAATTCAATCACTTATTGAAAGGGGCATGTTCAAAATAATAGCAGTGTGGAGTTCAATTAGTGAGGTCATTCATTTTTTTAGAAACAGGTGGCAATTATTGCCCTTATTTAAGGAAGGAAGGCAGCAAATGCTGTACGGGCTGGTTACAGTGCATTTCTCTCAGAAATTCTGAGAAAAATGGGTTGTTCCAGACATTTTTCAGAAGAACAGCGTACCTTGATTAAAAAGTTGATTGGAGAGGGGAAAACATATAAAGAAGTGCAGAAAATGATAGGCTGCTCAGCTAAAATGATCGCAAATGCTTTAAAATGGAAACCAAAACCTGAAAGACATGGAAGAAAGCGAAAAACTAGCATTCAGTTGGATAGAAAAATAGCCAAAATGGCAAGGACTCAGCCAACAATCAGCTCCAGGAAGATCAAAAGTGTAAAGTTACCTGTGAGTACTGTTACAATTAGAAGACGCCTATGTGAGGCCAAGCTTTCTGCAAGAAGCCCCCGCAAAGTCCCACTGTAGAAAAAAAGACATGTGCTGAAGAGGTTACAATTTGCCAAAGATCACATTGACTGGCCTAAAGAGAAATTTTGTGGACTGATGAAAGTAAGATGTTGTTTTTGGGTCTAGTGGCCGGAGACAGTTTGTCAGACGACCCCCAAACACTGAATTCAAGCCACAGTACACTGTGAAGACAGTGAAGCATGGTGGCGCCAGCATCATGATATGGGGATGTTTCTCATACTACGGAGTTGGACCTATTTATCACATACCAGGGATCATGGATCAGTTTGAATACATCAGAATACTTGAAGAGGTCATGCTGCCTTATGCTGAAGAGGAAATGCCCTTGAAATGGGTGTTCCAACAAGACAACGACCCCAAAAACATCAATAGAAACATAGAAACATAGAATGTGTCGGCAGATAAGAACCATTTGGCCCAATAAGTAGAGTCCAGCTCACCTGCTGTAGCATTCTGTCACAATAAACATCTGGTGCACGGGAAAGGTAAGACCTTGAAATACTTTACTAATAAAAGAATCCAGCACCGGAGAACTGTAAAGCTGTGCGTTCCTCTATTGCAGTGGTAAAATTCAGGCAGCAATTCAACGACATCCAGTAACATCCATCTTAAACTCAACGCGTTTCCAACAACACTGTTCTTACTCATGACTAAGAATGCACAGGTTTACAGTTCTCCGGTGCTGAATTCTTTTATTTGTCAAGTATTTCAAGACTCCAAAAACACCAGCAAAGGTGCAACATCTTGGTTTCCAGACCAACAAGATTGACGTTATGGAGTGGCCAGCCCAATCCCCGGATCTTAATCCAATAGAAGACTTGTGGGGTGACATCAAAAATGCAGTTTCTGAGGCAAAACCAAGAAATAGAGAAGAACTGTGGAATGTAGTCCAATCATCCTGGGCTGGAATACCTGTTCACAGGGGCCAGAAGTTGGTTGACTCCATGCAACACAGATGTACAGCAGTTCTCAGATACAGCGGTTATACAACTAAATATTAGTTAAGTGATTCAAAGTAAAGCAAAATCTTGCTTATATAGTGAATGTTTGAGTTTGTAAAGAAGAATGCAAACACTGCAATTTATTTTGAACAGTCTAATCTACTTTTTTTTAAAAAATTTAGAGGAACAACACAAATTTGATATAATTTTCTTCATGTTTTGATTTGGAATACAATGTAGTTTTTCCAATGCATTTGTGTGTATGGAACTTTTAGAAAGATTTTGAGCTTTATTCACTTTTTTAAACACACTGCTATTATTTTGAACACAACTGTATAAGCACGGCGTGGCAAATGCAGGTACGACCCATCAATTAGTGGTGATCCGCATGTGGATCTTGCTGCCAGGCCCCATCGTGTACCAGCAACAACTTACAGATTTATTTTCCATAGCTTGCAGGTAGGTACCCTCACCATAAAAAAAAAATCATTGAGTTAAAATGGCCAGGTTGCCAGTTATTTCATGAGATAGTCCCATATTAGACATTTTTGGCATATCTGCAGTATATGCCATAAAAGTCTAATGCAAATCCAACCTCTTGGACCCACAGGTATTTTCAGAACAGGGGTCCACTGCCCCACATCCCCTTTTGAAGCAGAGAGCGGATAGAAAGATGTGTGCACATACACATTGCTCTCTCAATTCACTTTAAAGGGAGTCACAAAAACTGTAATTTCCGATAATTGCTCTGTTTACCCATTTGAAGGCTTGACAACTTTCAGTTTTTGTCTTCTTTTTTCACTCAATTATATAGGTGTATGATGTCTTGTTTTTTTCGCAGTACAAATTGCATTTTCTAACCTCACCATTTAATATTGCATAAGTTCAATATACAGTTGCAAGAAAAAGTATGTGAACCCTTTGGAATGATATGGATTTCTGCACAAATTGGTCATAAAATGTGATCTGATCTTCATCTAAGTCACAACAATAGACAATCACAGTCTGCTTAAACTAATAACACACAAAGAAATAAATGTTACCATGTTTTTATTGAACACACCATCTAAACATTAACAGTGCAGGTGGAAAAAGTATGTGAACCCCTAGACTAATGACATCTCCAAGAGCTAATTGGAGTGAGGTATCAGCCAACTGGAGTCCAATCAATGAGATGAGATTAGAGGTGTTGGTTACAGCTGCCCTATAAAAAACACACACCAGTTCTGGGTTTGCTTTTCACAAGAAGCATTGCCTGATGTGAATGATGCCTCGCACAAAAGAGCTATCAGAAGACCTACGATTAAGAATTGTTGACTTGCATAAAGCTGGAAAGGGTTATAAAAGTATCTCCAAAAGCCTTGCTGTTCATCAGTCCACGGTAAGACAAATTGTCTATAAAAGGAGAAAGTTCAGCACTGCTGCTACTCTCCCTAGGAGTGGCCGTCCTGTAAAGATGACTGCAAGAGCACAGCGCAGACTGCTCAATGAGGTGAAGAAGAATCCTAGAGTGTCAGCTAAAGACTTACAAAAGTCTCTGGCATATGCTAACATCCTTTTAGCGAATCTACAATATGTAAAACACTAGACAAGAATGGATATCATGGGATGATACCACATAGGAAGCCACTGCTGTCCAAAAAAAAACATTGCTGCACGTTTACCGTTTGCACAAGAGCAATTGGATGTTCCACAGCAGTACTGGCAAAATATTCTGTGGACAGATGAAACCAAAAGTGAGTTGTTTGGAAGAAACACACAACACTATGTGTGGAGAAAAAGAGGCACAGCACACCAACATCAAAACCTCATCCCAACTGTGAAGTATGGTGGTGGTGGCATCATGGTTTGGGGCTGCTTTGCTGCGTCAGGGCCTGGACGGATTGCTATCATCGAAGGAAAAATGAATTCCCAAGTTTATCAAGACATTTTGCAGGAGAACTTAAGGCCATCTGTCCACCAGCTGAAGCTCAACAGAAGATGGGTGTTGCAACAGGACGACGACCCAAAGCATAGAAGTAAATCAACAACCGAATGGCTTAAACAGAAGAAAATACGCTTTCTGGAGTGGCCCAGTCAGAGTCCTGACCTCAACCCGATTGAGATGCTGTGGCATGACCTCAAGAAAGCGATTCACACCAGACATCCCAAGAATATTGCTGAACTGAAGCAGTTCTGTAAAGAGGAATGGTCAAGAATTACTCCTGACCATTGTGCACGTCTGACCTGCAACTACAGGAAACGTTTGGTTGACGTTATTGCTGCCAAATGAGGTTCAACCAGTTATTAAATCCAAGGGTTCACATACTTTTTCCACCTGCACTGTGAATGTTTACATGGTGTGTTCAATAAAAACATGGTCACATTTAATTCTTTGTGTGTTATTAGTTTAAGCAGACTGTGATTGTCTATTGCTGTGACTTAGATGAAGATCAGATCACATTTTATGACCAATTTGTGCAGAAATCCATATCATTCCAAAGGGTTCACATACTTTTTCTTGCAACTGTAGGCTGGAATTGAAAAATAAAATAAAATGACGCCATAGTTTCATGGGTTTAATTTTATGGCGTTAAGTAGGCAGTAAAACTGACCTGTTGGTTTCATTATCGGGTTAGGGCTCATGCACACAAACGTGTTTTCTTTCCGTGTCCGTTCTGGTTTTTTTGCAGACCGTATGCGGAACCATTCATGTCAATGGGTCTGCAAAAAAACACACGAAAGTTACTCGGTGTGCATTCCGTTTCTGTATTTCCGTTCCGCCCAAAAAATAGAACGTGTCCTATTATTGTCCGCATTATGGACAAGGATAGTACTGTTCTATCAGGGGCCAGCTGTTCTGTTCCGCAAAATATGGAATGCACACGGATGTCACCCGTATTTTTTGTGGACCGCAAATTACATACGGTCGTATGCATGAGCCCTAAGTATGATTACAACAATATCACCTTATATAGATTTCTTTGTGTCTAAAAAACAAACAAAAAAAACAACTTATGTTCACCATATAGGATAAATATTCTGGCATTTTGGGATGCAGCGATGCCTATGATAATTTTTGTTTATATTTATTTTAATCATAGGGAAAGAGGTGATTTGAAATGTTTTTTTTTTTTTTATATTTGTAAACTTTTTAAAAAAAATAATATTTTCCTCTTTTTAAGCCTCCCCCGGGGGACCTGAACATGCGATCATTAGATTCCTTTTTTGTACTGTCAAAGCTAGTCAGTGTATGTAATGAAACATTGAGGATGACCATCAGTGTCTGCATCATGTCATCAGGATCATCTCTTCATTAGCATCATCACCTGACTGGCAGCTGCAGACAGAGGCAGACTATCCATACCGGAGGTCCAATGACCAGGGGGTGCCCAATTCCTCCTTATGACCACCAGTCAGGTACATTATGATTAATTAATGCTGGGAGCATGTGGTACATGTGCACCTGGCTGGCAAAAGAAAGTGCCCTCCTGTATTCAACTGTATTGCCATCCTCAGGATGATGATAGAGTTGAATGCCGCGGGTTGGCAGCATTTTTTGCTGCACTGTATATTTGGTTCTGCTGGGGCAGTATTTTGTGCTACACTACAGTACTGCCATCCCCTTCTACTTTTGTTGGCTCTGCCTTCTGTCAATTTGGTCCCGCCTACAACATGGGTCCACTTTTAAGTTTTTTTTCCCCAGGACTACTTTAAAGCGGTATTATGTTTGTTAGAAGTTATTTATCCCCAAGCACTGTACTCGGCTATCTCCGGAACTCCCATAGAAATTAATGGAGCGGCCACTCACATGTGTAACTGGCCGCTCGGCACAGTGCCCCGGTGGAATAATGAATCACAGAGCTAACAATTATACCTGGCTTCATGCATGGGCAAACCAGGCAGGAGGCTTCTAACAAAAAAAAAAAAAGTGCATCCCAGACCCAGGCTCCACTACACTACTTGGTAAATAAAGTGCAATTGCAAAATGACTGCCACTGTCTGTAACCCCTTCTATTAGGAACTATAACTCCCAGCATGCTCTGACAGGGGTGGACCTTTAGGACCTGCTGGGAATTGAAGTTTTCCCCCACACCACCCCTTCCTTTTCCCCAGGCTGCAGCAGTGACTTCCTGTATAAGGCCTCCTGCACACGACTGTTGTGTGCATCCGTGGCCGTTGTGCCATTTTCCGTTTTTTTTCGCGGACCCATTGACTTTCAATGGGTCCGTGGAAAAATCGGAAAATGCACCGTTTTGCAGCCGAGACCGTGATTCGTGTATCCTGTCCGTCAAAAAAATATGACCTGTCCTATTTTTTTGACGGACAACGGTTCACGGACCCATTCAAGTCAATGGGTCAGTGAAAGAACACGGATGCACACAAGATTGGCATCCGTGTCTGTGATCCGTGGCCGTAGGTTAGTTTTTATACAGACGGATCCGAAGATCCATCTGCATAAAAGCTTTTTCAGAGCTATCATTGGTGGCAGCGGAGTGTACCGATCAGAGTCCCAGTTTAATCGCTGGGGCTCCGATCGGTAACCATGGCAACCAGGACGCTACTCAGTCCCGGTTGCCATGGTTACTTAGCAATTTGTAGAACCATTATACTTAGCTGCGATGTCTGCGTCCGGCCGGGAGCTCCTCCTACTGGTAAGTGACAGGTCATGTCACTTACCAGTAGGAGGAGCTCCCGGCCGGACGCAGACATCGCAGCTCGCAGGTAAGTATAATGGTTCTACAAATTGCTAAGTAACCATGGCAACCGGGACTGCAGTAGCGTCCTGGTTGCCATGGTTACCGATCGGAGCCCCAGCGATTAAACTGGGACTCCGATCGGTACACTCCGCTGCCACCAATGATAGGGGGGAGATTTTAATTAGGAGGGGGAGGGAGGGGAGAAGGCCCACTGGCCACCAACGAGTTAACTACAGGGGAGGGAGGGGGGCCCACTGGCCACCAACGAGTTAACTACAGGGAAGGGGGGGCCCACTGGCCACCAACGAGTTAACTACAGGGGAGGGAGGGGGGGCCCACTGGCCACCAACGAGTTAACTACAGGGGAGGGAGGGGGGGGCCCACTGGCCACCAACGAGTTAACTACAGGGGAGGGAGGGGGGCCGGCCGCACTGGCCACCAATGAGTTAACTACAGGGGAGGGGGGGCCCACTGGCCACCAATGAGTTAACTACAGGGGAGGGAGGGGGGGGCCGGCCACACTGGCCACCAATGTGTTAACTACAGGGGGGGGGGGCTGCCCCCTGCTGCCTGGCAGCACCTGCCAGGCAGCAGGGGGCAGTCATGTACACAGTTCTTTTAGTATATTCTAACCTGAAGCGTCCCCATCACCATGGGAACGCCTCTGTGTTAGAATATACTGTCGGATTTGAGTTTCACGATGTAACTCAAATCCGACGGTATATTCTAACATAGAGGCGTTCCCATGGTGATGGGGACGCTTCAAGTTAAAATATACCATCGGATTGGAGAAAACTCTGATCCGATGGTATATTAACTCCTGACTTTACATTGAAAGTCAATGGGGGACGGATCCGTTTGAAATTGCACCATATTGTGTCAACGTCAAACGGATCCGTCCCCATTGACTTGCATTGTAATTCAGGACGGATCCGTTTGGCTCCGCACGGCCAGGCGGACACCAAAACGACTTTTTTTTTCATGTCTGTGGATCCTCCAAAAATCAAGGAAGACCCACGGACGAAAAAACGGTCACGGATCACGGAAAAACGGAACCCCGTTTTGCGGACCGCAAAAAAATACGGTCGTGTGCACTGCTGCCAATTACTTCAGTGGTTTCAAGTCCTATACTGTTGAGACCAGCAATTGGTTGTAGTGGTATCCAGGAAATCAATACTGCAGCCACAACAATGTGTGACTGGCTGCAGCCTGGAGAAGTGGAAACGGCACTGGATTTGAGGAGGCTCGTGAAGTTAAAGGGTTACACTCATCTCAGACATTGGTGGCATATCTCTAGGATATGCCACCAATGCCAGGTGCTCTGGGACCTGCTCCAGAACGGGGTCCCTGAAGAGAGAGAAAGTACACACGGCCCATGTGAGATGCAATCTCCATTCAATTCTATAGGTGTTCCGAATATAGCTGAGTGAGCATGCAGATCTCTTTGGCACCCCTGACGATCAGCTGTTTGAAGGGGCCATGGCAGGATAGTTTTAGTAGCAGCTGTGCCAAGCATTTCAAGTGAGAGCAGTTCAGTCCCATGCAAGTTAATGGGACTGACCTGTAATTCCAGGAAGAGCATGACCGTTATACAGGGTGGCCCACGAAAAAGTAGCCCACCTCCAGAATCTTCAAATCAAATTGCCTAATAGCAAATCTTAGATGTCCATAGCAGAGATAAAGAGTCCATTTGCTCCTAGTCTGACGGAAAATACAGAAAATCCAAAGGGTGCTACTAGATCAGCTCTGTACTGTACAGAAAAAATGATGCCATATTTTTAATAAAGACCAATTGAAAAAATTATTTTAGCTCAAAATGAGTACAATGCAATAATAAAAGGTGTACATAGCCTTTAAATTCATGTTCATTCTGGGCTTTGAAGGCAAGGAGAAGGTCCTATCAGTGATTGACAGTTATGTCTAGCTTCACATCTGCGTATTTCATTCCGGCAGGCTGTTCCATCAGAGAACAGCCTGCCAGAATGAACCAGATCTGGTGCTGACGGATGCGAGCGGAATGTCTGTTGGACCTATTAAAGTATAGTGAGGACCAGCAGACATTCTGTACGCATCTAACTGACAAACAAAGAACCCCTCTGACACAAACCAGATGTAACAGCGGTTGAGGGAATGTATGGAGCGGGCTGCTGCAGTTAGCCTGCTCTATACGCAGCGGGAGGCGGCTGTATAATACAGCAGGCCACCCGCCGCAATCATGGGGAATGGCAATCATGCAAAACACCCTCATTTAAGCCTTCAGATTCCACGATCAACACCGATTTTGGCATCTATGGAGATAGGCAGAGGGATGCGGCTCCCTCTGCCTTCCAATCGAAGCTCAAAAAGTGAAATCGCGGGGCTCCGATCAGTTACCATGGCAACCTAGGAGCCTCTAAAGCTTTCCAGGCCTGCCATGGTGAGTTCCCTGCCGAACTGTGCACGAGGCACAGCTCAGCAGGGAGCACATCTGAATCCCATTCACCCTAATAAATCAAAAGATCCCAGGTTTTAGCCCCCTAAGAGGGTTAAAAGTTATTACTAGTGTTGAGCAAAGCGAGCTTCGGATCATAGATCTGAAGTCGCTTCTGTCAAAACTTCATTTGAATGCTGTACGGAGATCCGTCTCCATACAGCATTCAAATGTATGTGCTCTGGCAAGGTGAAATTCGTTATCATCGAAGTCTCACAATACTTCTGTGAATAACTTTGGACTTAAATTTTTAAACTTGAAAACCATTTTAAAACTTGAATCCGAATTTGGCTTTGGTACCAGCTGGTATCTCAGTACCGAAGCCGATTTCGGATTCAAGTTTTCGATGATAATGAATTTCACCTTTCTGGAGCCCATACATTTGAATCCTGTACGGAGATGGATATCCGTACAGTATTTAAACTTAATTTTGACTGAAGCGACTTCAGATCTATGATCTGAAGCTTGTGTCACTCAACACTAGTTATTACTATAAAAGTAAAAAAAACATTAGAATATTAAAAGTTTAAAACGCCCCCCCTTTCCCAACTTTACATATAAAAATATTAACATAAAAAAAAGTAAACATATCGGGTATTGCCGCATGCGAAAATGTCTAAACTATTAAAATATTAGTTAAAAATTCCTGTGCAGTGAACGCTGTAACAGAAACCAAAAAAATGAAAATCACACAATTTGCTATTTTTTTGTCACCTTTCCCCCTCGAAAAAAATTTAATAACAGTGATCAAAAAGTCATATATATACCACAAAAAAGGTACTAATAAAAACTACAATTCGTCCCGCAAAAAACAAGCCCTCATACAGCTTTGTTAATGGAAAATAAAAACGTTATGGCTGTCAGAAAATGTCGATGTCTATACAAGTTCGGTATCACCATATTCATATTGAGCTGTAGAAGACAAATACTGTTGTGAATTGTGGCTGCGGCATCTGAGAGGCTTTTCTCTGTGAGCACAGCACACCTGGGGCTCAAACGGCTCCCCCATACTGAGATCACATCTTCAAGTGTAAAAAATTTTTTTTTTTTATTTCAAATCGCCCCCTCTCCCCATATTAAAAATAATTAAATATAGGTATTGCCATGTCCCAAAACGCCTGTACTATGAAAATATAAAAATATTTAGCCCACACAGTGAACACCATAATGGAAGAGAAATCAAAATGGCCAGTTTGCTGTTTTGTCGTCGCTTCACCTCCGCAAAAAATTCTGTAGACCTAACTATAAAAAATTATGGGGGTCAGAATATGTTGAACTTGAAACGTAATATTTTTTTCAAAGTTTTTACTTATTTTACATATTAAAACACACTAAAAACTATATAAATGTGGTATCGCTGTACTTGTACTGGCCCAGAGAATGAAGATAACAGGTCAGTTTTACTGCATAGGGAACATTGTAAAAATGAAACCCTTAAAACTGTGGCATAATAGTTATTTTTTTCCAATTCCACCCTATTTGAAAAAAAAAAATTCCAGCCTTCCACTGCATCGTATGCAATATTAAATGCCATTAAGGAGTACAATTTGTCCAGCAAAAAACAAGCTTTCATGCAGCTATGTCAACATAAAAATAAAAAAGTTAGGGCTTTGGGAAGGCAGAGAGTAAAAAAATCGAAAATGCAAAAACAAAAAATTGCACGATCCTAAAGGGATTAAGATCCCTGTAGAAAAGGCCAACAAAATGGGACAATGATTGGGATGGAGCATTCCTGATAATTGCCCTATTTAAATGCGCCAACAGATGATCGAGCATCATTGGTCCAATCTCCTAGATCATTATTTATGGGCAGCATTTTGTGCTGTCTAAACAACGATCTGCCCAGAAGCAATGATTCTCTATAGCAGGGGTGCACAACCCGCGGGCCGCATGCATCCCCCATAGCCAACGTTTGTGGCCTGGTCCTCCTGGACAGAAACACAGCTGTTTCTGACCACAGCACCGCACGATGGAGAATTACAGCTCCTGCTCCTGCACTGTAGCAGGAGCAGGACGGGTCCCTGGCCGTCAGTAACAGCGGGGGAGCCGAGGAGAAGGCAGAAGCAGTGTATCAACGCTTCTGCCTTCTCCTCAGATAGATGACTGCTATGCAGGGTAGACCCAGCTTGGGGCAGAGGAGTGCAGAACTGCAGGGTCAGGAGACAATGCCCCCTCAGCAGGCTGGTTTCCCCTGTAACTGGGGCTCCTTTGGATGCCCCAGTTACAGTGGAAATAGTACAAAAAAGGTGTCCCCAAAGGTCTTTCAGTGATCTCTTGGGGACAGATTATGTGTAAAAAATTATTTAAAAAAAATTTGTAAACAAAAAAATATAATAAAATACAAATAAAAGAAAAAAGAAATAAAATATGATGTGGCAAAAAAATAGAAGATTATAAAAGAAAAAAATACAAGGAAAAATTGCTAAATAAAAGAGTGTTCACTGTTCCCTAAGGGCTCTTTTCCACGAGCGGATGCCGTTCATGTAATCCGCTGCGTGAAAGAGAGCCAAGCCCCGTTCCGGACAGCACAGACACGGAGCATTAACATGATTGATATGCTGCATGCCTCTCTGTGATCTTTTTACTACAAAATCACAGTGAGATAAAGTTGTCACCGTGATTTTGTAGCAAAAAGCTCACAGAGGGACGGAGCAGTATCAATCATGTTAATGCTCCGTGTCTCTGCTGTCCGGAACGGGGCTTGGCTCTCTTTCGCGCAGCGGATTACCCACACAGGATCCGCTCGTGTGAAAGAGCCCTAACAGTCTTTTTGAGATCCCTTGGGGGACACATTATGTGGCAAAAATATATTTAAATAATAAGTAATGAATCAATTATAAAAAAAGAAAAAAAAAAAAAATATATATATATATATATATATATAGTGTATATTACAAATAAAAGGAAAGTTAAAAAATAATAAAATACATAATAGAAAAAACACCCACGCCAACCATCACAAAAAAAAAAGTGTTTGTTAAGGCCTGGTTATTAAAGTGTTAACCAATCAGCTCTTTCCCCACTAGTAAGGGAAAATACTAACGGTTTGCTCTCCAGTATGGGAACGCAACTAAACGAAACGGAATGCATTTTTGTTCAGTTACGTTTTGTCCCCATTTGACAATGAATGGGGACAAAACGGAAGCGGTTTTTCCGGTATTGAGACCCTATGACGGATCTCAATTCCCGAAAAATATTAACGCTAGTGTGAAAGTAGCCTTAGGATGGTCATACCAATTAATGTTGGACAACGCCGCAGATTTTGGTATGGTGGCCACTGGCTATCTAAAATATATAGCCAACCCATCTTTTTACAGTCCCAGGAGGAGGCAGGGGAGATGCCTTATCTGAGTATACAGACTACAGTGTTGTTATACCGCCTTATCGAGGCCTCCAGTAGGACAATTGAGCTGTCAGTTGCAGAAACCAGGAAATGTCAGCCCATTGTGCGTGCTCCCGTTCTATTGTCAAAAGTGGAATATTTCAGGATTTTTATCTGATTAGTTGTGTACAAAAATAAAATTATTATAATGTTCCTAAATAAAACCCTGATGTAAAAAGTGTAATTTACTGATGATGCATTCCCTTTAAAGGAGAAGTTCCAAAGTACTATATAAAAAAACACCTATTTTTATATCTTCCTTCTTTCTAGTTGTACAGTAGTGGTTGAAGTTGCTGATCCAAACCCTTTTCCTGTGTCCTCTTGACAACACTTTCTGTTTTCTATGTGTTGGTTGATATCACTAAGAAATCAGGAATGTACACGTACAAGTGCACAAAATAAATAGTGATGCTCCTGGTGCCCCATACTGATGCCTCCCTCCCTTTAGATTGACAGCCTGCACACTCGCTGTCTAGAACAGTGTGTACGCAGTATGCAGCACAAAATACTACCTATATTAATTAATGCTGAAAGCATCAGATCTTTATGTACCTGGTTAGTAGCCAAGAGGAGGGCTTGGGCAGCTCTCAAAGCATCGGCCCACCGCCCATGAATAGTGTTGTCACGGGTGTAATGTAATAGAAAAAAGTTATAATAATCTGTTTTCAATATTTCATCTACAGTAAAGTCATTGATATATTGCTGCTAATATAATTTTCTTTTCACGTATATTATACTAAAGCTATACACATTCATAGGGTAGCCAGGCGTAGATGTTATTATCTGTGTGTTATGCATCATATTAAAGTAGTTTTCTGGAACTATAATATTATAAGATAGGTGCTAGCCGACTGCCTTAATGAATACTTCTGTTCAGTTTTTACAAAAGAAAAAGGAGAAGGACCTCCACTAGAAAGAATGACTATTAAATCGTTTGATGCATGTATCTTTACAGAGGAAGATGTTCTAAGTTTGCTGTCTAAGGTGAAGACAGATAAGTCACAGGGGCCTGATGAGATACACCCAAAATTATTAAAAGAGCTTAGTGGTGAGCTGGCAAAACCGTTAACAGATTTATTTAACCAATCATTAGTAACAGGAGTCGTCCCGGAAGATTGGAAATTGGCAAATGTCGTGCCCATTCACAAGAAAGGTAGTAGGGAGGAATCGAGCAACTATAGACCAGTGAGTCTGACATCAATAGTAGGCAAATTAATGGAAACCCTATTAAAGGATAGGATTGTGGAACATCTAAAATCCCATGGATTGCAAGATGAAAAACAACATGGGTTTACTTCAGGGAGATCATGTCAAACAAATCTTATAGATTTTTTTGACTGGGTGAATAAAATAATAGACGGTGGAGGTGCAGTAGACATCGCATATCTAGATTTTAGTAAGGCTTTTGACACTGTCCCACATAGAAGACTTATCAATAAACTGCAGTCATTGAGCATGGACTCCCATATTGTTGAGTGGATTAGGCAGTGGCTGAGTGACAGACAACAGAGGGTTGTAGTCAATGGAGAACATTCAAAACAAGGTAATGTTACCAGTGGGGTTCCACAGGGATCTGTACTGGGACCGATTTTGTTTAATATCTTCATAAGTGATATTGCAAAAGGCCTCGCTGGTAAGGTTTGTCTTTTTGCTGATGACACAAAGATATGTAACAGGGTTGATGTTCCTGGAGGGAAACGCCAAATGGAAAAGGATTTAGGAAAACTAGAAGAATGGTCAGAACTCTGGAAACTGAAATTTAATGTGGATAAGTGCAAGATAATGCACCTGGGGCGTAAAAACCCAAGGGCAGAATATAGAATATTTGACACAGTCCTGACCTCAGTATCTGAGGAAAGGGATTTAGGAGTAATTATTTCAGAAGACTTAAAGGTGGGAAGACAATGTAATAGAGCAGCACGAAATGCCAGCAGAATGCTTGGATGTATAGGGAGAGGTATAAGCAGTAGAAAGAGTGAAGTGCTTATGCCGCTGTACAGAACACTGGTGATACCTCACTTGGAGTATTGTGCGCAGTACTGGAGGCCATATCTCCAGAAGGATATAGATACTCTAGAGAGAGTTCAGAGAAGAGCTACTAAACTAGTACATGGATTGCAGGATAAAACTTACCAGGAAAGGTTAAAGGACCTTAATATGTATAGCTTGGAAGAAAGAAGAGACAGAGGGGATATGATAGAAACTTTTAAATACATAAAGGGAATCAACTCGGTAAAGGAAGAGAGCATATTTAAAAGAAGAAAAACTACCACAAGAGGACACAGTTTTAAATTAGAGGGGCAAAGGTTTAAAAGTAATATAAGGAAGTATTACTTTACTGAGAGAGTAGTGGATGCATGGAATAGCCTTCCTGCAGAAGTGGTAGCTGCAAATACAGTGAAGGGGTTTAAGCATGCATGGGATAGGCATAAGGCTATCCTTCATATAAGATAGGGCCGGGGGCTATCCATAGTATTCAGTATATTGGGCAGACTAGATGGGCCAAATGGTTCTTATCTGCCGACACATTCTATGTTTCTATGTTTCTATGTAGGTGGTTGTTCGACTCCCTGCACCCCCACTAATCGGCTCCGTACACTGTGCAGTCAGAGCTCCGTAAACCGTGCAGTCACAGCTGTGTACACCCCGCAGTCACTGCTCCGTATACCCCGCAGTCACCGCTCCATAAACCCCGCAGTCACAGCTCCGTACGCCCCGCAGTCACAGCTCCGTACGCCCCGCAGTCACAGCTCCGTACGCCCCGCAGTCACAGCTCCGTACGCCCCGCAGTCACAGCTCCGTACGCCCCGCAGTCACAGCTCCGTACGCCCCGCAGTCACAGCTCCGTACGCCCCGCAGTCACAGCTCCGTACGCCCCGCAGTCACAGCTCCGTACGCTCCGCAGTCACAGCTCCGTACGCCCCGCAGTCACAGCTCCGTACGCCCCGCAGTCACAGCTCCGTACGCTCCGCAGTCACAGCTCCGTACGCCCCGCAGTCACAGCTTCGTACGCCCGCAGTCACTGCTCCGTACGCCCCGCAGTCTCAGCTCCGTACGCCTCTGATTGGTGGGGATGCCAGTAGTTGGACCTCCACCAATCTGATATTCATATGCTATCCCAACAATACAGTGCTTGAAACCCCCTTTAAATATGCACCCTATGGTATTGTATGTCTTTCAATACATTCTTTATTTTTAGCTCCTCTTTTCAGATTTTTCTTTTCACTTTGAGAGATTTTTATTTTTACCATGATTTGTCACTAGAGGGCACTGGCGTAGTAAAAGAGGCCATAATGCCACGTGTAAGTTGTGTAAGCTGACAATTTTGAACCTCAGTCGTGCCTTTAACATGCACATTCAGCCTCTTAGTGCATATTAAATCATAGAGAAACCAAACATGTAGAGTATATGACGGCTTGAATGTAATGTATAAAGATAACCACGAAAACCTCTAGATAAAACATATTCAATATTCCATACATTCCATATACTGTCTATATGCTGTGGGTACCTAACAGAAGAGCTGTCATGTGGCTTTTGCGGTATTTCATTTTTTTATTCATTTCTTTTCCGTATACAGTCATAAAAAAATAATTGGCACTTCAAACAAATATTTCTATTTTTTTTTTAAAACACATGTGGACATTTAACTTGCCAAGTTGGCTTGTTTATTGTGGACTTGGGGAAGCCTTCGGCTTACTCCTCTCATGTGCCCGGCCAGCTTGTGTCCCCTTTTCATCCCATCTTCTGGCCTTAGCTTTTTTAAGGAGGAAGCTTGTTACTACAGCACTGCACCCATTAAAATCAGTGGAAGCAGTGAAGAGTGGTGTCCACTACACAGTTGATGGTGCTGGGTAGTTTCTGACACCAGAGCTACGCCTGAACAGCTGATCAGCAGGGGTGCTGGGTGTTGGAACCCAGTGGGTCAGGTAGTGACGGCTTATCCTGAGGCCATCACTTAGCAAGACCTGGACAACTCCTTTAACACATGCAACATCTCATGTTTAGGTTTTATCACCAAATTTATGTTAGCAAAAAGCATGGGACAGATAAAAGGGAGTATGCCTGCAGGATCAGACTGTTGTTAGGTTTCCTTCAGCTGGAGCAAAGGTTCAGTTTGTTCCCCTTGCTTTATACCTAAATACACGAGCTAAGGCAAAGTGGCTAGTTGCTCCTGAAATGCATCATCTGGGGCACATGCCCCACCTGCTCCTCACTAGCTGTGCTCTAGAAGAAGACTACATAGTGTATGTTTGTAGTCTGTTACCATGGAGACACATCAAAGGCAAAGGAGCTATAGACACAAAATGGTGGAGTTGCAGAGCTTCATAAAAAAAATCTGAATAAATATCTGTAATAAAAAAAAATATCTGAAGCAGTTTATCTCTACAGGTGAATTATAACCTGTCCATTCAAAACTATAGTGCAGAAATCTTAGTGTTTATTGTGAGATTTTCGCCTGAGTAGTAGTAATTGCTTCTGCTTCTTAAAGGATAAATTGGCCATAGCCAGAGGAGATTATGTCATTGTCATGTTTTCGTGCACCGAGCTCTATTATTGATTTATCGCTTTGTGATAAATCTAAACTCAGGCCCACGAGGCACCAGCCTCAAAATCTGTGCAGTCTGAAAAAAAGGGGGGGAACAACTGCTTTTCAAAGAAAAGAAGTGAAGAGCAATGAGACTGGCTCATTGTGTGCTGATAAAGCCTGTGTTGCCATGGTAAGTTTGTCAAAGTGCTTGCATGTAATTGAATCTCTGTGCGTATCATTCACGCATTTAACTAAATGAGCCAGCGACCTGTGAGTCATGTGGAGTGTGCAAAGGATGGCAAGGCAGGAGAAACACCTACTCCCAACAGTGATAAGTGGGCAAGTGAACACTACTAAATGGCTATATGTATTATGGGAACTCCAACGCCTTTCCGGATTGTGGGCGACAAAAATACAAAAGCTGGAGAGCTGGGATCTGGAGTTCTTACAAGTATCTGTCACTAATCCAGCATTTAACCCATGCAACAAAAAGGTAGCAGCCCCTGGCTGGAAAAAGAGGGAAAGTGTGTGTTAGACTATTATGCAACTTTCCTGCAACCTTTAGAAGATTTTGCGACGGCCAAGTACTGTCTGTAGACACTTAGAGTGAACTATAGCATGTTTTATAATTGCATTCAGAGAGCCATTGCATCTTATTATGGGTGGACGGGCCATAAACCCTACAGGGAAATCTCCTGATGGAACGATGCCCAGGGGGCCACCTGAGCTTTCCTCGTGGCCACCAGCTGGGTACATAATGATCTGATGATCTTAGCTTCAATTAATCCTCGGAACATCAGGTACTTATGCACCTGGCTGTAGGTGCCCTTCTAAACTCAACTGCATCACCGTCCGGTGGCAAGGGTGGAAGTGTTTTGTACTGCACTGTGGTATTTGGTTCTGCTGGGATGGTATTTTTTTGCTGCTCTATGGTATTGCAAGCCCCACCTACTTCTGTTGTCCCTGCCTACTTGTGCTGCCCCTTCTGTCAATTTGGACCCGCCTACAACATGGGACCACTGTTATATTTTTTTTTTTTCCAGGGCCTCTTTAATATCCCAATCTGACCCTGTCTTATATGGTGTATGTGCAGTGAGCCCCTGAGGATGTGGTGCAGAGGTTGGGAGTGGTAGTGACCCTGATGAGGTGTTCTGTCATGGTGTACTCCCTCAGGCTGTTTCTCCCCGGGGATCGTTGCAATGGAAAGGTGATTTGAAGAAGTAAAAGTATAACAGTCTCTCTCTATTTATTGCAAAATTTTACATTTGGCACATCCAGCAGTATTAGGTACAAAGTGCAGTTTTGGTCACAAAATTATGAGGTATGGTGGCTGATTAGGTGGCAATTAAATGGCACTGTCACGAGGGTATCGAGAACCATGCCTGACTCTGTTATACCCGGGGTCAGGAAGTCGCAGCGGTTGGCTGCACGCTCTATTTAAGATAGGGCTGTTTTCCTTATGGTAGCTTTCTGGGTTTGCTTTGCAAACCCTTTTGGCTCACTCAGGGATCCGTAGCTCCTTCTCCTCAGCTGTTCCTTGTCCAGCACTCCCAAACCTCCTTATATTCCTCTCTCACACTTCTTTTCACGTATATTATACTAAAGCTATACACATTCATAGGGTAGCCAGGCATATATGTTATTATCTGTGTGTTACTGTCACGGATGGTGTACAGGAAACAAGATGATACAAATAACAAATGATGACTCACTGGATCCACAACTAAGGAACATAAAGGGAGACCCCTGCAATCGACCTGCCGCTCTCCCTTAATGCTCAGCCTATGCGACCACTCTAAAGGTGAATGGGCGCATATCCACGTACCTCGGCTATCTTAA